>NC_090272.1:185007120-185618906 GCF_040414725.1 Anabrus simplex | reverse complement strand
AGCTAAAGAGGGTAGCACGGTGCTCAAAGATGGCGGATGATAGCTAACAGAACTTTTCAAATTGCCCGCTACTACGTGCTTAAGGTAGTAGCCATAAAGAGGGTAGTACGGTGTTCTGCGGATCAAAGATGACGAAATTACCCGCATGATAGCAGCATGGTGCTCTGTTGATTAAAGATGGTGGATGACAGCTGCTAGAAAAGCACATGGGTTTGTAAAGCACGTGGAATTTGCCGTCACCACATAGAGGGCAGCACGGTGATTAAAGATGGCGGATGACAGCTGTCAAAAAAGCGCATAGCTTTGTAAAGCACGTGGAATTTGCCGTCACCACATAGAGGGCAGCACGGTGATTAAAGATGGCGGATGACAGCTGTCAAAAAAGCACATGGCTTTGTTTCCAAACAAGAGCACGTGGAATTTGCCGTCACCACATAGAGGGCAGCACGGTGATTAAAGATGGCGGATGACAGCTGCACATAGCTTTGTTTCCAAACAAGAGCACGTGGAATTTACCGTCACCACATAGAGGGCAGCACTCTTCTCTCTGGATTAAGGATGGCGGATGACAGCTGTCAGAATAGCATATAGGTTTGTAAAGCACGTGGAATTTACCGTCACCACATAGAGGGCAGCACTGTTCTCTCTGGATTAAAGATGGCGGATGACAGCTGTCAGAAAAGCATATAGGTTTGTAAAGCACGTGGAATTTCCCGCCGCCACAAAGAGGGGTAGCGCTGTGCTCAAAGATGGCTGCTGTCACGTGGAATTGTCTGCCACCACATAGAGGGCGGCACTGAGGTTTGCGATGCAAGATGGCGGATGACGTACCACATTTCAAAGGTAAGTAGCTAAAGAGGGCAGCACTTTGCTCAAAGATGGTGGATGACAGCTGCACGACAGCTGTCAAAAAAGCACGTGAGTTTGTTTCCAAACAAGAGCACGTAGAATTTTTCAATTTGCCGCCACCACATTTCAAAGGTATCTAGCTAAAGATGGCAGCACAGTGCTCTCTTGATTAAAGATGGCTGCTGTCATGTGGAATCGCTAAAGAGGGCAGCACTGTGCTCTGTTGATTAAAGATGGCAGATGACAGCTGTCAAAAAAGCACGTGAGTTTGTTTTCAAACAAGAGCACGTGGAATTTTTCAATTTGCCGCCACCACATAGAGGGCAGCACTGTTCTCTCTGGATTAAAGATAGCTGCCTGTCGAAAAGCATTTTTCAAATTATCCGCCACCACATTTCAAAGGTAAGTAGCTAAAGAGGGCAGCACTGTGCTCTATAGATTAAAGATGGAGGATGACAGCTGCACGTGGCTTTGTTTATCTCACGCTAGTAAGGTTAAGTTGGCAGCACTAAGGTTTAGGCCTGCCAAGATGGCAGCACTGCCGATGATAGGTGAAGAATTTAACATCTAAAGAGGGCAGCACAATGCTCAAAGATGGCGGATGACAGCTGTCAAAAAGCACGTGGCTGTCAAAAAGCACGTGGATTTGTCTACATAGAGGGCAGCACTGAGGTTTGCGATGCAAGATGGCTGCTGTCAAAAGCATTTTTCAAATTATCCGCCACCACATTTCAAAGGTAAGTAGCTAAAGAGGGCAGCACTGTGCTCAATAGAATTAAAGATGGCGGATGACAGCTGTCAAAAAACACGTAGCTTTGTTTACCTCGCGCTAGTTAGGTTAAGTTGGTAGCACTAAGGTTTAGACCCGTCAAGATGGCAGCACTGCCGATGACAGGTGACGAAAGAGGGCAGGACGGTGCTCTGTAGTTTAAGGATGGTGGATGACAGCTGTCAAAAAAGCACGTGGCTGTCAAAAAGCACGTGGCTTTGTTTATCTCGCGCTAGTTAGGTTAAGTTGGTACTACTGAGGTTTAGGCCCGTCAAGATGGCAGTACTGGGGTTAGCGATGCGTTGTTGTCGATGACAGCTGTCAAAAAGCACGTGGCTTTGTTTACAAATCTGTCGAAAAGCACGTGGCTGTCAAAAAACACGTGGCTTTGTTTACCTCATGCTAGTTAGGTTAAGTTGGTACCACTAAGGTTTAGGCCCGTCAAGATGGTAGTACTGAGGTTTGCGATGCGTTGTTGTTGATGAGAGCTGTCAAAAAGCACGTGGCTTTGTTTACAAATCTGTCAAAAAGCACGTGGCTGTCAAAAAACACGTGGCTTTGTTTACCTCATGCTAGTGAGGTTAAGTTGGCACTACTGAGGTTTAGGCCCGTCAAGATGGCAGTACTGAGGTTAGCGATGCGTTGTTGTCTGTCAAAAAACACGTGGCTTTGTTTACCTCACGCTAGTTAGGTTAAGTTGGCACTAGTGAGGTTTAGGCCCGTCAAGATGGCAGCAGTGAGGTTAGCGATGCGTTGTTGTCGATGACAGCTGTCAAAAAGCACGTGGCTTTGTTTACAAATTCAAATCTCGCGCCAAAATTCAAATTTCCCGCCAAAATTCAAATTTCCCGCGGGCGGCGGCGGAGGAGGCGGCGGAGGAGGAGGCGTGCGGCGGAGGAGGCGCCAGAACTCTCCCATTATACTACTGACAACAGCCGTGAGTTTTGATTCATATTTACAATCTATTAGGGTGCAATTTCAAAGAAAAAAATCAGTGCAGTTTTCCGACGATCTGTTTGGGCGCCATTTTTGTAGTAATTAGTAATTAGTAATTAGTAATGAAGTAGTGCGAAATTTGTCGCAAGATGAAAGTGACGCATCTGAATTTGAGGTTATTGAGAATGAACCAGCATACTCAGGGTAAGATTTGGACTGTTTATCTGCTATTTCTTCGCTTCAAATATCGGAAATTGAAAATGATGACGAAACTCCCTTAAACTAACCTATCATAACAACGTGGTCGAAGGGCGCGCCACCAAATGACTGCATGCCAATACATTTTCAATAATATTTTCAAGAATACACCTTCCAGTTTGAAGAAATTTTTGCTTGCATTACAGATATATTACTTATAATCTATATATCTCAGATTTTGTGACATGTTCCAGTTTTGTGTATATACGACCGAAAGTTTTATTATTATTTCGAAATTAGGAATTACACATTTTGAACCGTCTGTACATTTTCCTAGTCAAAACATTTGTGCAATTTCGTTTCACCATGACAATCCTCAGTGTATTATCCTTACATAGATATATAAAACTTCGTAGATTTATTTCATATCTTGCGGATATTTTGAAGTTAGACAAGTAAATGTTGCTAAATATGGCTGCCACCATAGGAATTAACATTGCCAGTTCTAGGGTTAAATGAAATTATTTTAATTATAAATAACTTTCATTCATCGCGACGCAAATCGTCCATGTTTGATCCATGCTCTGACGTTTTCTTGTTTTGTCGTTCGAGACTTGCTATGAAAGGTGTTTGTACAAAGGGTTATGTTGTAATAGAACATAACAGTTAATGTTATATGAAGCATAGAGCAGTCCACTAAGCTACCAGAGTCGTAAATATGGTCCTCTGGTCCTGGATTAAATGATGATAATACGAACTTTATGATATATGCGACCGAGCTTAAGTGAGGCCAGTATCCAGTATTCGGGAGATATTAGGTTCAAACCCCACTGTCGGCAGCCCTGAAGATGGTTTTCCGTGGTTTCCCATTTTCACACCAGGGAAATTCTGGGGCTGTACCTTAATTAAGGTCACGGCCACTTCTTTCCCAATCCTAGCCCTTTCCTGTCCCATCGTCGCAATATAACCTATCTGTGTCAGTGCGACGTAAAGCAACTAGCAAATAAAATGATATATGCGATATTTATCTGTAAGAAATTGATTAACGCATACATTGGTCAGTGCTGTGATGGCGGCAGATTGTTTGAGTTGGGAAAGTAGAGATGCCAATTGCAATCAGGTGGGGAAACAATTCAAAACGGTTAAATGTAATGGAAAATGAACCTTACCGTACCGCACTGTCATCATCATAGGCCATGAAGGCCCTTGGAGGGGTGGAAGGTAAAGGCTTCAAATACTAGTAATCTTGGCACTTGATGGGGTAGAGTGGTTAGCTCTACGCCCGGTGAACTTTGTCCCCAGGAATTAACTTGGTACTCATTTTTGGTGTAAGCTGACTGAACCTCAGGTGTGTATATTTGCACGACGTTTTTACGCTCTCCTACAATATCACGTTTTTAAGGTTAATTTTTTTACACATTAGCATAATAAGGAGCCTCCGTTGCTCGGGCGACAGCGCGCCGACCTCTCACCGCTGGGTTCCGTGGTTCAAATCCCGGTCACTCTCTGTGAGATTTGTGCTGGACAAAGCGGAGGCGGGAGAGGCATTTCTCCGGGTACACCGGCTTTCCCCTCATGTTTTATTCTCTCAACACTCTCCAAAATCACTTCATTACATCTGTCAGTCATTAATCATTACCCCAGAGGAGTGCGACAAGTTTCGGCAGCCGGCACAATTTCTAACTTCGCCGCTAAGTGGGGGCTTCACTCATTCCATTGCTGACCCGGTGGAATAGCTGCAAACGGGCTGTGGATTTTCACTTTCACATTAGCATACGAAAATGCACACAACCAAAATTCTTCTAATACACTGCATATCCATACGTGGCTGGGAGGCGTGACCAGTCTTAAGGAAAATAATGGATAGGAAGAGTATTGTCAGATACGTGGTATTGCTAGCGCAGCGACAATAAATATCCAGCTGAGTTCATTCATCCACATGAAATATTCTCACCTCATCTGCAGGAGTTCCGTAGATGTAGGTTGAGAACATTCAAATCATCTATTCATCCAATCATTCAGTCATTCATTCATCATGCAATCAGTCATGCCGTATAACTCAATCAGGCAAAACGTCCATTTAGTTATTCATTCATTCATTCATTCATTCATTCATTCATTCATTCATTCATTCATTCATTCATTCATTCATTCATTCATTCATTCATTCATTCATAATGTCTAATTTAAGCTAAGGATAGCATTGTTCAGACGAGTGATACAAATAAATACTTGCACTAACAAGAATGAATAAGGGTAAGATATACGTTGTCCTAGCCTATATAACAATGTTAACGTCTAGGAAAAATATAAAAATCTTAGAAACTACAATTTAGAGATCGGGTGTGATTAATGAGAAGGCCTAATTCAATTAATTCAATCGTTCATTCACTCATTAATTAATTAATCATGCATTCATTCATTTATTCAAACGTTTAATGATAATAGCTCGTTCCCCAGTTGGTGGTTATCCGTGATTGGAAGAAAGACCTCTTTTCATGCATGCATGAATACAGGTCGTTCATTAATCATGCATTCATTCATTAATCATTCATTCATTCTTTCGTCCATTCATTCATCATGCAATCAGTCATGCAATATAACCCAATCAGAAAAATCATCCATTTAGTCATTCATTCATTCATTCATTCATTCATTCATTCATTCATTCTCTCATTCATTCATTCATTCATTCATAATGTCTATTGTAAGCTAAGGATAACGTTGTTCAGACTCATGACACAAATAAATACCTGCACTAACAGAATTAATTAGGGTAAGATACATGTTGTCCTAGACTGTATAACACTGTTGAAGTCTACGGCAAATATAAAAACCTTAGAAACTACAATTTAGAGACCGGGTGTAATTAGTGAGAAGGCCCAATTGTAATATTTAAGGTAGTTACATATAAACTAATTGTAACAAAATTGTGCCTGTATTAAAAATATTTTGGTTTGCAATAAAATATGATTAACTCTCTTCCCGATTCCTGGCGATCAGGAACTAAGGAATGGGAATATTCTATTCTGAGTTTCATAAGCCGAGAATCTCGAAAGAAGACATCCTATGACTTTCCAGATTCAGTGTTAAACCAGTCTCCTGCAGATATAGCCGTAATCGTTCTGTTCTTCAGGCGACAGCTACGCTCCTCCTCACTGATCGTTCTCTGTCCTGGAACATTCCACTTAAGCGCCTATTTAGAAGTTATTACCCGCCTTTCTCGTCCGATGCGAGCTTCATTCATTCCAAATGGTTAATTTTTATGTTCTCTCGCTCTTATTTGCCATCCCGTCCCTCGGACGGCTCTGACGGGTCGATACTGCTGATAAAACTCGATGGGCCAAGTTTTGTTTAAGTTTTTAAATTCTTTCTTTTAATTACCATCTTCCCCAGCGATGTGCCTCAAACCCCAAGCCAATCACTTCCGTTCAAGTGGTTCTGTAGTTCTCTGACTGTAATTATAGTGGGACTGGTAACTGCTGAATTTTGTATGAACCAGAGAAATGGTAGCAGAATCTTCGAGTAAAATCTCTATTGCAACCATTCTTCAGTGATAGAGTCCTATCGGATGAGTATTGGTTTATGACGGTGTTACAGAATGTTCATGCGCGAGTTAGAAGACCATGTGTATGAAAATTAAGGTAATAATAATAATAATAATAATAATAATAATAATAATAATAATAATAATAATAATAATAATAAGCGAAGGCGACCAAACCAGGAGCTATACAGTTATACAATAAATCACAGGCGTAGCTAGGAAAGGGTGTCTGACTTTCTATGGACACGTCACGAGGATGAACCCAACTAGGATGACTTACCGGCTCCTCAACTACTGGAAGAACAGGAAGACTGGGGCATCATAGCTAAGAGAAATGAAGAAAGACATACGGGAATTGGGAGTACTTGGAAACGACATCAGAAACCGAGCACATTTCAAAAGAATAATCAAACAAAAGAGGTTGAGGACAGACCACCTTGTAAGAAAACAGGAGCTCTCTGGACAAACGAAAGGAGGGAGAAACATAGCAGGAGTATGCGCGAGTACTGGACAAACATAAAATCCCTATCTAAGCGGAAAAGTTGAAAATTGTGGAACATAGGTGGCCCATTCGAAATAATAATAATAATTAGCGAATGGACATTTTGTACACATAACTAAATAAATTGTAATTCATGGAATTGCAGGAACATCCAGCATTACCTATAAATACAATAATTTACAGTGAGTATAAAAACTACTGTATTTAGAAATATATAGATTATATAAGCAATCTAATGCACTGGCTGTCGTTTCGAGAGAGTCACCAAAGTCTCCACGGTGTGCCCAGCGTTTGCTCTCAATTACTATATTCTATTGAGCCGTTTGCTTCTCAGCACCACAGTTAAATTCTAATGAGGGTACTTTTTCCGACCTTATGCAGGGCGTTTTGCATGGCTTGCACGGATTCGATCGACCATGTCACTCGAGGGTGATGAAAACCAGTAGATTTCTCCGGGATACAGGTCAAACATTGTAATGGGAAAGTCTGTTATCACTCTTCATTACATGAGCTGAGGATATTAAATTCATATTTGAAAAGAGCGACTGCTTTCTTGCTTGCCATCCCACCACTGAGGAAAGCATGAAGCAGTTAACCGCAGTCCAACATCGAGCAGAGCGACTCATTTACAGACAACTTGCAACTAAACCATTAAACGTGTTTTACCATGTAGACGTAGTCTTTCTTCAAAATCTGTGGCTCGCACTGTTAAACTGTGCATCCACTCACAGCCTCCAGTTAGGATATCGCTCACTTCGTAGAGCACAAGGTGTCCTTCTCTTTCCCTCTTTCACTAAGACACCAGCATACCAATCCGGGTTTTGCAATCGCTCTGGTCAAATCTGCAGTGACCTCTTTCGTCCAATACAGGACTTTCTTCTACAACAATTTGCCACAAAGTGAACGCTCTAAAGGGCCTTAAAACTCGTGAAAACTGAAAGTATACGTATAAAGCAAATGTGTGTGTCGGTGTTATCCATTTATAAGCTATGTTAACGTGTAAAATTGTATATATGCAACACAGGCAGATTTGTATACGTACAGTAACTTCTATTTAATCAACGAAGGAGGGGACACGTCTGTTTATGTAGGTTTTTCCTTTCTCCATCAGCCGTCCACAAATTATAGCAACAATCTTTGGAAATTAAATAAATAAATAAATAAATAAATAAATAAATAAATAAATAAATAAATAAATAAATAAATAAATAAATAAATAAATAAATAAATAAATAAATAAATAAATAAATGCGTTGGAAAATTGCTTAATGCCTGTTTCGGATAACAAGTAGTATTTTATTTAGTATCGAAATCTGATAATTTTGCTTAATATTCCTGTATTTTCGGAGAAGAACAGTCTTCCATCTTGCATTAGGGGAAAAGAATATTCATAAAAAGGATAGAAGAATAAATATTGTATTGTTGAAGCAAAAAAAGCAAAAAAATGGCACTACAGTGGCCTACCAAGCATCTGCTACTCAGTTCGGAGGGTTGCAGATTACGAGCTCACGTATGGTCGGTGCGACGAATCTTCTCGGCCGTTGTTCTTGGTTTTCTTAAATAGGGTCGCCATCTCACTGTCAGATAGCTCTTCCATTGTAATCACGTAGGACCCTCAGGTCTATGTTAAATTCCCTAACCTCTCCGAGAATCGAACCCGGAGGCTTCCAGGTGAGAGGTAGGCATGCTACCCCCAGACCGCTGGGCCGGCGGTTTGTTGGAGCAAGAGGACCAATATATTTCAATGAAATGAAAATGCCACTAGTGCGAGAGGTAGGTGTGTTGATTACTGTTTTAAGGGGAAGCTCAACTGGCAAACCATCCTGCATTAACATAATTCAGAGAGAATAAATGGAACAGGTACAAAAATTCGAAAAGTGAAAGTATCGGGAAAGTATAGGGAAAGGTCAGGGCCGAAAAGGAACAAGATTTCACCAAGAGAGGTGGAACAGGAAAGACACAGTTTACATTAGGTGGACCTTATTTCGCAGGAGTGGTGAGATCGAAGCACGAGGTGTTAGCTGTATGGTTACATTAAACTTGTGGAATAAAGTTGACGCTGAACATGTTCCATATATAATTTTATCTATTGACGTAAGGACAATCAATTCTATGAAAGGAAACACATTAAAAGGGAGTACGGTTCTGTATAACTGATTAGAATTGCTGCCATTTCTTCATTTACATTATTATAGCAAGTGTTATGTACTGGTAGTATTGCGTGCCTTTCGAAGATCATGGAGAAGGCTATGATTTGTAGTAGGTCTTGGGGAACAGAGTTTATGTTTCAAGGGTTGAAGGAGAGGTTTTACGTATGAGTTGAGGTATTTACGGCCGAGTTGTGAAGGCAGTGATGTAATACAGTAGGCTATGCCATGTGCGGTACAGTTACTTTATAGTATGAATTTATTGTATAAGGGATTATAATAATAATTTAATATCCAGTGAAAAATATAACGCCCGAGGTGCAGCCGACGGTGATAATTTTCACGAGGTTTTAAATACAATTTAATTTCGTGTGCCCAACCATGGTTTACTCATTACCAATAATTAAATCAGAGTAAAAAATTAAAAATGTAAATGTAATTAAATCAGCAGATTTGTCATGGCTTGAATGGTAAACGGTGGTAACAATGCCGGTTGTCTGGGTTATGATGTATCTAAACAAATAGCAATAGATCACACATAATTACTATCAAACTGGTTACCATTGAAGCCCGAAGACGGAAGATCGAGATCAGGAGCCTGGCTTTCGCAGATGGCATCGCCATCCGAACCAGCAACCCTAAGGATGCTGCAGTAGCTTTTCAAACCCTACAGGAAACAGCGGCGTAGACAGGACTACAAATGTCATACGAAAGGACCAAGTATTTCTCGAGTAAGCACCCCGGGAAAGTCCCTTTGACGACCATCTATGGAAAGATTGGAAAAGTCAATCGATTCCGGCATGTCAGCGAATGGGTCCGCCCCAATGGTAGAGACGCAACCTCCATCTTAGGCAGATGTGCCAAACTCAACGCAACATACCAAATGTCGCAAAACTGTAAGAACAAGAAGTGCATTTCGAAGAACGCCAAAATATGCCATCACAGAACTGTTGTTCATATATACCGCGGAGACCTTACTGATGAAGAGGAAAGGAACCATGGACCTGGAAAGGAAGTTGAAATAAAAATATCATCCGGAAAATGCATGGGCCGAGATTGCTCCAGGAGGGAACCTGCACACTGGAAGCAAACTCTGAACTGTACCAACATTTGGAAACGGCTAACACTAGCATGCGACGTTGCATGTTATACCAGTCACATGCACAACCACTGCTCACAGGGTCTCTTTTACAACTGCCGCTGGCACAGGGACCAAACTATCCTGCAGACGCAGTCCGCTGCGTTACAGCCATACGCCGAATTCGGCGGTCTTCCTTATCGATGGTGTCACAGGGACGTCCGGAGCCTGATATTTCTGCAAGCGTACCTTCTCGTGACCACTGCTGCCAGCTCGCATGCACAGTGGAGACATTCCTGCCAAGTCGTTCTGCGATAGAGCGTAAGGAAAATCCATCTTCACGGCCTTGTGCAACCGCATTGAGCTGTTGATGCTGCCCTCTTCGTCGTCGTAAAGGCATTCAGGACCCACTCACAGTCACTCCGTCCAATCTCACAGGTAACTAACGCTCTCGCACAGTACAGCCCGTATTTGAAACAAACCTGATGTGGAACGTCATGAGGCCGCTTCATGCGCCAGGCAAAACGATCTGCGGAAAATTGGAATCAACGCCATCTTTCAGATGTATTAACACGCCTACCGACGTTCGTTAATCTAGCAAAACCCCTTCTTGGTGCTTGGATATATTTTTTCCGTCAGTGTTTTATTATTAATATTAATATTAATATGAAAATATTTTCCTGCGGTCTTAAAGCTAATATAAATTTATAAGAATGACGTGTGGCCCCCGAAAAGGCCTTGTGCAGGTCTTTCTAGTTGACGCCTTATAGGCGACCTACGCGTCTGTGAGGCCATAACGAAGATAAAGTCTAATGCTGAAGACGCCACATATGCCTAGTCCCCGAGCCATAGGAATTAACTAATTAAAGTTAAAAACCCCGACCCAACCTGGAATCGAACACGGGACACCTTGGATCAACGGTCAGCATACTAAACATTTATCCACGGAGCCAGACGACACAGAATTAAAGTAGATATATTGCCTGCTGCCAGTCAAAAGAAATTACCAATTGACAGTACTAGGGCTTAATTCCATTGTGTGGCCAGAAGACGGCATGTATTTAAATAAGGAACATTATTTTACATATATTAATGATTAAGATAGTTAATTCACTCGTATAGTTTCAACATTTGGAGATAGATTTGAAAAAAAGGGCGAATTTCTCTGTTTCGTAAGAGTTCATCTAGTCGCTTATTTCAACGATTATCGATTAATCCGAGTAATTTATTTACGACGCATCCGATTATTCTACGCGATAAAACTGAATGATATTCAAGACTCTTTCTATAATTTTATTCGATTATTTATTTGGTTATTTGAATGATTGGATGGAGGGTATTCGATACGCTGGCGACCACTAAATGAATTCATTTTACGGTTTTAGGAGTCGCCGAGGTGTCGGAATTTAGTCTAGCATTAGACCTTTTTACGTGCCAGTAAATCTACCGACACGAGGCTGACGTATTTGAGCACCTTCAAATATACCGGACTGAGCCGGGATGGAACCTGCCGGTTAGAAGGCAAGCGCCTAAACCGTCCGAGAAACTCAGCTCGGCAGGAGTGTTCTTAAGTGTATAGAGGGATTAAAAGTGAGAGAGTGTAAATCTGTGAAATGTGACCATTTTCGGTGTTTCTATAATCCAGCTGTTATGAATAAAATGTTCATATTGTCTGCGATAGAGCTCGCATTGCATCATGTCTTGCCAAGGGAAAATAAGAAAATCGTGCAGTTTGAAATTGTCATGGCGTGTGCCGATCGGTGGTGTTGGCACTCGGCGCACCTAACCTAAGCAGACCAACGGTCATGTCAGAACGACAAAAATGAATTAATTCCTCTTTTGTACACTTTCGTGCACGTGGATTTTGTGCCATATCGCTTAATGCGGCGATGTTGACAAGCCTTACATAGTGTTTTGTGCCAACGGCTGAGCCACTCCACCTTGGATCTACAGCCTACCTTTCGCGGGAACGATACGGAAGCTTTATGTTTAAAACTTTTGTTTTACACATTAATACTACAGCATTTGCATATTGCCTCAAATGCTAAATGTATTTTATCTTTCTTGGATTGTCTTTGGCACCAACCTCATGTACACGTAAGTTTATAGCGTTAATGTTTATTGTTTGTTCTTTCTGTTCTAGTTGCTGTAAAATTACGTGCACATTCCTTTTACCTTAAATGGTTAAGGGTAAGCGAGAGAGCCAGCATCTCTAAATTTTCTGCGAGTAATACATTCATCTAGCTAACCAACCAGCATTCCGAAAATGAGGGGAATTCTGAAAATTTTCCATTTTAGATAAAATACCTCTCTTTAATATTGTCATCATCATAATCATCATCAACAACACAGCGGTATTCCCAGTTCCTGTCCCTTCTTCTACCTTCAGATTCCAGAAAATACAATTAAGAACACTTCGAAATGTTCCTCCTGTAATCTCGTCAAGTGTGCAGTTATTTTCTTTTCAAACAAGAGAAGAGGCGTTCTTTAATTTGTAGCCCGACGCAATAACAAGACGCATCTTATTACGGATTAACAAACCAGGAGAGAAGTTGCTCACTTGTCATTACGTTCTTGCCTGCAGAATTCCTTCTCTTCTCATCTCCAGTATTCTTTATAAGATAGATCAGATTTACTGGGCAATTCTCCTTGCTTTTTCTCGGCCGAAAGAATCTGTTTTTTTATTCGTATTATAGTGCATTAAATAATTTTCACTGTATGACCGCAAAGAAGTTGCGGTTTGTTTCTGAATGTGTGTTCTCCAACCTTACAAGACATTATTCTTCACCTTTTCAGTGACAGATATTCAAATGTACGTCCAAATCTCGTCTCGTTTCTCTACGGAACCGGGTAGAAAGCGAGATGATTCTTCGCAGCAATTTTGCAACCGGAATCGCTTCCTGAAGTCAACTCATCAGAGGAATTGATGGCTGAATGACGTGATTTATTATAGTGGGAAGGGAGAAGGTGAAATCCGGTGGCGGCGCACAGGCTACTCCCGTCAAAGCTTACCTTGCCATACCAGAGACGACATCAACAGCGTCGTATACTAGCACTCCGTATGAACACTATGGATATATTTAGAACTTAACTCCATGCTTTCAGCACGCAATCTTGTAATTAAAAATTCTGTACTACCACCTCCCCCACCCTACATCCCGATGGTGTAAATTTTTCTTCCACCAATAGGACTAGAACCAGGCAACTATGGTGTCAAACCCGAAAGACTCGACATCCTGACGGTAATGACCACGAAGCGGGCTAATAAAATATATTTCATAATTTATATTAAAAACATGCATCGATGTAAAATGCACATAGAAGCTTTGCAAGCCCAAGTATTCCAACCTGTGTACAAAGTTATCTTAAAACGCTTAGCAAGAATGATGCACCATCACAGGTCGCACTCATCTCTCTACCCTACCTGCACGCAAAACAAGCTGATAAGGCCAGCATTGAAATCTGCCGGTATCGTCTTCACTGTTCCTTCCTAATGTACAATTACCTTTTACAATAATGTAATTCTTCAGCATGTCGAGAGGAATGTGTGAGTGTGTACTGCAAATGTATAATTAAAATTGCACCTAATTTTGTGAAAATGGTTTATATGTGTTTTAATTTAAGGATGAACTGTTACTTAATTAGCACAAGTAAGCACATTCGAGTGACTGGTGAGCAACTAACCTAATTGAAAATCTTAAACATTTCAGGGCAGAGAAAATAACAGTTTTAAAGTACAAAATTTTTGATATGCCACGCATGAATGAAAGCGAATTATTATTTACTTAAGAATCAAACACTAATTATAAGGGAAATATTATTTTTCTGAAACATATTTAGAAGGTTCATCAAACATAAACGAAGTTATTAATTATGTTAAAAGTTAATGAAGCTGTGAGCTTGCATCCGGGAGATAGTAGGTTCGAATCCCACTATCGTCAGCCCTGAAGACGGTTTTCCGTGGTTTCCCATTTTCACACCAGGCAAATGCTGGGGCTGTACCTTAATTAAGGCCACGTCCGCTTCCTTCCAACTCCTAGGCCTTTCCTATCCCATCGTCGCCATAAGACCTATCTGTGTCGGTGCGACGTAAAGCCCCTAGCAAAAAAGAAAATGTTAATGAAGAAAAAATTTAGTATAATTAACGTTTGTTTGTAAGCATAACTTGTCCTTTACTTATACTTAACTTCGTGTCTTCTTCACTGCTATCCATACACTTAATCCCTTTTTCATCTGTTTTATTCTACTATTCAATGAAGTATAGGAATTATGGCATTGCCTATGTACGTTCTATTCGCATTAAATGTCGAAGTTACCAAGCTCAGTGGTTGCATTCGCTTAAGTGCGGACGGTATCCAGTATTCGGGAGATAGTGGGTTCGAACCCCACTGTCGGCAGCCTTGAAAATTGTTCTCTATGGTTTTCCACTTTCACACCACGCAAATGCTGGGGCTGTACCTTAATTAAGGCCACAGCCGATTCCTTCCCACTCCTATCCCTTTCCTGTCCCATCGTCGCCATAAGACCTATCTGTGTCGGTGCGACGTAAAGCAACTAATAAAAAGGAAAGTAAATAAAATTAAGTTTTAATCACAACAAAATAATAGACAGTATGTTTTTTCACTTGAAATATATCGTCGTCGTTCAAGAGACAAAACCTCATATCCCACAACGCTCTTCCTATCCATTATTATCCTTAAAAGACTGGTAACACTTCCCAGCCACATATGGAATATGTATTTGCATGAAGTATTTACGCACTTTTTAAGGTTAAGTTTCCTTTAAACATTAGTATAGAAAATGAACACAAGGAAAATTGTTCTGATGAACTGCGTATCCATATGTAGTTGGGAGCGTGACCAGTCTTAGAGAAAATAATGAAGATAAATAGCAATGTCAGATACGGGGTTTTGTTGCTTAAGCGACGTATGCTGTTTTGTTGTTAAGGTCTGTATTATATGCAAGACTGTTCCATGTGAATTAGGACCCTTTGTCTCCAAGCAGAAGAACTACAAATGTACAGTTTTATAACTACGTTACTTTCACACTAAGTCCACCATATATTCATTGGAGCCTGTAAAAATTTAATTCTGAGGGTCAGTGCAGCAGACTGGTAGGTGGCACGAAGCCATATCCACAAACAGTCGAGCAGCCTCTCAAGTGTTGTCCGTTTGATTGGCTTAGCCTAAAGTCGCGTAGCCCCAGGCTTCTAATTACAGTCGTGACGGCAACACCTGAGCTTTACATACAACATCAGGCATTTGATGGTAAAGGTTTAGCCGAATGCTTTCAGGTTCAAGCTCTCTGTCCTAGACCGAATTCCAAACACAACTATTTGCGGTGATTTTAATGTTCCCACATTTGATTTCCCTAACAAGCCTTAGCAGCAGAGTAAATGGAACTGAGAAGAATGCTGAGGATTAATGAATTGGTAGTACATACTCGGACGGAATTTCTTTCTCTAGATCATAGGTGAGCAATGGGAGAGCTCCACTCCTTGAGTTCACAGCACGAGAGCGGGATGAGCCTAGAGCAACTGAATTCTAATAGTTTGTGCTGTAAAAACTAGATGGCGATATGCGCAGTCAAGCACAAGGAAAGCCACAGCAATACACCTGGCTGAATATAAAATACAATTGTACTGTTAGTTTGTCATTCACTGTTTATGCTGTATTCCTATACAAGCTGTTATATTGGCCCGCGGTATTTCCATGAGCACGGGTAGTAGACAATAGAGTATTTAGTTATCACATGTCAAAATAATTAATGTTTTGCTTCCTACGCATAACCTAATGAAATGAATAACATTAAACGTTTTTACTTGAAACGAGGCGTTTGTATACAAAATTACATATTTCGTTTCCTCACCATGTAATGCACTGAATAGAACGAGACATCAGGCAAAATAAAACTGTTAAAGGTTTAAATCTGTTTAGTTGCGCGCCGCTTCACTAGTTGTAACTTAGTACCGTGCAAGCAGCTGCTAGGCTGTACCTTCCGTCAGAGCGCATACCGTGTTCCTTTACTTGTCTGAGCTGTATTTCTGCTCATTGAGCCAAAATGTGACCGCCTTTGGTCTAGATAATCACTATCAAATCAACTCCAACTTATAGCCTTCCATAAACTTTCTTCCATACCTACGGAGATGTGACATCCCAATGAAAGAATACCTGAAGATCATAAAAAAGTAACAACTGCCCCTTTGTGGAGATATCGATCATCTACATATTGACAGGCTTCAATTGAGCCATCAGGCTATTTTGTGGCATAGTAACTTGAAAAAACCAACGAACAGGGGACACAGGAATGTAGTTCTCTCCACCAGAATGTTCTGAAGGGTACGTTGCTTCGATTAACCTCGAGATATTTGGACAAAATTAAATCTAGTACTGAAAAATTGCGAGCTTTGAAGAGATCTCCTGTTCAAATAATGTAGCAGATCTTTACCATGTTCAGAATGCGACGTTGAGTATAAAATAGTGAAGCATATCACGCAAGACAGCCCTCTCATTGCCTACAGAGGTGAAAAGAACAAACTTTATTGACTTCCTCACGGCAGCATCGCTATAAATAACCACTTACAAATGGATTCGTTGTTATATATCAGGAACTGTTGTCAGTGTAGCTTATTAACAGAAGACAACAGAATATCATAGGAAATTATCAATTGAAGAAACCGAAAACATTTGTCTTCAAAGTAAATGATATACAGAATAGCAATCCAGTAGAACGAACTAACTTCTACAACTATGTCAGCTACTCCCTATCATTTGACAGCAATACACACATCTAAAAATTCCAAAATTTAGCCAAAACACGGGTAACATCAACTCAATAATGAAATCGCCGTTAATCCTGAGAACAAAAGGCTGCACATTTACAGGCAGATTTTCTTGTTCGGCCGTGAAGTATGAACAATAAGGAAAATATATGATACCAGAACTACCACAGCAGAGGTGTGATTCATGATACGGGCTGCAAGATATACGCGATGGGTCCAGAACAGGAATGGAAAAATGGTGATAGAAGCGAAAGTAGAACTCAAGTTAAAGGGCCTAGGATGACACCAGAAGAACTGGGAAGGCATGTTAAGAGAATTTAAATGAAAGATCCCGAAACAAATCTTACGATACCATCCCAGAGGAAATCGCTCTATAGTGAAGCCCATCTAAGAGATAGTTTGAGACCACAACAGAATAATTGGCCTAATACATACTTGGATTATTATAATGATCATGATAGATTTAAGTTATCTGTACTGCGTAAAATCTAGAAAAGTATCAGTAGGTTTGAGTATACCTTGGATAAGAAAAACATGCTAACCCGAAAATTGTAATGCCCTGAGATTTGCAGTAGCATTAATGATAATGACTATCCTCGACGTCAAGTTAAAAGGAAAGTGTCGAGTTAAAACAAGGATATATAAGACACCTGTCAATCGAGTTTTTTCGACAACACAACCCAACATGTTCAGAGTGCAAGTGGAGAGATACTATCAAGGAGAGACCTCTTTTAAACAGGTGTACTTGGGGACAAAACATGACAGCCTCAGTTCCTAGAAGCGAGCTAGAAGCCAGCAGTCAATCACACCCTGCACCCTGTTGAGTTAATGAGTTCTAAGTGATCCTTGTTTGGTGTGGAGAAGTTGCCAAATCACTTTCTTCCACACTCTCTTCAGTCTTTACCATTTTTTCGCGTCCAGTGAAGTACACAATTTGGCAACTCCGGCTACAGTAGACCTATTAAACCATATAAGACGCTAATAAACACCGGGTTGTCACTGGAGAGTAGAGGTGTGAGGCGAGGTCATCATGTTTTGTCCCCGAGTATAGCAGGACAAATCCCATTGTGGACACTGCAACGAGTTTGAAACCCTTTCGCATGTTCTGGGCTCTTTACATCATGAAGAACACTGATCACTCATTCAGAAAGAATATAATTATTAGAGGAGTCCGGTTCGGTAGTATATGAGGAATTTCAACGTCTTATACGTCGACTGGACAATTTCGCAGTTGATAGGTAAAATACGATACGTTGTTGTAATTGATCTGATGGTCAGATATGAGGAGAATGCTGAGCTTCAAATAGAGTGAATCGTCATGAAAAAAGTTTATATTAGCCCACTGTTCCGTACCTGAAGAAAATAAATACGATGTTATTGAGAACATGGAGGATGTAGGTTTAATGATATGCGCCAGATGAATCTTTCTGAAATGTTTAATGAATATTTTTAAATTGTACAAAATTAATTCTAATTTAATGTTGAATATAGTTATAACTACGTTGAATGGTTCAGTATCATTATTGGTTCATCATCATAGGCATTTATTCCTCAACGAATATGTAGTACATAATTACAATGTCATTTGGATGTATTAATTTTGTCATCTCAGATGGCTGAACTGTCCGATTCTGAAAGCACAGATTTTTAAAGTTACGAAATGGGCAGAAGAGAACCAGCTGAGGTTAAATGAAAATAAGACTGTCTCTCTGACCTTCAGAAAAGGAGGAAAACGGGGAACATTCTTAATCAATGACCAACAACTAAAGTCAGTCACAAATTTTAAGTACCTAGGAGTCACTTTTCAAACACCGGGGAACGTGTTCTCTTTACATGTAAAAGACCGACTAAATGCTGCCATAAAATCCATTAACGACATCAGATCTTTGAGCCATCTCTCACTATCATGTGCCATCGAGTTATTTCATCTTAAGGTTAGTCCTGTAGCCACCTATGGATTAGAAAACATATGGATATATCTTGGAAAGAGGCAGCTACATAGTATAGAAAAGGTGAAAGCATTCTATTTAAAGAAAGTACTTTGCCTGTCAAAGTACACTCCATCACGCCTCGTATACCAACTGTCGAGGGAATTATTCTTTGTGGAAGAGCTGCGTTTGAAACTATGCTCCCGGCCACTCCAGCGTATAAGGAACTCCTACAAGAGCTTCAACAAAAGAGAGACAGCATATGGTGGGACTTTTACCAGTGTGATGCGATGATCAACCGCAACTGGACTCAGGGAGGCTATGAGTTGAGACACGTTGCGACCAGACTCTCAGTCCATGGGTTTCACCAACGCCTGTGTATTAAAGCGAGCTTTCATGAGCCAAGTCCGGACTGCAGGTGCAAAAGATGTGGCGAACTCTGTGAACGCTATCACGTACTTAAGTGTAAACTGAGAATAGAATCCTTAACAAAATTTTGTACAGACGACTGCTCATAAGAATTATTATCATTATTATTTTCCATGCACATTTGTGCGCAATAAAACATTTATTTATTTATTTATTGCAGTAACAGCACACACTAGTTGTTGCAGCAGATGGTTGTGCAAGGACACCATCCCTCGCATTCGCTCGTCCTTTCCTGCGATTCCTCCTCTCAGCTTCTGATCTCCTATCTTGTTGTAGATGTTCAACTCCGTTGTATACAATGCTATGCCATTTGGGCTTATCCTCGGCTGTAGTTTCCAAGTTGACCGTATCAATATGACACCTTTTGAGTTCACAAATACCGAGCTCGATAGCTGCAGTCGCTTAAGTGCGGCCAGTATCCAGTAATCGGGAGATAGTGGGTTCGAGCCCCACTGTCGGCAGCCCTGAAGATGGTTTTCCGTGGTTTCCCATTTTCACACCAGGCAAATGCCGGGGCTGTACCTTAATTAAGGCCACGGCCGCTTCCTTCCAATTTGTAGGCCTTCCCTACCCCATCGTCGCCATAAGACATATCGGTGTCGGTGCGACGTAAAGCAAATAGAAAAAAAAAAAAGAGTTCACAAATGAAATTAAATGTCGTATGGCTTTTAGTTCCGGGATATCCCAGGACGGGTTCGGCTCGCCAGGTGCAGGTCTTTCTATTTGACAGCCGTAGGCGACCTGCGCGTCGTGATGAGGATGAAATGATGATGAAGACAACACATACACCCAGCCCCCATGCCATTGGAATTAACCAATTAAGGTTAAAATCCCCGACCCGGCCGGGAATCGAACCCGGGACCCTCTGAACCGAAGGCCAGTCGGATAGTTTACAAATAATAATAATAATAATAATAATAATAATAATAATAATAATAATAATAATAATAATAACAATAATAATAATAATAATAATAATAATAATAATCATATGAACTCAGTTTATTTATTTTGCGTATGGTGCAATACGACATAAAAAGAAAATAATATAGATCTGTAAGTATCTCAACAGAAATGGTATATATCACACTGAAAGATTAGATTTCTACATGTAAATTCTTGATCCAATCCACCGCTATAGCTGAGTCAGGACTTCTAGATTTCCAGAGAAGGCGTGGAGGGGACAATCCAATACCATGTGTTCCATTGTTTGTGGAATGTTAGCACAGTCGCCGTATGGACTATCTGTCAAACCCCACTTAGGAAGAACAAACGCGGTTCCTCCCAAACCTCATGAGGTACGAATAAGCCTAGTCCGGACACATCTTGGCAGATTGAAGGCACTAAGTTTTGCACTTGGGTTTTCAAATTTGAGGATGCTTGGTGGTCCACTCACTCCACCAGTTGTCTTCGTGAATGAAGTGATTGTTTACCAATTCCAAGACAGTTTTATATGCCGGTTTGTGGGACTTCATTCTGGATGTTCCTAGCAGACTCACGTCCTCCTGTATTGGGACTGCTATGTTCTTCCGCATTCTTATCCATAGATGAATAAGATATTCTTTTGTCTTTTGATATCCGTATGTAAAAAAGAATAAAAGTGATGTCCCTAAAGAATTGAAATTTTCCAAGAATAAAGATGTCTGCAGTTCTGAGTTTGCATTCACAAAGTATGCTTATGTAGTACCTTACGTACTTAAAAAGGCAAAGTTGTTCTAGTGTTGTCCACATTACACGAGAAAAGGTAAATCGACCAAGATACAGGGGTGAAAAAGAAACCAGCACCTATAACATTCTACAACAAAACAAAATTCCCAGTCGATATCATGGACAAAATGTGTGGAGAGTATGATGTTTCTAGAAACTGTCGACGCTGGCCATTAAAGTAGTTTTTGATGTGATGAACATTGCTTGAATCAATGCATTAGTCGTTTATAGCGCCCGGATGTTTGTGCAGTAATAGGTTAAAATGCAAACTTACTGAAGCGAGTAAGAAGTAGAGTCTACTAGCACGACGGAAATTCTATGAGGTTTGCATAGACATTCGGCGTTCGGCCCATTAGAACCCCCTAGAGCGTATGTTACTCCCACTACATTACGTTAGAGCGGGCTAATTATTTAGTGGGAAATGTCGACTACCCCGCTCTACTTGTTACTCGCTCCAGTAACTTTGCATTCTAACCTATTGCTGCAGAAACATCCGGCCCCTAGTCATTTATAAGAAGAACCGTGGTTTTCTAAATATTTTGAGAAGGAAGTTCCGATACAACCTGTGATTAGATCTCATCAAACCCATATATTAAGGAGGATACAACAACAAACGATTTCCAAAGAACTAAAGAGGCGATGTAAGTCATTTGTTGGAATTGAAGATGATGGGCGACCTGCTAACCGTCCGCAAGTTGGAGCGCGAGGACGCTGCTACATGTGCGGAAGAACTCGCAACAAATCCACCCGGAAATCCTGCAGTACGTGTTTCAAATGGATTCGTCCTGATCACGCAGATACAGTCTGCCTCCACTGTTCGTGTGAAACAAGAGAGGAGGCAACAGACAATGTAAGTGGTTGAGGACACAGAGATATGTAAACAGTTGTAAATTTCTGGGAAGTTCTGTCATACTCTTCAAAAGATTGTTTGTAGCACGTGATTATAATTTTCAAAAATAAAAGGTATACATTTTCGAATATACAATGCCGTTACTGAATAGATAAAATGACCTGTGAAGTACGTATATTAATACTTCAGGTAGAATAAAGTAATTAAAATGGACGACAATTATTATCCGCGCGAGCGCAGTGTTAATTATTTCGGGTAAACATCAACTGTGCGAATAGAGATCATTTACATGCCAACATCGTAAGACATGGAGAGTGAAATGGACTTACACTTCCCTTAAGATATCCGACTCTGGCAGCTTTGACCTCTCCATCTTGCGATCCGGGGACTGATATTCTATCACTGATCCACAGACAGAGCTAGCGAGAAATAACCGTGTATTATTAACGCTGAAATATGATTTAATTATCACACTCTAGTGAGAGAAGGTTGAATCAAATCCCATCCCCTGTTCTTGTCCAAGTCTATTTTCTGAGAGGGTCACTTGCAATATCAGAACCTAAGCAAACAACAATCCTCTTAGTGCTTTGTAAGCTTCTCAAGAAGGTATTTCCTCGGAGCCATTAGGTGATAGAAACGTTCAAAAGCTTTGAGAGGTGGTGTCCTTAATAGTTTACAGGGAAAGTTTGCTATTTCATCTCAGTATGCTCCAGGATAAAGGTACAATTCAAAATTAATTAAAGTTATATAAACTAATTTATTTGTCCGGCTCCTGGACTGAGTGGTCGTCGCAGAAATTTATGATCCATTGGATCTGGGTTAGATTCACAGCAGGGCTGGTAATTTTAGCCAAGCCTGGTTAAATTCTCTAGCTCGGGAACTGAGTGCTTTGATAACCTCCATACAGTTCTTCATTAACAAACAACACATCATACTACCCATACAAACCACCACAGATGTAATTGGAAATAAATCCAGGAAGTTTTATTTGGCAGGCAAGGCCACCTGGATGGCGCCACCTTACGAAGATCTGCAACTCATTATCTGAAGTCATACGATTATTATTAATTCCTTTTGCCCGCCTCTGTGGTGTAGTGATTAGTGTGATTACCTGTCAGCTCTGGAGGCTCGGGTTCGATTCCAGACTCTGCCACGAAATTTGAAAGCGTGGAATGAGGGCTGGAAGAGTGTCCACTCAGCCTCGAGAGGTCAACTGAGTAGACGGGGTTCTATTCCCACCTCAGCCATCCTCGAAGTGGGTATGCGTGCTTTCCAACCTCTCCTTGAGGAAAATGCCGGGAAGGTACCTAACTCAAACCACGGCTACTTCGTCCCCTCTTTCTTGCCTATCCCTTCCAATCTCTCCATCCACCCACAGGGTCCCTGTTCACCACAGAATGTGAGGCCACGTGGGCGAAGTACTGATCCTCCTCTACAGTCGTATCCCCCAAGCCAAAGTCTCGCGCTCCAGGACATTGACCTTGAAGCGGTAGAGGTGGGATCTCTCGCTGAGTCCGAGAGAAAAACCAACCCTGCAGAATAAACGGATTAAGAAAGATTACTTCCTCTTACGTGAAATTCTTCAGTTTGTCTCATGATACCAAATAAAGTCGCTACTTGAGAAACTTTCTGGGACTCATCTTACTTTTGAATGCATATTAGTCACAGTGACTTTAATAAATTAGTACCTTCAGTTCCTAAACAAAATTAATTTTAAAACCTCGGCGATTCATTCTATCAGTCTGTAACGGCATAAAGTATTATCCTTCAGTTGCTGTACGTGTATCATTGAGTAATCTGCACCTTTCATCTCTGCATGTTCTTCAGAACTTGATTTAAGTTGAATTAAGTTTACGCAGTTTACTCGGCAAATTTCCAATTTCTTTCAAATTAAATACGAAAATAGTAGGTAAAGAACTGGAAGGGAATAATCTAAAGCCCTAAATTAAGGTCAGTGGAAAATGTAATACAATGTGACTGATATTACCATCCTTTCTATCTATAATAAAAATGCTATTTTACTGAGCAATTTAGCTCCTGTATGGAAATTAATTAACGTCCGTTTCCTTCCCTCGGTTATGAATATTCTCTTCTCAAGTAGACATTTCCAAGCGAGGTGTTTCACTGGCTTGTTTTAATGTGTTAAGTCAACCCTGATAGATATGAGAGGCTCACGGCCATAGTGAACCAAGTCAACTAGACGGTGTAGAAATATTTGTTTTGTGATTTTGCTGTACCTGAGATACTTGTCATTTATGTCACTATGCTTTACATAATCAATCATCCGCAGCCAAGCACGATGGCCTGCATGTATCTCAGATAGCTTCTTGGTAAACGTTGGTTTACATCACGGCTCAGCACTATCACTCTTCCTTTTCATCAATGTTTCAGACACAATCTCTCGAGATCTGTAACTTGAAAAGCAATGGATGTTGCTCTATGCTGATGGCGTAATACTCACCGAAAAGAGAGTCCAGCAACACTCGAGTCAACGGCAACAATCTGGCAATGGCAACTACGTTTAGATATGTAGGGTCCAGCTGAAGATCCGATTAAGATATCTGTGAAGAAGTGTGATCAAGACTGACTGGGGGCTGGTTACATTGGAAGGCATCCACTGGGGTGCTCTGAGATATTCCATCTTAAGCCGAAAATACAGTATATCAAACAGTGATTCGTACAGTTACCGTGTGAGGAGCCGAATGCTGGCAATAATAATAATAATAATAATAATAATAATAATAATAATAATAATAATAATAATAATAATAATAATAATAATAATAATAATAATAATAATAATAATAATAATAATAATACCGGGCGAGTTGGCCGTGCGCGCAGAGACGCACGGCTGTGAGCTTACATCCGGGAGATAGTGGGTTCGAATCCCACTACTGTCGGCAGCACTGAAGATGGTTTTCCGTGGTTTCCCATTTTCACACCAGGCAACTGCTGGGGCTGTACCTTAATTAAGGCCACGGCCGCTTCCCTCCAACTCCTAGGCCTATCCTATCCCATCGTCGCCATAAGACATATCTGTGTCGGTGCGACGTAAAGCCCCTAGCAAATGATTATAATAATAATAATAATAATAATAATAATAATAATAATAATAATAATAATAATAATAATAATAATAATAATAATAATAATAATCATGATGGCTATGCGTTCCACTTACTACGTCTACAGTTTTCGGAGACGCTGAGGTGCCGGAATTTTGTGCCGCTGGAATTGTTTCAAGTGTCAGTACATCTACTGACACGACGCTGATGTATTTGAGCACCTTCAAATACCACCGGACCGAGCCAAGATCGAACCTGCCAAGTTGGTGTCAAAAGGCCAGCGCTTCAACCATCTGAGCCACTCAACCCGGCTGAAGTCCTCACTGCTCAATAAATCTTAGGGCAGTAACCCAGGTGACATATTCCCTATCTGTTGTTTTCCTAGCCTTTTTGGAAATTTATTGAACATCTCCCTTGGTAAGTTATTCCAATCCCTAGCTCCCCTTCCTATAAACGAATATTTGCCCCAGTTTGTCCTCTTGAATTCCAACTTTATCTTCATATTGCGATCTTTCCTACTTTTAAAGAAACCGCTAAAAACGTATTCGTCTAGTAATGTCATTCCTCGCCATCTCTCCGCTGACAGCTCGGAACATACCACTTAGTCGAGCAGCTCGTCTCCTTTCTCCCAAGTCTTCTCAGCCCAAACTTTGCAATATTTTTGTAACGCTACTCTTCTGTCGGAAATCACCCAGAACAAATCGAGCTGGTTTTCTTTGGATTTTTTCCAGTTCTTGAATCAAGTAGTTGTGACGAGGGTCCCATGCACTGAAACCATACTCTGGCTGGGGTCTTACAAGAGACTTATATGCCCTCTCCTTTAAATCCTTACTACAACGCCTAAATACCCTCATAACCATGTGCAGAGATCTGTACCCTTTATTTAAAATCATATTTATGTGATTACCCCAAAGAAGATATTTCCTTATATTAATTATATTAATCCTAGGTACCTTCACCCCATCAACCCAGTAATTAAAACTGAGAGGACTTTTCCTCTCCACTGTAGCATAGAATGCTTTATGAAGACAACTTACAACATTCAATTTTTAACGGATTTACACAGAAATAAAACATAAATATTATAACATTTATGAACATATTTGAGTGTGCTTCGATAGAATCTGACTATGTTCTTTGAAGAACGAACCATATCACTCTATTTTAATTAAGTTATTTGTTTTTCACGTATAATTCTATTACCCTACGTCTACTTTTTCGCACAGTTTATAAATTTATTGATGCAAAATTCGTTTCGGCAGACTGAATAACTTAAAAGTTATAAATTATTTGCAATGGGAAAATAAACCGCACTTTTTGTGTTCATTGACATTAGTTCTACTGACTGCGACACTCTCATATCAATTACTGGAACATTTAATCACACCGTTGTTGCAGGGTATTCAGTTCTCCGGTTGTGTACTTGACCTTTCACCGCCAGATAGCGTGTATAATATACGTTGCAGAGACGTGGCTGCTGTGTTCTGTAAGATGTACAGAGGCCGCCTGTGCTCGAGATATCAGGCTCATTAAAATACAGACAGCCCGGATTAACATTAACATACTGTGTGAGACTCAGATAATGGATGCTGTTTATCTCAGTCGAGAACAGATCTCGCCTTCATAAATGTTGTTTATTAAACACGCAGCAGATTAAGTTTTTACTGTAACGGAGTTCATCAACGTTTCAATGAGAGGTGGGAGGTCGACTTACACGAACTGATTAATTGTTCTTGGCTGTTGTAATGTATCCTCTGGAGAGGCCTGGTTCATGTCTTTCTACAGAGTGATTTCAAATGACGCGGGATCTCCAAGTTTTGACTGCATGTCGCGCGGGAGGTTTAAGCATTTGTCACCAGATGGCGCATTTGGAGTTGCAACTTACAGTTGTTCATTGCCATTGTCGTTTGATCGTGTCAGGTGCCATTATTGCTTTTTCATTGCCAATCAACACCTTACAGCAACGGGTGTTCCTCCTTAAAAAACTCTTGGATAACGTAATCGACCATAGTCACCCAAAAGAACACACCAGAGGGAATTTGGTGTGTGCAATAATCGAGGCATGATCACAACACACTGGTGTTGGCGCACGAGATGGAAACAACTGGACATATTGTGAGTGAAACCGGCAAGCATCGTTCGTCTCGACTTTCGATGGTTGCTGTGGACCTTCAGGAGCGAGTAGAGCGGTCGCCCCGTAGGTCTTTAAGGCGTCTGTCACACGAGACTGGGTACTCATACGCGATGTATCAGAGAGCTGCGAAGAAAACCGGCTTTAACCTGAATAGGGTAACATCTGTTCAAGAGTTGCTTGACACATATATGGGCAAAAGGGTGGAATATTGTCGTAGGTTCCAGATGACAATTGTTCAAAATTCTGGCATGGTGTCCATTGCATGGTTTACGTACAAGGCATGATGTCACTTAAACGGTTACGTAAAATCACAGAACACACTAATTTGGTCAGCACAAAATGCATAAGGCATTCAAGAAACACCTATGCACCCATCGAAAGTCAGAGTTTGATGCGCATTATCAGTAGAGAGAAACGTAGGTCCAACTTTTTTCTACGATAGAGTGAACACCGAAGAGGACCGATGCATTTTCAGTGAATTCGTTGAGCAATTGGATGAAACTGAGCTGCGTCAAGGGTACTTTCAAGAGGATGGTGCAACATGCCATGCGTCACGTGAGTCTGTGGCTTTGATCTAAAGTTACTTCGAAGACAGCATAATCTCCAGGAACTTGTGGCCGCCAAGATCATCGGACTCGACCTCACCAGACAATTTCCTGTGGGATTTTCTACAGGTAAGAGTCTACGCTACGCTCCCTCGAACTATGGATTATCTGAATGGGAATATCACACGCGAAATCAACATTATTGACAACGCAACGCTCCAGCGAATTGCCGGAAACATAGAATGACGTATGCAGCTGTGTCTAGAGGCGGATGGAGGGTATATTCAGAACAACCTTTAACGGCAAAGTAATCTCCCAGATATTGTGTATATGTAAGATGCAATATCATGTTACTTGTGTCCTTCTTGTCAAAATAAACATACAGAGCGAGTTGGCTGTGAGGTTAGTGGCGCGTAGCTGTGAGTTTGCATTCGGGAGATAGTGCGTTCGAACCCAACTGTCGGTAGCCCTGAAGATGATTTTTCCGTTGTTTCCCATTTTCAGGCCAAGAAAATTCCGAGGCTGTACCTTAGTTAAGGCCACGTCCGCTTCCTTCCCATTCCTAGACTTTTCCTCTCCCATTGTCGCCATAAGTCCTATCTGTGTCGGTGCGAACCAGAGCCAACTGCAAAATAAAAACATAACATAAAATATGAGTTTTATATTAATCACCTTGTAGTTGACAACCTTAGGTGACCTGCAAGTGTAGGTGTGGAATGATGACGATGATGATAATATAGGGAGGGGGTGAAACTTATTATGAGCACGTAGCCATTCCTGTCGAATAACACAAAGGGGTCTGCTGAAGGTTTAACGTATCCATCCGATGGACGAATCACCATAAAGACCGTTATTTGCTCTCACTCCATATGCTAATGTGGAAAGGTTTGAAACTGAACCCAGGTATTTGGCACGTAATCTAGTGATTACACGTTGTATACAACCACCTCTCCCACCCTGTCGCCTGACGGGGGCCTGGCATAGCGGCTAGCAAACGATGGGAAAAGAAAAAAAGAAATGAAAATATAAGACTTTTCCAGAAAAAATAGTAGGGCCTACAGTATATTTAAAGTACAAGCGATATCGACCATTGTTTTGTTTTGTAAATACAATTGAGTAGTTCGGATTTCTGACGGTGAATTTTTCCATCAGTAGGACTCGGACCATGTAACCACAGAGTCTGACCATATAGACCGGATGCTTTAACGATTATGGCCACCGGATGGAAGTCTTAAAATTTAAGGCATTACGTTTAATAAATAGAAATAATCTGAAACTGTAGCAAGTAACTAATTTTGAAGTTTTGAAGATACAATAGAACCTCAGTTATCCGAAACACTTTTAACCAAAATACCGTTTAACCGAAATTATCGGAATTTTTTGTTTAAATTACCAAAGCGAATTAAAGAAACATGATTTGTTATGTTATTCTTTCGTTCTGTTAATGATACGGGGGCCTGACATAGCGGCTAGCAAACGATGGGAAAAGAAAAGAGGAAATGAAAATATAAGACTTTTCCAGAAAATATAGTAGGGCCTACAGTATATTTAAAAGTACATGCAATATCGACCATTGTTTTGTTTTGTAAATGCAATTGAGTAGTTCGGATTTCCAATATTAAAATACTTTGTCAACAATGCAATATATATGGAGTCTTTTGTCTTCCTTTACTTTCATCTAAACCTTCAAAAAGAAACACAGATTCATAACCTCCAAAAATGACATTTCAATTATTATCCAACATTTTGATTATCCCAAACCTCACTCCCCTCTGTTTCTGTTAACAGGGTTTCTGCTGTCCTATATAACTTTAAGCTTTTCAATGCACCGAAACACAAACTATAACACTTCGAAAACTATAACATACCTGTCAAAAACCGCACGTGTAATTTGTATTTCTGGCACAGCTGAGGTTCAACGCAATTTTTAGTAATAATGTTATTATCATTACTTTCAACTAACTACCTTTACGGTTTTCGGAGGTGCCGAGGTGCCAGAATTTCGTCCCGTAGGAGTTCTTTTACGTGCCAGTAAATCTACCGACACGAGGCTGTCGTATTTGAGCACCTTCAAATATCACGGGACTAAGCGAGGATCGAACCTGCCAGGTTGGGGTTAGAAGGCCAGCGTCTCAACCGTGTGAGCCACTCAGCCCGGTATGCAATTTTTAAGTTCGAAAAGAAACACTAATGATTTGTAGAGAAAGATTGTAAACTGGAATGAAAAAATATTGTTTACTAAACACATATTATGTTATATTCCCAGATAAGAACACACCTAAGCTTGAAAATTATATTAAAAAGTCAACACTGAAAAACAATAGCTTATGTGAAAATCAAAGTTTTGAAAATAAACACAGAGAGAAATTCTGAGTTCAATAATGTAACATGGATTACTTTAATAGTGGTTCGTCTGTGAATCAACATAGTTTTTAAGTTGGCAATAAACATGAATTAGTTGTAGATAAACACAGGATACTAGAATTAATATGTACATATATTTCGTTACACATATCCCGTTATATATGCAGGTATGAAAACACTTATAGCTTTTTGGATAACGCGACAGATTTAAAGGACTATTTCACGTTGACTTTCAATCTCATCGCTCACCCAAGCAAGCACAATCTCTGGAGTTATGCCGAAGAGACTCGTTTTAAACAGCGCTAGTTTAAAGTAGAAATGTATGTTTATCCGTGATACAAATATTATCTGCTGCACGCTCTCTCTTCAAACACCAAAAAAGAATATTACGTCTCACAACGATGATGCTTTTACATTCCTAAAAGCAGCCGGAGTGTCGCCAAGAATTCCACGCGACATCTCTTTCATAAAACCGGAAAGCATGAGAAAGAAAATAGGATCTGAAAAGAAAAACCTACCTTCACAGCGGAGGAAATAAAAACAACTGTCTTGGCTGGATCGCATTTCTTCTTCTCCTCTGTGAGACTAGAACTGTGGCAGATTTTAAGTTGTGGATCGTTTCTTCATGTACAGCCATGTATATTAACTCGTTCAGAACTTAATGATTGAAAACGAGTAGAAATAGTGATATGAAGAATTTCGTCAAGGGGAAAGGGTATATTGAGACTGGTTATTCAAATGAAGTTTATTAGTAGTTTTTTATTTACTAATAATACTACTAGGTGTGTAATCCACCAACAGAATATTACATCTGCATCGCTTTAAATAATTAAAGTATGAAATTCACACCAACGGTGTAGCCATGTTGTAACACCGGATCCCGTGAGATCTTCGAAGTTATGTAAGATTGGGCGTAGTCAGTGTCTGGATGGGTGTTCCGTGTTCTGCTTGCTAGATGACGATCAGAAGGGAACGGACCACTCTACCGTATGCGAACTCCGGCTCAGGACGTCTGGTCAATAGACCCTGATCTAGCTGCGTGGAACTGGCTAGAATACTTACATCCAACTTTACATAAGGCACATGGATTGGTTGATGGAACTCAATCAGGATAATCAAGAGAACATGATGCCGAAATCACACGCTATGAATATGTTTTATCTATTGCACCTTTTGAATTCCACAGGTGTTACTTACAATGTAAGAAACGAACAATATAATAATATTAATTCATTAATAACAATAAAATTGTCGTTGGTTTTTCGTCTCTTTGAAATCTGAGTTTAGTCGCGCAGGCATCAAGAGTTATCGCAAATAGTGACCTTCATCGAATAGAACAAAACGCTGAAGCTGAACTTCAGTTTGGATTCGGTAAGAACCGGGGAACCAGAGGAGCAAAACTAGCTCTAAAATTGATTATAGATAACAGAATGGAGAGAAATATGAAAATATTCATTAGATTTGTAGACATAGAAAAAGTGTTCGACAATGTCGAATAGGAGAAAATGTTTCAGATTCTGTAAAATGTTGGAATAGATAATACAAATAGAAAAGTAATATGTAATCTATAGGGCCTACAGGAACGAGATAAATGTTATTGACAGAGATGGGAAGCAGGAAGTGTTAGAGATCCAAAAAGGTGTGCGATAGGAATGTCACAATCACCCATCATCTTTAATATTTGCATACAATAGGTCCCGAAAAAAGTCAGAAAAAAATAAGTACGGCAGTAACAACACACGGTGAAGGAAGAGATATGATTATATTCGCGGATGCTATTGCTTTACTAGCTGAAAACGAAAAAGACCTTAAAACCATTTTGTTAAAAATGTATGAAATTATGAGAAAATAATACTATATAAAAATAAACAAAACCAAGAAAAAATTAACGATTTGTGATAAAGATTGGCTAGCTAGGATACGAACTCGGATAGGCAACAAAGTGCTTGAAGAAGTTTATTCACTTGTTTATATGCGAAACAGGATCACCAGGGATGGACATACTCTGTTAAGCAGAAGTACGGAGTAGAAATGAATGAACCTACAAAAAGTGCGTTGTAGAAAAAATTAAAAATCTTTTAACTTTTCCCAGTATCAGTACTGAGATCAGGGGAAATCTTCTAAAAGGACATGTTTGGAATGTAGCTTGATATGGCTATTAAAATTTGGGCTGTGGGAACTGACTCAGAAATGAGAGTAAAATCATTCAGGATATGGTGCTACAGATGAATGAATGAATGAATGAATGAATGGTGAAAATTAAATGAACTGATAAAATAACAAACGAGGACGTTCTTCAAAGAGTGGGTGAAAAAAATGGAAGCTGTGAAACTGCATCGTGAATAAAAAGTATGCAACCTACTAGATATCTAACAAGACGGAAAGGGCTCCTAAAAACAACAATTGGAGGACATGTAGAAGAAAAATGAACCAAGGGAAGGAGTTGGTTAAGGTACTTGAACCAGATCCTGAGAGATGAAGGGTGCAGGAACTATGAGAGAATTGAGAGGAAAGTGGAGAGGCGAAAAGAATGAAGAGCTGCTGTCAATTAGGGATGAGCTTATCAGTTACTTTGGTCAACGATTATACCCGTAACGGTTACTCAGAAATAGTCGTTAACGATAACGGTTAAAATAATTATTAGTACACCGGGTGTGTGCTAATAAATGAATCTCATATTCGATGTGGTAGGAAAATATGGTGCTAACACTGTGGTGTATGAGTAGCGTGCCTGCCTCTTACCCAGAGGCCAACGATTCAATTCCAGGCCACCTTAGTGATTTTTACGTCAATCTGAGGGCTGGTTCGAGGTCCACGTAATATCAATTATGTTACTGGTTTTACGTCCCATGAACTAACTTTACGGTTTTCGGAGACACCGAGGTACCGAAATTTTGTCCGGCAGTCAATCTACCGGCACGAGGCTTCGGATACCATTGGACTGTATCGGGATAGAACCCTTGAACTTGAGCTGAGAACGCCAGCGCTCTACCACTTGAGCTACTCGGCCCAACCCACGTGATCTCATCTGACGGTGAGATGGCAGCCGTGGTCAAGAAAGCGAAGAATACCGGCTGAGAGGATTCGTCGCGCTGACCATACGACACCTTATAATCTGCAAGCCTTAGACATGAACAGCGGTCGCTTAGTACGCCAAGGAGTTTGGTCGATACTTATGTTCGCTGAGTTTTTGAGTATTACCATTTGGTTCTCGGTATGTACCTAAAGAATGTTCCCAAACGGTTCTGACGCCTTCCCTTCAGAAAGCTCTTCAGTGACAGTCTTTATATAAGCTTAAATTTGTTTGAATTTTCCACAAAGACGTTGCCCAAGCTGCATGTTTAAATCAGTGCCGGAAATTGCTGCTCGCACACACATTTCACCCCTGGGAGTCAGAGAAGCCCAGCGGTTTGTTGCTGTGTGGGTTTCTCCCTCAAGTTACGGCAAGCAGATATTCAGTCTGCTTCTCCTCCAAGTAGGGACGTCCGGGATATTCTGCTGGATGTTATAACACTGAAACTGGGGTGCAATTTGAATTTAATTTCTCGTTTTACGAATATTTAACCGAGATAAATTAAGTTACACGAAATGTAGTTCAGAATAAAACTGATTTTCTCTGTCATTGAGGAATAGGAATAAGAATGTTGAAAAAATGGCGAGACGCTGTAGTCAGTGAATAGTTTAAAGGATCCTTTATATCTTAGATTTAGAGATAATTATCTGAGTTCAGGCTCTGATTGGTGCAAATGGAATGGTTATTTATGGTGTCTTCTGTGAGTGAAAAATAAATGTTCTACTAAAGGGAAAGGAGTCTACTAGTATGCTGTGAAACCTATGGAGCAGAGACGTGGGCAGCAGGAAGGTTGCAATGCCAAAGTCTGCACGAATCCCAAATGGAAATGTTGCACTGGAGGTGTAGTGATTCGAGACTCGACCGAATCAATAACAACTTCGGTAGAATTTTAATACGTGATTCTAAACCTTAATGACATTATAAAGCAGTTTTTAAATGATGCAAATATTACGTGGAATTGCTTTTGGAGGAGATGTGGTTCATTAAAATAGCCAGGGATCCACCATCCGCCCCAAGAAGTACATTTTCTGTTATAAATTAATATAGCAGGCGTCATTCTACATTTGTTGAGTAGCTACTAACATTGACATTGGCTTACACATAATCGGAAATGACGTCATTCCCAACAATGAACAAAAATATATTCCGTTACCAACGCGCACAATATAAAAACACAAGTAAAGGAAACAATAGAATATCGTTTTGTCACTAGCTGGACATAAGCAAACCAGACCAATGGCTTTGCCACTATCCGGCAATCTGAATTTAGTCAATCATTAATCACCACTGATTGCATTTAGAGCAGTCGGCCGAGTGGCAGATTCCCTGTCAGTTGTTTTCCTAGTCGTTTCTTAAATAATTTCAATGAATTTGGAAATTTACTGAATAATTCCCTTGGCAAATTATTCCAGTCCCTAACTCCTCTTCCTATAAACTATTATTTGCCACAATTTTTCCACTAGAATTTCAACTTCATCTTTATATTGTGATCTTTCCTAATTTTAAAAACACCACTCAAATTTATTCGTTTACTAATGTCATTCCACGTCATCTCTCCACTGATAGCTCGGAGCATACCACTTAGTCGAGCAGCTCGTCTCCTTTCTCTCAAGTTACCAACTTTGCAATATTTTTGTTACGCTACCCTTTTGTCGGAAATCATCCAGGACAAATCGAGCTGGTTTTCTTTGTTTATTTTTTTCCAGTTCTCGAATCAAGTATACCTCGTGAGGGTCCCATACTCTGGAACCATTCTCTAGTTGGGGTCTTACCAGAGACTTATATGTCGATGGCTGATATATAATCGGAAATGACGTCATCCCTAACAATGAACAAAAATATATTCCGTTATCAATTCATATTTACACCCGTATCAAACACATAATGTACTGTTGTTACTATTTGCTTTACGTCGCACCGACACAGATAGGTGTTATGGCGACGATGGGAGAGGAAAGGGTTAGGAGTTTGAATGAAGCGGCCATGGCCTTAATTAAGGTGCAGCCCCAGCATTTACCTTATGTGAAATTGGGAAACCACGGAAAACCATCTTCAGTGCTACCGACAGTGGGGTTCGAACCCACTCTCTTCCGGGTGCAAGCTTACAGCCGTGCGCCTCCAACCGCACGGCCAACTCGCCCAGTATAATGTTCTGCTATCGCCCTATGGAATGCTAAAGGCTTTCGCTCCCAAACCCCCTTTGCTTGTCCCCGTCCCAATGGGATAGCCACTAACCCGACCTAACCAATCCAGAACAAGGGTCATGTCACAAGTCGGACCTAACAATGTAGACCAAAGGTCTTATCCCTAGTTCCAAAGTTGGCAGTCTCGTGAAACGTGCCATCACGCCGTCCGCGAGAAATAAACAAACATGCCTGAGCTGAAAGTGATGACTTCTGGTATTAATTTTGAGTAGCACATGGTAAAACTTTGCAACAACTTTATATAGGAGTTGTGATAAAGTTACTGAAATAACAAAACATCTCCGAGACGGACGATTGCTCCTGTATGGTCCCGTGTTTCACAAAAATAACAACTATGTGAGGGGAGGTGGATGAGCGTGTTTACCTGAAGGTGGAAGCTAGAAGAGTGAGAGGATGACCAAGAAGAAGACGAATCTAGGATCTCAGGGAGAAACAGTTATCAGAGAACAATGCAAACTACCAATTTCTGTATGTATTTTATGTTATCTTTTAATATCTTTCATGCCCTTCTTTAATGAGAGGTACACATCCCTTGATTAAGCCAAACACTGGAACGGAGTCTTGTATCTTCCATGAAATCTTATGAAATTTGTGTTATCTTTTAATATCTTTTAGATTATATGTTATGTTTCTGACACGATTAAATAAATAAGCGCAGAAAATCAACCTCTTTCGATCACGTCCTCTGAAATAACAAACACAGTCAGATACAATCGATCATAAGAGGGAAAGGAAGACATAGGTGGATACTCTTCTATCTTCCACCTTCACCGAGCTCGATAGCTGCAGTCGCTTAAGTGCGGCCAGTATCCAGTATTCGGGAGATAGTGGGCTCAAGCCCCACTGTCGGCTGCCCTGAAGATGGTTTTCCGTGGTTTCCCATTTTCACACCAGGCAAATGCTGGGGATGTACGTTAAATAAGGCCACGGCCGCTTCCTTCCCACTTCTAGCCCTTTCCTGTCCCATCGTCGTCATAAGACCTAACTGTGTCAGTGCGACGTAAAGCAACTTGCAAAAAAATAATATATATATCTTCCACCTTCAGGTTTACACTGCCCCGGTATAAAGTTGTGGCAAAGTTTTACAGTATCATATGCTACTCAAAATTTGTGCGGAACCTCATCCAGTGATTAAATATCCACGATACTGCAACTCTGATATGGAAAAGGCAAATATGATGATCTTCTATGACATGGCACCGAAATAATACTTTTTAAAATATGATAACATCTCTTCTTCTTTCGATACCGCTTTTCCCCACACCTGTGGTATCGCGGGTGCGAACTGCGTTGAACATGTGTATTTGTCCCTGTTTTACGGCCGGATGCCCTTCCTGACGCTAACTCTATATGGTGGGATGTAACCACTATTGCGTGTGTCTGTGGTGGTAGTTGTGTGGTATGTTGTCTGAATATGATGAGGAGAGTGTTGGGACGGACACATACACCCAGTCCCCGAGCCAGAAGAATTAATCAGAAGCGAATAAAATCCGCGACGCGGCCGGGAATCGAACCTGGGACCCTCTGAATCGAAGGCCAGTACGCTGGACATTCAGCCAATGAGTCGGACAAAATGTGATAATATCTCTCTTAGAATAAATAGTTCAGGACCAAATAATATAAATTTTAGAATGGTAAATTAATGTTCATCAGGATATAGTTGCACCGTAACCATTCATTTTCCTATTCTCCATTTATCTTTGTGATGCTACGTCCGTGGCTCTTTCTGTTCTAGTAATTCACAGGGTAAACAAGCTAGAACATCGATATGTACTTCCTACGTAGCTGAGGGTCTCAGGAGATTATGGAATGAGAAAACAGTGGCCGCTGCTCGTGTGGAGGGAGATTTCATGGAAGATACAAGACTCGGTTCCAACGTTTGGCTTATCAAGGAATCTGCACAACTCATTAAAGAAGAACATATCCTGTGGCTATATTTTTGGGAGTAATTAAGTAAATAAAATCGAATTACTAGTGATGATTACATTCTTAGTAATGGAGTGCTAGGATCCGGGAGGGAGCTAACCCACACAGACATGGAACTGAGATATTTTGAGTTTTTGCGTTTATTTTTATTCCATGAAATTTAGCTCGTTAACAGTCACATTTTTTATTAATAAACAATTATTTATAGTCCAAAATATATAGAAAATGATCTTCTAACGTCCATTATGTATCTGAAAAGTTTCAGCTCCAATCCGCCAAACCTGAAAAATGAAATTTAAAAAAATTACAACAGTCGAATTTTCATGCAGTTAGGTTCAGATTTACTTCAACATGAATTTCTTGTTACATTTAAGATTTACTAATAGTGTCTGGGTTTAAGCCACTCCGACTCTAAGCAGCCATCTGTCAGCCACGATATAAACACCCAAAACGCGCGCTTTTGGCTACCACAAGCTGACGTAATGTTACCGCGTAGCGATTGCTATTCACAGATATTCCAAAATATTTCTTTTGTACAGTACTGTGGGAGAGTAAAAGTGGATAATTATTATTAATATATTGTGGGATAACAAATATCCAAATACGTAGATCCTCCGTGACTCAGGCGGCAGCGCGCCGGCCTCTCACCGCTGGATACCGTGGTTGAAATCCCGGTCACTCCATGTGAGATTTGTGCTGGACAAAGCGGAGGCGGGACAGGTTTTTCTCCGGGTACTCCGGTTTTCCCTGTCATTTTTCATTCCAGCAATACTCTTCACTGTCATTTCATTTCATTTGTCAGTCATTAATCATTGCCCCAGGGAAGAGCGACAGGTCTCGGCAGCCGGCAGAATTCATATCCTCGCTGCAAGTTCGGGGCTTCATTCATCCCATCCCTGTCCCGGTTATTGACTGGAGAACAGGTTGTAGGTTTTAATTCACTTAAATACACAAATATGTCAATTTTTTAACAATTTGTGGGTTAGCCCCCTCTCGCATTCTAGCACACAATTAGTAATCGTTATGCTTTACAAACGTGTTTATATCCAATTAATTAATTGAAGGAACAAGAATCCACCTGATCGATACTTTCACTTTTATTTAGCCTTAGGCTATTTCAATAGACATTAAATTAAAAGTTCAGAACCTGTTTCGAATGCATTGCATTCATCATCAGCTGCTTACATTTGGCAAAAGTAAGATTAGCTAAGAACAGTCTCACAATTTTACTTTTGCCAAATGGAAGCAGCTGATGATGAATGCAATGCATTCGAAACATGTTCTGAACTTTTAATTTAATGTCTATTGAAATAGCCTAAGGCTAAATAAAAGTGAAAGTATCGATCAGGTGGATTCTTGTTCCTTCAATTAATTCATTGGATCGTATAGTCGATACGGATATGAAGTGGACAGTATGTAAAACGTGTTTATAGTTGTAATTTACTTCTTGAAATAAAATGGTAATAGTTACATTTTAGCAATTGATATCCACCATACGGAATCAGAATGGGGAAACAGTAAATGAGGATGAAGATAGATTTCCAGGTCTACACCAGCAGAACCATCAGTTCAGCAGTTCAGGAGGCGGTACTTTCTTACCTCCCCAATACTCTCAAAGAAATTCCAACAATGTTCTAAAAATTAAACACAGGTATCCCTTCATGTGCCCATGTAGGGCGTCTTTTCAGTCAAACATGTACTCCGTTTACTCGTAATGCGCCCTCCCGTTTTACTACTGTCTACGACACGCTCATATATGGACATACCTTGTTCACTGGTTCTCCGGGCCATCTCTTCTTGGCGTCAGCTGCTGTACTAGGGAGCACCAACTTGATCCGGGCTGCCTGCTACGTCACATCACCACGTCACATCTGCCAATCTATACCTCGTGAATCTTCCAGTATGTTCCACACGCCAACTCTCTCGGCTATATAAAGTCGCATTTTTTCCCCGACTCATCAGTCCGGGATTCGACTGTGCTGGTCACGTTAGTTTTAACTGTGACTCTTTCTACATGGCAGATGGTGAGCTAAGAATGTTACCCAAATTTTAATACCTTTTCGGCGACCCTTTAGGGCCTTTTGGTATTTTCGCCTGGCCTTTTCAAAACTTTGAATTCCTTCCCTCGTACCACATGGCAACAGTGTTTTGTCATGAAGATCTGACAGGCTTAAAACGCAGTGACTGACTCAGTGGAACGTTCTATCCGTCCTTAGTGTTTCGCCCTCGGTTTTGTTTTTGCTTATTCCCGTTTTATTCTCTTTCCTTTTCTATTGCCGGTCGATCTGCGCGCCCCTTTTTCGCCTTCCTCATCCCTATCCTTTCCCCATTCGGGTTCTATTTTTTCTTTCAGAGCTTTTTCGGGTATTAATCTCTACTTTGGTGTCATTAGTATTCGATATACATTTATCCTCTGAAATCTACGCTCAAAACAAAAATTTGGTGGTTCCAAACGAAAGAAAACCTAACTAGTTGTGTACTGACCTTTCTCTTTTCTTGCTGTTTCAATCTTTTCTCTTTTGGTCTTATTTCTTTGTAAACCGAGCTCGATAGCTGCAGTCGCTTAAATGCGGCCAGTATCCAGTATTCGGGAGATAGTAGGTTCGAACCCCACTGTCGGCAGCCCTGAAAATGGTTTTCCGTGGTTTCCCATTTTCACACCAGGCAAATGCTGGGGCTGTACCTTAATTAAGGCCACGGCCGCTTCCTTCCCTTTCCTAACCCTTTCCCATCCCATTGTCGCCATAAGATCTATCTGTGTCGGTGCGACGTAAAGCAACTAGCAAAAAAAAAAAAAAAAAATCTTTGTAAAGGATTTTTGCAATACTACAATATATTCGTTTATTCAAACTTGACAAATATTTTTACTTGTTTTGTACCTACCACGGTCCTTTGGTTTCTTTGACACGCTTCCCTGACATTATTTATTAAGACTACGATCCTTTATAATCACAATTATTAAATTATCGCAACATACTGTAAGACGTCGAGGCTTCGCGATGAGTATCTTAAGAACCAATTAATGTATGGACATTTTTTGGAACGCTAAAAACATTCGCTGAAATGAAAATGATGGGAAATATTATTTCGAAATTTCCAATGTATCATGTTTAGTCTCGCCCAGTGACGATAGCCCTTAATTCCTCTATGCTAAAAAAAACAGTGAAGTAATATACTTTTCTTGCAACCTTTAACATTACTTGGTAAAGTAATTGTAATTTTACTCATTACTAGTTGAAAAGTCACCCGTAATCTTAATTGAGTAAAACATTCTCAGGTAACAGCAATCGATCCCAATTACTTTTTCTTATACTCTTCCCATCACTGCCTGTAGCACAAAATCTGTTATTAGTGATTGAAGGGATCTAATATATCCCAAGTGTACACAACAGAAATGGACACATAAAGAAAAGGAATGTGATATTAAACGTGAATATTCCTCTGCTAATAATTGTGAATATGATTTACAAACGATAAATTAGAAACATATACATTTATCTTAGTTTCTTTTTGGTTTGCTTTACGTCGCACCGACACAAATAGGTCTTATGGTGACGATGGGAAAAGAGAAGATTAGGAGCGGGAAGAACGTGGCTGTAATTAAGGTAGAGCATTTGCTTGGTGCGAAAATGGTGAACCACGTAAAACCATCTTTAGGGCTGCCGACAGTGGGGTTCGAACCCGCTGTCTCCCGGATGCAAGCTCACAGCTGCATGACCGTAACCGCACGGCCAACTCACTCGGCAGAAACATTAAAAACACTACTTCAATGCACATTTATCTATTATATTTTATGGCCATGTGCCGACGTCTGCAAATCTGTTTCACAGTACAACGCTCAACTATTTGGGAAGACAATCATCTGACTGAATTATCGTACTCAAAGATATTCATATGGAAATATATTCCAAGTTATGAATATTTATCTTCTCCGGTTGCAAAAATAATACCTTTATATTGTTAACTAGCGAATGTACCCGTGCTTCGCTACGGTATTCTACATTGTATTCGAATATCGAAGTAAATAGTGTACATGCAGTAAATAAGATAGTTTTAAAATTGCATGTCTCTTAGCGTTATCCGAGAAAGAGCATAGGGAGGTCCCCGTACGTTTCCAATGTAAAGTGTTTGTTACGGATTTGTGATATAACGGCAGGCTCACTTGCCTACTGGCATTCACAATCAGGTTGGGAAGTTTACATTATAATTGCAGGCCCCATTGCCTACTATGCGGACAGAATCGATTTGGGGAGTTTTCGTTAAAATGGCAGGCCCCCTTTCCTACCTCCAGACAGATTACAGTTTTTATTATAATGGCAGGCAATTACCCTACTATCACTCGAAATTGAGTTGTGCAGTTATCATTATAATGACAGGCCCCTTTTCCTACTGCCAGCCAGCGTACTGCCAGTCACACCAAGTTGGTGAGTTTCCATCAAAATAGCAGGCCACTATGCCTAATGCCAGTCACATTTTAGATGAGTACATTTCTTTATAATGGCGGGCACCCTTGCCTACTGCCAAACACAATCGGGTAGGGGAGTTTTAAACAAAACTGCATGCTCACTTACCTTCTGCAAGTCAAATCGAGAAGGGAACTATTCATTACAATTGTAGGCCTTCCTTACTAATGACAGTTACACAGGAGTTGGAGAAGGAACCCTTTCCTACTGCCAGTCAAATTCGGTGTGGGGAGTACTGATTACAATAGCAGACCGACCCTTTCTCGATCGCTAAATCGACATCAGTGAATATATATAGATCGACATACGAAAGTATATGCGTGTTTACAATATTGAAGACCTTCATTTACAGATTAACTGCTACTAAACGTACGTCATATCGACAAAGGATTATACCATAAGACACGCCGGATTTAGTGGCCTAAATGGCTGGTCCAATGATATGTCATCTATTCTTGGGTCAGATTTAGAAACGTGGAACAGGGTAAAGGTTTTGTAAGATCATCTCACATTACATTACTTTTCGGATAATAATGTGACAGCTACATACGTAGCATTTGGCTCACATATGGCTACTGAGTGGGCCAATTTTCGTGAAGAGTTTGATGATTCTGTATTTCATATAAGTAATTGAAAGTATGAATAATGCATGTGAAAATTCCAAATTGACTTAACATCGATTAATAGAGAAAAATCAAACGTAAAAGGGATACAGATACGGCATAAAGTCATAAGACCAAGGTTGTAGATCATTCCAAATTGAACGGAGATTGTGCAATCCGTTACGTGATAGGAATTTCCGAAGGTCTGCACCATCATTAAAATTGCCTGCATATTTCGATATTCTTCGGGGATAAAAAATGAAAAATTTAATGATATAGGATTTTTCATTCGTTACAGGCTAAAACGTATAATTTTGTCAAATTTCAATTATCTTCTTATTCTTCTGGCAGATTATGCCACAATGTGGATTTTGGGCGAGGCGGGTAAAAATTAGGACTTTCAGGAAATCAAAAATTATGGAGATTGTTATTATTACCCCTTAAACGGAAAGCTGTACGAAAATTTCGCCAAAATAGTCAGTGTAGAGGTACACAGTCGTTACGATTTGATTTATATAGATAAGGAATCTGCTCCATGTAAAACACTTTTTGGGCTATGTCCGCTGGACTTAACCTGCAAAAGTGACCATTCATGATATCTCCCTTATTAATCCTCCTGACGAAAAAATGCACATGAAAAAAAAGGTTTAGAGGTGGAATTCCATCAGGTTTGGTCGATTTCCAGTCAGGTTGGTCTTGTTCTGTATATATTGTGGAAGAGTAAAATCACCATTTCGGTTCCTTATAAACCGCCAGTCCATTCCGGAACATGAAATGTTATTTACGTTTAAAACCTACCTTTGGACAGGTGGATGCTAAATATAAATTTTGTTTCGAATGTCTTCAGTAGTTTTCAAGTTGTAAGGAATACGCTTTACACGCACCCGCTCGTGAGTTAAGTCCGATGGGACTTGTACAGAAAAACGGTCCTTTAATGATATCTCCCTTATTGATCCTCGTATCGAAATGATGCACATGAGAAAAAAAGGTTTAGACATTAATTTCTACCAAGGTAGGTAGACTTCCATAAACTTTTGTTGTGTATATTTTTTGGAAGTGCAAAATCACTGTTTCGGTTTCGTATAAACCCCCAGTTAGTTCAGGGATTTAGAAACAATATTTGCCCTGAAACCTATCAAGGACAGGTGTATTCTAAATACGAATCTTGGTGGAAATGCATCCAGTAGTTTCTAGCATTCACGTACATACGGCGTAATTAAGGAAGAAAATAATACAGTTAAGAATGTTGAAACTAATAGAAAATGGATTATAACTGAGGACAGCCGGATAACGACAAATAAATAAATGCCGTGAGTTATGGATATAATAAAGCGCTAACAGAGGAGAAATTTAGGTTCAGTGATTCTTAGGTAAACAAATATGAAGATGACTAATGGTGTTATTACTTAATCTATTCGAGGGCGGTTATAACCTCCAACGATATTCCGCCAATATCCCGCAGATGAGCCGATTGATGCCTCTCTTGCCATCTACCCAAGGAACAACCACGAATTTAAAAGCATGATGAGGAAAATGGCAATACGTTACTTCCCTACTGGCATGCAGTCAGAGACGTTGCCATGGTAACCTGTAGGTTCGTTGTCGGTCTGTCGGTCACTAAATGCAGAGCATGATACCAGCAGAAAATTGTAAATTTCTCCGTCATGTGAAGAGTAAGGTAAATTATGAACATAACGAAAGTTGTTTATAATGAAGAGACGTTTCACGTACGGTAAACGAAGTTTACAGAAAATCAATAGTATAAGAGAAAATAGAGGAAAACCACTGTGGTTTTCCTATAAACACCCCGTCTATTCAAAGATTTTAAAATTATATGCATATCGGAACCTTTCCTGGGATGAGTATACTCTAAATATGAAGTTTGGCTGAGATCTATCCAGCCGTTTCGACGTGATGGTGGGAAAACCACTCTGGTTTTCCTATAAACCCCCCGTCTATTCAAGGATTTTAAAATGATATGCATATCTAAACCTTCCCCGGGATTAGTATACTCTAAATACAATGTTTGGTTGAGATCCATTCAGCCGTTTCGACGTGATGGTGGAAAAACCATTCTGATTTTCCTATAAACCCCCCATATATTCAAATATTTTAAAATGATATGCATATGGAAAACTTCCCCGCGATGAGTATCCTCTAAATATGAAGTTTGGTTGAGATCTATCCAGCCGTTTCGACGTGATGGTGGAAAAACCATTCTGGTTTTCCTATAAACCCCCTGTCTATTCAAGGATTTTAAAATGATATGCATATCAAAACCTTCTCCGGGATGAGTATACCCTAAATATGAAGTTTGGTTGAGATCTATCCAGCCGTTTCGACGTGATGGTGGAACAGACAAACAGACAGACAAACAGAAACAATTTTATTTATATAGATTTTTACACTCGTTCTTCACCCCCTTTCCATCCCCGCCCAAAGGAGTCCTATGAGTGCCTTACACAACAGTATATTTTTTTCCCAGATATTAAGTCTTATTTGTACCTATTTTGGTTGACAGCTATGCCCAAACGTTCATGCATAATCTCACTGCTCTAGAATCCTGGAGCTGACGTTGCCATGGTTACGGCAGTTCATTTCTTTATCCGATTCCTAGAGCAGGGGTAGTGTGGTGCCAATATCTCCGTAACGGTTGGTTTTAGGGCCTTAAAACATGGTTTTCGGGCCCGTAGGGCTTACCGAGTTTTGTTCTTTGCGTCAAGAGGATTAAATTGAGCTTTGTCTCGTCCTTATACGACAAATTCGATATTTTGCCTATAATAGTATAAGAGAAAATGGAGGAAAACTGTTTTTCCTATAAAACCCCCGTCTTTTCAAAGATTTTAAAATGATATGCATATCGAAACCTTCCCCGGGGTCAGTATACTCTAAATATGAAGTTTGGTTGAGATCTATCCAGCCGTTTCGACGTGATGGTGGAACAGACAAACAGACAGACAAACAGACAAACAGAAACAATTTTATTTATATAGATCAAGAATTCAAACACACCTGCGGAGCTTATAAAACAAAGAGTTGAAGACCAAGAAGTGAAAACATTTTAGGTAATTCTATGACAAAGACAGTGGAGAATAATAATGTTAATTTAGTCTATATATATATAAGAGTTTTGTCTGTACATTGCTCAGTTTTGGAAAAGACTTGTATTTATGTATCGGTCATGTCCACAGTAACAAGGAAATGCACTGTTTACTTTTCTGCAATGTCTGTCTGTCTGTCTGTCTGTCTGTCTGTCTGTCTGTCTGTCTGTCTGTCTGTTTGTCTGTCTGTCTGTCTGTCTGTCTATACACGCATCACGAGAAAACGGCTGAAGATAATTTAATAAAAATCGGCATGTAAATTCGGAGGATGAGCCACTACAATCTAGGATATAAATAATTGTATTCACGCTGAGTGAAAATGGTAGTTTAGGGGAAGTTCTGAAATTTAGTTCTCAAATATTTATGTTATTACTGGCCCTGTCGATAAATACTACACAACTAAAGTTATATAGAATTACATGTCCGATCATTTATGTCTTTTGCATTTTTACCGCACCGGATATGATAAGATATATTCATGAATTTGAATTTTTATTGCTCAAGTACATTTCAACACCGAGCCACGAGAAAATGGGTAAACGGAATTTAATGAAAATCGGTATATAGAGTCAGGGAATAAGAAACTACAGTCTAAGCTATAAACAATTGTATTCACCCTGGTTGAAATGGCAGTTTAGGGAAAGGCGCCTAAAATATAATGTTTAAGTACCGATTTTATTGGTTCTGTCATAAAGTACTACATAACAAAAGTTATAGAGAATACAATTTCTGATGATTCATGTTTTATTCAGTTTTACCGTACCGACTATGATAAGAGCGGTATTTCAGAGTCGGAAGAAAACTAAATGTGAAGGCCTACAATATCGAAAGCTCATAACATTGATCAACAATAACATTATATTGAACATTGTTTGTTGTAATGTTCCTTGTCTCATATGGTGCCACTGAACTCCGATAGATGGCATTACTGCTGCGCGTCGAGTATAACAGCCTGACTGAATATTGGCGAGAAATAGCTGGGGAGTTAGATAACTTTCTTCTTTAGCATGCCATTCCTCTAGTTCGTACATTTTCTGATACTGTTAGTACGTAACACACTGGTTCATCATGGTATTCCAGTTATTCGATTCCTATTCTGACGAGCTGATTGGAATGAGCAGTGTACACACTTACGGCAGAGGCTCACTTATGACCTGGTCTAGAATTACAATTTCGGCTTATTTCATATCATTGCACCACAATTCAATAAATAACTCAACAACCCTGAAAAGAGCCGTTTCTTAAGAAAATCTTCTTGCTCTTCACTTTTATTATATTATACATTCATTTTATTCCAAACTAGCAGCGAAGAGGGGGTTTCACCTCTGGCTTGTTTGACTCGTTGGCTGAATGGTCAGCGTATTGGCCTTCGGTTCAGAGGGTCCCGGGTTCGATTCCCGGCCGGGTCGGGGATTTTAACCTTGATTGCTTAATTCCAATGGCCCGGGGGCTGGGTGTTTGTGCTGTCCCCAACATTCCTGCAACTCACACACCACACATAACACTATCCTCCACCACAATAACATGCAGTTACCTACACACGGCAGATGCCGCCCACCCTCATGGGAGGGTCTGCCTCACAAGGGCTGCACTCAGCTAGAAATAGCCACACGAAATTATTAAACCTCTGGCTTGGGGAAAAAATTTGCCTGCAAGTGAGATAGTTTTCTTCCCCGCCAGTGTAGTGAATTGAGATTTTCTGACACATAGGTTACTCCTAGGAAACAGATTAGTAAAAGGACACAGTTTTTGCTCTGGGACTCTCCACTACTACACCCCTCCCCACCGCCCAAAAAAATTAGTGTTCACGAATCACGGCTGTCTGCAGCCTGGTGATCCCAGTTCTGGAACTTTGGACTGTTAGATCGGCAGAGTAGTTCCGTTCGATGAGAGAGAGAAAATGTGTGGTTTTTCGTTTGATAGAGTATTTCATATGATAACAATGTTTTTAATCGCGCCCTTCCGACTGACGTCGTTGTAATCATCTACGTTGATTTCAGTTGAGTAAAACACTAAGACAGTTTTTCTAAGGATGTAAAAAGACAGGTGAAGAGTGAATGTCTGCCATTACAATGAAAACTCCCCAACCTGATTGTGACTGATGGTAGGCAAGAGGGCCTACCATTACACTAAAGATTCCCTAACCCAGTCTTCATATGAGAAAAGACGTTTGATGACTTCCCAGTCACGTTTCTAGTGTAACGTCAAGAGCTATGCAATTTAATACAATCTTACAACCTAGAATTCTGTATACAATGCAGAATTCCATAGCGAAGCACGGGTACACCAGCTAGTTTCTTAATAATGAAAGGGGGAGTTTAAAATTAATGTGAAGTTGCTGCATTGTCGGCTGATGTGAACGCAATGTTATGTGCTACGTTTTGTTTCTAAATATTATGCCATAATCTCATCGGAATAAATGTAGGAACATTCCTAGCAATATTGACTCTACGTGTTATCTTTGATTAAGCAATTAAACAAAGAATGTCTACGTACATAGCATTTGTAGATTTGGATAAGGCCTTTTCCAATGTTAATTTGTCCAATTTGTTAGAGGTCCTGAAGGTGATGGAGAACAGCGGCAAGAAAGAAGGACTATCTGTGCCTGTAACAGCATTGGTCATAATTAAATTATATTCAAGAGAATAACTATCCAGAAAGGCGTGAGGTAGGATTGCAGTGCTTGCCCATTATTTTCATTATTAATATTGAATAAGTGGTGTTTTATTTAGCGAATGGCTTTTTGGATACATTCTGAAAAACATCACTGCATTCATCTCTACATTTTAAGCAAATATCTAGTTCTTGGATGTATCTGATGGAATTCGCAGTTGCCATTAGGAATTTCTCATATTCTCCTCCGTAAGCTCTATTTTTGCAGTCTTCCCTAATATGCTGAATAGTCTGCCGTAGTGCGCCGCAGTCACTTGCAAGTGAGGCTGCACTCCCCATTTGAAGAGCGATTCCCCACATCTTCCACGCCCTGTTCTCAACCGAGTGAGTTGTGTCCATACCTTTGGAGTTAGATCAAACCCAGAGACCTTCTCAGAGATTCAAGGTAACAGCTGACATATTTCTGGAGCATTTTGAAGCCATTCTCTTCTCCAGGAATCAATGATCTTAAATCTAGTGGGATTATTTCCACGCCTGAGGGGAGGATGTCTTGAAAGAAGTTTCTTGATTCCGAGGTCAGGAATATCTGAATGCCGTGGTAGTCCAGAGTTTGCTAAGATCTTACTGTATTCTCTACTCTTTGTGGTAAAGGACGTCAATAACAAATTTGGATGGGTCACTGTTCAAGGAGATGATATAAAGATATCGATGATATTGTTATTATATGCAAATCTGTAGACGATCAGGCGAAACTGCTGAACGGTATGGGTAGCGATAACGAGAAGTGTTTAAAATAAAGATAAAAGAAGTGGTATCAAACGTAATTGGAATGCAGACGAACGAAGTCATGTGATGCAGGCACGCTGTTTTACGTATTATGTACCACTGTTTGCCTTTTACTTTTGATTATCATCTTTCAACATTGCTTCTTATATACTGTATAATCAACATGCCTTTAATTTCAGTAGGTAGACAATGCCAGGTGTAGCTTTTGGGGACATCAAATGATGTGCTATTGCTATAGCTGTAGCTATACTTATGTATAACAGCACAGTGCCAGGTAAAGCTATCGTTTGTGGACTCGTAGAACTTGACGGTCAATGTTACTGAGATACAAAGTATACTCGGGTATTTAAGGTCGATGTGTGTTGTAGCCTAAGATGGTGGTGGTTCTTATCGAGATGTTTCCTTAACCTGTAGCACCGCGTGGTCATTGGTCCATACTGACGAAGAAGGTAATGAAGATGGGAAGAAAATGGTAAGAATCGATCAGTCGAGGAATGAAGTTTAAAAAGGAATCGTAAAATTTCAGAGGTAGTGGTGGGGGGGAGGCAGGAGGAGTTGAAAACTTATTTCTTGTAATATCACCGAGCCAGAAGAAAACAAAATGTGATTGCTGTGGCGTCCCAACACCTTCATAGTTACCTAAATAACCTTTCACTGACTAACCTTTGTTGCTACTTGAAATGGGATTTATCTCTTCTCCTGAGTTCGGCGGATGCATAGACGGGACGACCGCGTCTTGTCCGTGGCTCTACAACTCTGCATTCTGACTGACCAACCGAGCAGATGATCGGTGGTAGCGAACAGATACTTTTATAGACCACGGCCGTTTACCTCCTTTCTCCTACTCCGAATCACCTTCACCGCAACAAATCCTCTGGCCTGAGATAGGGCGTCACCCTCTAAGAGGCCCTTCCTACCCCTTCAGGGTACGGAATGTAAACTTGTGTAGTTAGTTCTCCTGACACTCATCCCCACTGGCGTTAGTGCTGAAATTGATAGCCAACCCGTCGACTAGAGATACAAAGCAGCTAGTGCAATACATAGTCGTTGAGCCTATATGCACCGCTATGTGATTATATTTCAGCTAGAATTCTAACGAGAAAGGTTCTCTCCTCCAAGGTTCAGTATTGCATGAACTACCAGGTGTATGTAGAAATTTTTTCCGGTTTTTGTGGTAAAGAAGACTCGTAATTTTCAAGGGAAATTCGTTTTTTTTGTTTATTCAAAATACTGCCCATCGATTTCTACACACCTCGCCCATCCTTCAGGTAATTTATGAATACCATACCAGAAAAACTGATTGTATTTTGCGGCAAACCATTCGTCGAGCCATTTTCCTACTTCTTCGAAATTGCTGAAGTGCTGCTCTACGTTCGCGTGCCCCATTGATGCGAAGAGGTAACAGTCAGATGGCGCCAGGTCGGAGAGGTACGGCGGGTGCGGAAGGATGTCTCATTCAAGTGATTACAAGGTGTCTTTCACTGGTTTTGCTGTGTGAGACGGCGCATTGTCGTGTAACATCACTTTGCATGTCTTCTGGCCCATTCCGGTCGTCTTTCGATCAATGCGTGATTTAAATTAATCATTTGTTAGCGATGGCGTTGTGCATTAAGGGTTTCGCCGGGCTTCAAGAGTCCATAGTACAAAATACCACTCTGGTCCTACCAGGCATACAGCATGGTCTTCTTGCCGAAGCAATTTGACCTTGGTGTTGAAGGACCGGCTTCGCCAGGTAACAGGCACGATTTTCTCCGCTTGGGTTTTGAAAATAAATCCATTTTTCGTCACCTGTCATAATTCGGTACCGTGGCCGCTTCGTTGAAGCAGCATTTCACAAGTGACTTTGCGATTTTCCTCTTGCCGTTCATTCAAATCGTGTGGGACCAATTTACCGAATTTACCGATCTTCCCCATTGCTCGTAAATGTCTGCTAATTGTTTTTCGTGACACATTTAATGTTTGCATCAATTGCTGTTGATTTTGAGTTCGGTCATCATCCAGTAACGCCTGCAATTGCTCGTCTTCGCACGTCTGTGAGCTACCAGAACGCGCACTGCCTTTCACATTGAAATCACCACGTTCAAATCGTCGAAACCATGTCTCACATGTTCTAATCGATGGAATGTGTTCACCATATGTTTCTACCAGCAAACGATGACTTTCCACAGTCTTTCTCCTTTGATTAAATAAGAAAAGCAATACGAGCCACAAAATAATGTTCTTTGTCTGGCAAAAACGTCGACATGATCACTGAACGATACAACACAGACGCTGGTGTTTGGAGGACTCAACTTATGTGTGTTAGTAGGTTAATGTCAGACGAACAAACGGATGTATGTGTCAAATTCATACGCTGCGTACTGTTCGCGGGCACCGTATCTTAGTGAAGCTGAAAATGACTTATGCATACACCTGGTATAACAACCAATTTTCGTTCTAAGTGATACATGTGATGCGGGTCAGTATTTCTCCCCTCGACATTGTCACATAGCAGCATTTCGAGACAACGACGATATAAACTTCTTGCTGTCAGTGAATGAAATGGCGTATAGCTTTTAGTGCCGGGAGTGTCCGAAACCCTGTCGGGAATCGAACCCGGGACCCGTGCGACCAAAGGCCAGCATGCTAACCATTTAGCCATGGAGCCGGACGTTGTTGTCAGTACAATACCACAAGATCAACATAAGACTTACGATGTAACTGGTCTAAAGTTAAGGGCACATTCCTCTGGCGTGAAATCCCGGTTCTCCCCAGCTTTAACGATCTAAAATCTAGTGTACTCGAAGTCACAGGACAATTTCAACCTGAGTGAACAAAAACAAACGGTTTAATTGAAAAATTAAATTGGAGCGCACTTTTTGAGTCGAGCCCCGCCAGCTAATCTGTAAAGCCACAGCTGGGCTGGAACATCTACCCCTCGTGATGCTGTACTCTTCTACGTTACAGTCTTACATAGACATTAATGAAATACTTTATATGTAAATAATCGATTCTCTCGTGGAATCGATACGCCGGTAAGACACGAAGATTGCCTGTGACGAAACAGAATACCGTTAACGTCGCTGGGAAAGGCTGTTAATTTCGTTTGAAGATGAGCTATCCTTTCTGTTGAATGTTTCCTCAAGAAAAATATTGCTGGCAAAATATTAATTAAAAATATTAATTAATATCCTCAACATAAAAGATAAAATTATATGGGACAGGCCTAGCATTAAAACTTTGGTGAATGGACATCATTTTGCTGAAAAACGCAAGGTAAGATTCAACACTGCATAGAAGGAGGAACGCAATAGAAATCATAGTGAGAGGTTGAACAGATTCTGGGAAGAGAAGAAAGCAAATTCGTCTGATACATTAAGTCAATCACGCTCCCTAGTTGGGCAAAACGTCGTGGAAAATGTCATTAATTAATAATAATAATTAATCAATGCATTTGTTTAATATTTCAATCATAAAATGTATCCATTGGGCGTAGTCTGTACTTGGATGGATGAACATTTTAAAAATTTGCTTTACGTCGCACCGACACAAGTAGGTCTTATGGCGACAATGGGAGAGGAAATCAGTATGAGTAGAAAGGAAGCGGTCGTAGCTTTAATTAATGTACAGCCCAAGCATTTTCCCTGTGTGAAAATGGGAACCACAGAAAACCATCTCTAGGGCTGCCGAGAGTGTGGTTCGAACACATTATCTCCCAAGTGCAAGCTCACAGCTACGTAAGACAAACCTCGCAGCCACTCGCTCTGTAAATATGTATATGGCAGAATCTTAATGCCTGAAGTGACTCCCTGCCTGGATCTGTTGTAGAGCGTTAAATCTGTAACACGATAAAATGAAATGGCGTATGGCTTTTAGCGCCGGGAGTGTCCGAGGACATTTTCGGCTCACTAAGTGCAGGTGTTTTGATTTGACTCCCGTAGGCAACCTGCGCGTCATGACGAGGATGAAATGATGATGAAGACGACACATACACCCAGCTCCCGTGCCAGCGAAATTAACCAATTGTGGTTAAAATTCCTGACCCTGCGGGGAATCGAACCCGGGATCCTGTGACCAAAGGCCAGCACGCTAACCATTTAGCCATGGAGCCGGACTTTAGCACGATTAGCACCCTCAGCAAGAAAATGTGGCTGAAGAAGAAAGGGGTTTCACACCCTCTTTCAAAAATATCTTTTTGCTGTTGCTTGTATTCGGGAGATAGTAGGTTCGAACCCCACTGTCGGCAGCCCTGAAAATAGTTTTGCGTGGTTTCCCATTTTCACACCAGGCAAATGCTGGGGCTGCACCTTAATTAAGGCCACGGCCGCTTCCTTCCCACTCCTAGCCCTTTCCTTTCCCATCGTCGCCGTAAGACCTATCTGTGTCGGTGCGACGTAAAACAGCTAGCAAAAAAAAGGCTGTTGCTTATGACGTGCCAAATTTCATTTTCATCGGTTTATCAGTTCTTGAGTTAACCTGTTGAGTGAATGAGTGGCATTAACAATTATATCTATAAAAAGAATGAGTTTCGTACCCTATATTCCCTGTATTTAGATGTTTAGCTCTTTAAACATCTGGAGGAAAAAATGCCATATGACATCCGGTTTTGAAATTGGAAGGTGATTGGGGTGCACTCTACGGAGTAGTAGAAGAAGTAATACAAGATATTGTAACCAATATTCTCAGTCACTCTCCCCAATTTTTCAGTCACCGTTTGTATATACTATGAAAGGAAATGAAATAACCGAAGTAAAACCAGAGGTTCTGTAAGATTCGTAGTTCCTGTCACCGAATAAGGAAGGACCACTGCAAGTTGACATTCTATGGACTTCTGGTGAGAATGTACGAGAACCAACTGATGAAGATCTTAAACTACATCGTAGAATTGAAAGTTCCGACGAAGTGGGGTGGAAGAGATCAAGAGGGATGCGGAGATTACTAGACAGCAGATGTGAGGAACAACAGAAAGGATTTCAGAAAATCCGATTTGGCAATATCATAACATTTGAAGAGAGACCACCAAAATCTAGACCCAAACTGATGTACCGCCGTCACCGAAAAAACAGTAAACATGAGCAAGTGTTCAAGTTAAAGCTTATTGGTTGATGCTACCGCAGAACATCTACGTGGAGACATCAAAATAGTTCGTTTGCCAGATCATCGATCCTACGTGCAGAATGTCCAATTTAATTTTTCAAGTAATTTAAGTCAGAATAATATGCAACCGGTGCATTGTCATTAATATAAGCAAGCAATTCAGTTTGAAAAATGCCGGGGACCCTTGCCCTCGTGTATGACCCGCCATGTTGAATTTCTAGCCTTTATGACATCGTCCGTGATATGAACCTGCGTGTAATTGGAATGGAGGAATTGTAGAGTGTTGAATGTGAGAAAGGAACGTTAAGGACGACACAAATACCCAGTTCCCAGGCCAGGGATATTAATCATTTACAATTAAAAAACACTGACAAAGCCGGGAATCGAACCCGGGGCCGCCGGTTGACAGGCAGACGCGTTGACCCCTACACCGCGGGGCCGGACCTCTTCGAATGATACGATATTGCTAATTCGGCTTCCTAAATCCTTTCTCTTGTTGAGGTCATCTGCTGTAATTCTGATGATGATGATGATGCTTGTTGTTTAAAGGGGCCTAACATCGAAGGTCATCGGCCCTGCTGTAATTCTAACTACTCGTAGAAGTCAGAATATTACGGAGACTCTTGTGAGTGTAACAGCTGTAATGTGGCATGACGGAGGAGCTGAGATTCTGAGAATCGGACCTTCTGTGCGATATCACAGTCGATCGTCTTATCATTAATTCGAATGACATGAGCAGAAGTGAGAAAGAGGAGAGAGGGGAATGCGATTCATAAGGAGTTCGTCCTGTATCAGATTCTAATTAGGTAAATAGCTTTTTTTAAATCTTTCATATTGAATTTTTTAAAATATATTTCCTTTCAGAATTTAATTTTATTGAAATATCAAACGTATGATTTTTCCTTATATGTGCTGCTGAGAATGATTTATTACGTATTTACATTTTAGGCATAACCTCAAATCCATCAACCATTTATTTCTTTTCTGAGATCTTAAATATCAAGGTGTGACATGTCATTCGCTTGTTGTTTATTCCTCGCGGGCAGTGAATATAATTTGCTACGTAATCCATATTATCATTGAATTTCTCGCCATGTGCTCGGAATAGCTCGGTCATTCTCCAATCAACGTGAAGACCGCGGATGGATATATGATATTCTTTATTTACATCAATTTCTGTTCTCTCGATGAAGGCATAATAGTATCCGAGAAGAAGCAAAAGATCAGAACTGGAAGAATGAAGAGAAGAATATAGTAACTAGATAGTCGTAGGTCCTATACGGTCCATAGTTGATAAAATTCGATTTTTATAATGTTTTCATTCGAGGATCGCTGCCTCTGTACGGGAATCATGAAAAATTTTAATCAATAATAGACATTTTAATCTAAAATATCATTTTAGTATTGCTTGAAAATACTTATTATGATCTTGTATGTTCAAGTCAGTCCGCTTCTGTGGTGTAGTGGTTAGCGTGATTAGCTGCCACCCCCGGAGGTCCGGGTTCGATTCCTAGCTCTGCCACGAGATTTGAAAAGTGGTACGAGGGCTGGAACGGGGTCCACTCAGCCTCGGAAGGTCAACTGAGTAGAGGTGGATTCAATTCCCATCTCAGCCATCCTGGAAGTGGTTTTCCGTGGTTTGGCACTTCTCCTCCAGGCAAATGCCGGGATGGTACCTAACTTAAGGCCACGGCCGCTTCCTTCCCTCTTCCTTGCCTGTTCCATCCCTCCACAAGGCCCCTGTTCAGCATAGCAGGCGAGGCCGCCTGGGCAAGGTACTGGTCATTATCCCCAGTTGTACCCCCAACCCAATGTCTCACGCTCCAGGACACTGCCCTTGAGGCGGCAGAGGTGGGATCCCTCACTGAGTCCGAGGGAAAAACCGACCCTGGAGGGTAAACAGATTACGAACGAACGATGTTCAAGTCAATTCTTACACAAGGGCAGCAATCTTTTACAATTTTTTCTCTTTGTTAAAAAACTAACTGTTAATATCAATGGTTGAACATTAACATAAAACAACTTAAGTCGGTGTAAAGCATAACTGTGTTTACCCTTGCAATACTATTTCAATGCTCCTATTCTGATCTACAGTAATATAAAGTGTTAGTCTAGCAAGAGAATTGCAATTAAAACGGTGACCTCCCGTATTATGAATATGATTTATCTGAGCGAGAATCGAGCATCAGCACGTATATTTCCACTACACGGCTGAATTACGGAGGCCGCTCGCTCAATATATTCTGCAGAACAAAGCTGGTGATGGGATTAAGCTGCGCCATTCATTCACACATAGACTCATCACTTCTTGAATGAGGATAAAATATACAGCTGTGTCAGAAAAACCTGATCCCCAGACATTACTCAAGTTAAAAAGTGCATTCCGGGCAGAAAGAGGACAGGTAGAAAGTAAATTATTACCTACCACTCTACACGCTTTGCCGAAGTGAGAGATACATGCACCGAGTAAGTAGCTGTGCGGTCTGGGTCACGTAGCTATCAGATTGCATTCGGGAGATAGTGTGTTCGAACCCCATTGCCGACAGCCCATTTACACACCAGGCAAATGTTGAGGCCGTGCCTTAATTAAGGCCACTGTGGATTCCCTCCTACTACTGGCCCTCTCATATCCCATCGTCGCTGTATGACCTAATGTATCTGTGTCGCTGCAACGTAAAGCAGATTGTAAAACAAAAAATACACGGCTCTAGCACTTCGGGCAAACAACTCAATGTTGAAAACATCTTACGGATATGAGCTACGAATTCTAGGTAAATAAAATATAATAAAGTACGAGAACACATTCTTTATTTATTCCTAAAAACTACAATTCTTTTCTTAATCCTCGTTATCCGGTCGATTAGATTAGCACTTCCTTTTTCTACCACTACGAGCGCTAATGTGAGTAAATACAGAGTTTCATTTATGACAACGTAATTACATTCGGTGTGGATATTTTTCAAAACACCTGAGAGTACTGAATCAAGGAACACATTACAGAAAGAATTATGTAAATAAGTTATTTGGCTAGGATTTGAATCAAAAAGAAAACGAATAAAGGAAGAAGCGATTGTAGGCTGCCTTTCCGGAACTGCATTTAGGCCGCAAGTGGTTTTCGAATTTTTTAAAATTTGATAGAGCTATCCAAGACTCACAATTTGGAACTTTTCCGGGCCCTTTAGTCCTCCAACGTTTAGCACAAATGAGGAAATTGCTTAACTTTACGTTTTTCGAAGTATGCATTAAAAACTTAATGCCTTCCCGGTGACAGAAACCTGGGGTAGAAAAGAGTGACCTCAACAGATATCAGAGAGCATGTTACTGAGGTTCATGGTGATGATTATTATTTTAAAACGAAGAACAACTGAGCAACCATCTTCACTAATCAGGACGGGAAGAAAAAGGAGAGCTCTGACCCTTGGAAGTATGAAGGTATCAGCAAAAGAGAAGGAGAAGGGTGTGAAAAATGAAAGCCTCCCTAGGCCTTACTTCACCAATACCGCTGGGGTCGGGAAAGAACAAGAACTCACCAAGGGTAGAGGAAAACGAGAGGCTTGGCACAAGTTAGTGGAAGCAATGCCAAACTCAGCTCTCTCCCCTTTTAGTCATCTCTTACGACAGGATATACCGTAAATGCACTCTGCCGCCCGAAACCACAGGGAGTGAGGTCAGGAATAAGTGTTCTTAACGACTACAAACGAGCAACTCTCTTCAGAGTAAGATAAACACTCATAATACCTTCTTACCTCATTCAAAACTTTATCTTTCTCTATTGGTAGATTTATATTTACTTCCCCCTCTAGTTAATTATTCTCTGTTTACCTTGTTTTGGTTTGCATAGTTAAGACTATGAACACTTCTCCTACTCTCAATCAATAACATTGTCACTAACTAATGTTATTGGTTTTACGTCCCACTGACCCCTTTTACGGTTTCCGAGACGCCGGAATTTAGTCCCGCAGGAGTTCTTTTACGTGCCAGTAAATCTACACACACGAGACTGACGTTTTTTAGCAACTTCAAATACCACCAGACTGAGCCAGGATCGAACCTGATGTATTGTGGTCACAAGGCCAGTGCCTGAACAGCCTGAACCACTCAGCCAGCACTAAGAAATAGGCCTAATAAAACAGTTAGGTAATAGAATACTGCTGACTTTCAGCAGAAATATGATATCTAAATAAATAAATTACAATTTCGTTCATATGTTCAAATATTTTCCTTTTATTTCGTTGTTATCTCAGATTAGGCAGATCTACTATAGAATAGTCGAAAGTGGGTTCAGTTGGATGTTGTCCGTCTGGTTTTGTACACAGCCTAAACTTGGTATTTAAGTTCATGAAACATCCGAAGAGTGCATTAGGCTACGTATTTTATGAATAGAATCTATTGCCGCAGAAAAATTAAGTGGATAAAAGCAGCAATTTTCAAATTTCCCCCTTCATATTTCTTTTGTATCGGAAAATTGTATAACACTGGAATTTCTGAAAATCTTCCATATCCTATCCGATCTCCCTTGGTCAACGCTTGTTTTTTTCCGGTTCCAAAGGTATTAGGTTTGTGAATCGTACTGAGTCTTTAATTTATGCGCCCTTTGTGGGCCTTTTCTTTCTTTGGACGAAATTTTAATTTTTCGAAGTGTTGGATCCCTCCCACTGGATCCCTCTGATTAGTGTCAATAGCCTAGTTGTACTTCCTCATAAAATAACAATCACCACCATTAACACTTTTACCGCTCGGGCTAAAGAAGGATATTCACTAATTTAGATTGTTACTGTGAAATCTATCAACGTCGAATATCCCTGTCAAGAAAATGTCGTTCAGTTGTCAAGGTAACGAGTTAAATGGCGATGACGTTCGTTGTTAGAGTGTTTATTTTTATACGGAGCAAACCACGTTATTCTCAGTCCATGTTGATCAGAAGGATAATTAGAATAACCTTCGAGACGAGAAGGAAAACGCGAATAAAAACTTTACGAAATAATCATAAAGGGAGGTAGAAATGAAGAACTCCCTTTATCTCGTACGCAGTAGAAAGATGAATATGGTAGCCTACAGTGCCCATCGCCAATAAGACAGGTCAACGATAACGTTACCCCTACTGGTGTTAAACCGATATATTCTCTACCTTCGGGTGCCTCCAGATGGCATTACGACACAATTCTATCAAAACTAACTCATCAACAATGGATTCAACCGCTAGTTAATAATAAATAATTCAATAAACGATTAAATAAACAATTATTAACATTAACATTTATAATTATGATAGTCAAGTGTCTCCTACCTCAGGAAGTGGCGCGGCAGCTTTTCACTGCTGGGTTCCGTAGTTCAGATCCCGATCACTCCATGTGATATTTGTGCTGGATAAAGCGCAGGCGGGACAGAGTTTTCTCCGGGTACTCTGCTATTCCCTGTCATCCTTCATTCCAGAAACATTCCACGATATAATTTCGTTTCGTCCGTCAATCATTAATCATTGCCCCATGAGAGTGAAACAGGCTTCAGCGGCCGGCACAATTCCCGTTCTCACTGCTAAATGTGGGCTTCATTCATTCCATTCCTCACCCCGTCGAATGACTGGAAACAGGCTGTGGCTTTTCAATAATAAAATACTGGGTGATGCTGGGGGGCAAGATGTTGACTGTGCAAGGGAAATAGAAAACCCAACATCTGTAGCTGAGGAAGGTAGAAAATGACTTTGAAGAAGAAGTGCGTATCAAAGAGTGATTCAGAAAAAAATCTGACTTGAGGAAAAAAGAAGTAGGAATGTTGAGAAACAACTTGCAAAGCTACGAAATATCTCGGCGGTAGAGCGAGAAAGGAGAGGTTAAAGTCGTTTAGTGGGAGTGCAAAGAAAAACGTGTAAGTCTGAAAGACGGAAGGACGAGTGGCGTGTGTGAACGCGGCTCATAGATGGCCATAAATATGAACTAATGAATGAATATTAGCAGTCATATCTTTAGTTCCCTTGGTACTTCTTTTTTGCTTTACGTCGCACCGACACAGATAGGTTTTATAGCAACGATGGGATAGGAAAGGCGTAGGAAGTGGAAGGAAGCGGCCGTGTTCTTAATTAAGGTACAACCCCGGCATTTGCCTGGTGTGAAAATGGGAAACCACGGAAAACCATTTTCAGGGCTGCCGACAGTGGGGCTCGAACCCACTATCTCCCGATTACTGGATACTGGCCGCACTTAAGTGACTGCTGCTATCGAGCTCGGTCCTTTGGTACCAGGTGTATGTATAGACTAAGTTTTGCCAGTTTTTTGTGGTAAAGAAAACACGTAATTTTCAAGGGAAATTCATTTTTTGTTTACTCAAAATATTGGCCATCGGCTTCTACACAATTACCCTTCTTTCAGATCATTTATGAATACCATACCAGGAAAATTGCTTGTCTTTTGCGGCAAACCATTGGTCGAGTCATTTTCCAACTTTCTCCAAATTGCATAAGTGGTGCTCTGTGAGCGCATTCGCCATTGATGCGAGGAGGTGATAGATGGCGCCAGGTCGGGGAAGTACGGTGGGTCCTGAAGGATCTCCCATCCAAGTGATTTCAAGGTGTCTTTCACTGGTTTTGCTGTGTGGGACGTTGCATTGTGGTGCAACAAAATCACTTTGCCTTGTCTTCTGGTCCATTCCGGTCGTCTTTTGATCAATGCGTGGTTTAAATTAATCATTTGTTGGCGATAGCGTTGTGCATTAAGGGTTTCACCGGGCTTTAGGAGTCTTCGCACGTTTGTGGTCTACCAGAGCGTGCACTGTCTTTCACACTGAACTCACCATGTTTAAACTGTCGAAACCATGTCTCACGTGTTCTAATCGATGGAGCGTAATCACCATACGTTTTTACCAACAAACGATGACTTTCCACAGCCTTTTCCTTTTGATTAAGTAACAAAAGCAATGCGTGCCGCAAATGTTCTTTTTCAGACACAAACGTCGACATGATCACTGAACGATACAACACAGACGCCAGTGTTTGGCGGACTCAACTTTTGTGTGTTGGTAGGTTAACGTCAGGCGAACAAACTGACATACGTGACAAATTCATTAGCTCCATACTGTTCGCTGGTGCCATCTCTTAATGAAACCGGAAAATACTTATGCATAGACTTGGTATGCTATATTGTGAATGATGTTTGAGGTCAGGCTCCGAAATTCGTGTGGCATTGAGATGAACTCGTGTGAAGGAGTGGGAATACCGTTTATTGGTGTGTTTTATAGACGAGTCTCCTAGAGCCTGGTAAACATGGGTATAAGGTACTGAGGCGTAGAGTGTTCTGCAATAAACATCGGTCATAAAGTTGCCTTCTCGTTTGCAGCATTAGCATTTACAGAAGTATTGTGGTGGATTTTTAGGGTTCGTCAAACTAAAAACCACTACTCGGAGAGATTTTCTTTGTTCACTCATACTCCACACCGGCCTGTTCTCCACACGACTTCGCACAGTGCGGTGACTTTCGAGAACCTAAGTTTCGTCGATTCCACGTAGCCGACTGGCGGACTCATTCCCGCGGAATGTCTCCTCATGGACCAGCGACCATCTGTTTCCTTTTACATATGATTGACTGACTCGAGACTGAATGGCGTAGACTACGCCACTTACCCGCTTTATATACACGGTGAAACAAATAGGTACAGTCAAGTTTTCTGGACACATTGCTCACACGTAGATCAAGGAAATATGTTATATGGAAATGGATCTAGAAATGCTTTATTTTCATGTTAGGACACATTTCCTACAAATATGCTCTTCTTCCTTTTCTAACGCTTCTCCCACATTTGCGGGGTCGAGGGTGCGAACTTGTCGCACACATGGATTTTCCGTGTTTTATGGCCAGATGCTCTTCCTGACGCAACCCTGTATGGGAGGATGTCATCACTATTTAGTGTTCCTGTAGTGGTTGGTAATGTGGTGTGTTGTTTGTATATGAAGAGGAATATGTTGGGACAGATACCAAACCCCCGAACCAGAATAATTAATAAATAAATTAATAAATTAATTAATAAATTAATTAATAAATAATTAATTAATTGAACCCAGGACTCTCTGGTTCTAAGGCCTCAACGCTGACCATTCAGCAAGGGAGTCGGACTCACTTTCTACAACTATATATAATACATTAATCATGGGAAATGCTAGTGGCCTAGGGGTTGGAAAGAAGCGGCCATGCCTGATGTGAAAATGGAAAACCACGGAAAACCATATTCAGGGCTGCTGACAGTGAGATTCGAACCCATTATCTCCCGGATGCAAGCTCACAGCCACGCGCCCCTAACCGCACGGCCTACTCGCCCAATAATCATGGGAAATGCACAGGTGCAGAATGTATGTGCATATCGCATGAAACGCTCCCTTAAATGAAAAGTCCAAAATGCCCCCCGTTAGCATTGATGACCTATGACTATATTAAAACAGAGAAACAAAGACATTAAGAAGGAGTTGAATGTTAGAAAGAAATAGAAAAGTTCGTGAAGTAAGGAGAGATTGAAAGAACTTGCTACGAAATTGAATTTAGCAAAAACAGTCAACTAAGGTTAACATGATGGCAAACATAATTAGCGCACATATGAATTTTAGTGGAAAATCAAAGTGTATGTACAGGTACTTCAAGACAGAAACGGATCATCTTCAAGCTTCGGAAAATGATCAAGGGAATATAGCGAACTTGCGCCATGAACAACGAATGTATAAGGAATCGTTGTTCTGATCATATATGAACCCCTATGTCTGAATCGAGAGTCAACTCCAACGGTGAGAAAATCCATATAGGACGCTCAGATCTTTAACCACAGAAGAAGAATAGATTTTATTCATCACTCTATTCGAATGTAATTGATCTGAATGGAAGCTAAAAGTCTATTTTCTACTCTCACAATGATCACATCGTAAAATATAACTTCCAATTCCTATTGAACATCCTTGTTCACAGACAGATGCTTTTCAGACTACTCCCTTTCAGATCTAGTGCATCTTATAATATACATAGCAAGTCGTATTTTGACATCTGAAGTGAGTTGATTACAATTTCAACCTCACCTTTTGAAAATATAATTAAATTGTCTATTGACGTGGAGGATAAACGAATAGCAGCTAGCATTCATGACTAAAATTTTATCAGGTAATGCAATAAAGAAATTACCACCCGTGAGTTAAAACATGCTACCGTACTTAATTTTATAGACTTGATGCGAATCTTCTGTATTATTCATCTTTTGTGCAGGATTTTGGTCACAAGTGGTTAAAAAATAGACAATGCCACATCCATTGGCAAATTTTTCTAAAATTGGACGTGACACAATTAATGTTACTAAATATATATATTTTTAAATACGTTCTTTAAGAACGATGATCACTCGGGCTCTATCAAGACACTAAATATCCTCAAAACTACTTCTTTTGCCAATGGAAAAAATCAAGCCTTAAAGGTTTAAAGATAAACTTAATTTATTTTATTCACCTGTGAAGAATGTTTTGCACTACCGGCTAATGTAAGGCATGTGCACAAGACGTTGTATAGAGTTTTCAACGATGTCTACAATATTCTGCTATTGTGATCTCGAAGTGGAGTGGGATACTCATAACGTGCGTCGCGAGGAGGGGAAACCTCATTTCTAGATCCCACGTCCTTCAAGTCAACCGAAAAGAAGACTTTGCTGTCTCCTCTATGCATTCAATAAAATACAGGTAGATCAAATCTTCAGTATATAATCATATTTCAACCAACTCGCAGTGAAATTTAGAAATGTATAAGTAGATCTCTGTCGCTGGCTACACAAGAAAGTTATTTAAGGATGATTTATTTATTTACTCATTTATTATTTATTCATTTAATTAATTGCTGGTTTATAACAGAGCAGTAAACCCCAATTACAGTACCTAAACCTACAAATCTTTAAAGTACCGGTATTTATAAAATGACAGTGTTACAGGTCTTACATCTTAATAACTAAAATAAAATCCTTAATAACTAAGTTATTCATTAAATAACAATGATATCAGTCTCATATCTTAATAACCAAAAATAAAATTCTGAATAACTAAGTTATTCATTGGGTTCGTGCCCCACTGTAGTCAGCCCTGAAGATGATTTTCCGTCGTTTCCCATTTTCACACCAGGAAAATGCTGGGGCTGTACCTTAATTAAGGCCACGGCCGCTTCCTTCCCATTCCTAGCCTTTTCCAATCCCATCGTCGCTATAAGAACTATCTGTGTCGGTGCGATGGAAGGCAAGTAGCATATATATATATATATCCATTAAATTATAATGGGACAAATCTTATATCTTAATAACCAAAATAAAATTCTTAATAACTAAGTTATTCATGGAATTACATTGATACAAGCCTCAGATCCTAACAACTAAAAATAAACTTATTCTTAATATCTAAGTAATTCACTACTTACAGTAACTTTTTGACAGCTTTCAGTTTGATGTACCGAGCTCGATAGCTGCAGTCGCTTAAGTGCGGCCGGTACCCAGTATTCGGGAGATAGTAGGTTCGAACCCCACTGTCGGCAGCCCTGAAGATGGTTTTCCGCGGTTTCCCATTTTCACACCAGGAAAATGCTGGGACTGTACCTTAATTAAGGCCACGGCCGCTTCCTTCCCAGTCCTAGCCCTTTCCTGTCCGATCGTCGCCATAAGACATATCTGTGTCGGTGCGACGTTAAGCCAATAGCAAAAAAAATCAGTTTGCTGTTATTTCTTAGTGTTGTGGCAGTGTAGCTGCAAACTTTTCATGAATGTGGATATTGATATGTCGAAGTTGAGGTTATTGTATATCCTAACAGATACATTAAAGTTCTTACATAACCTACAGAGTGGTGAATCGCTGTGGGCGGTTGTCCTTCAGTCCTAAACGTGCTGCGTTCTCTTGAGTGCAAGCGAGGTTCGCGAACATAATATAGGCTGCTGTCATATATATTTTAATAAAAAACCAAACCAAACCCCATGGCACTACAGCCCTTGAAGGGCCTTGGCCTACCAAGCGACCGTTGCTCAGCCCAAAGGCCTGCAGATTACGAGGTGTCGTGTGGTTAGCACAACGAATCCTCTCGGCCGTTATTCTTGGCTTTCTAGACCGGGGCCGCCATCTCACCGTCAGATAGCTCCTCAATTCTAATCACGTAGGCTGAGTGGACCTCGAACCAGCCCTCAGGTCCAGGTAAAAATCCCTGACCTGGCCGGGAATCGAACCCGGGACCTCCGCGTAAGAGGCAGGCACGCTACCCCTACACCACGGGGCCGGCTATATATTTTAATATCAATACGAAATCAAACTTCTTCCCTTGTGTTGGTCTGGGACAGTCTATTTTGTTGATTCTATTTTTCTATTTGTGAATGGTACCAGACAGCGAATGACAAGTAACGTCAGATATACCACCAAATGTTGTTTTCCATGAGTGTGCTCGCAGAGAGGAATGATACCTAATTAGTAATTCGTTCGAATTGTGTTTAACCATTGAAACATGCATCACAGCTTTTATTCCATAAACAAATGTTGAAGAAAATATCCCATCACATTGTTAGAATGACAGTTTTGATGGTATTTTATCCCTGTACTAAAATTATTGTAAACAAATGCTGCATTAATAATTTGATATGTTGGTCGTTCGACTGACAAATACCGTTTCATCTGCGCACGAACCCGTAACACTTTAACTTAATACTTGACTATGAGCTTTATGAACGGTAAATCAACTTTTTCTTTTGTATTTGATACTCGATATATCAGAGTTGTCCTAACAAATACATTCAGTGAGAATGAGATAGCAAAGGACCGAGCGAACTGGCCGTCCGTTTAGGGACTCGCAGCTGTGAGCTTGCATTCGGGAGATAGTGGGTTCGAACCCCACTGTTGGCAGTCCTGATTATGGTTTCCAGTGGTTTCTCATTTTCACATGAGCCAAACGCTGAGGCTGTATCCTTATTAAGGCCATGCCGTTTGTATCCCATTTCCAGTCCCATCGTCGCCATAAGATACACCTGCGACGTAAAGCAACAACAAAGAAATCCAAGAATTTGCCTTGTGTGAAATTGAGAAACCACAGAAAATCATCTTCATGGTTGCCGACTGTGGGGTTCGGAAGCGCCATCTACCGAATTGAAGTTCACAGCTACGTGACCAAACCACGGAGCCAATTTTTGCTCAACGGATAGTTTGATATTCCACAACGGCCCTCCCTATGCCCTCACTACTTTGAACCACCGAGATAATGGACGTTCTCTTCTCTGTTGTTCATACTCGAATCTCTTTCACTAAACTACCTTCATCCCTACTGTTCAAAACGTCCTGGGCCCTCATGGGAATTACGTCATCAGACGTTACGTTCAGTTGCTCATTCACTTTCCTGGTTCTTCATACTACTGTACAGTGCAGAGCTTCCTTGCATTGCTTTTGCTGTCCTCTCTCATTACGTTGTCCATTATTCATAGATTTCGAATCAGTCAGTTACATATTGGACCGAGCAAGTGGTCGCGTATTTTGATTCACGTAGCTATCAGCTTGTATTCGGGAAATAGTGGGTTCGAACCCCACTCTTAGCAGTCCAGCCCTGAAGATGGTTTTCCGTCTCTTCCCATTTCCATATTAGGCAAATACTGGGGCTGTGCCTTAATTAAGGCAACGGTTGCTTCCTTTCCACTCCTAGCCCTTTCCTAACCCATCGTTGTCATAAGCCCTAACTGTATCGGTGCGAAGTAAGAAGTTACATTGAAAAGCGCGAGTTAGAGTTGCGGACTTATCGGTGGCGATGTATGATGATAATTGCGTCGATGATCGTGGTAATGGTTTGTTCCTAGATATTACTTCTTCTGGGTGGAGTGGGTAGATTACATCCTCTCGAAAAAGGCTACTACAAGGAGGACCTCCAAGAGCTATCATCGTGGGACGCTGCTTTCCTACAACGAATCCCATCACCTACTATTGTTCCTACTTCGGTCTAGGAAGCCAGGAATAACGGCCGAGAGGACTCGTCGTGCTGATCACACGACACCTCATAATCTGCAGGCCTTCGGGGTGGGCAGCGATAGCTTAGTAGGCCATGGCCCTTTGGGGCTGTTGCGCCATGGGGTTTGGTTTATTGTTCCTACTTACTTCTATCATGCTCTTCACTTTCGCCTTTCCTATCTTGTTCAACTCTTATTCCCTTTCGTAAGTAACGCCATTAGCCTTGCGAATCCTAGAGAATTAATTTCATACCTTCGTATTCCTTTGTCGATGCTATCCTTCTTCGAAGCACCGTACGTTTGCTATTTTCATTTATGTTTTTTTTAAGAGAGGATGGTTGTTTAAGTTTTCCTCCTCTTAAAACTATAATGACAACCACGAACGTTCAAGGTTTTCGATTGCGTGTTGTCTTCACAGTGGCCTGGTACGAGTCTTCCTGTTTTCGGCCATGGGCGAGCTGCGCGTCTATGTGTGTGGTAGTGGGATTTATAAGGAGATGGGAAATGGTTGAAAGCCGGTGTCGGTACATAGCCTACTCCTGTCGAATAATACCAAAGGGTCTGCTCAAGAATTCACGTCACTATTCGGCGGGAAAGTCACTACCAACAGAGCCATATACCCTTCATTCCACGTGAACACTGCGGATAGGTTTTGGAATTAATAATAATAATAATAATAATAATAATAATAATAATAATAATAATAATATACCCAAGATGGCTACAGGCTGCAATCAATCAAAACAACAGAAAAAGTTTCAAACATTGAAATTGACATTAAGAAAAGACGAATGAAATTCTTTGGACACCTCACAAGATTTCCAGAAAATCGACTGTCAAAAAGAATATTAAATAATGTTAGCTCACTTAAGAATTCAACACCTTGGCTGGACGAACTTTGAAAGGACCTCAAAAACGCAAACATATGTGCAACAGACATTTTGGAAAGAGACACCTTCAGACACAAAGTCAACAAGTGGGAAGTTACATCAGAGCAACCAAAGCAAAAACAGTCCAGAACGAAATGGTCGGAAGAACGTAAACAAGCCTTCTCAGAGAGAATGAAAGCCTATTGGAAGAACAAGAAGAACCCAAAGAAAGCTTGATTGAGTTGTTTGCTTAACGTCTTCCATTATTGGGAGAATACGCTAATAATAATAATAATAATAATAATAATAATAATAATAATAATAATAATAATAATAATAATAATAATGTTATTTGCTTTACATCCAAATAACTACTTTTACGATTATCGGAGACGCCGAGGAGCCGAAATTTAGTCCCGCAGGAATACTTTTACGTGCCAGTAAATCTACCGACAAGAGGGTGACGTATTTGAACACCTTCAAATATCACCGGACTGAGCCAGGATCGAACCTGCCAAGTTGGAGTCAGAAGGCCAGCGACACAATTGTTTGAGTCACTCAGCCCGGGGGTTTTGGAACTGAACCATGATTTTATGATGGTGATGTTTGTTGTTTATAGGAGCCTAACAGCTAGGTCATTGGCCCCTAATGATACGAGGTGCAACGAAATGAAACTATAATTTAAACATCAAAATGTGTCCACTGACTGGAATCTATAAGGAATGATGATGAAAAATGGTCATGAATCAGAAATAGTAGGCACGAGTCACAATGCGTAATTTTCTGGCACGATGCTAGTTGTCAAAAATCCAGGTAACCAGCCCCTCATAACAGAACTAATTACTGCAAACAGCAGAACCATGGTGGATCTCCTATACTAATACTAATTACAGGTAACGAAGAATTATGGTTTTCCTCGCATCGTGGTACTAATAACAGGTAACGTATACCCAGGGTACATCACTTATAATAGCACTACTCACAGGTAACACAGACCAATGGTGTTCCTCACATGAGGGTACTACTGACAAGCAACCCAAACCTATGAGGTTCCTCACATAAGGGTACTACTCACAAGCAACGCAGGCCCATGGTATTACTAACACAGAGGTACTAATCACGGGTGGCAGCTAGATACACGGTGCTCCTCATACAGTAGTACAAATCACAGGCCACGTATACTCATACTCTTCGTCGCATAGTGGTACCCATCAAGGTTACGTATACTCATACTGTTCGTTGCATAGTGGTACTCATCGCAGACTACGTATACTCAAGCTGTTGCTCTCATAGTGGTACTCATCACAGACTACGTATACTCATACTGTTCGTTGCATAGTGGTACTCATCACAGACTGCGTATACTCATACTGTTCGTTGCATAGTGGTACTCATCACAGACTGCGTATACTCAAGCTGTTGCTCGCATAGTGGTACTCATCACAGACTGCGTATACTCATACTGTTCGTTGCATAGTGGTACTCATCACAGACTGCGTATACTCAAGCTGTTGCTCGCATAGTGGTACTCATCACAGACTGCGTATACTCATACTGTTCGTTGCATAGTGGTACTCATCACAGACTGCGTATACTCAAGCTGTTGCTCGCATAGTGGTACTCGTCACAGACTACGTATACTCATGTTGCTGCTCGCATAGTGGTACTCGTCATAGACCACGTGTACTCATGCTGCTGCTCGCATAGTGGTACTCATCATAGACCACGTGTACACATGCTGCTGCTCGCATAGTGGTACTCGTCACAGACTACGTATACTCATGCTGCTGCTCGCATAGTGGTACTCGTCATAGACCACGTGTACACATGCTGCTGCTCGCATAGTGGTACTCATCATAGACCACGTGTACTCATGCTGCTGCTCGCATAGTGGTACTCGTCATAGACCACGTGTACTCATGCTGTTGCTCGCATAGTGGTACTCGTCACAGACTACGTATACTCATGCTGCTGCTCGCATAGTGGTACTCATCATAGACCACGTGTACTCATGCTGCTGCTCGCATAGTGGTACTCGTCACAGACTACGCATACTCATGCTGCTGCTCGCATAGTGGTACTCGTCACAGACTACGTATACTCATGCTGTTGCTCGCATAGTGGTACTCATCATAGACCACGTGTACTCATGCTGCTGCTCGCATAGTGGTACTCATCATAGACCACGTGTACTCATGCTGTTGCTCGCATAGTGGTACTCGTCACAGACTACGTATACTCATGCTGCTGCTCGCATAGTGGTACTCGTCATAGACCACGTGTACTCATGCTGTTGCTCGCATAGTGGTACTCGTCACAGACTACGTATACTCATGCTGCTGCTCGCATAGTGGTACTCGTCATAGACCACGTGTACACATGCTGCTGCTCGCATAGTGGTACTCATCATAGACCACGTGTACTCATGCTGCTGCTCGCATAGTGGTACTCATCATAGACCACGTGTACTCATGCTGCTGCTCGCATAGTGGTACTCATCATAGACCACGTGTACTCATGCTGCTGCTCGCATAGTGGTACTCGTCATAGACCACGTGTACTCATGCTGCTGCTCCCATAGTGTTACTCATCATAGACCACGTGTACTCATGCTGCTGCTCGCATAGTGGTACTCGTCACAGACTACGCATACTCATGCTGCTGCTCGCATAGTGGTACTCATCATAGACCACGTGTACTCATGTTGTTGCTCACATAGTGGTACTCATCACAGGCTACGCATACTCATTGTTTTGCTCACATAGGGGTACTCATCACAGGCTACGTATACTCATTGTGTTGCTCACATAGTGGTACTCATCACAGGCTACGTATACTCATTGTGTTGCTCACATAGTGGTACTCATCACAGGCTACGTATACTCATTGTGTTGCTCGCATAGTGATACTAATCACAGCCTACGTATACTCATTGTGTTGCTCACATAGTGGTACTCATCACAGGCTACGTATACTCATTGTGTTGCTCGCATAGTGATACTAATCACAGCCTACGTATACTCATACTGTTGTTCGCAGAGTGGTACTCATCGCAGACTACGTATACTCATACTGTTTTTCGCAGAGTGGTACTCATCGCAGACTACGTATACTCATGCTGTTGCTCACATAGTGGTACTCATCACAGGCTACGTATACTCATTGTGTTGCTCCCATAGTGGTACTCACACAGGCTACATACACTCATTGTGTTGCTCACATAGTGTTGTTAATCATAGGCAATGTGGACCATCGGTGTATCACGCATCATGCCACCACCCACAGGCAACACAGACCCATGATGTTTTTCATATAATGGTACAATTCCTTTAGTAATCCTCCGCCGATGATAGTAATCACAGACCCAGTTGGACGCAGTATCCGTACGAGTTGCTCAGGTAGTAATAATTATTGCTCTAAGAAGGAAGCACAACAAAGCACATTTACAAGTAGTAATCGCAAGTAAAGTCGACCCATCGTGTTCATCGCGAAATGGCACTAACGACATATTGTGTCATGGTTTCAAAACTATCTTCTCTTGGTTGCCCCTTTTAGGCGCCTGTTACGACAGGCAGGGCAGCGTGGGTGTATTCTTTGTCTGCGTCCCCAACCACAGGGTTTGAAACAAGGCTTTTGGCGCGGAATATAGTGTAAGGACATTTTATACCACCTCCTGTCGTACCCTGCCTGCCAAAATTATGAAGATGACACTAACAGCACTCAAACTAGCTAACCACTATGTCAGATCCTTCAAGACTTGATTCCTTAAAGATCATTGCCAATAATTTTAAGTATTGATGTTTGTTCAGCAACGCGGATGGTATTTTACAGGCGTTTTAGATGTATTCTCCAAGTAGTCCGCGTGAAATATCACGTTCATATTGAAATGAAATTGCATAGTTCCATTATCGTCGTCTCGTTTGGATCTATGAAGGGTTTGCCATTTTTCATTCTAGTATTACTCTTTGAATTTACGTGCATGTATGGACATAGTCATGTGTAAAACAAAAGCAAAGGATTACTCTAAATTGACACCGAAAAAGTGAATCTTTATCAGTGTTCAATAGTTCACAAGGAAAGAGCATTCATGGGCTACAACATATGAAAAATGGCCGCCATGTGACCTGTTCTGTACATCACAATTTTAAGCTATAGTGGGCAGATGGGAAATGAAATATGTGTATCGTTATGCACACCATCAATTTGCGGACCGAAGTGTTTATGTTTATCAGCTTTAAACCCCTGTTAAACTACCTTGTCACGAACAGACTATAAACACTATATTCTGGCTAAATACATCGCAGCACATCTACGGACTCGCATTAATATTTATCATTCGCGGACATGTTAGTATCATGATTAATACTTTTATTATTTATTATTAATATGGGCCACTAAAGGGTAAGTTCCTCTGTATGGCCTGGAAATGAGATGTGGTTTAAACGGCGTGAAAGAAAAATCACGTTGACAACAAAATATATTTATTTTTAAGTAAGATTGTTTGGCGAAATGTGATGGCTAATTATTGCTAGCGTTATGAGATGAAATATTGTGGATAATTTTGGAATGATTGTGTAGATGACACGGCGGGATGCCTGGACGAATCGGAAAAGGCTTGCTCGGTTCAACCGGAAGGGCGTGAGCTCTATTCCCCGTCCGGAAATTGAAAAATTTTAGAAACGACATTTCAACTTTCGGAGGAGCACATGGTCGTGAGGTGTTTTTTGCCGTCTTCAGCAAACTTTTTCAACCTACAAAAGGAAATAATTTTAATCATCATATTAAATGGTAGTAATATTTCACAAAATTTTCGGAACATTCCGGAATAGAGGGAGTTCATATTTAGAATATAATCGCTCAATTGCAAGATTTTACGTTCCACACCACCAGTATTTTACAAATGATAGATATCCTTGAGAAAATTTAGTATAATTCTTTATCCAAATTTAAAAGGAAGGAAAAAATTATACTTTAAAAAATTAAAAAATAAATGCTCAGAAGTGGATTGCCAGGTTAAAAGAATTATAACTAGATATTCATTCTTGCAATACATCAGTTGTAAAAATTCACCCTTCACGATTTAAATGGCATTTTGGATTTTATTTCTTTTTAATGTGAAATTGTTTTTTTTTACCTCGAAACCGGTAAATTAACATTTGTATGCATAACAACATTCCTCGGTCTGTTAGAAATCGGAGAGAAAATGCTGCTTGATGGGGAACCAACTTTACTGACCTTTAAACAGTTATAGAACTGATTCGAGTGTCTCCTCGGAAATGGTCGGGAAGTAATTAACAGATTAAGTAATCAACGCCAATACTGCCATATATTGGTGACTCTAGCAAGAACAGGACAGTAATGTAAATTTAACTCTTCTTCCAAACGTTGATGAAAAAGGAATTGAAAATATTTCACGAATGAAGCATAATTTTCAGGATTCAATTGCAGTACATGAGGCAGTTATATGAGATGTTGAGACCCGAGGAAGAACGCGCGTTATGTGGGATGGTATAATAAGCAGGCGCATATTGTCGAGAGTTCACTGTAGTTGAGAATTTTTTTCTTTCCAGTGTATCCATTCTTCTCGAAGCTCGACGAGAATCAGGAGATGTGGATTATGGGTCTGTATGTGTATCACAGCTTAGAAAGCTCTGCAGAGTCCACGTATCCTCTCTCTCATCATTTCAAATATTTCAAATCTTGTGTGTCCTAGAAGAGTGTGAAGAGGATTACCCCTGACAGGCGATATATTTTTATTTGAGCGGATATTACTTCAGGACGTGGAGCGGCGAGAAGAAACCGAAATACATTTCTTCTGTATTTTGGAGTCACTACTGGAGTGATCTCACGTTCTGAGATTTGTTTCCGGGTTAATATGTCTTTCATGTGTTTCCGAAATAAATTGGAGAGGATAACATTTATTCGCTTTTAGTTAGGTGGGGAACTATTTGCTGAGATCTGCAGTCTTCATCGTTTTAGTGTAGTTGTTTCTTTCGAGATTCACCATTTCAAGAATTTCAACGTTGTTCACGGTTTTGGGCTTCATTCTTCATTCAAGTATAAGATAATTAATATTCGAATTATTTTTGAGTTATGATTCTAAGAAATAAATTTAATCTATTTGAATTTATTTCGTTTATATTAAGGAATGGTTTAAGATAGGTGAAGGCATGCTATGTTTGTTTCTTTTGACGTCGTAAATATAAGTATTTCAAATGTTTGAATTTAAGATGGTACTCAGTATTTATTATATAGCATCATTTGAATTATAATTGTGATAAATTTCCCTCATTTCTTTGTTGTTCAACTTGCAAAGTTTCGAATGGAATAATACGCATGATCTGTTGTAGTAATAGAATATAACAAGCTCACGGGACAAAAAAGAGTCACTCTAGTTCGCAGATGGCGCAGCGAACGAGTCCGTGCTCAACCGCACACGCACTGCCTCTACGTGAGCATAAGGCAGTAGCGATGTGGGAACATTGATGTTTCACGCGGACAGCGCACGTCAACAAGGGTAGACCTTAGGATGTGACAGAGAGACAAAAAGGGGCAATCATGTTTGGCCGTGAGCATAGCCACACGGTGCATGAAGTTGCTGGACTTGTTGGTGTTTCGCAGCGGACTAGCCAACAGTGGTGTACTACACGTGGCTACGAAACAAGACGTCAGAATTGTGGTCGGAAAATGATTCTAACTGAGAGGGACCAGAGACGCGTTTCATGGCTTGTGGACCAAACTCCCTTCTAAAACCGACAGAAATTCTGCTGTCAGTGAATGAAGGTCCATCCCAACCTGTTAGCGAGAGAACATTGCGACAGGAACTGCATGCAATGGACATTTGGAGTCGGCACCTCGCAAGAGGCCATTGCTCACACAGGAGCGTCTTCAGTGGGCTAGAAATCATTGAACGTGGACAGTAGCTGACTGGTGAAACGTAATGTAGTATGAAGAATCACGTTTTTGCCTATATTTCGATGACGCACGTTGTCAAGTGCACCGAAGGCCAAATGAAGCATTTCTTCCTGGATGTGTGCAAGATCATGTTCAAGCCGGAGGTGCGCCTGTGAAGTTTTGGAGGTGCTTTTCATATCATGGATTGGGTCCGCTCACTGAGGTGACAACTAACATGAACCAGCATGTTTATTTAAAAACATTCTGGATGATCAGGTATTTCCCTTCAGTCAACATCTGCATGATGAGTATGTTATTGATTCCCCGATTATTCAAGATGACAACAGCAACGTTCCTCGGGCTGGAGTATATGTGACTGGTTCTGTGAACACTCCCCCACACTATTGCATCTCGACTGACCTGCAAAATCACCTGACTTGTACCCCATTGAAAATTTGTGGGATATGTTGGAACAGTAGGTAAAACGCCGACATCATCATCCCCGCAATTTGGTTGAATTGCGCGATCAAATCCTCAGCGAGTGGCTTAACCAGGTTGCGACGTAGCTGCACAACTTTGTGGACTCACTTCCTAATCGAATCCAGGCTGTTATCAAGTCGAGAGGGGGAGTTAGGCGGTACTAAGTGATGCTTGTTATGATTTTTCTAGGGGTGACTAAATTTTCGTCCGGTGAACTTATTATATCAATAAACACTATATCAAAAATGAAAATGGAATAACATTTATTTCCCTGAATATTGAATTTTCACGACCACATTGTAATCGAAAGCGACTTTCAACCTATTAGGTCGTGTTACGTACATTTAGTACGTGATGAAGAGATGTTAAGTACAGAACAAAAATGGCCAACCAGACACCAGTGGGAGGTTGTGGGTTCGGATCCCACTGGTGTCTGGTTGGCCATTTTTGTTCTGTACTTAACATCTCTTCATCACGTACTAAATGTACGTAACACGACCTAATAGGTTGAAAGTCGCTTTCGATTACAATGTGGTCGTGAAAATTCAATATTCATTGACTTGGCCCTCAACGGGCAACTTGAACGCACTCTACAGTGTGATGGTAGTAGTACCAGACCTGTAGCTTAGATCCTTTCCAACAGAACAAAGATGGCCTAGGCCACCATAGCTCAATTGGTAGAGCAACCGACGTGAAATCGGGAGGTTGTGGGTTCGGATCCCACTGGTGTCTGGTTGGCCATTTTTGTTCTGTACTTAACATCTCTTCATCACGTACTAAATGTACGTAACACGACCTAATAGGTTGAAAGTCGCTTTCGATTTATTTCTCTGTTTATTTCTCTTCACCTCGATAGCTGCAGTCGTTTAAGTGGGGCCAGTATCCAGTATTCGGGAGATAGTAGGTTCGAAGCCCACTGTCGGCAGCCTTGAAGATGGTTTTCCATGGTATCCCATTTTCACACCAGGCAAATGCTGGGGCTGTACCTTAATTAAGGCCACGGCCGCTTCCCTCCCACTCCTAGCCCCTTCCTATCCCATCGTCGCCATAAGACCTATCTGTGTCGGTGCGACGTAAAGCAACTAGCAAAAAAAAAAAAAAATCTCTTCACTTTGGTAACTTTTTGAGCTTACTGAGAATTATTGATATAGATTCGTAATTTTATACATTTTTATAACTGCCGTAGGATTAAGAACATCACGTTTCGCACTGTTGGAAGCGTAAATATATAAATTCCTCGGAGTTCCAAACCTGGAGCAAGCTACAAGTAACTAATCTTGAGAAATTAATCCCTGCTATGATTTCCTCTAATGATAGAGTTTAGGATTCAGAGCAGACATTCCAGTGGCGGAAATGTACGCCTGTGGTAAAGATATTGTAAATAATTGTAGGATTGATTTGAAAGTTACTTACATGAGTTCAGAATTCAATATTGAAAGTAAATTGGTTGTAATTGGTTGATTTATTGGCCGACTCTTTGGTCAGCGTTAAGGCCTTCGGTTCAGAGGGTCCCGAGTTCGATTCCCGGCCGTGTTGGAGATTTTAATCGCCTCAGATTAATTCTTCTGGCTCGGGAACTGGGTGTGTGTATTTGTACCAACATTTTCATATTCATACATCAAATTACACTACCAACTACTACAAAAACATGCAATAGTGCCTACATCCCTGCGTATAGGGTTTGCGTCAGGAAGGGCATCCGGCCATAAAATAGGGCCAAATCCACATGTGCGACACAGTTCGCACCCACGATCTCACAGGTGTGGGAAAAGCGGTATAAAAAGACGAAGAAGAAAATCGGTTGATTTATTCATTTACAAATGACATAAATTACGAAAGTATGATGCGCATAAGCAGTCGTTATTTGATACTCATGTATGGAACAGAAGTTAAGTTTTCGGAGAATAAGTCACTAGATACTGATTCCTTCCTATTCTAATTTGCATGCTTTGTTTGTGTCCAGTCTACAGTATTCCTTAAGAGCTTTGATATCAACAGTGGCGTCAACACATAAAATCATCTAGCCGTATATCACATGTTATGACTTATTTTATTTCATTAGTCTTTGACGATATAACTACCTCTACGACCGGTCCGAGTTCTTCATGAGCCTGGTGAAAATGATGGTACTCGTCGGTGGAAGCGTGTAGATTTGTATAGCAAACAAACAAACAAACAAACAAACAAACAAACAAACAAACAAACAAACAAACGTACGTTTGATTTTTTAGATGTTGACACTCTTTTGCTCGTTGAGGCTCCGCCTCCAACACCTCCCCCAGCCCCGTTTCCTCTTCAACAGAAGTGGTCATTTAGAAAATTACTGCGGCGAAACGGTATGTCGTGTCAACAAACGAAGTGCGCCGCCGGGCGGCCCATTTAGTGGCCTACATGTTTGGTCCAATGGCATTTTTTCGCTCATTGCCGATTTATAGCATAAATGGAGGTAAAGTTTCTATCGGAGGCAAATTTCGTACGTTTTTCACAAGATGAAAATTACTCTCCTCGTACAGTAAGTACAGAGGTACAGTCTTGCAATCTGGGAGTCGTATCGAAGATGAAACAATCCAAGATTTTGGTTCTTTGACGTTTTGTTGTAATTTCATCGCGTTCGCCTTACATCGGTTTAGAAACTTATATTAGGCTGATATTTTAGTACAGTTTACTCATACTCCTTTCGTTTTACCATAGTTACACGGCAGCTAGACGCATGTAATTCAGCTTGTATATGCCCCCCGGACTTTCCAGTGAGCATCCCTAAATTAATGGTTCTATAAGTTTATAAGTGTTCCAAAAATTAAAATTAATTATGGAAAATGTACAAAATTGACGTGAAATCAGAAAATGCAGCTCTGTCTAAGGCATAACGGATCGAGGTACGACTAAAAGTCATACGACCAAAGTTGTAGTTCTCTTCATGATCGGTACCAAATGGTGTATTGTCCGTTTTTCGATACGACTTACCATTTAGCCACAAAATACCTCGAAAATTGGTCTGCACCGTCATGGAATTTGCCTCTACATTTGGATATTTTTCGAGGTAAAGAGTTAAAAACTGGAAATTCTTGTACTTTCTGCGTCAGTTCCATGCCAAGGGCTATCTATCACTGCCAACTTTCAATTTTCTGACCCACATAGAAGTTTGCGTTTGGGGGGAGGGTTAAAAGTTGAAAATTTGAACTTTTTGGAATTATTCCTCAGGTTACAGCCTAATAGCTATCAATTTGGAAGTTTCTAGTTCATTCGAAAATGGGTAACCTTTATTGTCAGTGAGTGAGTGAGTGAATCAGTTATCCTTCAGGCTTTATATAATAGAGATTACTACACATATGGTACCAAAATTATAGAGTAAATCTGAATTATGGAAGACAGCTAGTACCTACTGCTATGTTCCACCTTATAGCTCTCTCAGAAATTGTCCAGTATATTAGTTGTCAAGATGACCTCTATATAAAAGGAACTTCCCTCGTATTTCTCAACAAACTGACAATTAAATTCCACCTCTTTGTCTTTAAACCTGCAGTTATCTTTAAAAAGATTGAACTATATATTGCACATGTGACATTTCTGACATATTTCCAGATCGTAAAATTAACGAGAACTGGACGATATATTGAGCAATGTGTCAGCTGCTTCACTCGTTACTGAAGGGACGAGCAATGAGGTGTTGTCCTGACCTGGGTTTTATGACCTTCGCTCTCTATAAAACACGCATAAATTCAGTGAAAGAAACATGCGCTGTCTTTAAGAAGATTAAACGTGAGGAAGAAATACCATTCCTGGAGACTGGCACGTCTGGGAGTCTGTAGTAACCATGAAATAACAACCCCATACTCACAGCAGTACCACTTGGAGTAATGTGGTTCATGATCCGCAGTGAATCAATTCCCTGCCACAGCTCCTCGGAATGTTCCCCGTAGCATATGCACTAGTCGTAAATTACAAAGGAGGTAATATATTCTCACTGCAAGGATGAATGTCGTTCTTCTCAGTGGCAAGTGTCATTGTTACTCTGTTTAAGAGGTACGTGTAATCGTGGTTATCGCTTCATGGATGTTTACGGAACGCCATAACCACTTCCGAATAGGCCCTGAAAGCCCTTAGAAGAGCAGAAGATAAATAATTCCATTATCGGTAACTCTTTATCTGGCCACCCTTGACCCTAAGAATTAACCTGATACTCATTTTAGTTGTAGGCTGAGGCCATGTGCCACTCCAGAAGTGGAAGCTTCGTTTCTAAATATTTCAACTTTGGTGGTAGTGGTCATTGTTTTTAGCTCAAATGCAACCAATCAGAAATAAAAAATTAGCGGAAATCATTGACGAAGAGATACTTGTTCATTTTGGGGGTTAGACATAGTCCAACGTTGTACAAATAAGGTTGTTAGCCTTAGTGAACGGTCAGAATGGATCCAGGAAGGTTAAATAAACAAATTTTAAACAAAATGTACTACTTGAAGAGCCAGGGGGGGGATATGCCAAGCAGATGAAAGAAGAACTCAAGAGGTTAGGAATTGCAGATGAAGAATGTTGTGATAGACACCAATTCAGGAAAAGACTTTCCAACTTAAATGTTCTTGTGGAAGAAAAGACAGAGCGAAGAGTGGGAAGATGGACTGAAGAGAGTAGAGTGCAACATTCTGAAGGAATGAAGACACTGTGGAGAAAGAGGAAGGAAGAAGGGTTGATAAGAAGGAAGTGAAGTGGCATTGGCGTGGTCCTAAGTTTGGCCTGTTCGCATGAAAGAAGAAATACTTGGAAGGAAAGAAGGAACAGTGAAATAAATAAGACCAAACGTGGTTCCTAGTGGGATGTAGCGAATCCAAAATAATTATAATAGTGGTAGTTGAGTAACCAGCAAAGACGAACTCAAAATGAATGATCTAGTTGATGAAGGCTGTGTATGTTGGGTAGTCAGCCCGAAGGCTGGTTTGATCCTCTGTAGCTCCGCCAACAGCTGTCATAAACAGCCTAGGCGTCACTGAAGAGGCGTACTAGGGAAATGAGGAGTGAGGTCGTTTCCCGTTGCTTTCCTCACCGAGCCAGCCGTTGCTATTACATATCAGTCTACCAAGCCCACTGAAATGCATGCACCAACCGACCCTATGAGCGATATTTTCACACCATTCATAACAGGGACTGGCTGCATAAGGAATGGTATTACTAGCATCACTCGTACCTCAGTCACTTTCATATTGTCAAAGCCAAGGATGAGACTGAGACAGGTCAATGAAAGTAACAAATTTGATATAGCCCATACCAGAAGACATAGTGCACTGTAAACACTACATCTCGCCAGCAAAACTAACCCTTTTTAAATGAAAATATACTACAGTCAGCAAATGAACATTAATGTTATTCATTTCATGTTTTGCGGTTTTAGTGACTCAGAAGTGCCTAAATTTTGTCGTACAAGAATTCTTTTTTATGTTAGTATCAAACTACGATCATCACGCTTGTGTATTCAAGCACCTTTAAATACTGCCGGCGTGAGCGGGATCGAACCCCGAACTTGGATTCCGCAGACTAGCACTCCACCGTCAGAGCCACTTATATATCCTTCCTTTTCTCTACGACCAGAAAGAAGTACGTTGTTTCCATGAAGTGGACAGTATAATTACAGTATAATAAATGCAGTTATTGGTACCATGTTTTCGCATACTGTATACACCACCTTGCATAGTTGAACTATACAAACTAATCGAGATTTTATTTCTACTGATTTAACGTCAGAGTAACACATCAAAGGTTTTCGGCAACGCAAGGATGAGAAAGGGCTAGTATTTGGAAGGTAATGGCCATGGCCTTAATTAACACACATCCTCAGCAGTTGTCTGGTGTGAAAATGGGAAACCATGGAAAACCATCTTCAGTGCTGCCGAATTTGGAATTCGAACGCTCCACCTAACCGCACAGCCAACTCGTTCGATAATTGAGATGTATAATTTCCTTTCAAAGTGATAGTGGTAATTATTACTATCGATTTTTAGAGGAAGTATTCGGATAACCATCCTCTTTATTTTAATGTGTAGTAATGTATACTGTGGTGTTCTGTGATCTCATTATATTTCGTTATATTTACTGTTATTGTCATCTCTCAACATCTGAAGATCATGGGTTCAAGCATGCGCACTCCTTGTCGTACGACATCGGCATGTGAACGATGTCTGTAACGCATTTGGTGTTCACTAGACAAAATTAATTAAAACTCAGCCATACCTCAAGAAAGAGCGATCATTTTCCCTGCCATCTGGTAGAGTAAACTGGAACGTGGAAACTGATACGCAGGCAGCCCATATTATTATTATTATTATTATTATTATTATTATTATTATTATTACTATTATTATTATTATTATTATTATCATCATCTTCACCAACATCACTTCCATCGTAACGCTATAGGTAAAGCGTTCAGTAAATATTGGGCTTCAATCTTTTACAACGCCTGCGAATTCCACCGCCTGCAGCACAGGCGCGACAGGAACATTTGACGAACAGCCTCGGGAAAGGGATAGGGACGAAGCATAACGTGACAAACAAGGTCATCCGCACCAGGAGGAGGACATATACAGACAGTACATAATACGTCGTCGCAAACAAACTTTATTTCTCACAGTACACCCAATTGTTATCAAAAATACGCTGCCATATTTCTGGAAGTTTTTCGACGTCCACCGCCACTGGTCGTCAGTTTTGCTTTTAGGGAGAAATTCTCAAATTGAAATTGCTAAATCCTCTTCCGAAATGCTCCGTTCATCAATGCACCTTCCCCATAATGTATTGCACACATTTTCTTTCTGCTTGGTGGAGTGGTTTTGTCCTTACGGTAATAACGATGCCAAAAATCGTCCTATTTATCGTCCATTCATACTGATGTGGCCATGGTCGCTCACAAACATGACTAGACGTATCCTCCAGCGGGTATAGTTTTTGACCATATGGTGCAGGGATATTTCGGTAACGTCTATAACGCAGCTATACAGCGGCTATAGAGTCACCAGGCGTTTCGTGATCGAACTTACGATACCAAAGAATGAACTTTTCAGTTCATTAATTTTCACACCAGACAAATACTGGTGAAGCCTCCGTGGTTCAGGCGGCAGCGCGCCAGTCTCTCACCGCAGGGTTCCGTGGTTCAAATCCCAGAAAGGACAGGTTTCGTCTGGGCACTCGAGTGCTTTGGTATTCCCTGTCATCTTTTATTCCAACAACACTTTCCAGTACCATTTTATTTCATCTGTCAGTCATTAATAATTACCCCAGAGGAAGTACGACAGGCTTCGGTAGCCGGCACAATTCCCATCCTCGCCGCTAGATGGGGCTTCATTCAATCCATTCCTCACCCGCTCGAATGACTGGGAAGAGGCCGAGGATTTTTCCGCAAATACTAGGGATGTATCTTACACTGCAGTCACGTCCTTCCCAGTCCTATCCCATTCCAGTACCATCCTCGCTACAAGATCTTTCTGGGTGAGTGAGACTTAAAACTAATTTAAAAGAATAAAGGGTAAGTAGTTAAATTGTGGTAAGTAGTTAAATTGTAGACACAGTATTGTATTTTTCCATTCATGCAACTATCCCACTGAGGAAAATAGCAATATCAATACATCTTCATTAATGCAAAAATGGAACAGGGAATTATTTAAACTTATATTTCTTCATATTTTGTCAGTTATTTATTGTTTATTCTTAGATTCAAAATTAATAATCATATTTGATTCTTAAGCCTTTACGTCCATTGAGACGCACAGACTAATTCAAACGAACATTGAGTGTGGGGCAACAATGGCTGAATGATCGTCATGCTTTCTAACTCTGTCATTCGAAGATCATCATGCTAGCCAACATTGTGACATAGGGACAAGGACTAAAATTGACATGATTGCCAACTTCAAGTAGGAATAATGACTGAAAGATTGTCATGCTTGCCAACTGCATCATGTAGGAACCTCAGAATGACATTGTTATCCTTTAATAGTTTACTCCATCAGACGACAAACCTTTCCTAAATCTAAAGTGCTGACTTAACACACCCAAGGAAGAGTTTAACCGGCACACGGGACTTTACCGACAAAATAGGGACCATCGCAACTAAATCGGAACGGTTGGACACCCGATAAATATTATATTTCCATTTATGAAGCCCACCGATTGAAGTTCTTAGAATAACAACATGCCTCACTTGAGGTTTCCATCCACTTTAAACTGATATTCCAATTCCTCTATCTCTGAATATTCAACAGATCCACATTATTCTAAAGTATCGAAACAAATCATAATGTTGGTTTCCTCAGGCGCCTGTTATTGCTGTTGGGGAATATCGTCGCTACCGGGACAAAACCTCCTATGTGATAATATTTTTGGAGATATACTGACCCGCGGCACATACATTATGAAGAGCGGGAATGCCTTGACAACATTCACATAATATTGTACCTTAGATAACAGAACTTTACCGGCGAAAGTTCTAAGCCAAAATATTTCACATAGGAGATTTTGTCCCGGCAGCGACGATATTAAAACCGGGAATTTTAGGCAATAATAGATTAGAATTCAGACTTACTTAAGCAAGGAGCAAGTATACCGTAGCTTGCACAACAGTTATGCTATGCGTTTTCCATGAACATTAAAGGTACAGTCCATCAGAACCCCTAGAATTTATGTTACCCTCGGTACATTGAAGAAGAGCGGGCTAGTCAACACTCCCCAATAACTAAATAAGTTTGCATTCTAACCTATTACGGTCTAGACATTGGAGGTCTAGCTATACGGTTTTTAACTTAAGTGCCTATAGCTTATACACCAGTGTAGAAAGATGTTGGTCTTATTCACATCAATAAACTGACATCTTAAACATCATAAAATAAGACTGTACAAGCCAGTCTTACTGCTAAGCTCCTTCCCCCTATCGAAGCGGCCAGTGAACAGGGCACTAGACAGGCTTCACTTGAAGTGTGAATTATCGTAGTGGGGCTTCTTGCTTGTCGCACAATAACGGCTAACCTCTACTGCCACGGCAAGTGTTACTGATTATACTTTGATTACTGTTTGCCTTGAGTCATAGACATATTTTAATGAAACATCGCCAAATCATCGTAATAATAATAATAATAATAATAATAATAATAATAATAATAATAATAATAATGGTGCTATTTGCTTTACGTCCCACTAACTACTCTTTTACGGTTTTTGGAGACGCCGAGGTGCCGGAATTTTGTCCCGCAGGAGTTCTTTTACGTGCCAGTAAATCTACCGACAAGAGGCTGACGTATTTGAGCACCTTCAAATACCACTGGACTGAGCCAGGATCGAACCTGCCAAGTTGGGGTCAGAAGGCCAGCGCCTCAACCGTCTGAGCCACTCAGCCCGGCAACCAAATCATCAAGTAACAGATCTTAAAAGTAAAGGTGTCTATTAAACTCAAGAATGAATGACCAATCTGGTAAAAGTTTACCAAGAATTTCAACCAACCACAGCTGCATATTGCCAGAATTGTATCGTTCACGTTTTATAACTTGAATTTCATCATAATAACAATTGCACCCATTGACGACTAAAGGGTGCACAATGCTACTGACTTTACGTCCCACTAACTACTTTCACAGTTTTCTGAGACGCCGAGGTGCCGTAATTTAGCCCCCCAGGAGTTCTTTTACGTGCCACTAAATCTACTGACACGAGGATGAGGTATTTGATCACTTTCAAATAACATCGGACTGAACCAGGATCGAACCTCCGAAGTTAGGGTCAGACGACCAGCGCCTCAACCGTCTAAGCCTCTCAGTCCGCGGAATTTCATCATACCTGCTTGCAGTTGTTTTGGAAGAAATTTATCATAACAGCGAGCTCAAGAGCTCAAACAACTTTATGGATTCTTTGAGTTGCCTTTAATAATATACTCGACCACAAAGTATTATTATGATGAAGCCGATATACTGACGGGCTGCATTCCCCCGAATTAAAATGGAAAAATGAAAGTACATTGATGTGTTTAAGTTATATCCACTGAATAGATTATAAACATCTATGCATTTTCTGTTCAGATTTTTTACTAGTGGTTCAACATTTCACTAACACATCGAAGGTTTTCGGCGACGCAAAGAGGTAACGACCATGGTCTTAATTAAATTACAGCCCCGGCATTTGCCAGATGTAATCCTATGTATTTTTATGCCTCCGTAGCGAAACGTTTAGCGATATAACCTGACATCCACGATGACTCTGGTTCGATTCCCGGTACTGATAAGGATTTAAGGATGGCAGTTGCGGTGGTATGTGGTTAAAATGGTACTTGGAACTAGAGCTGCCATGTTCTGTGAGCTTGCATCCGGGAGATCGTGGGTTCGAGCCCCACTGTCGGCAGCCCTGAAAATGGTTTTCCGTGGTTTCCCATTTTCACACCAGGCAAATGCTGGGGCTGTACCTTAATTAAGGCCACGGCCGCTTCCTTCCAACTCCTAGGCCTTTCCCATCCCTTCGTCGCCATAAGACCTATCTGTGTCGGTGCGACGTAAAGCAAGTAGCAAAAAAAAGAGCTGCCATGTTTCCCGCATTACACGGGATTTCCAGTATTTAATGGCCTGAAATACTGCCCCATTTTTAACAACATAAGGGGCGCCCTTTTTTCCCATATTTATACAACTAACTTCTGACATTGTTAAAATTACCGATCTTGTATTTCAGGTCATTTTTCTTCATCTAGCGATTCTGCACTATATCGAAACCTGTAGTTGGCGAGCGAACCGCCGGCGCCGAGTCCAAGCGCGGGACTTGCGGGAGCAAGACACAGAGGCATCTGGGTCATGTCAACACAACAATTAACGAAACCCTGCATTCTTTCACGCTCAGATTATTTTAGCACGAATTGTTAGAGCGGGCAGTTTGTGTTGAGCTGTGGGGGGGTGAGAGTAACAGAGTTCATACTAGTGTTGTTATAACGTGCGGTTTAAGGGAGATTCAGCATTATTGATAAAAGGTAAACGTGAAGAAAAGTACGGGTTTTAAACTTAAGTGTGTATAAGATGAAACAGCAATGACGTTAGTGCATAAAATGTAATTATAACTATTACAGTAAATTATATCTCAGTGTTTTCTTGAGTAAATGCCGTTACGTCGTGTGGACATGACATGTCCCTTATTGACATTTTAAAATCCTGGCAAACCTACATGCAACTCTCCTCCACTGGCGGTGTGCCTGAGAAGAGCTGCAACAACTCGGAGAGAGGACACGAGTTTACTTTCATTTACCTTTATATTTCATTTATTTTATATTTATTCATTTTTATTGTGTCAGTGGGTACACCTTATCCTGCTATTTAAACTGTGCGCCTTCCCAGACAGTGATTGAGAACTCTTAAGACCTTTTAAAACCTTTTAAAACCTTTTTCTCCGATGGTTAGATGGCACTAGCATCTATTTTCTAACTATGTCTGGTGTGCTGTCCCAGTCTACCAGCAGAAAAATTTAATTTGTTATAGTTGGTAAACCTTTTTGCATGATATTGCTTTTTGATATGCTGAAGTTGTCAAATTTTTCACCTGATTCCTCCTCTAATGTGATTTGCTTTTCACATGCCTGTAACTCAGTTTTCTAACCAATCAGTACACGGGCGAGTGCATGGAAATTCAGTCTATCAGCGCACTGGATTCTAATATAGCTGAGGACTTTCCCCTGCGGAGCTATTTAAGGAAAGCGCTTTAGTGCCGTCTTGTCTGATTTTCTCCGTTGATTGAGAGTGCGAAAAGACGGAGGTTAGAGGAGGTAGGAGGGCTTGGAGAAAATCCAACGCTGATGGCAATGGCAGAAAATACCTAATTATGTTATTGTGCTGGCATGTGTTTTGAGGGAAAGATTTGAGCGGTTTTCCTAAAAAATAACATGTAATCTTTTTTCATTTTTCGCTGAAATGTAGGACATTGTGCGCAGTGTTTGGACTCAATTTGTATTCCCTACTGGGAAAATATTTCATGTAAGTGAGCATGAGTGATGACCCTCGGAACTCTCCCCTTTTACTTTTGAAATGTTTGACTAAAGTTTTTCTACCTCTAAAATTTTCGAAGTTTGTCTCAGCCTTTAAATATTCCCTTTTGAGTCACCACTTTTAGCATGGGATTAACCTCTGTGTCATTGGGCCTTAAGCTCACGTAGGTTCTTGTCTTTCCCAGAACATTCTTCTAAGGAATGCTGCTGTTTCGCCCCCTTTTGTTAATTACCTGATTTATTGTAACCTTTTATTTTACTTCTCAAGCCTAGGAGGATAGGCAATATGCCCCTGTATGTTCTTTATTGTTTTGCGGGTAACCGTGTTTACGTTTAGCTCCCCTTGGGGAAGAGAATTTAATCTGGTTGTGAAATTTCGTAATTGATAAGCCCACCATGAGGCAACCTGTGTATGAACACTATAAAGTGGGGGTCACCCAATTGGTTAATGGTGTAATTGAGAATGTAACAAGCGACACATCGCTTTATTGAGGCTAGCCTCTGTGTATTTGTAGCTCAGTCTCTATAATGTGTACCTCTCCTGAGCAGTTATGTTACTTCATAATTTGTACCTGTCAGGAGCAATTGGTAGGTTAACGACTGGGAGTTTCTCCCAGTTAATCTTGCACCTGATTAAGGACTTCTAAGCCTTTTGGAGCTGACGATATCATTGTTAAATGCAAATATTCTCAAGTAACTTTTCAACTACTTCTTGTTAAATCATTAGATTACTCTATTTGGGTTTTAAGATAAAAAGTATTGAAATTTACAATTTTGTTAAAGTGAATTTTTGCTCTAGGTGATCCCCTGTCCAGCCTTTCACCCTAGGCGCTTCCGTGCATCTGCGTTCCACGATGAATCCCCGTATCTTTTATCATAATTAATTATTGAATGTTGTAGTTAGCCTCTAAATAGTCAAATTAAATACAGCCTGGGATCCATATTCCACCAAGAGAAATTCTGGAGCTCTCGTTATATTACCAGATGATGAAGACAATCATATCCAAGGATCCTCAGATGTTGAAAGCACGCCAGTATGAAGCAGGCCCAATCACTGACTGTAATTACATCTTCAATTTGGGTTAGCACAGCGCAGTTTGGGCAGTCAAATAGACGCTCAAGATCCTGATTTACACCACAGTCGCAGTCAGCATTCTGTGTATAACTTTTAAGGGTAGCCTTGGGCCTAGGATTTCCAGTTCTTATAATATTAAGGGTAGAATAATAAGACGACCGAGCTCGATAGCTGCAGTCGCTTAAGTGCGGCCAGTATCCAGTATTCGGGAGATAGTAGGTTCGAACCCCACTATCGGCAACCCTGAAAATGGTTTTCCGTGGTTTCCCATTTTCACACCAGGCAAATGCTGGGGCTGCACCATAATTAAGGCCACGGCCGCTTCCTTCCTACTCCTTGCCCTTCCTTGTCCCATCGTTGCCATAAGACCTATCTGTGTCGGTGACCACAGCAATCAGTTTTCAATAGAAACATCACTATGGTAATATTGTCTGAACAAAAAGTGATATTAATTTTTCTTTGCTGGAATTAGGCTATCTAAATAATATAGTTGTATACATCCGAATAGTACGCAGAATACTAAAATTTCGGTACTTGTTATTTAAATAGTTCATTTCGCCTATTCTTCTTTATATAAATATATACCGCAGTAGTACATGCAGTATAATTTTATCAGAATATCACGTAATGTTTTGATACGTGATGAAGATGAAACATATATACTTACCTGTTAAAGCGACACCTCCTCCACCTAGAAGTTTCCAACACAACATTGAAGTTTACTCTCACACTTCCTTAGAGCGAATGTTCTGTTCTCTAACTAATTTTGAAGTTCATCAACGAGTTGTAGTGTCTATAGACACGTAGAACATCACTCTCGAAGGACATTATGTTACTTCAGAGTGTGTTTTCATGAATTGCTAAAATATACTAGTGCCAATTTCTTCTTCTCTTCTTCTTCTCCTCCTCCTCCTCCTCCTCCTCCTCCTCCTCCTCCTCCTCCTCCTCCTACGTTTTCTCGCTGGAATCACAGTGTTTGCTCCTCTTGTATACTATCTCCACTTCCATCAGACCTTCACATCCGAGGATGTCAGACCAACTGCCATTATGTCAGTGTCAAAACTGCTTCGGTCTTCATGTGATCTTAGTCCATTCACTTCCAGACTAGAAGCCACGGCTGACACAGAGGTTGGTTGTGTTCTTTTAACATGCTGATATCAGCTTAAGTTTCATCTCTACCGTCTTTTCTTCAACAGAAGCCACTATCATCATCCCAATGATGTTTTTGTTAACAAATGTATTACCAATTATACTGGTGTGAACATGGTTGGTAAATTTGGTGAAAGGCAACGGTCAGCTTGGATGCTGGATCATGGTGACCGAACACCTTGCAGACTTTGATTATCAAGATGTCTGATAGGCCTTGATCGTTAGAAGTCCATATTTTGTGGCAATTAAAACAGAAAGTACTTCGTTAGGGTACATTCTGCTCAAGTCAAGTGAGCGCCGCATCAGTCGGCTGGTGTAGAGAAATATTATTCCAGAAACTAAATTTCTTTCGTTTATTCAGCGCCGAATCTGTGCTTTCAGTTTACAATCTGTGTCCCCTGCATCAGTGCAGATGATAATTTAAGACAAATATGATTTTATACTATCAAATGTGCTCGTGCTCCGCTACGGTATTCTACAATTTATACAGATTTCTCCGTTAATTACTGTAAAGGCAGTGAGTAAGATTATATTAAATTTCACATCGCTTAGAGATATCCGAGAACAATAAACAGGGAGAAGGCCATACGGTGTTTACGATGTAAGGTAGGCATTAGGGAAGTTTTGTTGATAATGGCAGGTAACATTTCCTACTGCCATTCACAATCGAGTTCGGGAGTTTCTACTGTAAGGGCAGGCTTACTTGGCAACTGCCATTCACAGTACAGATGGAGAGTTTTCATTATGAAGACGGCCCTTTTTCCTAATGTCAGTGACAATCGAGTTGGAGATATTTGATTATAATCGAGAAATACAGCGCTATCCAACTTATGGACAATCGAGACACGATAATAAATCATAGGACAAAAGTTTTAGATCTCTCCAAATTGACCGGCGATGGTGCTATCTGTTTAGTAATACTACCTACCATTTAACATCCAACAACAGAGAAACGATGGTCTGCACCGTCATTAAAATGTATCCTTACTTCGATATTTTCCGAGGCCAAAGGTTGTATATTTTCCGAGGCCAAAGGTTGTACATTTGAACAGCTTGGAACTTTTACTTGAAGAAAAGAGTGTCCAGGTTTCGGAATTAGCACTCGCAAACATACGGAGTAATTAAGGAAGAAAGAAATACAGTTAATGAATTTGAAATGAATAGAAAATAGGATTATAACTGAGGACAGCTGTATAGGACAAATATGTAAATACCAAGTGGATGTATTGGAACAAAATGCCCCTAAATAAATTAAGATGCTATGAGTTACGGACATAAGAAGGCGGTAACAGAGGAGACCTTTAGACGCAGGGGTTCATAGGTAAACTTATAAGATGGTGACTTATGGTGTTATTACTTAAGCCTAAAAATGCAAGGCAGAGGCAAGAGATTAAAGCGGAAAACAGAAGTTGAATATAAATACATTAAAATTTATAGCAAATGCCAAAAAACAGCTTACGGTGTGAAACAATGGGTTACATTCCGCGGTACTCTTCAACTGTTAACAGCGCCCTATTCGAGGACGTTTGTAACCTCGAAATGTATTCCGCCAATATCTCGCAGAATGGCAGCTTGACGTCTCCCTCGCTTTCTACCCAGGGAACAACCACGAGTTTACAGGAATGATGAAAAAATGGCAATACGTTTAATTCCCTGCTGGAAAGCAGTTGGAGACGTTGCCATGGTAACCTGAAGGTTCGATTCAGGTCAGTCGATCACTCAATGCAGTTCATGAGACCCGCAGGAAGTAGTAATTTTCTCCATCATTTGAGGAATAAGCAATATTAAATACATAAAAAAAGAGTTTTATAATGAATGGACGTTTTACATATAGTTCATTGATTTTACAGAAAATCAATAGTATAAGAGTAAATGGAAGAAAACAGTTCTGGTTTTCCTATTAACATCCCCTCTATTCAGAGATGTTAAAATCATATGCATATCAGAACCTTCCCCGGGATGAGTATACCCTAAATATGAAGTTTGGTTGAGATCTATCCAGCCGTTTTGCGGTGCTGGTGGAACAAACAGACAAACAGACACGAAAAAGAACCCCACTGATACGGGCTTGAGTAGATCTAAATCGGATAAATATCTGAAATGATGGCGAAACAAACGAAATTATAGACAACGGATCCCCTACAGCTTTATCCATATAAACTCAGTATTGAATATTACTTCGGTGAAAAAATACAATTTACAACTACATAGTTAATTTATAAGTTCTCTATTACTGTTAACATTAAGTTACTCTTAATAATAAGTTAATAATAATATTAAGATTATAATAAAACTTCTGGTGCTGTATCCTCACATAACGTTGCCGACCTTCATGGAATAAATTTTCCGATTTGATTGTTTCCAATATCAGAGTTTATCGTTGATGCCTAAACACTGTCAGAGCTTCCAGGTCCAGAATTATCTTCTCTGTCCATGTCCGCATTTTCCATCTACAGTGTTACGGAGATTCCGTGGTTGACAGAGGTGAAAGAAGGTGCGGGCATGAACGGGTCTATCTACTATAATCAAAAGATCAATTAAAAGCTTTAAAATTCCAAGTTATATTTCTTTTGGACTGTTTTTTGTTGTTTTCCAACACCAACTGTTAAAAAAACCAGTCGCTCAGCGACAGTGCAAGATTATATATACAGAATTAGTTGGTGAGTTTAGTTACAAGTTTGGAGAAATCAGGAAAATTCACCAGTCAACAATCTGAGTTTAAAAGCTGCCAACTTTTACAAATGTTACTTGAGTGTTATTGCTCCGTACACTCAAGCGTCAAGGAGACATGTCTCCCAATTTCATTTACAGAGTATATCTACAAGAATTGAAAGAGCATCTATGCTCTATGAATGTGTAGGAAACTACGCTCCAAAGCTATATCTTTACTGCCTTCTCATGGCAACCTTCAAAACCCAGAGCATAGTTGCTCACTAAAATTTACACTTTCCGGCCTCTTGAGGCACAACCTACATTTTACCATACAAACAGAATTCACTGTCTTAAACTCTCACGGTCAAACCACATTACAGAAAAAAACTAAATTTTACAGGAGTATCGAATACTCATTCTACCGGGCCTTTGTGGGAAGAAAAAAACACATGTTAACCTTTTCCATCCCATGCCCGATTTAACGCGAATGTCAACATTGTCTCCCGCTGTCCCAAACACAAGTTAACTCGGATTTCAAGCAATGCGCTTAATCACCAATTCCGAGTTCAGTCTGATGCTGTAATTTTGTTACTCATCACGTGCTCTGTTCAGACGACGGATGATTTGTAAATCGCTTTAGTGTATTTTGACGGTAATTATGTGCCTTGTGGTTTTCTTTCACAGCTGTCTTCTGAAATGGGTCCGCAGAAGCGTAAAGAAAGCATGAAGGAAGATTATGTTTTAGAAATTTTAGGGAATGATGATACGTCTGACTTTTATGACTGTAATGAAGATAAGTTGTAATGAAAAAACCTGCAAACATTTATCACGCCCTTCTAAAGTTCTGTTAAAAGAGCCAGGAGGAAACTATGCTATTATTCCATGATTGTTCAGTAGCTGTGCAAATACAAAGCATTTTTAAAACCTATTTCAACCATTGTCGTAACATCCAGAAAAAAGCTGGTATGATGCATTAGGCTGAAAAGAACTCGGGAGTGAAAAGGTTAAAGTTACTGGCCCAAAAATCAGAACGCAGCGGAAGCGGGGACACTTGCACTCCTTGAAAACTGATACTTAGAAGATTAAAACCCTAGTTGGGCTCATTGCCCGACGTTGCAGAGGCTAATCCCATTCTACATAATGAGGTGAGGTAACTAGATGGAGACGAATTTAAGTTACATGGCTACAGACAGAACACAGTTACAAAACATAGTTTCCTCAGAAACAAGTTGGTGGGGAACTCGAAATGGTGTCACACTCTCTATTATCAAATTTACGCTAAGTTTCTAGGCTAGTTTTGAAATTAACATTTGAAGTAGAAATTTACATTACTGAAGAGTGGACATTAAAGGTTACATAATTGAAAACAGGAACTCTTCCCCTCCAGCTAGCTTTCAGAGGCTATCACTTAGTTATTAAATGGCTACCATTACCTTATTGCGCTGGACTGCCCGATGAAGGGCGTAACGCCCCCGCCTCCACTCAGTACTCAGTACGCCGGACGATCAAGAAGACAAGGTAGCTCGAAAAATTGCAACCTTTATACCCGAGAGGAAGGTTCGAGAGAGATCTGGACTAAGTCCCGATACACGCCCAATTTTTATTGGATAATTAAATATGGAGAAAAAACGACGATTGGTTGAAAATTAAATACAGGAAATTTTCTATTGGCAATTTTTGAAGGTCGAAGTGTTGACAACTTTAACATACCAAAAAAAAAAAAGAAGATAATCAACTCATTGTAGTAAACCAAAGAATACGAAATTACTTTATCGCTTTAGTAGCGACATCTGTTGACCAAAGTCCAAACTTCTTGCTCTAGTTGTTTCAAGTTTTAAGTGTATGATGTCATTTCACAAGGCGCTTGATTTAAATGAGTGGACCTGGTGTAGCCTCACGGTACATACAGTATGTTGCCTTCCATGATCAGTTCTGTCCGGCTGTACTTATCATTTCGGAAGTTATGACTGAAATAGGCTGCTTTCCTGTGTTCTTTGAGAATTCAGATGATTTCCTGGCATGACGGAGTACCTCCTAGTTAGTGACGTGGTCTAGCCATCATATCTAAAATATTCTGCGATTCATTAATTATCCAAAAGCCTGCGATCGGTTAATAATAATAATAATAATAATAATAATAATAATAATAATAATAATAATAATAATAATAATCTATTTTGTGTCCAGCTCGTTCCGTTTATCTGCGGGGTCGTATATGAAGTGAGATGACATTTCGTAACAATTTCTTACAACCGGATGCCCTTTCTGGCGTGAACCTCATCAGTGGAATTAATGAGATGGAATTATTCTTTATATATGATAGAATGAAAGGAAAGGGTGAAATTAAATTTGGTGCCAGCACATAGCGTACTTCTGTCGAATAGCACCAAGGGGATCGCTCGAGGCTTGACGTCCACACCGACGGACGAATCACCATTAACAGCGTCGCCTACCTTCACTGTGCCGAGATGTTTGGAATGAAGACAGGCTTTTGGCACGCAATCTAGTGGTTCGAAATTGTATCCCACCACTTCTACTACCCTGCCGGCCAACATCCTGATGATGAAAATATTTTCAACGAACGGGACTCGAACCGACTAACCAAAGTGCCAGATCATATAGACTTGACGCGTTAGCAATCATGGTATCCAGGCAGGTTTTATAATTCATAGCCAAACACTCACTCATTCCCATCCTCAAAGTGCCACCGTTCGATCTAGTGGTTGTGGTCCTCTGGCGTGAGAGCCAATCCCTTGCTCTCCCCATTCGTAATCAGATTAATTGTGTCCAGCTCCGGGACAATGCTTGGCAACGGTTTTGGGTGATGTTCTCTGCTCTGTTCGAAGGGATCCAATGAACCTAGAGGGTACGTTGCCGTTGTTATTATTATTATGTCCGACTCGTTGGCTGAATGGTCAGCGTACTGGCCTTCGGTTCAAAGGGTCCCGAGTTCGATTCCCGGCAGGGTCGGGGATTTTAACCTTCATTGGTTTATTCCAGTGGCTCGGGAGCTGGGTGTTTGTGCTGTCCCCAACATCCCTGCAACACACACACAACACATAACACTATCCTCCACCACAAAAACACGCAGTTACCTACATATGGCAGATGCCGCCCACCCTCATCGGAGGGTCTGCCTTACGAGGGCTGCACTCGGCTAGAAATAGCCACACGAAATTATTATTATTATTATTATTATTATTATTATTATTATTATTATATTCGTTTACGAACATTTGAGATCACGTTATGCAACATTCACACATTAATGGAAGCCTTCTTTGCAGTCCAACATCTTTGCATTCTTTCTCTCGCAGCGTTTCTTCTTTCCTCTGCTCATCCCCTATTCATTTTCCGTTCGTCATGGAAGCCTCTGAAGCTGTCGATCGCCAATCTGTACTCCGTTTGCTTTAGGATATGTTCCCTATTTAATCCAGACTCATCAAAATCCTTTCTTAACTCCCTGAACCTTTCGTAGGAAACTGCAGGTCTGTGGTCAAGTGTTTTAAAAATCTGTTTCGTCAGTTCTTGTCGTTCATTCTAAACAAATGTCCATACAATTTGAATCTTATTTTCTTCATTAACTCAATTAGTATTTCACTTTCTTGGTATAATTCTTCCCTTCTTAGTAATCTATTATTATTATTATTATTATTATTATTATTATTATTATTATTATTATTATCTTCAAAATCAAGACAAGTGTAACGCAGGGAGACGGGTTATCACCTCTACTCTTCAAGTACGTACAGGCGAAAATCATTCGTAAATCATTCGGGAATTATGGAAAGAGATGTGCAAGGAAGAGGTCGAGATACGAACAATTCTCGGCTACATCTTCGACCAGAAATGTACTGTACTCAGATGCCGCAGTGTACTAATGTACCTAACTTTGAGGATTCATATTCTGTCTTAAACGATCCTAGAAATTTATCTCGACCATCATTTGCACATCATCCTTTCCCTCCTCAATCACACAATTCACAGCCTAAATTGACTGCCTCATACACCTCCATTTGAAGCTGCTGAACTGCCTCTTCATATCCAAAGACAGCTACTCCCGGATAAATTCCCCGTCAAGTGCATAGACACCCTCTACTCTCCCATCCTACCAAAAACTACTTATTTTATAAATGTTAGACTCTTCAGTCTTCCGAAACTAACTCCGAGCAAATAAATTTATAAACGACTTGAAATATTAAACATATGGGAACAATGTTACACCTGAAAAAGAATCAACTTAATTAAAGTATAACGGTATGTTTCTTTCTTGAAAGAACACTATCAGATTGTATAAAATCACACTTAAATATTTAGAAAAATATCACCTTCTTCTTCTTCTCCTACTGTTTCCCCACACCTGTGGGGTCGTGGGAGCGAACTGTGTCGCACATTTTATTTTGACCCTGTTTTTACGGCCGGATGCCCGCATTCACTATTGCATGTTCTGTAGTGGTTGGCATTGTAGTGTATTATCTGAATATGAAGAGGAAAATGATGGAACAAACACAAAACACCCAGTCTCTAAGCCATGAGTATTAATCAAACACGATTTAAACGCCTGAACCAGCCTAGAATCGAACCCGGGACTCTCTGAACCGAAGGCCTCAACGCTGACCATTCAACCAATGAGTCGGACTAATATTTAGAAAAAATATTTATGTTTATTTTTATTCAAATACTTAAGAACTTGAAATTTGAAACTTATCTTAATGATGTCCTCCTTTCATTCTCTATTTCATTCCTTCATTTTCTTTACTTCTTAATCTGTTTACCCTCCAGGGTTGGTACACCCTCGGACTCAGCGAGGGTTCCCACCTCTAACCCCTTAAGAGCAGTGTTCTGGAGCGTGATACTTTGGGTCGGGGATAAAACTGGGGAGAAGGACCGGTACTTCGCCCAGATGGCCTCACCTGCTATGTTGAGCAGGGGCCTTGTGGGGGAATGGGAAGATTGGAAGGGATATACAAGGAAGAGGGAAGGAAGGGGCCGTGGCCTCAACTTAGGTACCATCCCGGCATTTGCCTGAAGGAGAAGGGGGAAACTACGGAAAACCACTTCGAGGATGGCTGAGGTGGGAATCGACACCCCGCCCCCAATCTACTTACTTGACCTCCCAAGGCTGAGTGGACCCCGTTCCAGCCCTCGTACAATTTATCGAATTTCGTGACAGCCGGGAATCGAACCCGGACCTCCGGGGGTGGCAGTTAATCGCAGTAACCACTACACCACAGAGGCGGTCTCATTTGTCTCTACTCCAGTATTTACTGCGAGGTTTCTGAAAAACCCTTGTTCTGTCATTGACGTTGATCCAAATGGCTTTAGTCCGTTGACCTACTTCCGCCATGTCACGCCCCTCCCCTTGGCTAGGTCAACGACATGCTGTATTTTATATTTTGTTTTAGCCCTTCCCTCAGTGTTACCGTTATTATTATTTCTCTTTTTCTTAATCTGTTTACCCTCCGGGGTCGGTTTTCACCCCGGACTCATTGAGGGATCCACCTCTACCGGCTCAAGGGCAGTGTCCTGGTGCGTGAGATTTTGGGTCGGGGATACGACTGCGGAAGAGGACCAGTACCTCGCTCAGGTGGCCTCACCTGTAATGTTGAACAGGGGCATTTTAGGGGGTGGGAAGATCGGAAGGGATAAACAAGGAAGGGGAGAGGAAGCAGCCATGTCCTTAAGTTAGGTACCATCCCGCAATTTGCCTGGAGGAGAAGTGGGAAACCAACGAAAATAATTTCGAGGGTGGCTGAGATGGGAATCGAACCCCCCCTACTCAGTTGACCTCCCGATGCTGAGTGGACCCCGTTCCAGCCCTCGTATCACTTTTCAAATTTCTTGACATAGCCGAAAATCGAACTCGGGTCTCCAAGGTTGGCAGCTAATCACACTAACCACGACACCACTGCATTTACTGGGAGGTTTATGGAAAACCCTTGCTCTGTCATTGGCGTTGGTCCAAATGGCTGTAGTCTGTTGACCTACTTCCGCCATTTCGCGCCCCTCCCCTTGGCTAGGTCAATGACACGCTGTGTTTTATTTTTATTTTTAGCGCTTTCCTCAGTATTACCGTTATTATTATTATTATTATTATTATTATTATTATTATTATTATTATTATTATTATTATTATTATTATTATTATTATTGCTAAAGTCTAATAATCTTACCATATATTTTCTCTTTCAGGTAGTTTATAACTGTATTTACCCAAAGTTAGTTTCGGCAAAATGAAGAATCTAACAGTTATTAATTAATTGAGTCGAAAGTGTAAAGGGATGGCTTCTGACATCAGAAAAAAAATCTCTTTATCTGTTGACGTTCTACTTGATGTTATATTCAAACACAAGACGACGCGATTCTACGCGGTTAAATCCTTCTCTTTTGGTTCTATTTAACGCGAAACATTACTTCAGTTGATTACTAATAACCAGAGCCAGGATTGTGATGAACTAAGAATATTTCAAATATGATCTATAAAATGACGGAAAAATCCTGAAAAATGATCCAAACATTTTAAGGGGAGTCATAAGGCTGTATCTCGTCAATGTTAAAATAGTTCTGTTGTAAACCAATTGAAAGATGGCATGTCATCAAAATTCTATCTCTGCTAATAACACTGGCATTTCGTATACTACAATAAAACCAGGGTGCCATACGTCCTGAAAAAGCGGGATTGTCCTGAATTTGAGCATGTGTCCCGACGACCTGACTGAATTTTTAAAAGTTCCTGAATTTTAAAAATCAGAAAAAAAAAATTAAAATTTTGCTCAAATGCTTTTGAAAGGGGATGTCCCACCTGTTACTTAAAAATCTGTGCAAATAACATTGAAGTGGTCTGTAAAGTAGGTATTTAACTTAGTGTATGATTTTTTGTTGTTTCTCTATTTGATTTTTAACATTAACATCATAACAAGTGTGTATTTTGGTAATGGATGGGACAGTTCTCGTGGAATTACCCAAATACACTCGTTGGAACCACAGGCGCCAACTTTTGGTCTTGAGCAAGGGGGCAATGATGAATGTATCAAATATTTTTACGGGAGCAAAAACACGATTATGTCCCTGCACTACTATATGCAGGGGGGGGGGGGAATTGCTCCCGTTGAGCCGGCACCTATATTGATGTTGGTGTCCTTAATTTCATCCTGAACCTTATGGCAACCCTAAATAAAATTATAGATAAAACAATCCCTAATAGGGAGAGAATAGAGCAGATTCTTGGTGATATGGTGTTGGGACTAACGAAGAAGAATCGTTACACAAAAATCTAGTTAAACGTATCCGTTGTCTGTTAAATCGTAACCGAAGCTGCGGCGTTAAAATCACCGCGTATGAGGTATGGGGGGAGAGAGATTTCGCGAAAATCTCGTCCGAACAGTAGTTGCGATACGAGTCTTCGGAGGACAGAATACATAGAGTGTCAGGTAAACTCAGTTCCATGGTTCTTTACAATTTAAGAAGTGCGATTTTGGGATTATTCCACAGTTCGAACTGACAGAATAGATGGATATGGTGGAGCTGCTTTATTTGTCAATAAACATTCCGCTTACCGGACTACCACCCTCGCTATGATAATACCAGTTACAATACAAGTAGCAGCTGTCCGTATGCAACAACGACTTCTGAGAAATACTATCAGCTTCATTGTCCGTATTAATAATTTAAGCACACAAGTATGAAGGATGAGTTTTCCACCTAATCAATATTTTACAAAATGCTTAGAATTATTTACATTAAAACAGTACCGGTTTCGACCTGTAAATAGGTCATCATCAGCTGTTGGTGAACCTGCTTAATAGCGATTGTACATTATAAAACATTACTAAAAACTAATTAAACAAGAATGCCTTATTCTAATATAATACTAATGTTAAGATATATAAATATAAAATAAAGTATTGATTAGGTGGAAAACTCATCCTTCATACTTGTGTTCTGAGAAATAGACTGGACCTTTCCGCCAACAAATCTTCGGTAATGATATTTACTTGCACGAGAATAAAACAACCAATGTTACATGATTCCTAGATATTACATTATTTTAGTGAAGCTTACTGCGAAATTCTTGGGTCTATTTGGAGAGTCCATACAACAGACCTCATTACTAAAGCGGAACAACCCACCAGTACACTTCGTCTCTTAAAACAAACATGCGGCGGCGCTGATCCCTTCACATTACTGACTCTAAACCGTTCTCAAACACTAACAAAAATAGATTATCGCAGAATATTCTACCAATCTGGTAACAGAAAGCTGGCCACACTTCAGTACCGCTGTTTACGAATCTGCTTGGGAGCTATGAAATCAAACCCCGGTATTTTAAGCCGCAGAAACGCCATTTCATGTCGGAGGACTGCCACTCTCAGATTAATTAATTCCTAAGGCTCCGAGTTCGATTGCCGGCCAGGTCAGAGATTTTTACCTGGATCTCAGGATTGCTTCAAGGTCCGCTCAGCTTACGTGATTACAATTGAAGAGCTATCTGACCGTGAAATAGCGGCCCCTGTCTAGAAAGTCAAGAATAACGGCCGAGAGGATTCGTCGAGCTGACCACACGACACCTCATAATATGCAGGCCTTCGGGCTGAGCAGCGGTCGCTTGGTAGGCCATGGGCTATTTTAGTTTTGTTTTCTATCCTTTGGTGAATAATCGTAGTCTGAATCTCATCAAACAATAAATTCTTCTCCTGCACAGCCATATTTAAACTCGCGGATACTGCTGACAATGCTTGACAACAAATGAAGTACCGATCGTCCAGCCCACAGATTGCTCAAGAAAACTGTAATGAACTCATCCGAATTAAGTGGTCCACCGCAATACATATTCATACTGACGACTCTCTAAAACAGGGCCTCTCAGGGTGCATGCGCGTGGTGCATGCACTGTGCACGGTGCAAAAGACGACTTGGCTTGGTTGACCAGAGTGCAGACCCCCCACTCCTCGATTTGGAGCAATAGCGCTAACTCCCTCTTTCCTCACGCCTCTCTCGCTCGCTCCGCCTGTCTCCCTCTCCCCCACTTGCGCCGTAGCGCTCCAAATCCGGGCTGAGTTGAGCCGAGTATAGCCGAGTAGAGCCGAGCATAGCCGAGTAGCCCAGAGACGAAGCGTTGATCCGAGCCATACCGAGCGGCACCGATACACAGTGCACGGAGCTCTTGCGCCTCGCTCTGCACGCGTGAGATTTTGGGCGTTTGAGAGGCCCTGCTCTAAAACCTCTTCCGCTTCTAATGTGAATGCGCGTTTTACTGTCAAGTGACCGGAATGTCCGGATTGCTCACTCTTTACCCTGATGTGTCCATCTACTCTTCCGAAGCTATCGCTATCGCCGAAGCTTTCAAATCGCCAAATTTATTCAGATGCAAAAACTGGAAATTTTTTCTGTCTCCTTTTGAGTCCTGTCAACCTTCAGAAAGCCCTTCATATTACAAACTGCCCACATTCTCATTATTAATATATTCAAGCTGACTGTTATTTTAAGAAGACGTCGGACATTCACCTATTTTGTATGGACTTCTTCTCGTCACGGTATCCAACATAATGAGAACGTGGATCAACTTGTCAGGAAAGCTGTCGCAACGTAATCAAACAGAAAGTAAGTCGCTACATCACCCATGTTTGGTTCCACGAATAAATCAACTCACACATGCACAGTAGAATCAAGAATGGACAGCACCAAAATTACTTGAGGCTACAATTTCTCTACAATACAGCGAAACCTTCTGGCTAAACTATGGTTCACAAAACGGAATAAAATAGAAGATATGTTACAACTGTCAATCAGAATTAACTTCAATCATGACAGCTTTCAAAGTTGCGCCTGTCGCATGAATGTAGTGATCTCTCCGTTCTTTGTATATGAAAAGAATATTAATAGCATCTGTTATTTGCCGGCAGTATATTCGGAAGACGACAGGAGATTTTCCGAAAATAACTTGGCAAAAAACAACAAAAATAATTATCTTGAATACACTCATCTTAAAATTCAATTTCATTGATTGTATTATAAATTGTTCCTTTTCTGTTTCTTCCTTGATTTCTTTTACAAGCGGAAGCTAATTTGCTGTGTTGTGATTTACATTTTCAGATTCTTCTTTAAGAAAACAATAATTCATGCAAATACCGTAGTAATCTAGAAATATACAATTAAAAATGTAACTGTCTGTATTGATTAAAGGCGAATTGTCAATAAATAAATGGAAAAGAAATTTCACAGGAAATGGAACCGAGAGGCAAGGTATTCTTGGGGATTTTGAGTCAGTATGCGATGCAACACGGTGACAGAGTCAAAATTATTTCAAGCGTAAATCACGCCAGTTCAGATAACGCAGGGACATGTGATCGAATAATAGTATACCAAGGATATGCCTATGGGCTCGTTCAAGTTTGATGGGATGTGCTTAGATTGTTGTTAATTACGTCACAATAAACATAAATGGGTATCATAAGATTCTATTTTCCGTTTAGGGCTAATAGAGACATGTTACTCATTTTTGGGAGTCTTTCTTTGCAGCCCAGAATCGCTGCATTTTTTCCTTCTCAGCCAAACGTTATTCCATCGTCCAACCACTGTTCTGCTTTTGTTCCTCATGGAATTCCTTGAATTTGTTGATTTACAACCGGTATTGTACTTGATCTGCTGGCCCCGTGGTGTAGGGGTAGCGTGCCTGCCTCTTACCCAGAGCCCTCGGGTACGATTCCCGGTCAGTTCAGGGATTTTTATCTGGACCTGAGGGCTGGTTCGAGGTCCACTCAGCCTACGTGATTAGAATTGAGGAGCTATATGACGGTGAAATGCGGCCCCCGTCTAGAAAGCCATGAATAACAGCCGAGAGGATTTGGCGTGCTGACCACACGACACCTAGTAATTTGCAGGCCTTCGGGCTAAACAGCGGTCGCTTGGTAGGCCAAGGCCCTTCAAGGGCTGTAGTGCCATGGGGTTTGGTTTGGTTTATTGTACTTGATCTGAGATGTCCTCTCGTCTTAGTCCAGCCTGGTTGAAGTCCTTTCTTACCTCCTGCAACTACTTGTAAGATACTTCATGTCTATTATCAAGTATCTGAAAGATTCGCTTTGTCAATTGCTTTCCATCCATTAGTATTATTATTATTATTAACTGCAACAATCTTAAAACGTGACTCTTACGGTTGGGTTTTGTTTCAACAGTCAAGTTTCTTGCATGTTTCTCCCTGTGTTGTTTGAAAACCGGACGAGGACGCAACAGTAGTTTGCATGTGTTATGCATTGCATGCGGGAATAAAAACACCGGAATTGAGCTCGAAATCAGTGTTAGAGAAGATCCGGAAAAAGGGTTCAATATACGTTATTATAGGAGAGGAGACAAAATATCCACCATCAATTGAATGAGCGGGCACCATCGACACATGTATGGAGAGAAATAACACCGGAGTTGGAATTGTAAAATAGCACGGTGTTAAATGGAACTTCATCAAGCGCACAATTCCTCATCAAAGGTACGTCTCATTTCAAAGGGAAATGAAGTGTCAGCCATAATTACTGATCAATAAGGAGACAATAAAACTGTTATTCCGGACCGGTAATATCATTTGGTAAATTTCCCTGTGTTGATAGTAATCAAAGGAATCCATTCGTAGTATATCGTTGATAACTGTGTTCTAGTTAGGTGATACAGGAATGCTTCACATCATATATAGGCTACATCGCAAGTACAGTCTCAAGTTATTTTATTATTCACTTATAATAATAATAATAATAATAATAATAATAATAATAATAATAATAATAATAATAATAATAATAATAATAATAATAATAATAATAACAATGCCTTTTCCAAAAATAGACGGGCAAATAGCAGAATACCAAGGTGGATTCAGAAAAGGCAAATCCTGCACCGAACAGATATTGAATATTGAATTTTGCCATTAATGCCGCCATTAGTGCTTTAACGGCCCGTACTTATAGACATGATATTGTATAGGCTTTTGGGCTTATGCCGTGTCAAGAAAATGAGGTGAAATTCTTAACGTTTCGCAGAAAACTGTGCTCTGCGTCCTCAGAAGAAATCTCGACTGACCATGATAAACAATGACACTTTGAAGTTTGGACGTTATAATAGAAGTGGAAATGGTACGTTCATTCGCCACCAGATGGCTCCCAGGACGTGACACAACGCTAGCGTTCGAAGCGAAAGCTGACCGAACCATCATAATCAGACTAAGCGGTTCACATAACGTGTTTGCGTAACATATGACATAGACAGGTGTATGATATAGACACAAGCCTGGAATGAAAGATCTGGTGACGAGGAACGTACGAATTTGGAAATTACCGAGACGAAATAACAATAGTGAAGGTTGGCAGCCAGGTATTACTTAATTGATAGCCGGTGTCCCTGTTGAAATTGTTAGGATTTCTACGTATTTCCACAGCTTTCCTTATCATCTTGGACCTGTAGTATCTAGTGTGGGTAAGAGCTCGAGCATCTTGGAACATAACATCATGTCCCGACGACAGAGCGTGCTCAGCTATTGCCGATTTGTCTGGTTGGTTGAGACTAATATTACGTTAATGTTCTTTGATACGGGAAACCAATGGACTGGCATGTTTGACCGATGTATACCTTACCGCACGTACAGGGAATTTTATATACCCCAGGATGTAAAAGGGGGGACAATTTGTCCTTGGTTTTACTCAGACTGTGAACAATTTTAGTGCTGGTGCCAAACTCGGTTTTTATATTGTGTTTGCGGAGGACCTTGGCAATTCGATCTGTGGTGTTGTGAATGTAAGCCAAGTGGGCAGTTCACTTCACTTCTTCCTTTTGTGAGCTTTGCTTGGTCGTTTCTCTGGGATGTAGGGCTCTATGAATCTGAAAATCACTGTAACCACTACCCTTGTACGCGACTTTGAGCGTGTCCATCTCCACCTGGATATTTAATTTGTAAACAATAATACGAGACAGAATAAAAAGGGAAAAAATATATGATAGTAGGCCATTTGTTGATTTCAGAAAAGCTTAAGAATTAATAGATAGAATCTCCTTATTCAACATCTTAGAATAATTAGGAATTGACTCAAAGACAACTAAAATAATTAGGCAAACTCTCACAGAAACAAAATGTAAGGTGAAATTTATGGTAGAGACATCAGATAAATGTAAAATCAAAACCAGTGGCGGACTTTCTCCGATTCTCTTTAACTGTGTCCTGAAAAATTTTATAAGGATGTGGAGCGTGAAACTCAAGTAAAGAAGATTACATCACGAGGTCATACTAGGATCGAAAGTTTAGTGACGATATCGCAATCTTCTCTGGAAGTAGAGATAGCAACAGAAAATCTCAACCTTCTGAAAGAAGTTGCGAGGAAGGTTGGACTTCAAATATCTTAGAAGAAGACCAAATTTATAGGCAACATCAGGAACGTGCCTGAAGTGTTAAGAATGGAAGATGGAAAATCGTCAAATTCAAGTAATTTTGTGAAGCAGTTCAAATGAATGGACTAGACAAGGAAGCTAACAAAACAAGAGCGAAGAAATGAAACTAGAGAACCGCCTGTCTAAGAATGGCTATAATAAGAAGAAACTTTGGAATAAAATTAGATGTTAAAATACAGTAATAAAGCCAGAAAGTCGCTATGCTACGGAAAGTATGTTCACAGTAAAATCAGGATAAATGGAAAGAGGAAAATGAAAGGAAGATTCTGGGGGAAAATTGCGAACTACTGTGAAGAGAAACCGGAGAATTTAGGTACAGGAAGAACGAAGATAAGAGAGAAGGAATATGTCGGATACAATCAGAAAGAGGACAGTTAAGTTTTTGGCCATATCAGGATGGATGGCAGCAGACTCACCAAACAATTTTTTAACATGTTTACAGGAAAAAAGAAGGGCAAACCATTTGTTCAAGTGATAAATGAAGACACGAAATAAATGGGAATAACTGAAGACATAATACAGGATAGAAAAACTTTTAAATGGTTAATACAAGATTTTGTAGGATTCCAGGAAAGCAGTCGCTGAGAATCATGTTAGAATTTACCTACACGCGGATGATATGGTAATTACGTCGCCACACCGAGATGAACTTCAAAAAGCAAAATCATAAACCTCTCAAAATGGTCCAAGGAAAACAATTTAGAAGTGAATGAACAGAAGACAGTAGTTATTGTCTTTAGAAGGCGGAGGAAGACGAGCAGAAACAGATACACTCAGTTACCAATGCTCAAGAATTGTAAGTACTTCCAAATATATCGGAATGACTGGGGCTATATTTAGGCTACAGTTTACATAAAATAAAGGACTCTGGCAGCAATAATAGCAATAAACGACAAAGATCATGGTGGTAAACTATCGATCAAAACATCCTTGAAACTTTTCCGTCTATAAATTACACCAATCGTGACCCACGGCATTGAAATCATATGGACCTTCCTGAAAAATAAAATACCTAAAAGAGATAGAAAGTGTGAAAGCAATTTTCCTTAAAAGAGCGCTATGTGCATCTAAACGCACCCTCAAGACTTATATATGAACTTGCCGGAGAACGTTTCTTCATTGAGGACCTACGACATACGATGACTCTACAGACTACAAAATAATACCAAGAGCTGTTACATGAATTGAGATAAAAAAAATACCGAAATTTGGAGTGGCTGTTATATAACGGACGCAATGACAACAGACAATTGGTGCCAACGTTGCTTCGATCTCAGACATACAGTGTTTTGTGCAGCGGTCCATGATTTCCATCATAAGGAATGGGTTGTACTTAGTTTCCATGACCCGAACCATGACTCTGTGTGCCGATGGTGTGAAAAAAGTTGTGTTCGTTACCCCACCATGCCCGAAGAGACCTTGCTCTCCGATAAAACTTAGTAACGAATAAGTTTGTATTCTTGCACATTGTGTGCTTTCTATTTAATAAATAGTTTTCCAGGAGAAAGAAAGCAGGAGAAGAAGTTACATCTGGACGGAAGAGCAGAGGAAACAAGAAAGCCACAGAGTGATTATTGGCGAGCAAGAAAAGAAGCAAGAATTAACGCAAATATGTGCAATGGATTAATTTATGTGGTCCTTTACTGATTGTCAGTACTGTGTTGTTTAGGAATGTAGGAGAATGATTCTTTTTTTTTTTTTTTTTTTTTGCTATTTGCTTTACGTCGCACCGACACAGATAGGTCTTATGGCGACGATGGGATAGAAAAGGCCTAGGAATTGGAAGGAAGCGGCCGTGGCCTTAATTAAGGTACAGCCCCGGCATTTGCCTGGTGTGAAAATGGGAAACCACGGAAAACCATCTTCAGGGCTGCCGACAGTGGGGCTCGAACCCACTATCTCTCGATTACTGGATACTGGCCGCACTTAAGCGACTGCAGCTATCGAGCTCGGTTATTTGATGATGATGATGATGCTTGTTGTTTAAAGGGGCCTAACATCGAGGTCATCGGCCCCAAAATAATATTTAGTTCCTACTATTCCCAGGCTTGCGCTGACGCAGAGTTTCGTCCTAGACTACATGTTGTTGCACTTCGACTCCCCCATGGGCTACTTGAGTTCCTGAACAACCTTTTGAATCACTCGGTATAATAAGCGTAATATTGCACTTCGTTCCAAGTGAGACTGGAGGAACGAACTGTTATTCTCGTCGGGATTGTTCGAAGCATTGGCACGTTAATTTATCACGGCTGTCTTTGGGGCGATAATTCTCTGTCTCTAGCGATCAGCACTGAGCAATGCGGGAATACTTCTTATTTCATTTCTAAAGGCGTGTTCATAGCTCCCGCTGCAAGCTGGGTTTTGTGTGGGAACTTGGAGATTCGGCCTGTAATTTCCACTCTTCACCGCTGAGGCTCGAAGTACACTACCGAGTTGAAAAATGTAAATAATGTGGTCAAGGGGTAGCGTGACTGTCAGTGGCGGCTCGTGACAAAATTTTCGGGCGGTTCACAGCAGCATTTCTGTTCACGTCTCAAATGTACCAGAGTAGAATGTAAATCAGTACAAAACAACTTAGTTAAATCATTTCACTAAAAGCTCCTTGTACGGTTCCTTCTCCACTTGTAATATGGTAGAACCCCTACAACCTAGCATTCATTTTTACGAGTTTAATCTGTGAGTGTGTAACAAAACTAAAATTACCACCACCGGGCTGAGTGGCTCAGACGGTTAAGCGCTGGCCATTTGACCCGAACTTGGCATGTTCGGTACTGCTCAAATACGCTAGCCTCGTGTCGGCAGATTGACTCCCACGTAAAAGAAATCCTGCGGGACTAAATTCCGACACCTCGGCTTCTCCGAAAACCGTAAAAGTAGTTAGTGGGACATAAAAACGATAATATCGTCATTATTATTATTGTTACGGAGTTATCCGTGGAAGTCAGAGGTGAAAGAAGGTGCGGGCTGGAATTTCAACAAAGGTTATATTTTCAAAACTTAACAATGGTGACATAGAATTTAGAGCGTACAACAAATAACAACCAGTTCAATCAGGTACAAGGCAACTTTACAAATTCTGGGCTACGAGCCCCAAAGTCTGAGCTCACAGCTCACACCCACAAATTACCAAAGGGCAAGAAAACCCCTTCATTACATGGAGCTCTTGCTCCCGCTTCGTAATACCAAGCCTCCTACAGGCACCTTCCAAAATACCAGAAAGAGCTGGCCTGCTCTCAGTTTTACAAGCCTATCAAAGGCCACAACAAACTTTACTTCTAACTGCCCTCAAGGCACACCAAGAAACAGGGGTATTTAATACCCAACCTACAGGGCCTTCGCATGAAGAAAACAAAACATCAGGTTAAGTTACTGGCCCAAAGTACAGAAAGGACAGGAGGCGTGAGCTTGCACTCCTAAATACACATTTTAAAACCTAAGTGGCTCTAGGCCGATACACAGGGGCTAATCCCAAGCTAGGGAGGTGACTCGTATGAGAAAACTTTAATACATTAAGGAAGGGAAGAAACGGTTACGAAAACGTAGTCACCTCAATTTCAAATGAAGGGGAGCTCGAGAGGGGAAAGCACTCTCTATCCCCGAATTAAATTTCAAGAAAGCTGAAGTTTACCAGAAAAAGGGTTTACATGTTTAATAGTTTACATATGAAAGATTTCGAACCCTCCCCGAGAGTTAAACTGCTGAGCTAGCACGAACTAAAGATGTTAAAAGGCCATTACCTTGTTGGAGATCTGTTGCCCGAAGAAAGAGGCGCTTCCCGCCCCCTGCTACATATCCACACTCTAAGCTAGATGTTACTGAAGTGGCCCGGAGACAAGAAAATCAGCAGTTTTTATACCCTCATGGAAAGTTCGAGACCTTTCATGAATGATAACAACCCGCCCTCAAACTTTTATTGGCTACAGTACACCGTTACATAAAAAATTGGAGAAGAAAGCCCCGATCGGCCGAAAATTAATTACAGAAATTCCTGATTGGCTACATTCAAAACAGGCGGAAAGAAAGGATTAATATTGCCAACCCACAAATGACAGAACAAAATTTTAGTAAAGAGAAAACTTATGAATACAAAATATCTCCAAGAAGGTTCATTCCTTCACACTAGAGTGCATTCTCATAGTTTTTGGTCGAGACATCTGTTAGAGAATGTCCACACTTCTTTATCAATGAAAACAAAAGCAAATCAAAAACACACAGTGACATCTTCTGATAACCAGTAGAGTTAGATCAGTTTTTAAAATTCAGAGCTTCTCCTGTAGAGGAGTTTCAATTGGAGCAAGATTTGAACTTGCGTCGTAGAGGTGTACCGCCCGGTACAATTATTATTATTATTATTATTATTATTATTATTATTATTATTATTATTATTATTATTATTATTATTATTATTATTATTATTATTAAAATTACGACTACTACTAAAAGGTTTTCTTTCCGTGCCCTGATGGTGAGCTTCCTGGTGACGTCCTCTAGGAAATGTGCTGCGGTGATTTGAGGTGAGAAGAATGTGACAGAAGAGCGACCGTGGCCTATAAAAGAAACTGTTGATGAATTTCATAATTCGCTTTAGAGAGGAGAATGGAAAACCACGGAAAACCATTCTCAGGACAGCGGATAGGAGGAGAAGACCATTCGCACCACCTCCCGAAAAGCCACAGTAAAGCCATGGCGACTGTTATCCGAAGCTGCTAATCTCGGTGAAAGTAAAATTCACAGCAACTTTGCTACAATGTTGTAGGCTATTGTAGCGAATATTGAAAGATGTGAATACTATTCTTGGTTTTATATAGCACCCAGTTCACCTAGGTATGACAACAAGTATAAAAATACTGCGTACTGGTATCACATTTACCGGTACTCAAATTAATTTCACTGGAAACGATTCTCCACCCGTAATGTAAAGCAAACTTCTTCCCGCGACTACCAACACCTGTTCAGAATTACCTACTGGCGAAACCTTTCGGCGATGTCATGCAATAGTAACTTCTGGGAGCTGTGGCCAATAGTAACAGGGGAAATGGCGGACCCTTGTGGTTAACTGTAATATTATGTTGGTTTGAGGGTGGCTTCGGCGGCAAGACACATACCTAACCGTGCTCCTCGCTCATGTGTTATATGTTCATAAACCGTGACGTCATCGACATGCGCATGCGTATAGTCTTCAGGTTCATAGCACAACAACCAATGTGCTTCCTGCATTGTCAGTCGAAACGAACAACTGTCAGTGCAACAGAGCTTCGATATAAGCCGAATGCTTGTAATCCATTGATTCAATCAGGTCGAAACAAAGGAAACACTTTTGAAGTATCTATGAATGCGTGAACATGCATTAGAATTGGGTGTTCACGTGCTCCCTGAGAGCCTACCAGCACTGGTACCTGTAACTGGGGGCTCCTCGTTCGATTTCTGTCCAGGTCAAGGTTTCTTGCCAGGATCTGAATGCCGGTTGGAGATCCTTTTAGTCTACGAAAGAAAAATTGCGGAGCTGTCGGATAGTGAAATAGGAATTTATTTTGATTAAATGATTTTTACTATTTTGGTCCTGTGGTTTTACTTAATAAATCCATCCAGACCCAAGCTGCGCTGGTAAGATATAGCATTGCCAGTGCAATATCAATCACTCATCAATGGTCTGCATTTAGGGCTGTCAGCCAGGTGGCAGATTCCCTATCAGTTGTTTTCCCCGTGTTTTCTTAAACGTTTTCCAAGAACTCGGAAAATTATCGAATATTTCCCTTGATAAATTATCCCAGTCCCTATTTCCTATCTTTCCTATTTTCCTACTTTTAAAAGATCCGCTCAAGCTTATTCTACTAATGTCATTCACATCTCTCTATTAACAGCTCGAATCTTACCGTTCAGACGAGCATCTCGTCTCCTTGCTCTGAAGTCTTCCCCAAAAAAATTCACAAAATTTACGTAACACTACTCCTATATCGGAAATCACACAGAACAAATCGTGCTGCTTTCCTTTGGATCTTTTCTATTTCTCGTATTATGTAGATCTGGTGTGGGTAACTTCTAGTAAGTGTAAAATAAAGCTGGTCACCTTCATTTATCGGTTTCACTCGACTATATTCGAGATTTATATATACTTGTGCAAACAAAGAACTCGAATATAATCAGACTTTTATGTTAAGAGCTTTAGACCGAGCTCGATAGCTGCAGTCGCTTAAGTGCGGCCAGTATCCAGTATTCGGGAGATAGTAGGTTCGAACCCCACTGTCGGCAGCCCTGAAAATGGTTTTCCGTGGTTTCCCATTTTCACACCAGGCAAATGCTGGGGCTGTACCTTAATTAAGGCCACGGCCGGTTCCTTGCCACTCCTAGCCCTTTCCTGTCCCATCGTCGCCGTAAGACCTATCTGTGTCGGTGCGACGTAAAACAACTAGCAAAAAAAGAGCTTTAGAGTTCCTTTTCTACAATGATGGCATTACACTGACTATTGTTGTTAGTTTAGGTTTACTTTGTCCCTTCTGCTGCCACTCATTTCCGTTAGATGACATTCGTACTGTAATTCAATGATGATTACACAACACGTGTTGTATACTCTATTCACGGAATCTGCGAAGTTAAGTTCGAGCATGACGTCATTTAAAAAAGGGTGGAGCCTGCCCCGCTGATTACTCACTGGACCAACCAGCTATGATGCTACCTGCGCAGAGGGCTTTTTATGTACAATATCTTGATAAAACAGAAACTGTAAACTTTTTACTTTGAAAAAGAATTATATTTTCGAAAATAAAAATACAGAGTTAGAAATGAATAAAGAAAATAACAAACAGGATGTTCCAATAACCCAAACCCCGCCCACCCCCTTATTTCCACAAATCCCTTACCCAACTCCTGAAACCTTCACTTCAGCATGAACCTGCCTGAATCCCTTGGCCAGAGAGAAAGCGTTAACTTCTGGTGGCCCGTCTCCCCCTTCAGGGAAGGAATGAAAACTTGTTTTTAAGAAACATCTTTTTACCTCTTTACCACTTCACAGATTCCATGAACGGAGTTCAGTAGTGCCGTATACAGCAAAACAAATTATATTTTGTAATAATTGGCTTTACGTTTATGACGACGATGGAATAGGAAAGGGCTAGGAGTGGGAAGGAAGTGACCGTGGACTTAATTAAGGTACATCCCCAGCATTTGCCTGGTGTGAAAATGGGAGACCACAGAATCTTCAAGGATGCGGGCAGTGAGGGGCTCGAACCTACTATTGAAGATTATTGCAGCCATCAAGATGAATATAGCTTTCATCTGAAGAGCATGTGTTGCAGAAAAAAATCTAGATCAGTCAGCTAGAAAACTGTAATCGGTCTCGCTCATTTCTGTCTGTTAGACGCTGAGCACCCAGCTACTTAAACGTCTGCCGAACAGATCTATCGCTCAAGTCGAGTTTCAGCGATGTTCGTCGTAGACTACGCTTCGATTGTTGTTTGTGGTGACTGTTCTTGGGTGCCATGTTGCCCCCTTTCGTTGACATAAGACTAATCCTGTATAACGCAACTTTTCAGCAACAGCTAACATTGTTCTGTTATTTGGCGTCTCTTTATTAAATTACTTCGTAATGTTCTCTAACAAGAAGCAAACTCGGCCTATTTGAGGTCCCCTCACAAGGAGACACTACGCACTTGTCAGTTTGGATTCGATTCATTTTTAGTAGGGTTACAGAGCACGGTCAGAAGAGTTACAGGTCAAAGGATTGACGCAACATCCCCCTCCCCTAACCCTCTGTCAAGAAATAGGCTTTTGATTTCAAAATTTCGCCTTGGTTTAAACCGACTAAAAGTTACACATATATTTTAAAGTATGCTTAGCACTTTCGAGAACGCGTCCGTCTCCCATCCCGGGGACCTGGGTTCAAGTCCTTGCATCCACATCTTTTTTTTCTGCTTTTCATCACATTTGTGTTTGGTATTTTATTCATGTTATCGCGTTACTGTTTGTAATCAACAAAACAAAAGTTGTTTGTTTTTGTCTGTTTTTGAAAAAGATAAAAGATGGTGGGACTTGAACCCAGGTCACTGGTGGGTAGACCTACGCACTCCCACAGGCGCTAAACATACTCTAACATATATGTGTAATTTTTAGTCTACCGTATTTAAATCAAATCGAAATTTTTAAATCGATACTTCTCGACAATGAGGGGGAGTTGCGTCTTAATATTTTTAACCTGTAATTTTTCTGACCATTCTCTGTAACCCCACAAGAAGTGAGCCGAATCCAAGACTACACGTGCATAGTATCTCCTTGTCAGCCTACGTGAGAACAATTGAGAAGATATATGACGGTGTGATAGCGGCCCCGGTTTAGAAAACTATGAATAAGGGCGCAGCTGATTCGTTATATCGTAATGACCTTCGGTAACTTTGTAGACCGAAGTCCAAAAGGACTATAGAGCCATGGGGTTTATTTTTATTTCAGTGACTTACAATTTTCTGGATGAACATATTGTAAACAGAACAACATTTTATTTTCATCTATCTGGAATTAAAGGCAACACAAGGATCTACACTACCAAAGTTATGTGTTAAGGGTTAATACAATGTAAAACGGTCACTATTTGAAACTTAAGTTTCTATAACTATTACCGAGTCAACAAATCTAAAACTTATGTTTCAGCATGGAATTTCTAGGCCCACCTCGTGGTCGTTTTCCATCTTAGAAATCCTCTCCTACAATTTTCATTAATATTGACAGGCGAATAATGCTTCTCTTCTTATCCAAAGCGTTCATTTTTGATTGATTTGAGAAAAGACCTGTATTGTCAAGAACTTGAGAGTTCGAATTTGTTTGTCTCTTCTCGTTACGGTGATCATTACACGATAAAACCATATCTGGAGAGACTTCAAGAGAATAATTTTTACTTTTATTTATCTATTTCTAGTACACAGAATATGATTCTCAACTAATTACTTTCCTTTTTTTCTTCTTCTCCTTCTCCTTCTTGAGATGCCTTCTCCTAACGGAGGTTGGCGGTCCACATAGCCAGCTCCGGACGTGATGTTACAGCATGGAGAGCATCTTCTGAAGTGCAGTTGTGCTATCTTCGGATGTCCTTCAGCCATGAATTACTCCTCCTGCCAACAGACCTTTTCCTCTATATCTTAACTTCAATGATGAGTTGTACTAGCTGGTACTTCTCTTCTCTCATAATGTGCGCTAGATATTGGGTTTTTCTTTTTCTTTACATGCGATGAAGGACTTCGTCATTTGAAATTTTCAGCACCCAAGGTATTCAGAGTAGGCGGCGATATAGATACATTAATTACTTTCCTAAGGTTAGAAAATACCCACGTAAAGTCAAACTCCACTATAATCCGTGACCGATGAGGCATTTGGGGAATCAGGAGGTAATCATAGCCACTGCTGAGCGCTACAGATTATTACTCTATATTCCCTTATCGTCCAGATTTTCTTTCCAGCTGCACTTCTGAAGATTTAACGTGTTGGAAAGGAATACACTCAATCTCATGTAGGATTTCCAGGTTTTTAAAGTACCAATAAGGGACATAATAACATTTGCTCAAGAAGACACTGATATATAATTTACTGCACTACAATTACATTTAAGGCACCTACTTTATCACAATATTTTGCTGTTTAAAATCCGTATTTTTATTCACTTTTGGAGTTTCTTCAGAAATGCTGAATCTCTATTAAACAAGTCATGACATTTCTGACAACTATGATCAAAATTAAGTAAGCCTTGAATTTCTGAATTTATCCAAGTTGCTGAACATCTATTCTTTCCATCATTCTATTTGTTTTTAAATTTTAAAAAACACTTTCATCATATTCATTCGAACCTGGTAAATGTAGATCATAATACATTTAGTATAGGTATTTTGAACAGCATATAAATTAACTTTACAGAAAAAATTCGCACATTTTCAGTTCACAAAACAACTCTGATCACTACCACTATCACTACAGGATTATAAAGCTCCAGCATCAATGTTATGGGAAAGAGGATTCATCACAAAGTTATCCAAATTAAAAGCTTGACAATTTTCAGAAAATTTAAAATAACTAATTATTTCTTCAAAATGTAACATCTTTCAAATGTAAAGCCTCTGGTTTCTTAAAAATATTTCTCTGGAGTGATAAACTTTTCCCAAATCATTCCTTGCGACATTATAATGTAGAATCGCTAGATGAAGAATTATGAACTGAACCGAAGGAGCGGTAAATTTTAACCATAGTAGAAGTGGGTTGTTTAAATATGGGAGAAAAGGGGATTCCTTATGGCGTTAAAACTGGACAGTACTTCAGAACTTCTAATACGGGAAATCCCATATAATTAGATACACTAGGCAACCGTAGTCTCGTGTGAGTAACTGAGAAGAAACTTTGGTTCAAATATCACTCTAGGTCATCCTAGAAGAGTTTATGTCTGACAGGCTATTTCAGACTCAAATGGTAAGAAACCACAGCCAATTTTTTCACTCTTTTAGCACCACAAAACACATTTTCAGAGTTTTTCAGCATGATTCACACACACTTCGCCATTGACTACAACTTACCAAGCCTCTTAGAGGTGACATCAGAAATTTCAATACCGACTGAGTTGGCCGTGTATTCAGGGGCGCGAAGTTGTGAGCTCGCTGTGAGTTAGTGGGTTCGAACACCACTGCCAGCAGCCCTGAAGATAATTTTCCGTAGTTTCACATTTTCATACCGGGAAAATTGCTGATGCTGTACCTTAATTAAGGCTACGACCGCTTCCTTCCCACGCCTAGCCCTTTCCAATCCCATCGTCGCCATAGGACCTATCCGCATCGGTGAGACATAAAACCAATCGTAAAAGAAACAAAGATTTACGTACAGCGTCCCATTACAAACAGGTCAATGCAGTGACAATAGAAAAATAACATAACAGGTACGATAACATTCCTAGGGGATTGCTCTGCCGTGAACCGCACGCACTCCATATGGCTATTTCGTCCTTTTTAGAGGCGTAAGGGCGGTTGCTAAACGTAATATTTTTCGTATTTATCTTTGGACCCGTCACCGTTACATGTTGTGGGTTTCCGCTTAGATTATTGTCGACAGCTCCACAGCTGTCATAATAAGATCCCTCCTGAAAAAAGGAAACATACCAAGCACTCCATGGCTCAATGGTGGAGTATGAGTCACGAAATCAGAACGTTATGGGTTCGTTTGATTATTTTTGTTCTGTACTTCAGCTGTCCTCAGCATGTACTATATGCACTCGACAGGACCTAATTAACTGAAGACGTATTTCAAGGGCAATATACAGGGTGATGCCGAACTCCACCGACAAATTTTCGGAGGTTGTTCAGGGATAGCTTTCGAGTATATTGGTATAAGGGACTCGTGGATTCCGGTGGCTTCTTACACAGTAATGGAATTTCGTTTGGTTTGTTGCACTGAAAATAATTATTGCTAGTTCTTGACAAACTTCGGGGTGCCTGAAGGTTGTCCCGCAGGGATTCCTTAACATTCCGGAAGCGAACGATGCCGTACGTGATCATGGTGGTCGAAATTTTGTACAATACCTGTAAGGGAACAGTACTGCATTTGTTACATACTGTACTGTACAGTACAATGGAAGAGCAGATTGAACACGCTGTGATGAAAGTGTACGTGCTTCGTTTGAAACTTGTTACGTTACTCTGTGTTTACAGTTGAACGTTTTGGTTATTGATGTTTCAGCACCACCACCCACCGAATCAAGAAAGAGCTCTCAAACTGTCAATCCTTCCGGTGTCTGGGCCTGGTGAGGTTTCCCGTGTTGAGTCAAATTAAGCCGCAGGTTACGCTGCTGGCGGTGCCCTTCCGTTAATTACTTTAAGTTTAAGCTTTGCAACAATACTTCCCCAGGATCCCAAAAGCCTTGGTTTCCCGGTAGCTGCCAGCCGAATCATCGGAGAAACTTTGGCGAATCGCTAGCTGGCATCGTTTATGGTAAAAATAAATGGCGTGTGGCCTGCGGAGAGGCCTGGTGCAGGTCTTTTGATATGACACCCGTAGGTGACCTGCGCATCGTGATGATGAAATGATGATGAAGACGACACATACACCCAGTGCTCGTGCCAGGAGAATTAACCAATTATGGTTTAAAATCCCGACCATGCCAGGAATCGAACTCGGGACCCCTGTGACCAAAGGCCAGCACGCTCACCATTTAGTCATGGAGCCGGACATCGTTTATGGTCAGAACTAGGGCGGTATTCGATCGCCTTCGAACCTCTCTCTTACGTTCTTAATTAATGAAAACACACTTGGCAAATGCTTTCGCTTCCGTCCGTCTTTTGACGATTCAAGAATTTCACCTCTAATGCTACCGCCTGTCCCTATTAATTAATACCTCGTGCTCCGAAAACCGACAAAACAGACCCGAGGTCCTATTATATTATCCCATGCACACAGTATTTAGTCGCAACTGGCCTGATTTAAGCACTCTGATTTGTTCAAAGTAAACGTGTCGGCGCACCTGGATGAAGAGCACGGCGGTAGGTTTTCATCCGGGTTCGCCTAAGGCGGGCAGGAACCTTACTCAGTTTAACCACGGCGGGAATTTTGAATGTGTTTCGCGCTGTACGTTTTGTTATTGAATATTATATACCTGGCGAGTTGGCCGTACGGTTAGGGGCGCGCGGATGTGAGATTGCATCCGGGAGATAGTGGGTTCGAATCCCACTGTAGGCAGCCCTGAAGATAGTTTTCCGTGGTTTCCCATTTTCACACCAGGCAAATGCTGGGGCTGTACCTTAAATAAGGGCACGGCCGATTCCTTCCAACTCCTAGGCCTTCTCTATCCCATCGTCGCCAAAAGTCTTGTGTCGGTGCGACGTAAAGCCATTAACAAAAAGAAAGTATATTATAGGTTTTTTCACTGATATGAAAATATTTTCAAAGAAACAAGGATAATTGGAGTAACAAACCGAATAAATCATAGTTACATTATTACTCTGTAATGAGTCACTGGATACCACATGTCCCTTATGCCAATATACTCAGGAAATATCCTTGAAAAACGTCCGAAAGTTTGTCGGTGCAGTTCGGCCTTACCTTATATTTACTTCTTGGGTGTTGAAAAGGCTCGTATATAGGACGGAAAATACAGGTAGTGCTTACAAAATATAAAACATTTCCTAATTCTCTGGCCACCCAAACAGAAAATCATCTGTTTTAATCCAGCATTGAAATTCACATTTCCCTTTTCCGCCTACCTATTCTTACAAGCCTTACTGACCCTATAGTGCTAGTTACGATCGTCTCTGAAAGACACATGCGTCAGTTCCAGTCACTCAACAGTAACCTATCTGATGAGCAAAGTTTGTCGAACAAATATCAATTTACGTTAATAATACACTCAGGAACAAGGGAGGGGCGTTCTTGATTGAAGCTCTCTTACTAAAGTTCGGCTCGATAACTAACTTAATATGGGGAAAGTGTACAACATTCACAAGTAGCGGATTTCTTTTCTTCTCTTGAAAAAGACATTAGCTTAGTCGTTTGATACACAAGATCCGATAAACTTCTTAACATAATTTTCTTTGTCATTTCCTCCCGGGAAGGATAGATACAAGCTGTAACGAAGTTATTTCCAAGAGAGCGAAAGTATTAATAAACACAAGCAGGCTCAGCTTCACAAACGCGTGACAGGAGAACAAAGTAAAATTACGGAGCATCAGCCTGGAATTCTACCTTTATCAGGACGATTTCTCTATATATAATGACATTCCATAGAAAAACTTTCACGTTTTAATCTAAAATTACATCGATATTGCTTAGGTAACAGGAAATCAAAATAAAGAATGCTGAATTATTTGAACTGTGCAGTATTATTTATTTATTTATTTATTTATTTATTTATTTATTTATTTATTTTTTATTTATTTATTTATTTATTTATTTATTTGTTTATTTATTTATTTATTTATTTATTTCGAAAACTAAAACAGCGAGATGCCGAATTACAGATTTCCGCATTGAAAAATATGTTTACAGTGGAGTAGCACAATGAAAACTTAAAAAAACAAATGAGAGAGCAACAAAGAAAAAACAACTTATGGCAAAAGTAGCGGAATAAATTTAAAAACGAACATGATAAATGTAGGGAAACAAAAATTAACAATAAAATAATCGAAAATGAAAAGATTGAAGGAAACTGAAGATTGAAAGCAAAACTAAGAGAAGAACTTACAGCGAGGCACAGTAATATAAATAAAGATATAACGCATAAGTAACGGTATAGTACAGTGAAATGTAAACAAATATTACATTCTGTGCAATAGAGGAGTGAGAGTATAAAAAGGAACATGGAGTAAAGGAGTTACGTTAGGTTAAGGAAAATGTGATTAAAGGAGGCATACGAAGAATAAAACGTCCAAATTCCTGTCAGAAGGTAAAGACTTAAGAGGATTGGAATGCGGATAAATAATGTTACTTGAACAAGAGAGGCAGGAGTATGGAATATGAAGGGGCGGATTATCCTGGTTTTGCGAATTGGGACGTGTAGGAAAAAGGGTACGGGTTCAGGAGAACGAAATAAACAGCCAGGAATCTAATGTCGGCTAAATTTCTGCGAGTAGATAACTGACGAAGGTTTAACTTATCCAGTATCTGATTGCTGCTCAAGTTGCATCAGTTAGATACTCTAGCTCTAACAATGGTACAGAAGAATGACTGCACACGGTCAATGTGATCAAGATTAGTGCGTGAAGAGTGTTGGTTTATCATACTAATATTTTGCATTTCAAAATAAAATTTAACTTAATTGAAGTGATGTGATTATTAGTGCAGGCCCCACAAAAGGAATTTCTTCAGAAACCACGAAAACAAAATTTAGTTAATTATTATTGTTTGCTTAACATGATCAGATAATTATACCTCACATTCTGTAATGAATTTAAATGTATTTATTAATTTAATAAATTAATTACATATTCTTGCGGAATGCATAAAATCATTACCGGTACGGAAGAATAAATCATGTCAGAAACAAGACGCGGCAGTCCTAATGGGCCTTGGCCTACTAAGCGGCCGCTGCTCAGTATGAAGGCCTGCAGATAACTAGGTGAAGCGTGGTCAGCGTATCAAATCTCCTCGTTCGTTATGCATGGCTTTCTAGAGCTGGGCGGCTGTCTCACCGTCAAGCAGGTCCTTAATTATTCACAGGTAGGCCGAGTGGACCTCGAAATATCCCTTAGATCCAGTTGAATGTTCTTGGTCTTGCCGGGAATCGAACAAGGCTTCTCCCGGTAAAAGGCAGGATTGCCATCCCTAGACCACGGGGATGGCACTAAATAACGTCACATTCAAAATATTAGTACGAAAAACTAAATCATATCTCATAACATACAGTTCAAACACTGCAGACTTCACTGTTTTGATTTCAAAGCACTGTAACTTGTTTCTTTATGCCAATTCACTTAATCAATCTTAGTAGTATTTCTACCAAGGGTTAAGTCGTTTCATCTGGATGTAATGTTTAATCTTTGAGTGTTAAAACAACATTAAATTTCATTTAGGCCTGCACGCCGATTTGTGCCATTGAGGCTTAAGCTACTTCATTTAAAAACTCCTTTGAGTACAGGGAAAATAGAAAGTTAAAAATGAGATGTACTAAGCTGTTTCACCTGAACGCCATCGATACAGTACTTCTAGTCGATTCCAATGATTAATCTACATGGAAATTTTAAAAGTGATGTGCCAGAACTGGCCCTTTCCTGTATAAAATAAGCATGAAAATTCGGGTTTCATATCAAAAGTTGCCTTATCCAATTCATTATCCTACAGACCAAAGGCTAGTAGTAATCCAGAATAATGCAGAGAAGTAGCACAACTGTTGTGAAGAACACGAAAAAGTGGACGGAATAATTTTAAGAAAATTAATATACAGTTTAGAAATGAAGAATAAGCCTCCGTGGTTCAAATCCCGGTCACTCAATGTGAGATTTGTGCTGGACAATGCGGAGGTGCGACAGGTTTTTCTCCGGGTACTCCGGTTTCCCCTGTCACCTTTCATTCCAGCAACACTCTCCAATATTATTTCATTTCATCTGTCAGTCATAAATCACTGCCCCAGAGGAGTGTGACAGGCTTCGGCAGCCGGCACAGTTCCTATCCTCGCCGCTAGACGGGGCCTTCATTCATTTCATCTCTTACCCGGTCACTGACTGGAAAACAGGTTGTAGGTTTTCATTTTCAGATATGAGGAATGCTTTATCATCTGTGATAATTTTAAAAATTAATACGTGAAAAATAGTTTATTTACAAATAATTTGCTTCGGTTGAATTCACGAAATTTCCCCTTAATTTATTTGCTAATTCGTTGTGAATAGAAGGTTGAAAGCACTAGGAGTTAGGGCAAAACTTCCCCGATCCACTTTTATGACTTCTTGAATTTCGACCATGTGTATCAATATTTTATTATATGCATTTTTAAACCCCCTTTCCTACACTGAAATAGCTTTTACAATAAGAATCCCGATAATAAATTCCACACGGGTTTTATGCGTTTGTCGAAAGATTTACAAACTCGGATACGTTAACGCGTCTATTGAATGGACTATGGGCACAGGATCCTTGTAACGTGAATAACTATTATGTAATTATTTGTATAACATTTACTTTTAAGGGGTTGCTTATCTCTCTCTCCCTATGAGCGATCAACTACCTCGTTCTATAACCGAGAATTCTGTGTGTGTGACTGAGTGTACAAGAAATAAATGCCTTGCACAGCAGAATGTAATCTGCTTGCGAGCGAGCTCACAACGATTGCCTCTTCGTCTGCGTTATTAAAGGATGGAACATAAATTGTGCCGAGCTATTTGAAGCTATGGATCAGCAAACAGAACGCGAGTGTGTTTCACAGTTAATCTGGTAGAACTCGTATGTGGACGTCTACATTTTCCCTTCGGGCTTTTGATGCACGAACGGAATCCAGCTTCTGACAACATTAAGAGTAAATGATGTCGTCAGGAAAATTTGCACTGCCATTGATAAATCATCCGGCGAGAATGTTTATGAAGATATTGTTTATTTGTTTGTTTGTTTGTTGTCAGGTAGACAAATTTAACAGTCATCAAGTCAGCAGTAAACAATATTATATTCACAAATTAATATGTTTACTACATCTCCACTGGCATTCCTGATGATTTTATCCAATCAGTTGAGGCAGACTTAAACACAATTTTGATCGTGGTTCCTTACAGCATCTTTGTGATCATATTATATTGAAATATTGGTGTCTGTTGTTTTGATGGTGTAAAAACAACGGATTCTTGGGCGGTCTGATCTTAGTTTATTACTTATTGTTCCAAGCGAGATAGATTTTGCAGAGATCCAGCACGCATTATATGAGATGCTGATTAGTAATATTGTCTTCTAGTGACATCTGATACGGTGAATGACGGCTCATTTAGTGATTTTTGTGGTCCATCGTATGCGCTATAGCTTTTCCAGCTCCATAAATATAAGGCATATATCTTCCACCGGTCAGTTTTCTTCTTCGCTGAGGTTACACACGTTAATGTCTTTGCTTTCCCGGCATTTATTCAAATTTAGCATTGCACTACGGTCAAGTGTTATTCGATAATTTATTTCAGGTCCAGATTCTCCTTCACGATGGACTTATGACCTTAGGAAGATAAAACATTCGACCGTTTCAATTTTCTAGTTAATGACGAGTATGATTGTTGTGGTCCCAATGAAAATGTCGTCAGTATTTTTGTTTTCTTGATGACCTCTTCACTTTTAGTCTTGACTTTAAAAACGAGCTATTGAAGATCTTCCATTCCTTTAGCAAGAATTGCGTTGATCAATTTTTCTTTCTTTCAGTGACATGTTGCGGGCATAGTTTTCATTTTAGAAAGATATTGTTGTTATTTTTATCGCTATATAAGCCATCAGTCAATGGACTGTGTTGATGCAGCACTCATGTCTGCACTGGTTTCGTGCAAAAATCTGAAGCATATTTCTTTTAATCAAAGACGAGAATTGCTACACAGGTTTTCATCAGAAGCTTGGAGTGATTACTCTGCTATTTTTGCCCATCTTTATTCAGTGCTCCTAATGTGAATGAAACTGAAACACAAAATTTGGCTGATTCATGGGTTTATCTACACTTCTAACAACAACAGAACTCACCATGTATGCATCAAATAAGTGGAAATAAATGATATAGAAGAATAATAAATGTATATTGTACGTAGTAACATGTCGACTGCAGCCGGCCCCGTGGTGTAGGAGTAGCGTGCCTGCCTCTTACCCGGAGGCCCCGCGTTCGATTCCCGGCCAGGCCAGGGAATTTTGCATGGATCTGAAGGCTGGTTCGAGGTTCACTCAGTCTACGCGATTACAACTGAGGAGCCATCTGATGGTGAGGCAAGGGTCCGGTCTAGAAAGCCAAGAATAACCGAACCCACGATATTCCAATACATTTACCTGTCTCTTAATGAGGTATATTGCAATTTAAGGCTGATCAGACTTCTTTTAAATAAAACAATTTAACGTCGCATGTTTTATCCCTTATTCACAAGCCATTTGTTCTAGCCGAACTTCATTAAACTGTAAAATGAAGACTTTGATGAACAGGCTATTGTAATCATTTGAAACTGAACTTTTCTCTGTTGATTATCGTTCTAGATTGTCACTGTTCTCAGACGTGCGGGTGTTATCCAGCTGGAAGCCGACATGTCACAGACTGTCCCCACAGTGTCAGCTGTCAGGACATGCAGTACTGGACGCTGGAATGCTGCCCCGTCCCACTCTACTCCACTCTGTCCATCAAATCGCTGGCCACCGCATCAGCTCGGAACTTGAGAGTCCGGACGTTATATTGACTTGGCTGACGTTACTGGTTCTCTCGTCACCGGCAGATTGCTTTTAGACGATACAGTTCGAACTAGTTCCACCATTCATTACCATGGAGAATGATTGTCTTGTGTGTCTTTATGTCACACTATCAAGTCTACTGCTTGCATAGGACCAGACATATTTCACTGAAATTTCCGTGAATAATCAACTATCAAGTCCTAAATTAAATGGTGATAATTAAAACCCACATGTTATAATTAATTTGTGAAAAAGAGCTGGCGGCTCGTAGCACATATTGTTTATGAAATGGTATAACCTTCCTTATATATTGTAGAAATATACGGAAAGATCTTAAAGTTACATAGAACACAACGTCGTTACACCTAGAAAAATCCACAGTTCCTGTGCTTCATGCAAGCAACTCAATGTTGAAAACAACCTAGGGATATGAGTTACGAATTTTAAAATGGAAAATTCTAAATTCCCATGGAGGGAATTAGATATTTTTCACCAATAGAGCAAACGCCTGAAAAGCCTTACATCTGATATGTTTTTGACATGCTCTATTGGTGAAAAATATCTGATTCCCTCAATGGGAATTTAGAATTTTCCATTCGGAATTGCTAGGCGGGCAATAATTCCATTGTGGAGATTTATCTCCCGTATGCAGTTATCAGACTGTGCCTCATATATAGGCTTCTGATAAGCTCACCTGCATACACCCAGCATCAGTGGGTAGGGTCTGACACATCCCACTCTGACGAGTCTAGTGTCAGACCTAAGACGAAACGCTGGTTAATAGAGCAAACGCCTGAAAAGCTTTACAACTGATATGTTTACGAATTTTAGGCAAAAAAAAATAAAGTATGACAATATATTCTTTAATTATTCCTAAAAATTGCAATCCTTTCCTTAATCATCGTCATCCGGTCGATTAGATCAGTAGTTTGCCTGTTTCTACTGCCGGCCCCGCGGTGCAGGGGTAGCGTGTAGCGGGCAACGCGTCCGCCTGTCACCCGGCGGCGCCGGGTTCGATTCCCGGTTGGGACAGAAGTTTCTAATTGTAAATGATTAATATCCCTGGCCTGGGGACTGGGTGTTTGTGTCGTTCTTAACGTTCCTTTCCTCACATTCAACACTCCGCACTTCCTCCATTCCAATTACACGCAGGTTCATATCACATGATGCAAGTAGGGGCAAAAGATCTCTATAGGTCGACGCCCCGAACAAACAGCAAAAAAAAAAAAAAAAAAGTAGCGTGCTTGCCTCTTGCCCGTAGGCCCCGGGTTCGATTCCCGGTCAGGTCAATGACTTTTACCTGCATCTGAGGGCTGGTTCGAAGTCCACTCAGCCTACGTGATTACAATTAAGGAGCTATCTGTCGATGAGATGGCAGTCCCTGTCTAGAAAGCCAAGAATAACGGCCGAGTGGATCAGTCGTGCTGACCACACGACACCTCGTAATCTGCAGGCCTTCGGGCTGAGCAGCTGTCGCTTGATATGCCATGGTCCTTCGGGGCTGTTGCGCCATGGGGTTTGTTTTCTCCTTTTCTACCACTATGAGCTCTAATGTGAGTCAATGCTCTGTTTCACTTAAGCCTCCATAACTACATTCGGTGTGGATATTTTTCAAAAATCAAGAAAGCCTAAGGGAAATGAACCAATGAATACGTTACAGAAAGAATTATCTAAATAAGTTAATTTGGCTAGGATTGGAATCAAAAAGAAAACGAGCGATTTTAGACTGTTTTTCCAAAACTGCATTAAGGCCGGAAGTGATTTTTATTTTATTTTCAGTTTGATAGGATATCCGTGATTCACATTTTGAAACATTCTTGGGTCCTTTAGCCCTTCAATTGAGCAAATTACTTAATTTTACGTTTTTCGTAGTATGGGAATCCCTACTTTGCTAAGGAAGGGTTTCAACATTAAAAATGATTTGTGATATATTTGAGCTTTGAACTCTGACCAGAAATGTTATGTCATCTAAGGTGCAGTACTGCATGAACAATATCAACGAATCTTCGTTCTAAGGGATACGTGTGCTGCGGGACAGTGTTTCTCCCCACATAACGGTATTTCGAGGAGGAACGACGGTACAGTATAACGACAATGAGATTGTGACGACTAACTGAATTTCATGCTCTACAAACCTATAATTTTAACACGTACACTATATGAATAGACTATACAAAACTATAAGGGTTTAATACTTCTGTATATCTGTATCCGTAGCGTAACTGTTAGCACGATTAGCTGCCATCCTCGGGGGCCCAAGTTTGATTCCCGGTATTGCCAGAAATTTAAGAACGAACTAAACATTCTTCAATAATATTTAATTGTAATTAACAATGTTATTGGAGATAAACACGTGAAAATGATTGCTTGTAGGCTTAAAGAAAAGAACACACTTTAATTTGGCTCCAGAAGGTTAAATAACAAGTGCGGACGTGACTGATTAGTGCGGAAAAGAGAATACATAATTGTGTATTGAGTACAATGTTCACTGAGTAAACCGTAAGGTTCAATTATTTTAATTTTCACATCTACCAAATGACACGTCTGCTTTCCAATTGATTGCACCATTAGGAATTTATTCTTTTGTGCACTGCCGCTGTCAGTAAAAATATGACTGCCTAAGTTCTTGGCGCAGCGGATTATACGAATAATAATGAAATATTTAGTTCTTTTCCAGGGTGTTAGCATTTTCTTAAATAACAATACTAACTTTATTTTTATTAAAACTACCGTATTTTTCTTAGAATTAAGGTTATACAGTGTTCCATCGTCTTCTTCGGACAGCTAAGGATTCAGCCGACTGTGCCCGTAAATAGTTTGCGATAAATTATATGATTTAACGCTTTTCATATTGCCGTAGGTAACAGGTAAAGGAAAAACGAATATTGGACAGCTTCTGATGGAAAGTATTATTTTCCAGACGTGGCATTAAACCATGAAGGGCCAAGCGAGGTGGCTGCTCCTAACGTACCGCCAAAATGCTATCTTGTATTTAGAAGATGGTGGATTTGAGTCCTACCATAATGGGGCCCTGAAGATACTGGAGTGGTTTCCCATTTTAAACCCTAAAAATTCTGGGGCTGTACCTTAATTAATCCCACGGTTGCTTTCTTCTTTTGCTTTCTTTGCTATCCCATTGTCGCCGGAAAACCTAACTGGGTTAGTGGGGAGTTAAAATACACCAGGAAGAATATCTATCTGTAAAACTGGACCAAAGCCACAAGTGTGACACAGATAACAGCCTCGTTCTTGTGAGGATAAGAGAAAACAGATAAAGTAGAAGAAACAAGAGTAAACAAAAAACTTTACTATAATATTACACTCAATGTTTCACTGTAATAGTGGTGGTGGCGGAAGTAATTACTTTTCCAAGAGGAAGTACGTCTTGGTAACCTGCACTCCTTAACGCTAATCAGAACGGGAAAATGAAGAGTTTCGATCATTTCATAAACGAACACAAGAAAGAGAACGGCCCTGAATGGTGTGAAAATGGAACAGTCGTCGGATGCAGCGTGAGTATCGGTTAGGGTGAGGAACCGTCCCGTATTTTAAGGTATTTTGTAAATGTCCCAAATTGTCTCGTTTTCTATCTGAACGAATTTTCGTGTTGTTATCATCGGTACAAATTTTCACAATACGCAACTGTCGTGCTATCTACCTTCCACAGCTTCAACTAAACATAGCGTAACCGTTGCCAAGAGTATGATACTTGGAAATGCCAAGAAGCAGTTTATAACATCTATGGAGAAGCGTTCCGGATCTACCGAATAACAAAGAAATTTTGGCTTGTGCAAGAAGTGCCGATAAATACAGTTTCAAGCGAGATTAATGATGTAATAGTTTTACTTCCGTTGAGGTTTTCAGTATTTCTGTACTTCGTAGCTATAACTAGAGGTGAAATGAAATGTCGTATGCCTTTTTTTTTTAGTTTCGGGATATCCCAGGATGGGTTCGGCTCGCCAGGTGCAGGTTTTTCTATTTAACTCCCGTAGGCGACCTGCGCGTCGTGATGAGGATGAAATGATGATGAAGACAACACATACACCCAGCCCCCGTGCCGTTGGAATTAACCAATTAAGGTTAAAATCCCCGACCCGGCCGGGAATCGAACCCGGGACCCTCTGAACCAAAGGCCAGTACGCTGAGCGTTGAGCGTTGAAATTTAGAACAAGTTCTAATGCTTGTTCGCTTTTTATTTAAATTGCTCTAACATCTAGGTCATCGGTCATACAAAAGCTGTTAAAAATGTCATGTAACTGATAAAAATAGCAAGTGGCACAAATTTGTCATTACCCTCTGTTTTCAAATTTGAAAACTTGTCATAACATTATTTTGCTATTGGCTTTACGTCGCACCGACACAGATAGGTTTTATGGAGACGATAGGATAGGAAAAGCCTAGGAGTTGGAAGGAAGCGGCCGTGTCCTTAATTAAGGTACAGCTCCAGCATTTGCCTGGTGTGAAAATGGGAAACCACAGAAAACCATCTTCAGGGTTGCCGGCAGTGGGGTTCGAACTCACTATATCCCGGATGCAAGCTCACAGGCATGCAATCTTCGATATTTATTTTGTTATTTCAGAATTTGCTAACTTTTGAATGTTTACATTTAGATGAAGGGTCTTCAACCCACAGACTGGAAAATAAATTGTACTATAACGATGAGTGAAATGTATTTTTCTATGTTATTACTTCAGTAAGAATAATTTTGGTCAAAAAGAAGGGAAAATATCAACACAATTCTTTTGAAAACCTTATAAAATTTTAGTTTTTAATTAGAGCTAAAAATGTAGCTGTCCCCCAAAATTGTGGAATGTCCCCCATTTTTACTGTCTTGTCCCTCATTCCTTCCTTCAACATTTGATCATCCTAGTCTCGGCCCACAAGTGGCCACGGCTGGTCCGTTGTCCGACAGTTCTGCATTTCGACCAGTCGACCGAATAGAGGAGGGGTCGCCACGGCTCTACCGTGGCTCTACACCTCTGCATTCATGAGACATAGACCGTCGGCTGTTTTGAGAATGGTTTTCCATGGTTTTCCAGTCTCCTGCTCTAAGGTGAATGGCGGGAGAGTTCCTAGCATAGGCCACAGCCGCCAACACACGCACCTTCTCCGATACAAATCTCATGGCCTGAGAGACGGCGTCACCGTTTAGGAGGCCCGCCTCCCCCTTCAGGGGAGGAATAAAAACATATAGTAGCAGTAGTAAATGAAACACGCGTTAAGCCCCGCAAAATCTCACATTGCCTGGGTCGGGAAAGAACAAAAGTTGACCAAGGAAATTGGGATATGGAAGAAAACCCGTTGCATGTCCGTTCTCTATTACCTGTTAGCTACGCCGATATTAAACATGCTAACTCAGACAATTTAACATAGTGAATTTATGGGCAGGGTAGCTATTAGAAGGTGAAGGAACTCTATATATCAAGAGTTCATATGCCATGCGTAGTATACGTCCTTTTGATGACCGGTTAGTGATTCAGTTGAACAGAACAGCCTACAGCCAGCAAATGAAACATATAAATACACCCCATTTTCTCTAGAAGTGCTCGTGCGACTTTTAAAAATAATTACTATGCTGAATTTGTAATGACTATATGCTTAAGGCTAAGTGTACAATAACCGGGCGAGTTGGCCGTGTGTGTAGAGGCGCGCGGCTGTGAGCTTGCATCCGGGAGATAGTAGGTTCGAATCCCACTATCGGCAGCCCTGAAAATGGTTTTCCGTGTTTTCCCATTTTCACACCAGGCAAATGCTGGGGCTGTACCTTAATTAAGACCACGGCCTCTTCCTTCCAACTCCTAGGCCTTTCCTATCCCATCGTCGCCATAAGACCTATCTGTGTCGGTGCGACGTAAAGCCCCTAGCAAAAAAAAAGTGTACAATATATGGTAGTTTAAAAAAAAAAGTTAGTTCCATTATCTCAGCAGACATTGACACCCCTGAAAAGTACTGGATTCCAGTGATGAAAGTAGAAACAGAGTATCAAAATTTAACATTTTGCGAGTTATCTTAGGTAAATAGCCCTGCTTAACTTTGTGGATATCAAGTAGATATAAGTCATTCTTGGACCAAATTTTGACCTCATATCGTCTTATAATTTGGTCTGCCTGTTGAAGTGGAGGCCAAAATTTTCGCGTATTAGGATTCGGAAGGAACTTGAAGTTTTCGTACAATAAGAAGTTACTGAACGACTCCGTTAAATTAGTCATCAACGTGTGGGCATGTCCTCTACTACTGGGCGAGTTAGCCATGCGGTTAGGGGCGCGCAGCTATGAGCTTGAATCCGGGAGATAGTGAGTTCGAACCACACTCTCGACAGCCCTGAAGATGGTTTTTCGTGGAATGGGGCTGTACCTTAATTAAGGTCACGGATTCTTCCTTCCCATCCCTAGGCCTTTTCTATCCCATCGTCGCCATAAGACCTATCTGTGTCGGTGCGACGTAAAGCAAAAACATATCCTTTACTAAGAGACTAGGAGTACCGTGTGGTAGAAGTGTTACGTATGGTAAGGGGGAGTACGTGGATAGCTGGAGTACAATTTCCTTTGCACAGTCAAATTCGAGAACGTTTTTTTCAAATGTAGGTGTTATAAACGGTATTCGCTTGATAAAGAAACTTATTTTCTCGGATGAATAGTAATATTTGATCAGAAGTTGCAGTGTGTGTGTTGTGAAAAATCAAGCCCCAAGGCACAACAGTCCCGAATGGCCATGGCCTACCAAGTGACAGCTGATTAACCCGAAGGCCTGCAGGTAACCAAGTGTCGTGTGGTCAGGAGGATGAACACTCATGGTCGTTATTCTTGAGTTTATAAAGCGAGGCCGCCATCTAACCGTCAATAGCTCCTCAACTGTAATCATGTAGGCTGAGTGGACCTCGAACCAGCCGTAAGATCCAGGTAAAAAATCTCTGACCTGGATAGGAATCGAACCCGGTCCATGTGGGTAAGAGGCAGGCACACTACCCCTACACTGCGGGGTCGGTGAGCTTATAAATATATTTTAAAGAAAAAAGAAAAAGTAGCTTCTTCGCGTTGCAGTTCACCCAAGTCGAAAATGAGGAAACGTTCTCAAAGCAATAGAACGGTACTAAAAATACAGACCGAGCAAGTGGACGCGCCGTTTGGATCACGTAGCTAACAGCTTGCATTCGGGATATGGTGGGTTCGACCCCTGCCGTCGACAGGTCTGAAGATAGTTTTCCGTGGTTTCTCATTTTCACACCAGGCAAATGCTGGGGCTGTACATTAATTAATTCCACGGCCGCATTTTTCCCGCCGTCATGAGGTCTATCTGTGTCGGTGCGACGTAAAGCAAATGGTAAAAGAAAGAAAGAAAAGAAACACAGGAGAACTCCACTAAGTGCGAGGCTGAATGGACCAGAATGCCGAGCGCTTGGAGGCTGCTCAGCTGGGTACGAGCACTGCCGGCCTTTCTACTGCATACAGCGTGATCAACAAAGATGATCTCGTGGTGAATCCAAAATGGTGCCACTCACTAACATTGAGGGGCAAATGAGGTACAGGGACGTCAGAAAGCCGTGAGCGTAGAAGCGTGCGTGACAACCTCTGTTATGGTCGATTGACACAAATCGACTATCGGTGTGGATATTTAGGGTCTCTGTAACATGTACCTCGATTTAACATTCGCTAAGAACCTAAAAGTTGAGTGCTCAAATTACATCTCACATTCCTCAATTTATTGTCCCATAGTGAATAGAATAGAATAGAATAGAATAGAATAGAATAGAATAGAATAGAATAGAATCAATCAATCAATCAATCAATCAATCAATCAATCAATCAATCAATCAATCAATCAATCAATCAATCAATCAATCAATCAATCAACCAATCGTCACTGATCTGAATTGTCAACCAGATTCATTAGCAGTTTATTAGCCGTTGTTTACCTAGTCTTTTCTTCAATGCAGTCAAGGAGCATTGAAATTTATTCAACATATACCGTGATAAATTAGTCCAATCTATAATTCTTTTTTTCCTATAAACGAATATTGGCCTGAATTTATCTCGGAATATGCTGTTTAGTCAAGCAGCTCGTTTTCCTATTTCAAGCCTTCCCCCGCCTTATGTTTGTAACATTTTCGTAACATTACTCCTTCATCGAAACACTACTCTGTTGACTGAAGTGTAGTTTAATTTGTAATTATTCTAGTAATTATAATTTGTCCTGAACACGAATAACGATACGGTGTTGTTCAGCGCAATTGCGCTTAAAAGCCCTCGGTCGTGTCTAGAGACGCCGTCTTCCAACTTATTGCAAATGAATTAACTTTGGAAAATAAGAATCTCCTAAAATGAACTAACACGGTTTCTGCACCCACCTCCTCAACTCCAAAATTGACAGTTTCTCACATCGTTAAATATCGGAGCGCATACGATTTATCTAACGTTTATTGTAATTTTTATCGTATTGACAATACTTTACTGAGTTTGATTTATTTTCTGCCTGCAACTCTTTTTGATCAACTAAATCTAGATCGTGTGTGAACTCCTATAGCATTTTACGCCACTACCCTACTTGTTGACTCTAAGTTATGTAGTACAGTATATACTGTAGACGCCCTGGGAGCTGTAATCTTTCTTCGACGCGGCACGTCCTCGCACGAGTAAAAGCTGGCTAAATTGGCGCCACAATTCTTTGTTAGCAATAAAGCCAGGGTGCGTGTCCACGCAGTCGATTGCCAGTGCAAATTGTCGCCCACTCTCATTTCCAATACGTGTATAATTTTTGTTAGAATGGTCACTAAAACAAGACTATTAAAACTGTCCATGCCAGCAAAATATTTGATGAGTTGTTTATGCGAAGCAGTATCTTTTCATATGTTTATTCAATGCAGAAAACAATGAAGTAACACGGAGAGACTGCTATTTTATTACAGGATTGGGTCATAAAGTCTATAAAGATGTTAAAGGAAAGTCAGATCGCAAATATCGAGAATATTGTATTTAAAGAATCGAACGAGGCTTCGTCGGGGTCATGCCCCTAGGTTTGATTTAGAATACTTACCGCCTGAGAGGTATTCTAGAAATAAAGTATGTATTTGAAATATAGTTATTCCGAATTTCTCTGAATCGTTTCGGGAATAAATTTGAATTACTACAAACTTTACGAGACAAAACTGTCACAGTGGTGATGAAGAAATCGTGCCAAATTTTAGTCCATCACTTATATAAATGAACATTTGTACATTGTAAAAAGTATACAGGGTATTTGAAACAACCTAAACCGGAGGTGTGAGTGTTGAAGCGTTGGTCACACTGATAAGCAATTTGAAATAAATTACGTCGATATCTCGGGTCATTATCTTTTTTATCAGCTGAGGAAATTAGCCAATCAGACCGCTTAGCAGGTAATTTCAGATGGGCTTTGCGAGGCGGTGGCACGTGGCTTATGACCGGCTTGAGAGCGCCAATATAAGAAATAAACTACTCCAGGGGAGGGACTTGAACCAGGACCTCCCTCTTGATAGGCTCGACCCACAGCAAGCGCACTACGGTGACATTGGCTGAATGTTTGTTGCTCATTTCTTGGCATGGTTCTCAAGCCCGACCGAGCACGTGTAGATTTAAAAACACCGCTTCGTAAAGCCCATTTTAAATCGCCCGCGAAGCGATCTGATTGGCTAACTTCAGCAGCTGATAAAATAGCAACGGCGCGAGACATCGACGTAATTTTTTCAAATTACTTTTCAGTATTACCAACGCTCTAAGAGTCACATACTCGGTTCATGTTGTTTCCGACCAGCCTGTCTATATTTTGAGAGCATACCAAGTCCGTTGAGAATATTTCCAACAATTTCAAATAAATAAATAAATAAATAAATAAATAAATAAATAAATAAATAAATAAATAAATAAATAAATAAATAAAGGTAGGTAAGGGTTATTCTGCCCGAAGGCAGGTCCGAACCTCCGCAGAGGTGCTCCTGAGCCGGAGTTTACGTGCGGTAGGGTGGCCAGTTCCTTTCCGCTCCTCCATTCCCTTACCCCCCACCAACAGCGCGTGGCAACCCATCCAACTCCTGACCACGCCCAATGTTGCTTAACTTCGGAGATCTCACGGGATCCGGTGTTTCAACACGGCTACGGCCGTTGGCAATAAATAAATACATGTTATCATTTATTAAATCTAAAGAAATGTACACATATTTACGATTATTAGTTTCTATTCGTTTGCCACCACTGGACAATAAATGTGCTCGGCTAGTATCCAGTAGCGCGGAGTTTGACTCATGAGTCTCGGTCGCATAAGCTACAAGCATTTTGACGCTGGGCACTGATGACTTTGTACTTTGCAAAATTATGACAATCGTCTCCATCCACTCATTTCCAAGCCCTTTATGGTCCATATTTCAGAATATTTTTTTTAGAAAGAAATGTTTCACACTTCTATACACCACAATCATTTTCTCAAATGTTCTCTATTTGATGCCCCTTTCACCGTCTAATACTTGTAGAACTCACTGGGCAGTCCAACGTCACATCACACGAGGTGCTACCGCGTCGGAGTTCAGAACTACTCTAATTGGTAGCGACATGGTTCGACAATTTTAGTACCTCAAGATGGCGACATAATTGTAACATTCGATGACGTCATACCGACGCCAGACACTTATCCACAGATACAGTAGTCTTTCCTCTTTAAAATGAGCTACTAAACGCTTCCGTCGTACGCGTTATCTAGAAGTTATTTTGATTTTAAAAATCGTGTAATTTTTAACCCGGTCTAGAAAGACAAGAATAACGGCCGAGAGGATTCGTCGTGTTGACCACATGACACCTCGTAATCTGCAGGCCTTCGGGCTGAGCAGCGGTCGCTTGGTAGGCCAAGGCCCTTCAAGGGCTGTAGTGCCATGGGGTATTTTTTGGTATTTTTTTAACTTTCCAAAATATTGTTCGGAAAATATGGACGTATTCTAAATTTGAAACTTTTATCTGCTCATATTTCAGCATAACAATAGTTATGGTCTCTAGTTTCAGATCGCATTTCACCTGTGAAACATCAAATTTTAATGAAAACAATCGATTCGATTCATTTTTCTCATATGAGAGTGTTCGTTAATTGAAAATAAGGCGAAGAATTGGAGTATGAAAACAGAAATTAATCTACATCTTTAAATAAGGACAAAGGCACCATATGTGACCCCTATGGATCAGTGATGGAATATCTGGATCTCATGATTTACACTTCAAAACGGATTTTTGGAGTGTTGTAAAAAGTGCATTTGGCACTCCACAACGTGTATTTACTCAAGAAAAGTACTTCAGACTGGACATTAGGCAGCCCAAAAGACATCTGGTTTCTCGTTCGTCTTTTATAGAAAAACGAATGCCGAAGTTGACACTCTTTCATGCTAAACGGTGACGAATTAAAATGTATACACCTGACAGTTCAGGCTCTCTCTCCCACTCTCTCTCTCTATATATATATATGTTAACTCGAAGGTTGGTTTTATCCTCAACAGATCCGCCACCAGCTGTCATAGATGGCCTAGGCATTCACTGATGAGACACTTTTGCGAAATAAGAAGTGAGGTAGTTTCCCGTTCCTTTCCTCACCGAGCCAGAGGTTGTTATTACATATCAGTCTGCCAATACCACCGAAATTCTTGCACTAGCCGACCTTATGAGCAACATTTTCATATATTCATCAGAGAAACGGGCCGTATAAGGAACGGTATTACTAGTATAGCTCATACCTCAGTCACTATTTCTTCCTTTATTCGTGTCAGAAATATCAACTTTACTTACAGATATTAAAAAAGAACATAATATCTACATTCCTACTATACAAATATACAAGTCTATTATACAATCACAGATAAAATAACAATATTCTAGAGCTAGATGATGCTTGCCCAGTATTGGGCGACGTCAATAGCGTTGGGGGCGGTGGCTGCAATCAAGTCTTTCATAGTGCACATTGGAGGACATAAAACACACTGACATATATGTTGGATCGTCTACTGCTCTCCGCAATCACAAAGTGATGGATCACTTGAGAAGCCTCACTTCCGGATTTTTACTTTTGTTCTGCCGACTTCTGTACGGAGTCTGTTAAGGGCTTTCCATACTGTCCACTTCTCCTGGTGTCCACATGGAAGACTTTCCTTCGGCTCTATCCAGTTGGAGAGGCGGCTGATTCTTTCTTTCGACACTGTGACTCTAGCATTCTCTGCTTTCCCCTCAAGGTTAACTGATGTGCGGAGAAAACATTTTCTAGATTTTAGCCTCTGTGTGACTGGGTGGTATCCATAGAGAGGGTGTGCTTCTGAAGAAGATGATTGGAACCTTTCTTTGTTAGCTGCTACCTCCCTACGAATCTCACCGTGAGCAATACCAGCTAAAAGTTTGACCTTCTCGATGGGTGTAGGTTTCAAACATCCAGTAATGATCCTGCAGCTTTCGTTTAGAGCGATGTCAATCTGCTTCGTATAAGCTGACCTGTACCAAACCGGGGAGGCATATTCTCTTGCAGAGTAGCATAGAGCTAGAGCTGATGTTCTAATTCTTTGTGGTTGTGTTCCCCAACTCGTTCCTGATAATTTTCGTAGAATGTTGTTTCTAGCAGATATACTTTGTTTTAAGTTTTGGCAATGTTTCTTATATGTTAATGTGCGATCTAGCATAACTCCCAGGTACTTTGGTGTAAAGTTCCCTTTCCATAGTACTTTGAGTTTCTGATAGGCCTCTGTATGCCACAAATAGAACGCACAAATTTGAGTCTTAGCCGGATTTGGTTTGAGTTGGTTTTTCTCATAATAAGTACCTAGCTCTTCTAATGCAGCAGTTAAAGAGATCTCTGCTAATCAAAGGTATCAATTTGAGTAGTAAGTGCAAGGTCATCGGCATAGATAAATCTTTTAGTATTTTCTGGTAATGGCTGGTCATTAGTGTAGATATTGAAAAGAATAGGAGCCAGTACACTGCCTTGAGGTAGTCCATTCCTTTGGTTTCTCCATCTGCGTCGGCGTCCTTGGAATTCAACAAAAAAGCGACGATTTTCCAGGAGAGTAGCTATCATCTTGGTTACCTTGATGTTTGTAATCATTCTATAAAGTGTGTGTAATAATATCCTGTGATTTACTGTATCGTAGGCGGCTGAGAGATCCGCAAAAGCCACACCTGTGATCATTTCAAACCCGTCCTCTATGTGCTGGGTTAGATGTAAAACCTGTGCTGTGCAACTCTTTCCTGGGCGGAAGCCACATTGCTGAGGGATTAGGACTTGGTCCACTACTCCCAATAAGCGATTGAGCAACATTCTTTCCATTATTTTGCATAGGTGGCAGAGTAAGGAGATTGGTCTGATTTTTTTAGGATTCGAAGGTTCCTTTCCAGGTTTCAGAAATGCGATCACCTTAGATTTTCTCCATATTTTTGGAATTTTTAGAGAAGCAAAACAGTTGTTGAAGAAGTTTAAAAGCCATGCCTGTGTGGTCGAACTGAAGTGTTTTATTTGTACCATTGTGATATCTAATCCTGCCGCTTTTCCATTTTTCTACATTGAATCGCTTTCTGTAATTCCGTTATTTCAAACGATACCTATTTTTTTAGGATATTATGTTCCATCTTACTTATCGGATGATTTGTTCTCCCATTGATGACAAGCTGATTTGCGATTTGGTTTGCCGTGACATTTGCATGGACTGGTCCCTTGGTTGGATCGTTGCAAAGTCGTTTGAGAAGCTTCTAAGCCTTCGGCTATCCCTTGACATGTCTGTTTCCTCCATACGTTTGATCCAAGCATCTTTCTTTGCCTCTGCAATTGAGGAAAGCAGTTTCCTTCCAGCTGAGATAGTGTCTTCACTTAGTGGATCTACCTGAAACAGTGAAATGTATGTGTTCATTTGGGCAGCTGTGTCTGAATTTAGACCTTATATAGAGTTAACTCTGCATGCTCGTGGTATGGAAACGCAGGAAGCTTCCTTCACAGCTTCAACAAACTGATCATAAAACTCTGGTGTTGGGTGGATATCTGATATTATTTTATCAAGGGTTAAGCTGAACTTCTCCCAGTCTGCTTTTTTGAAATTATATCTCCTTCGAAACGGAAGCTTTATTGGTTGAACTGCAGAGAAAAGTTGACACATTCTGGGCCGATGCTGGGTATTTGGAATGGGATTGCACATTGATTTCACACATTGCTGTACCACGTGTTCACTCACGAATATCAGGTCTAAGTTGAAGCCTCGTCACCATCTACTGCTGTTAAAGGTTGGAGGTAGTTTGGGGTCATGAATAAGTTATAATTGGAAATCATCAGCCCATTCTAACACAAACTCTCCATTATCATCGTCATCTGTATATCCCCATGCACTGTTATGGCTGTCGAAGTCTCCAACCACAAAGTTTGTCTTTTGCTTGTAGTAGTTATCTGGAATTTTTGAAGGAAAAATCTGCATTTGGTGCTTTGTAGACACCAGAAACGGTGCAGTCACTGAGTTCCACAGTTGTTATCTCGATTTGATTTTCATTGGTGGCTGCAACAGACAAAATTTGTAAATTTGGTTTGGCAAAAACAGCGCTGCCATACTGTCTGTGGGGAATCTCGGCCACGAGTCTCATTCGCGCTTTTTTGGTTGCCATAATTGCTCATCTCTGTGAGTTTCCTCAGTCGTTGTCATATCGTCAAATCCAAGGATGTGACTGAGACACATCAATGGAAGTAACAAATTTGTTCTAGCGCACACCAGAAGACATAGTAAAGACTAGGCCTTGCCGGTAAAGGCACATATATTTCTATACAGTACTTGATTCGTTATATATAAATAGGATCTTCTGTTATTTCGAACCTAAACAAACCGGGCGAGTTGGCCGTGCGGGTAGCAGCGTGCAGCTGTGAGATCGCATACGGGAGATAGTGAGTTAGAACCCCGCTGTTGGCAGCCCTGAAGATGGTTTTCCGTGGTTTCCCATTTTCACACCAGGCAAATTCTGGGGCTGTACCATAATTAAGGCCACGGCCACTTCCTTCCCATTCCTAGGCTTTTCCTGTTGCCATAAGACCTATCTGTGTCGGCGTGACGTAAAGCTAATAGCAAAACAAAAGCTAAAAAAATTATTCACCAAGGTTACATGCAGCTCACCCCCATTAGGAGTGTACTTGGAAAGAGCTGCATCACCTCCGTATGAGGACACGACAGTAGTATAATGGGAGAGTTCGGCCGCCTCCTCCTCCGCCCGCGGCGCGGGAAATTTGAATTCTGGCGGGAAATTTGAATTTTGGCGGGAGATTTGAATTTTGGCGCGAGATTTGAATTTGTAAACAAAGCCACGTGCTTTTTGACAGCTGTCATCGACAACAACGCATCGCTAACCTCACTGCTGCCATCTTGACGGGCCTAAACCTCACTAGTGCCAACTTAACCTAACTAGCATGAGGTAAACAAAGCCACGTGTTTTTTGACAGCCACGTGCTTTTTGACAGACAACAACGCATCGCTAACCTCAGTACTGCCATCTTGACGGGCCTAAACCTCAGTAGTGCCAACATAACCTAACTAGCGCGAGATAAACAAAGCCACGTGCTTTTTGACAGCCACGTGCTTTTTGACAGCTGTCACTTAACCTAACTAGCGCGAGGTAAACAAAGCCACGTGTTTTTCGACAGCCACGTGCTTTTTGACAGACAACAACGCATCGCTAACCTCAGTACTGCCATCTTGATGGGCCTAAACCTTAGTGGTACCAACTTAACCTAACTAGCGCGTGGTAAACAAAGCCACGTGCTTTTTGACAGCCACGTGCTTTTTTGACAGCTGTCATCCGCCATCTTTAATCCAGAGAGCGCAGTACTGCCCTATTTAGCTACTTACCTTTGACAGCTGTCATCCGCCATCTTTAATCTAGAGAGAACAGTACTGCCCTCTATGTGGTGGCGGCGGCAAATTCCACGTGCTCTTGTTTGGAAACAAAGCCACGTGCAGCTGTCATCCGCCATCTTTAATCACAGTGCTGCTCTCTTTAGCTACTTACCTTTGAAATGTGGTAGGCGGATAATTTGAAAAATGCTTTTTGACAGCAGCCATCTTTGAGCACCGTGCTGCCCTCTTTAGCTACTTACCTTTGAAATGTGGTGGCGGTAAATTCCACGTGCTTTACAAACCTATATGCTTTTCTGACAGCTGTCATCCGCCACCAGAGAGAACAGTGCTGCAATCTTTGTGGTGGCGGCAAATTCCACGTGCTCTTGTTTGGAAACAAATCAACATGCCTTTTTGACAGCTGTCAACCGCCATCTTTAATCACCGTGCTGCCCTCTTTAGCTACTTACCTTTGAAATGTGGTGGCGGTAAATTCCACGTGCTTTACAAACCTATATGCTTTTCTGACAGCTGTCATCCGCCATCTTTAATCCAAAGAGAACAGTGCTGCCCTCTATGTGGTGGCGGCAAATTCCACGTGCTTTACAAAGCCATGTGCTTTTTTTGACAGCTGTCATCCGCCATCTTTAATCAACAGAGCACCGTGCTGCGGGCAATTTCGTCAGTTGTCATCCGCCATCTTTAAACACCGTGCTGCCCTCTTTATGGCTACTACCTTAAGCATGCAGTAGCGGGCAATTTGAAAAGTTCTGTTAGCTATCATCCGCCATCTTTGAGCACCGTGCTGCCATCTTTAGCTAGATACCTTTGAAATGTGGCGGCGGATAATTTGAAAAAATGCTTTTTGACAGCGGTTATCTTTGAGCACCGTGCTACCTTCTATGTAGTGGTGGCAAATTCGACATGCTTTACAAACCTACGCGCTTTTTTTTGACAGCCATCTTTAAGCAACAGAGTACAGTGCTGCCCTCTTTGTTGTGGCGGCAAATTCCACGTGCTCTACAAAGCCACATGCTCTTTTGACAGCTGTCACCGCCATCTTTAACCAACAGAGCACTATGCTGCGGGCAATTTCGTTAGCTGTCATCCGACATCTTTAATGAACAGAGCACCGTGCTGCCCTCATGCGGGGCAATTTCGTTAGCTGTCATCCGCCATCTTTTAATGAACAGAGCACCGTGCTGCTCTCTGTAGTAGCGGGTAATTTGAAAAGTTCTGTTAGCTGTCATCCGCCATCTTTGAGCACCGTGCTGCCCGGTGGCGGCAAATTCTACGTGCTTTACAAACTCACGCGCAGCTGTCATCCACCATCTTACATCGCAAACCTCAGTGCTACACTCTGTGTGGTGGCGGATAATTTTATAAAGAAAAATTCTACAGCAGCCATCTCTCGACGCTAATTGCACAAGATGGTGGCTATACATGACTCCTTAAAGGTGCTTATGCAAGATGATCGCTATACATAGACGCCCTTGGGATGCTTGCGCAAGATGGCGGTTATACAAGGCTCCTTATGAGGGATTGCTTGCGCGAGATGGTGGTTGCTCTTATGAGGCGGCTTAAGGATCCTTGGCTAGAGACGCCCTAAGGATGCTTGCGCAAGATGGCGGATGCAAGATGGCGGATGCAAGATGGCGGCTATACATAGCTCCTTATGAGACAGCCAGTACTCGATACAACATGTGATCAGAACATTGATTGATGTGTTCAGAACACAAAATAAGTAGAATCGAACACTGTACTCGATACAACATGTGATTAAAACATTGTCTGGTGTGTTGAGAACACCACATAAGTAGAATCGAACGCTGTACAACATGTTAGGGGATACCTTTGTTTAGATTGAAACATAACAAGACTAGAATTGAACACTGCACATTGATTGATGTGTTCAGAACACAAAATAAGTAGAATCGAACACTGTACTCGATGTCGTTAACTTCAACATGTGATTAAAACATTGGCTGGTGTGTTCAGAACACTACATAAGTAGAATCGAACGCTGTACAACATGTTAGGGGATACCTTTGTTCTAAGAAGATCAGATTGAAACATAACAAGACTAGAATTGAACACTGCACTCGATGTCGGAAGATCAGATTGAAACATAACAAGACTAGAATTGAACACTGCACATTGATTGATGTGTTCAGGACACAAAATAAGTAGAATCGAACACTGTACTCGATGTCGTTAACTTCAACATGTGATTAAAACATTGTCTGGTGTGTTCAGAACACTACATAAGTAGAATCGAACGCTGTACAACATGTTAGGGGATACCTTTGTTTAGATTGAAACATAACAAGACTAGAATTGAACACTGCACTCGATGTCGTTACATGTGATCAGAACAATGATTGATGTGTTCAGATCACTAAACAAGTAGAACCGAACACTGTACAACATGTTAGGGGATACCTTTGTTCTAAGAAGATCAGATTGAAACATAACAAGACTAGAATTGAACACAGCACTCGATACAACATGTAATCAGAACATTGATTGATGTGTTCAGATCACTAAACAAGTAGAACCGAACACTGTACAACATGTTAGGGCATACCTTTCTTTAGATTGAAACTAACAAGACTAGAATCGAACACTGCACTCGATGTCGTTACATGTGATCCGATACAACATGTTAGGGGATACCTTTATCCTAAGAACCGAATACTGTACAACATGTTAGGGGATACCTTTGTTTAGATTGAAACTAACAAGACTAGAATCGAACACTGCACTCGATGTCGTTACATGTGATCCGATACAACATGTTAGGGGATACCTTTGTTCTAAGAACCGAACACTGTACAACATGTTAGGGGATACCTTTGTTTAGATTGAAACTAACAAGACGAGAATCGAACACTGCACTCGATGTCGTTACATGTGATCCGATACAGCATGTTAGGGGATACCTTTGTTTAGATTGAAACATAGCAAGCCTAGAATCGAACATTGTTTGATGTGTTCAGTACAACTTCAATGATTAACACACACTGTGCACATATAGCATAGCTAAAAACACACTGTGCACATATCGCATACCTAACACTTCAAATGATTTGCTTAGTACGAAAATAAAAAAATCTATACCGCGTAGCTAACTCGTTCATCACACTGCTAAGACGCTTAGTAATTGTGAATACACTCATACGAAAATCAAGAAAGCACACTGCGTAGCCAACTCGCTCGGCTCACTCGCTTAGTAATTGCAACACTGATACACACACGGATAAGAATGTTCCGAGATACTTACATGTTTTTTAAGGGGGGTGAAAGATCATAAATTATATGTACACATGTTGTCTCCTCCAAGTTGTAAGAGGAAATAGACGCAGTACTGCGAGTTTCCGCTCTAGCTGGCGAACGGAAGTAGCATGATATCTCAGCAAAAAATAATACGCGTGAGCTTGCAAGTCAGACACAATGATGGATACCGCGATTCAAATCCTGGCAACTTATGCCGTCGGGAAGGGTATCCGGCTAGATCATGTAATGACGATCGCGCAGGTCCCTCGCCTAGCATTTGCTATTTTTTACAGCTTCCAGTTCGAACCCGCTATCTTCCGAAGTAGTGAGAATGATTGAATAATGTTGAGTGTGATTCATTTGTTGGATGGAGGCGTTAAGCTGTGTGCAGGCTTCTTCGGTAGGAGTAGGCTATGTCGGGATATCTAGTTATCGATTTAAAATCCTAGTCAGGAAGGGCAACCGGTCGTATAAAACTACTAAGAGGCGGTGTGTGCAAAAAAAGCCAGCAATAAGTAAGGGCTGTTGATAGGGGTGTTAAACCTTGTGCAGACTCCTTCGAAAATGATTTTTGAGTACAAGAGTGTTGATGGTGATTCATCTGTCGGATGGAGACAATAAGCTTTGTGCAGGCTTCTTCAGTAGGAGTAGGCTATGTCGGGATATCTAGTTATCGATTTAAAATCCTAGTCAGGAAGGTCAACCGGTTGTAAAACTATGGTGTATGATCTAAGAGTCGGGGTGTGCAAAAAATCCAGCATTAAGTAAGGGCTGTTGATAGGGGGCGTTAAACTTTGTGCAGGCTCCTTCGAAAATGATTTTTGAGTACAAGACGTTGATGGTGATTCATCTGTCGGATGGAGGTAATAAGCCTTGTGCAGGCTTCTTCGGTAGGAGTAGGCTAGAATCGAACTCGGACCTCCGGGGGTAGCAGCTAATCACACTAACTACTACACCACAGAGGAGGACTATTTCAGAATATTTTACAACCTTAATTGGTACTGTGTTTTAACCTCTCCGCACAGAGCTTACATGGGCTGAATGCTACTCAGCTAAGAAGACGTTCGTGAGTTACAAGTCGCTTATCAGCACACCGTGTTTTCGTTCAAGGTTACTACTACAGCGGGAAGATACGTGTACAATTTCAGCCAACACATGCATTCCGCTGCTCGCTCAGAATGACTGTGCCGATACGACTTCAAGGACAGTAGAACAAACCCATAGCCTACAGTATGCATGCCTCTCACCCGGTAGTCTCGGGTTCGATTCTCTTGGGAATAAAAATGTGTTAAAATCGCAAGAATTTGTTGAGTTGTCCTTCCTGACGCAAAACTAGCAGTATCTAACCTCTTACATCATACACTACAGTTTTCAACCGGTTGCCCTTCCTGACGCCAAAGAACTCGGATTAAGAATCTGTTTTGTTTTAAGACTAGTTGTCCTTCCTGACGCAAAACTGGTAGTATCTAAGCTCTTACATCATACGCTATTGTTTTCAACCGGTTGCCCTTCCTGACGTCAAAGAACTCGGATTAAGAATCTGTCGAGAATCGGGGGGTTTTACAGCTAGATGCTCTTCTTATATTTTAAATCGCTGTATCACTACTGCCGGATGCCCTTCCTGACTAAGATTTTAAATCGCAAGAATTTGTTTTAAGACTCAAGTCTTGTTATGTTTCTTTCGTAATCTGCAAGTCTAAACATGCATATCGCTGCACACTCTTGCCTTCGCGATGCGTGTTCGATAATTGTTTTCAACCGGTTGCCCTTCCTGACGTCAAACAACTCGGATTAAGAATCTGTCGAGAATCGGGGGTTTTACAGCTAGATTTTAAATCGCAGTATCACGAACTATTGTTTTACTGCCGGATGCCCTTCCTGACTAAGATTTTAAATCGCAAGAATTTGTTTTAAGACTCAAGTCTTGTTATGTTTCTCTCGTAATCTGCAAGTCTAAACATGCATATCGCTGCACACTCTCGCCTTTGCGATGCGTGTTCGATAATTGTTTTCGACCGGTTGCCCTTCCTGACGTCAAAGAACTCGGATTAAGAATCTGTCGAGAATCGGGGGTTTTACAGCTAGATTTTAAATCGCAGTATCACGAACTATTGTTTTACTACCGGATACCCTTTCTGACTAAGATTTTTAATCGCAAGAATTTGTTTTAAGACTCAAGTCTTGTTATGTTTCTTTCGTAATCTGCAAGTCTAAACATGCATATCGCTGCACACTCTTGCCTTCGCGATGCGTGTTCGATAATTGTTTTCAACCAGTTGCCCTTCCTGACGTCAAAGAACTCTGATTAAGAATCTGTCGAGAATCGGGGGTTTTACAGCTAGATTTTAAATCGCAGTATCACGAACTATTGTTTTACTGCCGGATGCCCTTCCTGACTAAGATTTTAAATCGCAAGAATTTGTTTTAAGACTCAAGTCTTGTTATGTTTCTCTCGTAATCTGCAAGTCTAAACATGCATATCGCTGCACACTCTCGCCTTCGCGATGCGTGTTCGATAATTGTTTTCAACCGGTTGCCCTTCCTGACGTCAAAGAACTCGGATTAAGAATCTGTCGAGAATCGGGGGTTTTACAGCTAGATTTTAAATCGCAGTATCACGACCTATTGTTTTACTACCGGATACCCTTCCTGACTAAGATTTTAAATCGCAAGAATTTGTTTTAAGACTCAAGTCTTGTTATGTTTCTTTCGTAATCTGCAAGTCTAAACATGCATATCGCTGCACACTCTTACCTTCGCGATGCGTGTTCGATAATTGTTTTCAACCAGTTGCCCTTCCTGACGTCAAAGAACTCGGATTAAGAATCTGTCGAGAATCGGGGGTTTTACAGCTAGATTTTAAATCGCAGTATCACGAACTATTGTTTTACTGCCGGATGCCCTTCCTGACTAAGATTTTAAATCGCAAGAATTTGTTTTATGACTCAAGTCTTGTTATGTTTCTCTCGTAATCTGCAAGTCTAAACATGCATATCGCTGCACACTCTCGCCTTTGCGATGCGTGTTCGATAATTGTTTTCAACCGGTTGCCCTTCCTGACGTCAAAGAACTCGGATTAAGAATCTGTCGAGAATCGTGTGTTTTACAGCTAGATTTTAAATCGCTGTATCACGAACTATTGTTTTACTGCCGGATGCCCTTCCTGACTAAGATTTTAAATCGCAAGAATTTGTTTTAAGACTCAAGTCTTGTTATGTTTCTTTCGTAATCTGCAAGTCTAAACAAGCATATCGCTGCACACTCTTGCCTTCGCGATGCGTGTTCGATAATTGTTTTCGACCGGTTGCCCTTCCTGACGTCAAAGAACTCGGATTAAGAATCTGTCGAGAATCGGGGGTTTTACAGCTAGATTTTAAATCGCAGTATCACGAACTATTGTTTTACTGCCGGATGCCCTTCCTGACTAAGATTTTAAATCGCAAGAATTTGTTTTAAGACTCAAGTCTTGTTATGTTTCTCTCGTAATCTGCAAGTCTAAACATGCATATCGCTGCACACTCTCGCCTTCGCGATGCGTGTTCGATAATTGTTTTCAACCGGTTGCCCTTCCTGACGTCAAAGAACACGGATTAAGAATCTGTCGAGAATCGGGGGTTTTACAGCTAGATTTTAAATCGCTGTATCACGAACTATTGTTTTACTGCCGGATGCCCTTCCTGACTAAGATTTTAAATCGCAAGAATTTGTTTTAAGACTCAAGTCTTGTTATGTTTCTTTCGTAATCTGCAAGTCTAAACAAGCATATCGCTGCACACTCTTGCCTTCGCGATGCGTGTTCGATAATTGTTTTCGACCGGTTGCCCTTCCTGACGTCAAAGAACTCGGATTAAGAATCTGTCGAGAATCGGGGGTTTTACAGCTAGATTTTAAATCGCAGTATCACGAACTATTGTTTTACTGCCGGATGCCCTTCCTGACTAAGGTTTTAAATCGCAAGAATTTGTTTTAAGACTCAAGTCTTGTTATGTTTCTCTCGTAATCTGCAAGTCTAAACATGCATATCGCTGCACACTCTCGCCTTTGCGATGCGTGTTCGATAATTGTTTTCAACCGGTTGCCCTTCCTGACGTCAAAGAACTCGGATTATGAATCTGTCGAGAATCGGGGGTTTTACAGCTAGATTTTAAATCGCAGTATCACGAACTATGGTTTTACTGCCGGATGCCCTTCCTGACTAAGATTTTAAATCGCAGGAATTTGTTTTAAGACTCAAGTCTTGTTATGTTTCTTTCGTAATCTGCAAGTCTAAACAAGCATATCGCTGCACACTCTTGCCTTCGCGATGCGTGTTCGATAATTGTTTTCGACCGGTTGCCCTTCCTGACGTCAAAGAACTCGGATTAAGAATCTGTCCAGAATCGGGGGTTTTACAGCTAGATTTTAAATCGCAGTATCACGAACTATTGTTTTACTACCGGATACCCTTCCTGACTAAGATTTTTTATCGCAAGAATTTGTTTTAAGACTCAAGTCTTGTTATGTTTCTTTCGTAATCTGCAAGTCTAAACATGCATATCGCTGCACACTCTTGCCTTCGCGATGCGTGTTCGATAATTGTTTTCAACCAGTTGCCCTTCCTGACGTCAAAGAACTCGGATTAAGAATCTGTCGAGAATCGGGGGTTTTACAGCTAGATTTTAAATCGCAGTATCACGAACTATTGTTTTACTGCCGGATGCCCTTCCTGACTAAGATTTTAAATCGCAGGAATTTGTTTTAAGACTCAAGTCTTGTTATGTTTCTTTCGTAATCTGCAAGTCTAAACAAGCATATCGATGCACACTCTTGCCTTCGCGATGCGTGTTCGATAATTGTTTTCAAACGGTTGCCCTTCCTGACGTCAAAGAACTCGTATTAAGAATCTGTCGAGAATCGGGGGTTTTACAGCTAGATTTTAAATCGCAGTATCACGAACTATTGTTTTACTGCCGGATGCCCTTCCCGACTAAGATTTTAAATCGCAATAATTTGTTTTACACAGGACTACATAAAACTAGAGGACAAATGGCAAGCGCAACCACCGAAGAATACCAACGAGAACGAAAGAAATACAAGGACCTAATAAGAAAGAAGAAAAAGCAACACCTGGAAAAAGAACATAAGAAAATGGTAGAGGAGGCAGAAGAAGACCCCTACCGAGCTCTGAGGCCAAAAGGGCAGAAAATACAGCCAAACATACCTATGGAAACATGGATAGATCATATAAGAATAGTAATTTGCTCAAAAGAAACAAGACCCATGATTAAGACACCTATGACTCCACAAGCTGATGAGATCTTCACCACGGATGAAATTGCAAAAGCGATACAGAAAATGAGGAATAACAGAGTACCAGGAGTAGATGGAATAAGAAGTGAACACTTAAAGCAGACAGCACAAGAATACTTACCGATATGGACCTCCCTTCTAAATAAATGTTTAGAATTAGGAAGTATACCAGACGAATGGAGAAAGTCAACAATCAAGCTATTATACAAGGGAAAAGGAGACACAGAGAACCCAAACGCGTATAGAGGAATAGCGTTGGAATCTACATTACTGAAACTCCTAACAGGAATCCTCGCCAAAAGGCTGGCAGAGAAGCTAGAACCCCTTCTACCAGAGGAACAGTTTGGTTTTAGAAAGGGAAGGTCCACGACCCTGGCAGTAGAAAACCTGTTGGAACAAATAAAACAGACAATAGAAAGACCAAAAGGAAAACTATATGTGGTTTTTGTTGATTACTCAAAAGCCTTCGATACGGTCAACAGAAAGGTATTAATAGATAAACTGGAGGAACTAATTGGAAGAACGAGCACAACGACCCTGATATCGAATATACTGGCAGAAAACTACATACAGATAGATGATGGAATAGGCATATCTGACTGGCTGTCACAGACGAACGGTATCCTCCAAGGCGATCCACTCAGCCCTATCCTGTTTAATGTTCTCACGAACGATGTCACCAAAGGAATGGCAGGAACAAGCACATACGTATACGCTGATGACATGGCCCTCGCAGCGACAGATATAGATAAACTGCAAGTATCGCTAAACACACTATGTGAATGGGCAGAGAGAAACGACATCCAGATAAACGAAGAGAAGACGGAATTGGTAGTATTTAGGAAAGGAGGAAGACTCACTGAAGCAGAGAACATCAAATGCAATGGCAAACTACTCAAGAGGGCTAACAATTTTAAATATCTAGGTATCACAATTCAAACAACGGGAAAGAGTTTCAGTTTACATATAAGATCTAGAGCAGTGGCGGCCACTAGGGCTATGAATGAAATCAGGAACATCACACAACTATCGATCAGCACAGCTATGGACTTGTTTAGGTTAAAGATACTACCTGTTCTGACGTATGGCCTAGAATTAGTGGCAGAATACCTCACGTACAAACAGCTGGAAGAATTGGAGCGAGTAAAGGCTAGATACCTGAAGAGAATTTTAGGAGTCCCGCAGAATGCAAGATCGAGGCTAGTGTATGAGCTTACCAGGGAGACCTTCTTAATAGAGGATCTGAGATGCGAGCTCATACTTCAAGCTAGTACCAGCTTCAAACAGCTTATACAAGATCTGCATGAGAAGAAAAACAACATACCAGAGAACTTCTATGCAACATCTGCTATGCAAGACAGGACCTGGATGGAAGCTAATCATGATATGCGACACGTGACGACGAGATTGGCGATCCATGGTTTCCACCACAAAGTGTGCTGCAACAAATTATTTCACGAACCAAATGACGAATGTGTGTGTGTGTTGTGCTTGGAATTCTGTGATAGATACCATATTGTAAAATGCAGGAATAGACAGAAATCCATCGTAGCTTATAGCAAAGAAAAGTAATGTGTATATAATGTAAATGTAATGTAATGTAATGTAATGGTATTCTGCACGGCATGTGCGCATTTTTCAATAATAATAATAATTTGTTTTAAGACTCAAGTCTTGTTATGTTTCTTTCGTAATCTGCAAGTCTAAACAAGCATACCGCTGCACACTCTTACCTTCGCGATGCGTGTTCGATAATTGTTTTCAACCGGTTGCCCTTCCTGACGTCAAAGAACTCGGATTAAGAATCTGTCGAGAATCGGGGTTTTACAGCTAGATGCTCTTCTTAGATTTTAAATCGCTGTATCACGAACTATTGTTTTACTGCCGGATGCCCTTCCTGACTAAGATTTTAAATCGCAAGAATTTGTTTAGTTGCCCTTCCTGACGCAAAACTGGCAGTATCTAGCCTCTTACATCATACACTATGGTTTTCGACCGGTTGCCCTTCCTGACGTCAAAGAACTCGGATTAAGAATCTGTTTTGTTTTAAGACTAGTTGTCCTCCCTGACACAAAACTGGTAGTATCTAACCTCTTATATCATACACTATTGTTTTCAACCGGTTGCCCTTCCTGACGTCAAAGAACTCGGATTAAGAATCTGTCGAGAATCGGGGTCTTTACAGCTAGATGCTCTTCTTAGATTTTAAATCGCTGTATCACGAACTATTGTTTTACTGCCGGATACCCTTCCTGACTAAGATTTTAAATCGCAAGAATTTGTTGAGTTGCCCTTCCTGACGCAAAACTGGCAGTATCTAGCCTCTTACATCATACACTATGGTTTTCGACCAGTTGCCCTTCCTGACGTCAAAGAACTGGGATTAAGAATCTGTTTTACAACTCGAGAATCGGGGATTTATAGCTAGATGCTCGCCGGATGCCCTTCCCGACGGCATAAGTTGCCAGGATTTGAATCGCGGTGTCCATCATTGTGTCTGACTTGCAAGCTCACGCGTATTATTTTTTGCTGAGATATCATGCTACTTCCGTTCGCCAGCTAGAGCAGAAACTCGCAGTACTGCGTCTATTTCATCTTACAACTTGGAGGAGACAGCATGTGTACATATAATTTATGATCTTTCACCCCCCTTAAAAAACATGTAAGTATCTCGGAACATTCTTATCCGTGTGTGTATCAGTGTTGCAATTACTAAGCGAGTGAGCCGAGCGAGTTGGCTACGCAGTGTGCTTTCTTGATTTTCGTATGAGTTTATTCACAATTACTAAGCGTCTTAGCAGTGTGATGAACGAGTTAGCTACGCGGTATAGATTTTTTTATTTTCGTACTAAGCAAATCATTTGAAGTGTTAGGTATGCGATATGTGCACAGTGTGTTTTTAGCTATGCGATATGTGCACAGTGTGTGTTAATGATTGAAGTTGTACTGAACACATCAAACAATGTTCGATTCTAGGCTTGCTATGTTTCAATCTAAACAAAGGTATCCCCTAACATGCTGTATCGGATCACATGTAACGACATCGAGTGCAGTGTTCGATTCTAGTCTTGTTAGTTTCAATCTAAACAAAGGTATCCCCTAACATGTTGTACAGTGTTCGGTTCTTAGAACAAAGGTATCCCCTAACATGTTGTAACGGATCACATGAAACGACATCGAGTGCAGTGTTCGATTCTAGTCTTGTTAGTTTCAATCTAAACAAAGGTATCCCCTAACATGTTGTACAGTATTCGGTTCTTAGGATAAAGGTATCCCCTAACATGTTGTATCGGATCACATGTAGCGACATCGAGTGCAGTGTTCGATTCTAGTCTTGTTAGTTTCAATCTAAACAAAGGTATCCCCTAACATGTTGTACAGTGTTCGGTTCTACTTGCTTCGTGATCTGAACACATCAATCAATGTTCTGATTACATGTTGTGTCGAGTGCAGTGTTCAATTCTAGTCTTGTTATGTTTCAAGCTGATCTTCTTAGAACAAAGGTATCCCCTAACATGTTGTACAGTGTTCGGTTCTACTTGTTTAGTGATCTGAACACATCAATCAATGTTCTGATTTCATGTTGTATCGAGTGCTGTGTTCAATTCTAGTCTTGTTATGTTTCAATCTGATCTTCTTAGAACAAAGGTATCCCCTAACATGTTGTACAGTGTTCGGTTCTACTTGTTTAGTGATCTGAACACATCAATCATTGTTCTGATCACATGTAACGACATCGAGTGCAGTGTTCAATTCTAGTCTTGTTATGTTTCAATCTAAACAAAGGTATCCCCTAACATGTTGTACAGCGTTCGATTCTACTTATGTAGTGTTCTGAACACACCAGACAATGTTTTAATCACATGTTGAAGTTAACGACATCGAGTACAGTGTTCGATTCTACTTATTTTGTGTTCTGAACACATCAAACAATGTGCAGTGTTCAATTCTAGTCTTGTTATGTTTCAATCTGATCTTCCGACATCGAGTGCAGTGTTCAATTCTAGTCTTGTTATGTTTCAATCTGATCTTCTTAGAACAAAGGTATCCCCTAACATGTTGTACAGCGTTCGATTCTACTTATGTAGTGTTCTGAACACACCAGCCAATGTTTTAATCACATGTTGAAGTTAACGACATCGAGTACAGTGTTCGATTCTACTTATTTTGTGTTCTGAACACATCAATCAATGTGCAGTGTTCAACTCTAGTCTTGTTATGTTTCAATCTAAACAAAGGTATCCCCTAACATGTTGTACAGCGTTCGATTCTACTTATGTAGTGTTCTGAACACACCAGACAATGTTTTAATCACATGTTGTATCGAGTACAGTGTTCGATTCTACTTATTTTGTGTTCTGAACACATCAATCAATGTTCTGATCACATGTTGTATCGAGTACTGGCTGTCTCATAAGGAGCTATGTATAGCCGCCATCTTGCATCCGCCATCTTGCGCAAGCATCCTTAGGGCGTCTCTAGCCAAGGATCCTTAAGCCGCCTCATAAGAGCAACCACCATCTCGCGCAAGCAATCCCTCATAAGGAGCCTTGTATAACCGCCATCTTGCGCAAGCATCCCAAGGGCGTCTATGTATAGCGATCATCTTGCATAAGCACCTTTAAGGAGTCATGTATAGCCACCATCTTGTGCAATTAGCGTCGAGAGATGGCTGCTGTAGAATTTTTCTTTTTAAAATTATCCGCCACCACATAGAGTGTAGCACTGAGGATTGCGATGTAAGGTGGCGGATGACAGCTGCGCGTGAGTTTGTAAAGCACGTAGAATTTGCCGCCACCGGGCAGCACGGTGCTCAAAGATGGCGGATGACAGCTAACAGAACTTTTCAAATTACCCGCTACTACAGAGAGCAGCACGGTGCTCTGTTCATTAAAACATGGCGGATGACAGCTAACGAATTTGCCCCGCATGAGGGCAGCACGGTGCTCTGTTCATTAAAGATGTCGGATGACAGCTAACGAAATTGCCCGCAGCATAGTGCTCTGTTGGTTAAAGATGGCGGGTGACAGCTGTCAAAAGAGCATGTGGCTTTGTAGAGCACGTGGAATTTGCCGCCACAACAAAGAGGGCAGCACTGTACTCTGTTGCTTAAAGATGGCTGTCAAAAAAAAGCGCGTGGGTTTGTAAAGCATGTAGAATTTGCCACCACTACATAGAGGGTAGCACGGTGCTCAAAGATAACCGCTGTCAAAAAGCATTTTTTCAAATTATCCGCCGCCACATTTCAAAGGTATCTAGCTAAAGATGGCAGCACGGTGCTCAAAGATGGCGGATGATAGCTAACAGAACTTTTCAAATTGCCCGCTACTACGTGCTTAAGGTAGTAGCCATAAAGAGGGCAGCACGGTGTTTAAAGATGGCGGATGACAACTGACGAAATTGCCCGCAGCACGGTGCTCTGTTGATTAAAGATGGCGGATGACAGCTGTCAAAAAAGCACATGGCTTTGTAAAGCACGTGGAATTTGCCGCCACCACATAGAGGGCAGCACTGTGCTCTCTGGATTAAAGATGGCGGATGACAGCTGTCAGAAAAGCATATAGGTTTGTAAAGCACGTGGAATTTACCGCCACCACATTTCAAAGGTAAGTAGCTAAAGATGGCAGCACGGTGATTAAAGATGGCGGTTGACAGCTGTCAAAAAAGCATGTTGATTTGTTTCCAAACAAGAGCACGTGGAATTTGCCGCCTCCACAAAGATTGCAGCACTGTTCTCTCTGGTGGCGGATGACAGCTGTCAGAAAAGCATATAGGTTTGTAAAGCACGTGGAATTTACCGCCACCACATTTCAAAGGTAAGTAGCTAAAGAGGGCAGCACGGTGCTCAAAGATGGCTGCTGTCAAAAAGCATTTTTCAAATTATCCGCCACCACATTTCAAAGGGAAGTAGCTAAAGAGAGCAGCACTGTGATTAAAGATGGCGGATGACAGCTGCACGTGGCTTTGTTTCCAAACAAGAGCACGTGGAATTTGCCGCCGCCACCACATAGAGGGCAGTACTGTTCTCTCTAGATTAAAGATGGCGGATGACAGCTGTCAAAGGTAAGTAGCTAAAGAGGGCAGCACTGCGCTCTCTGGATTAAAGATGGCGGATGACAGCTGTCAAAAAAGCACGTGGCTGTCAAAAAGCACGTGGCTTTGTTTACCACGCGCTAGTTAGGTTAAGTTGGTACCACTAATGTTTAGGCCCGTCAAGATGGCAGTACTGAGGTTAGCGATGCGTTGTTGTCTGTCAAAAAGCACGTGGCTGTCGAAAAACACGTGGCTTTGTTTACCTCGCGCTAGTTAGGTTAAGTGACAGCTCTCAAAAAGCACGTGGCTGTCAAAAAGCACGTGGCTTTGTTTATCTCGCGCTAGTTAGGTTAAGTTGGCACTACTGAGGTTTAGGCCCGTCAAGATGGCAGTACTGAGGTTAGCGATGCGTTGTTGTCTGTCAAAAAGCACGTGGCTGTCAAAAAACACGTGGCTTTGTTTACCTCATGCTAGTTAGGTTAAGTTGGCACTAGTGAGGTTTAGGCCCGTCAAGATGGCAGCAGTGAGGTTAGCGATGCGTTGTTGTCGATGACAGCTGTCAAAAAGCACGTGTCTTTGTTTACAAATTCAAATCTCGCGCCAAAATTCAAATCTCCCGCCAAAATTCAAATTTCTCGCCAGAATTCAAATTTCCCGCGCCGCGGGCGGAGGAGGAGGAGGCCGAACTCTCCCATTATACTACTCACGACTTTACTGTGTCGTCAACGTTCAGATGTTGGCCCCACAATTGAAAACGCGCACTCTGCAATACTCCATTTCGTCAGAGCTATTGTGAAAATACTTCTTATGCGACCGAAAAAGATATAGTTCTATTTTAAAGGAACTTAGTACCGTTGCCTCGGTACTTACTAAAGCATGGGACACATGTTGCTCGTTTGTGTGTTAGTCCCTTGTTATAGACCAAGAAGAAACCGCGTATCGCTATCATGAACTAGTCAGGAAATATTTGAGGTGAAGAAGTGGGTCGGCCATCCTATGTCTATGCATGTATGTATGTATGTATGTATGTATGTATGTATGTATGTATGTACAGTCGCTCAAAGAAAGAATGAACGCATGGTATTAAGTAAGTTCCTACCGGGCTGAGTAGCTAAGACGATAGAGCGCAGGCCTTCGTACTTCAAGTTAGAAATTCGAACCTGGTTCACTCCGGTGGTATTTGAAGGTGCTTAGGTACTCCAATCTCGTGTATTTTACTGCACGTAAAAGAATTCCTACGTGTAACAGCATTCTGGCACACTGGCGTCTCCGAAAACAGTAAAAATAGTTAATTGGTCATAATCCTAATAATATGTAAGCTCTTCCAGGTGTACTTTTACAAGAAATAAATATACTCAAATACACTGCGTTGAATGATGGAATACTTGGGGCGATATCTATATAGGAGGTGAATTATATTTTGACAGTTACTAAAACTAACAGGCACTAAAGGAAAGCAAATAGGAATTTGGAAAGGGAATCACAATCCGAGGATAGGAAATAAAAACCTTGAGATTTGCCGACGATTTTCTTATTTTTCTCTCAACCTGCAGAAGATCTGGAGATTTCTGAATGATATCCTGGGTAAGGAGTACAAGATAAAAATAATTAAGTCCAAAACAAAAGTAACGAAATGCAGTCGAACGAAGTCAGGTGATGCAGGTAATAGTAGGTTACGAAATGAAATCTTAAAGGAAGTAGACGAATATTGTTGCTTGGGTTGTAAAATAACTAACGATGGCAGAAGTGAGTAAGACATAAAATGCAGACTAGCAAACAAAGTAACCAAGTACTTTCTTAAGAAAAGAAATTTGCTGACTTCGAACCTTGATACAGGAATTAGAAAACAAAGTTTTTGATGACTTTCGTGTGGAGCGTGGCATTGTATGGAAATGAAATATTGACGATAGCGAGTTCAGAAAGGAACAGAATAGAAGCTTTCGAAATGTGGTGTTACAGAATAATGCTGAAGTTGATATGAGTAGATCGAATCGTGAATGTTGCGATAATGAATAGAATTGGTGAGAAGTAATCGATTTGGCTAAATTTGACGAGAAGAAGGGATAAAATTATAGGACAGATCTGAAGAAACTCAGGACTTGTTCAGTTGTTTTTTGAGGGAAGTGTAGGTGGTAAGAACGGTATGGGTAGACCAAGGTACGAATATGATAAGCAGATCAGAGCAGATGTAGGATACACCAGTTATGTAGAAATTAAAAGGTTAGCACAGGCTACTGTGGCATGGAGAGCTGCATCAATCCAGTCTACGGACTGATGACTCAAACAACAAGAACCAAAATTACATCTGATAAAATAGTAAGTGTGAAAAACATAAAAGACCGTGTGCTCATTCGTTTTTTGAGCGACCACACCTCTGTAAGAATACATTATATCAACGTGTAATACTCAAGTAGAAGTTGAAAACTTTATCTCCGTATTAAAGCATTTTAAAACACACACATCACAATTGTAATTCCTTTGCTGCCACAAATTAGAAAGAACGTATTTCCACACAAATAAGAGAATTAAGGCTGCTGTCTCTTGTCCTCACATTTCTTTTCTCTGACAGTTTCACACGAAAGAATGCACACCGACCTTTTATACACGTACTGTACTGTGCTGTTGGAATATCCACCGCGAGATAAAATGTTATGGCCTGCTCCGTGTCAGCGACATCATGCAAACTTCAAGGCTTGCAAAGAAGCTAACGAACAAACAAAAACGATGAAAATAAAATGATCATCTGTGTATTAACCTTTCTGCTAATTGGCCTGTTGAATTATAAAGCGAGAAAATGTATAATCCAGCAAATTCGCTGTGCGGTTTGGGCGAGCAGCTGTGAGCTTGCATTCGGGTGATATTTGGTTCGATCCCCACTGTCGGCAGCCCCTAAGATGGTTTTCTCTGGTTTCCGCTTTTCACACCCTGCAAATGCTGGGGCTGTGTCTTAATTGAGGCCACGGCAACTTCCTTTTATATAAAAAGTAAAGTTCTCATAGGTTTTGTCCAACTACCATAGCTGCAATTATTCAAACAACGTGGTTGAGAGAATAATAAGCTATTAACTTCCGTAAAGAGTTTTGATTTAGACCACTTAATGATCCAATTAACCACTTTTAGCCATAGTCGTCATAAGACCTGCCTGTGTCGATGCGAAGTAAGAAAATTGATGGGTTGGTTCGTGTGCGGAGAACCTTTCGACTGATTTCAGGAATTCTTGCAACATTAGAAAGCTTATCTCTGCACAAGTGTCATTCTTAAATCTGAATGTTTTGATCTGAATTGGTTTATTTTTCTTAGCGTAAAAGAATATAATAGATCGGTCAAACTCAAATTTGGCAAGTTTCTAGCAGGAAACTTAAGTTAATATGCAGACTACTTGCTACCAGCCTGTCCCTTAAGGGACCATGCAGTGAAAGAGAATGTGAAACAAGTCACAGGAAAATAAACGCGTGGGTCCCGTATCAGTGAACATCCTTCCCAAATGGTTAGTCCTATAAAGACGAGAAGACTACCAAATGTATTTCCATCAATTAACGGCACTGATACACCTATAAAACTTTCTCCAAGGAGGGAGATCCCCTTTCATTTGTCCACCAAGTCTTTGTTTAAATGACTTCAAAGGGGTAGGAAAATGATCGAAGATCTCCCTAAATAAAATATTCCAAACTCTAATTCCTCCCACAAGAAACGAATACTTGCCACGATTTGTCCTCTTAATTCTTAACTTTATACATACATACATATATTTCATATAGACCATTGTGCCTTTGAGCGTTCAGTCTGCAAACCTCTGTAAATTTACTAAACGTCGCCACAATCCTGTATCTGCAACTAGTGCTGCGGCCTCATATAATTCTATACCTCTTATCCTTAAATCGTTAGAAACTGAGTCTAACCATCGTCGTCTTGGTCTCCCTCTATTCCTCTTACTCTCCATAACAGAGTCCATTATTCTCCTAGGTAACCTATTCTCCTCCATTCGTCTCACATGACCCCACCACCGAAGCCGGTTTATGCGTACAGCTTCATTCATCGAGTTCATTCCTAACTTACCCTCTACTTCTTTGTTCCGAGTACTCTCCTGCCATTCTTTCCACCTGTTTGAACCCGCAATCATTCTAGCTAACTTTCATGTCTGTTGCTTCTAACTTATGAATAAGATATCCTGAGTCCACCCAGCTTTCGCTACTACGTCTAACGATTTAGTTGAAGGTGGTGTTTTGACATAAATAATGTATGTCCTATGACTGGAAGTCATGTGAAATTAGCGATACATGATGCGTTACGCGATGTTACCTAGCAAATGTGTAGGCTGCGACGTGAAATACTGATGAAAAGTCATGACTGAGAGACATATGGAAGGTTCTTTTATCAACGACGCCACATCTCATCATACACTAGAGAAATGATTATTTCATTCGTCGTAGTTTAATAGGTCCTGGATCAGTTTTCCCCTTTCTATGCCCTGAAGCCTACACTTAATAACTCAAGTATAAAAATATTTATTTTAAAATTTTTAAAATTGAAAATTTAAATTTTTAAATTTTAAATTTTTAAATTTTTTTTAAATTGAAAATTTAATTTTTTTAATTTTATTGTTAAAATTGGTTGAGTGTAAGAGAGGGCCGTGAGCCCTAACTTAGCCACAAATGTAAGCCAGTAATAAATAAAATTCCATAGAGATGACTCGACTCTCGAAAAGGTAAGGTAAGGGTTTTTCTGCCCGAAGGCAGGGCCGAACCTCCGCAGAGGTGTTCCTGAGCCGGAGTTTACGTGCGGTAGGGTGGCCAGTTCCTTTCCGCTCCTCCATTCCCTTACCCCCCCACCAACAGCGCGTGGCAACCCATCCAACTCCTGACCACGCCCAATGTTGCTTAACTTCGGAGATCTCACGGGATCCGCTGTTTCAACACGGCTACGGTCGTTGGCACTCTCGAAGAGGATTCGTTATATTCGAGTATAAATAGACTAATCGTGACCAATTCGAGTTTAATTTATTGAAAGGTTTTAAGATCATTCGATTTTTCCAAAGGGAAATTTGACAAAAAATATTACGTATTAAAGAATAATTTAGAGCTTACGGCTGAGGCACTGAAACGTCCAGTATGAAGCGCTGAAGCTCTGAGCTTGTCTCCCGAGAAACCATAAACGAGCGTTATTTGATGAATTATACATACATTTGGAAGCAATTGCCGCCTCTGTGGTGTAGTGGTTAGCGTGATTAGCTGCCACCCCCGGAGGTCCGGGTTCGATTCCCGGCTCTGCCACGAAATTTGAAAAGTGGTACGAGGGCTGGAACGGGGTCCACTCAGCCTCGGGAGGTCAACTGAGTACAGGTGGGTTCGATTCCCACCTCAGCCATCCTGGAAGTGGTTTTCCGTGGTTTCCCACTTCTCCTCCAGGCGAATGCAGGGGTGGTACCTAACTTAAGGCCACGGCCGCTTTCTTCCCTCTTCCTTGCCTATCCCTTCCAATCTTCCCATCCCTCCACAAGGCCCCTGTTCAGCATAGCAGGTGAGGCCGCCTGGGCGAGGTACTGGTCATACTCCCCAGTTGTATCCCCCGACCAAGAGTCTGAAGCTCCAGGACACTGCCCTTGAGGCGGTAGAGGTGGGATCCGTCGCTAAGTCCGAGAGAAAAACCGAACCTGGAGGGTAAACAGATGATGATGATGATGATGATGGAAGCAATTTCTTACGTGGAGAATCGCGGGTAAATGCCAGTAGAATATAAACTACAATCACCCCATATCCATAAATAAACACTTTAATATGATTATATCTCGAATATCAATTTCCTCCGTTTAATAAGACTCCGCATGTTTTTATGACTACTATAAAGTTTATTGCCATGTAGTTCACATGGGTATGATATCTTACTGGACGAGTTCAGTGAGTCGAAAGAAGGTAGATTCCGTCTTGTTAATTCTGTAAAGAAGGAGTACATTGATCATTTTTATATAAGTACCGTCATGGTTCCAAAATACAGGGTGGTTCATACGTGAATAATGCTTTCCGGTAATCTGTAACATGAACAGCAATAAATCACAATGTTTCATTCCCCCTTTATCCGACTCGTTGGCTGAATGGTCAGCGTACTGGCCTTCGGTTCAGAGGGTCCCGGGTTCGATTCCCGGCCGGGTCGGGGATTTTAACCTTCATTGGTTAATTCCAATGGCCCGGGGGCTGGGCGTTTGTGCTGTCCCCAACATCCCTGCAACTCACACACCACACATAACACTATCCTCCACCACAATAACACGCAGTTACCTACACATTGCAGATGCCGCCCACCCTCATCGGAGGGTCTGCCTACAACTGCTGCACTCGGCTAGAAATAGACACACGAAATTATTATTCCCCCTTTCAAATTGTGTGAGAGATCTTAGAGTTTCATCCATGTTTTATGTGAGGGCAGATATTTTTCAGGCTGCGGATGATTAGTTTCTTTATCGCTGTGCACCATTACAATCTTAGACATGATCATGATTCTTAATTTACAGTGTACACTTCAGCAACGGATCTTTTTTGTGAATAATTAATGGATAAAATACTCGTCCAGACAGGGCCACAATTTTGCCGTTGGTACAACGTTTGGATACAAATGGAAATGCAAAGTGCGTTCAGGAGAGAGAATAGCGTGCACGATACTGGCTATAGTGAGAAAGTTGGAATGAAATGGGTCTTTGTTGAGCGAGTCTGGCAAACATCCCACATCGGGTTTGGCAGACGTGGCAGATGATGTTCAGACTCGTTTGCTTCGATCTCTAAGGAAACTGTTTCGTCGCATTATGAATAGAGTATATGTATGTATTTATGCACAGAATATCTACATGTAATACTTAAGTAGAAGTTGAACAGTTTATCTCCGTATTAAAGCATTTTAAAACGAACACATCACAATTGTAATCCCTTTGTTGCCACGTATTCCATATCGACGGTGTGGAAGCAATACCTCGTATCCCACAACGACCTTCCTCTCCATTATTTTTCTTAGGACGCTCACGCTTCCGAGCCACACACGGATATGCAGTCCATCAGAATAATGTTCGTTTTCTTCTTTTTCCTATGCAATTTCATAATTAAAAATGAACGTTATTGTATCGTACTGTAGGAATTTCTTGCAGAATTTACGCACTCCTACAGTGTAATACATTTAAGATTAATTTTACCTTACACATTAGCACAGGAAAATGACACAACGAATGTTGTGATGTACTGCATATCCGCGTGTGGCTCGGAGGCGTGACAAGTCTTGTGGAGGATAATACATCGAAAGAATATTCTGGGATATGAGGAATTTCTCGCGGACCCTCGATATATCAAAGAGCGACCAAGCGGCCATATAAGATGACTGACATGTTGTACCAGTCAGATAGGGAAAAACGGGCCCGTTACTGCACTTGGTTCTTGTATTTTACTTTATAGCTACCTGGAATTCTGAACATCATGTGGTTCACAGATAAGTCCTGTTTCCATCTTACAAGTTACGCGAATTTTCGTAATACCCGGATTTGGGCCACACCTAACCAACACGGTATTCATAAAATATTCCTGCACCCACAGAATGTAAGAGTTTAACTCTGCCGCCTTACCGACTATCAGCAGCAGAAGTTAAACATTGGCAAGAAATTAAGGTGACAGGAAAAATAACACATTATCATCAAACACTTACCGCTACCTTAGTTACAACAACCAATTACCCAGAGGCCATGAACCAAATTAAGTGTTAGTACGGCAATAAATTTCTAGTCTACAATAAAGAGAACAGTTTTAATTATGAACATAACTTACGTATTTATTATTTAAAAATAAAAGAAATTAAGCCATTATTATCAGGGAAAAGTCTAAAATTAAAACCACCTTAACTGGGTTACAAATTTAAATGTAGTGATAAAACCTTAATGTACCGTCCGGAAGGAGAAATAAAATTAAAATGATACATTTGCATAACTTCAAAACAACCGAACTTCGTGTGAAATTTTTAACATGTTTCATGCATCGCGTCTTCCAGAAATATTTCTTTTCACAATAATTTTTTAACTTATAAACATTTTCATAACTCAGAAAACACCTCGGTTGATTACCACGGAGATTTCACACGGCCCCCAGTACTTGCCTCGCGGATTAGAAAATAGCAGACATAACAAGGCAGAAGGCCAGAAAAATATAAGAATGAAAAGGTAGGGGGGGGGGGCGGGGATAAATAAAATTACTTTCAAGCGAGGATAACTAAATGAAAAATCCCCATGAAGCGGAACAATATCCACACACATTTTTAAAAGAACCCCAACGCCACCAAACAACGCCAAACAATCACAACCACAACCGTGGTCAATTACCATGGTGACGTAAACACGCCAAGAGACCTTGGTAACCCCGAAACATAAACCAAAACAACACGGCTCCAATAAGAAAAAATATGAAGGTTAAAAGGAAGAATCACAAATACACGGACAAAATAAAATAAGCAGAAACAGAGGTAAACAAGAAATTAAAACGAATCAAGAGACTGGCACCCAAGTGAAATCTCGCGTAGTTTTAAAATTATACACAGAGAAGTTTCATAGTTACTTAATAGAATTACTAAATAAATTGCTTCTAATTAAGCACACTTTATTTTTACCAAATGGTTTGGATGCATAACTAGATACATTTTGGAAACCCAACTTAGTAAAACCTAAGGTAACTAAATAAAACAGAACGACATAATAAATTCGAGACCCACGACGATACTCAAGACGAAGGATTTTCAACTCATACTTCTTCACGTAGCAGGAACCAGATCCAAGACAGAAATGAAGAAGAGACTTACTTGCATTGTTGAAGTTTGCAGAAGTATGCTAGTATCCATTACTCACGTAAAAGAAATATACTTGAAATTACTAACTTCATAATTAAAAGAAAGACGTTCCCCGAGTCTGATTAAGGAGCACTAAGGACTAAATCCTTATGCAGAAATACTATTATCCAGTATCCATGTGGTAGATCGGAAAGTGATCTAGAAGTGAGGACGAAACACGTCTTGCCTCCATCGTACTCCAGTGATTACTCAAGCATGGCGACTCACGCCAACAAGCAGCATGGCCCGCCACACGGAAAGAGAGAGCCATAGACTCGCCCACAAGAAGACACTACAACTTAGGGCACGTAATTTTACCAGACCGAGAGTAAACACTAAAGTAATATAATCTCATGGTTACAATGACGGAGATGGTATCCAAAAAATAATGTGGGTAAAGCCACGTAGAAAGTACTAGTTGAATACAAGGCGGAAATAATTTCCGAATGACACTAATTTATATTGCATGAATACAGATTCGAAATATGGTTAGGGAGAGCTAAAACTCGTCACCAACGTGACAGAGTTTAGTGTGCAGTCATGGCAAACCGAATACTGGGTTCATTATTCTTCTCGGATACGATGATCACAGACCTGTACAAAGAAGTTTGCCTGGAATTTATCGAGCAGCTAACTCAGGGTTATTTACAACAAGACGACAAGACTTAACAGTCATCATCCGAGTCTTCAATTCTGATCAACAGCTTCTTTGATGAAAAAGGAATCTCCAATAATTCGTGGCCACAAGATCACAGGACCTAACGACACCACTGTGCAGTTACCTCAAGGAAAACGTGTATCCAAATCAACCACGAAGAATTTAAGATTTGAAGACAAACATCATGACCGAAATCAGCGGGATAGACTAGGATATGTTGCAACGAACTGCCAGAAGCATGAAGCGATGGCTACAAATGTGTCTGCAGAAGTTGGAGCCAACATCAGTGATGGTAAATTACTTTTCCACAGTTTCATTATATTTGAAACGTAGTTGCACCTTTCTGCCTGCTCTCAGACAGAAATGGGGTAGTTTGGAAAATCACACCCAGTTCATGAAAATCGTCAAGCATTATGAATGAAACCAGAAATCACCACTCACTTGCAATTGCGGCTGTTGTTATTAATGTTCAGAAGTTACTACAGCGATCATCCCGTACCTTATTAAGACATCTGTCACAGGCAGGAGAGTGTATACACTTACTCGATTTATCCAAGTAGAAGATAAAGCTAAGACTTTACAGAGTAGTAGTAGTTCATGAGCTTCCGAGGCCTGTAAGTCTAACAGAGTGGAACATTTTCGTTGATATCTCAGAACCATAGCCGAAAACCCTGCCATCCCATCCATTACATAGTTGAATGAAGAGTCATAGTTCCAATTTAGTGGCTTACGTGAACTCACAGAACAAACCCATATGGATCGCACACCATTCACACGATATTTACGAAGATGCTGCACATATATCTAAAGATGCTGTTTGTTGCCTGGTATCATCAAAGAGAATATTGCGTCATTTTCTAACAAGTTGCTTTACGTCGCACGGACAGAGATAGATATTATGGGACAGGAAAGGGCTAGGAGCGGGAAGGAAGCAGCCTTGGTCTTGGTTAAGGTACAGCCCAGAACATTTGCTTGGAGTATAAATGGGGGAACTACCGAAATCCGTCTTCAGGTTGTTGTAACTTCAAAGACGTACACGCGAAATGCCGTCAATCGTGTACAATTGTATTTACAAATTTTACACACACACACACACACTCTCTCTCTCTCTCTCTCTCTAATAACTGTCCTCTTGAACAAAACACTGTTACGAAGAAGCAGAGGAAGACTGCAACAATTGCATGTCAACCAACTACCAACCCAACAAAGTCCACATACTTGACTAACGACTTCTACTGCAAATCTCGTTAAATAACTCATCTAAAGTCTCAAGACTGCCTCTTTATATAGAGTTCCTGGCCAGGCTTTCTATAAGAATATGACACAACATGTTTTCTCGTAATTTACATAGTCTCCAATAGCCTATTTACAATGAAAGATATTTTCTACGCAATTCCAGTGGCAAGTTGCTTTGTTCTGGACTAGTTTAATTTTACAACATTAAGGTGGATTTATACATCATATTTACTGGTAATAATAAATTATATGCTATTAATTGCGTGTTCTTACTTTAAATACGCTCATATTAATATACAAACAGCAGATGTTTTATGACAGTCTCATAAATAATACGATTACGGTTTATACCAAATAAAATCCGCACATAACTACGTAAATAATAATAGCACTAATACTAATACATGTAAACAACTTCATAGCAGTAACAGTAATAATAATAATAATAATAATGATAATCGAGATCAATATTTGCATTATATACCCGTGGGTTAGAGAATAATTGTTTCCAAGCTATACTAGTCCATTACAATTCCATCAAGGTGTGCCGACAGTGGGGTTCGAAGCTACTATCTCCCGAATACTGGATACTGGCCGCACTTAAGCGACTGCAGCTATCGAGCTCGGTCTGTCATATTTAACAAGCGGAAATATTATCATCTCTAGTATTCTGTGGTTGCAGAATAAGCGTATGGAGCTACCTCGTCACTCGCCAATATCAACTTGGTTCTTCTGTTGGATGAACCAATCCGGTACTGCTGGAGGTATTTCACAGCATGGTTAGCGTTTTGTGAGGTGGTTTATATGCACTGCCATCGATGAATATGGTCGCGATGGAGTTAATTTCTAAAAATTAATTTCATTGCTATAATTTAAAAATAGAATCGGATGAAGGAAAGGAATTTCTGGAACTGTGGCCTCGATGAATTTGGGGATTGAATTATTGCCGCTTACATCCTTAAAACACAATTTCCCTTTCCTGAGTGTAGGCTTATTATTTTAATAATAGTTGGTTGAAGGTTGGATTTTGTTATTTACAAATTACGTTTAGGCGGTGGACTCTGTCGAAAGCTTGTGTGTAGTTGGAGGATATTGCTGCCGTGCCCTAAAAGTTTAAAATCATCCAGTGTCAAGAATAAAAAATGTGATGAAGAATGAATGGATGGGTATGAATTTAAAACAATCGGTAGATCGGACCCATAAACTATCATAAACAATAGTATTACTGAAGAAGAGACTGCTTCTTAAGCACAATCCCAAATCAAGTATGCTTGTTGTCTAAAGGGGTCCAAAATCGAGGTCAACGGTTCCTCATAACGCTAGTAAAGTGGAGCCATTTGACAAGTTGCGGTACTAATCAAAAGTAATGTAGACTCACGGTGTTTCACACATTATGGTACTACTCACAAGTATTGTACGTCGCACAGGTAATGCAGACCTATGGTGTTTCTCACACAATGGCGCCATTCATAGGCAACGCAAACCTTGGTGTTCCTCACCTAGGTATACTAATCACGGGCGCCGTTATCCCCGTGGTGTTCCCCGTATAGTGCGTACTAATCACAGGCAACGCAAACCTTGGTGTTCCTCACCTAGGTGTACTAATCACGGGCGCCGTTATCCCCGTGGTGTTCCCCATATAGCGCGTACTAATCACAGGCAACGCCCAGACCCGTGTGTTTCTCACAATGGTACTAATCACGGGTACTGGAAACCCACAGTGAACCGTTCTCTGCTGCTACTAATCACAAACCCATTGTGTACCTAACATAGTGGCACTACTGGCAAATAAAGGCGACCCATTTTGTTCCCCGCGTGATGGTACTAATCATAAGTAGTTTCATGGTTCTAATAAAATCATCCTTTGGTCGCCCCCTTCGGATGGCCTCTTATGACAGGCAGGGATATCGTGGGTGTATTCTTCGTCTGCGTCCCCCACCCACAGGGGTTTTTCTGGGAATGGATCGCCGAAAACTTTAATACCACACACTAGAGCAGGGCCTCGCAAACGCCCAAAATCTCACGTGCGCATTCAGCGGTGCAGATTTCCTGTGCACAGTGCAACGGTCCCGCTCGGCTCGGCTCGGAACAACGCTTAGTCTCTGGGCTACTCAGCTAAGCTCCGCTCAACTCGGATCAACTAAGCTCGGATTTGGAGCGCTACGGAGCAAGTGAGGAAGAGAGAGACAGGTGGAGCGAGCGATACAGGCGTGGGGAAAGAGAGAGACAGCGCTATTGCTCCAAATCGAAGAGTGGAGGTCTGCACTCTGGTCAACCAAGCGAAGTCGTCTTTTGCACCGTGCACAGTGCATGCACCAGGCGTATGCACCCTTTGAAGCGCTGCACTAGAGTATAAATTACTTTCTAAATTAAATATCCCACGAGGGTATCACGCCAAGAGTGACAACTCTCTTTCACTGAGCTAAGTTTCTGGCAGTTCGGGTTGTTACAATTGGCGGGTTCTCCCCGTCAGACTTATTCATGTAGTGTCTCCTGTTGTTTCGGTTCACCAGGTTACGCCTCCAAGATCGCCCCATGGAATTATTTTATGGGGCTATTTCCAAGACAAAAATTATGCAACGTTGCTTGTAAACAGGGCTGACTTACTTCGTAAACTTCCTGCAGCAAGAACAATCACACCGACAATGTGAGAGACACAGTGAGTTCCTCAGAGCTCAGCATGTAAACGGAACAGGAAGTGGGCGGATGATACTGAACGTATGTTTTCGGTTAAACGAGCAAATAATATTCATAAATACTGATGTTTTTCTTCCCCTTCCCTTTTCAGACGAATGCTCCTTTCAGGTGCGGCATCCCATCGTACTGCGGCATCCCATCGTGACACCCAGTAATTAAGATGATCGACATTGTCGATCAAATTTCTGTGTTGTTTAACTGACAGTAAAATTATTTATTCTATTCTTATAGATATCACCACCAGAACTTATCATTGGCACTAACAAAATCTCAAGGGTGAATGAATTCAATTACCTAGGTGAATGATGGAATACAGGAAATTGTAATGAAAGGAAATCCATAACTTCAAGAATTGACAAGATGGAAACTGCTTTCCAACTATCAAGAATCGTTTATAATAAATAATGTCTTTCATGGAATAATAAGATACGACATTACAATACAGTAGTTAAACCAGAAGCACTCTACACTGCGGAAACTCTCAACCTACAACAAAAGGGATTCAAGGAACAATTATAAATAAAGAACGAAAAGTCATGAGAAAAATATTAGGACCAAGAATAATAAACGTAACTCGGATCCTAAACATAATAGTGAAATATAGAAGCACATTTCCAGAATTACAGATGCAATACGAATGCGCGAATCCAATTTGCAAGGCATTTGGAACTAATGAATCCTAACAGACTTTCACATCAAATTTATAAGTATTTCTACAAAACAAACTCACTAGACTAAAGTGGTACATATTATTAGAGAAAGAACTCACTGAATTAGGATCGACCGAGCTCGATAGCTGCAGTCGCTTAAGTGCGGCCAGTATCCAGTAATCGGGAGATAGTGGGTTCGAGCCCCACTGTCGGCAGCCCTGAAGATGGTTTTCCGTTGTTTCCCATTTCCACAGCAGGCAAGTGCCGGGCTGTACCTTAATTAAGGCCATGGCCGCTTCCTTCCACTTCCTAGGCCGTTCCTATCCCATCGTCGCCATAAGACCTATCTGTGTCGGTGCGACGTAAAGCCAAAAATAGGCAAAAAAATAGCTAGAACTAGGATCGCCAAATCTAAAAGATCGAAAGGAAATACTAAACATTCAAACACGGGGATTTTAGTAAGAAGACAGGAAACCCACATGATCTGCAGGGTTGGAGGACCGGAGGCGTTCACAATCATTGAAGGTGAAGAACTACTGGGCAAACAAGAAGGCTAAAAAATGATGATTCCGCGTGGTCCTAGGTGACCCATTCGCGAAAGAAAATAATAATAAGAAGAAGATATCGAGGAATGAAACTGAGCTTTGTCCTTCTCTCAAGGGCGAAGTTGTACTTTGACCCGTCATTTTCAAAGGATTATCACGCCCTTGATACATATCAATCTCCACACATGTATCGTGAACTGAACGTGCTCTAACATTTCTCAAATGAAAACAGTGCCTAGAAGCATCTTTACAAATATCAATTTCGTTCTCATCAAGCATTAGTCCTTCACAAAATGAATTTACGAACAACATATATCTACTTACATATGATTCCTGATATTACTGAACTGGACTGCACTTTGAGAGTATTTACCTGAAAGCAGAGAAATGAGAACATTAATCACATGGATAGACTCTAATATTAATAGCAGGTGATATATTACTGTACAAGGAACTTGTATTAAATTCCTCTTCAGAATGAAATTACAAGCATCTCTGTATTTACATTACTTCTGGAAATTTTCAAATGATTCAACTAAATATCTAACGGCATCACAGTCTTGTCTATGTCGCAACTCGAACCAACAGCCCACTCATGACGACATATTCGTATAAATCCAGGATATTGTTATTTATTCTCCAACATAAATATTACGTTACAGACAGTAAGTTACCACGGTGATCCTGAAAAAAAGAACACAATCTCTTGCATTGTTGAGTATCGCAATACATGGTTTAATAACAGGATTAACTCGCCATCAAGTTAAAATTTAGTGGTGATGAAGAATTTTTAGTGAATCCTTAATAACTTTAAAGGTTATGTCATTTAGACAAGTTAAAAACAAACCAAGGCTTTTCATATGTTTCCAGATCAACAGTTGCAGAACACCCCTACTTGTAGTCCTGCAACACACCAGTTTTTAGTGGGACATAATAGTGATCAGAGAGGTAAGGTAGACAGGGTTCGTAAATGGACTTCTTCTCCTGCTTGAATTCAGATACTTGATGTTGATCCCTTTCAAATCGAATTTTTTGATCTAATTTCAGGTTATAAGGAAAATTCTACGATTCAAATTAACTACAAATTATCTTCATAGAGAAAGAATGACAAGAACAGAAATACTCGTATATAACAGTAGAGTCAGAAAGTAACCAAACATTCGTAGAAAATTTTCTTATGGAGGACATGGAACGTTTTACGAAACACAACCTTCAAAGTAAGACCCTTGGATAGTGACACAGTTCTACCAACATCATTACCATATTGCGAAACAGTCCTTCAGTCACAGGGCGGAGAGAAACCTTCGCCCCTTGAATAGGGTTTTGACCTTCGGGAACAAGTGCTAATCCGCTGGAGAATATAGAACATGAGGAAGAACATATTTTGTTTCACCTGCCAAGACAGGTGTACTGGGGCATTGTAATCATGGAAAACGCAATTCTGTCCTTGCAACAAACTAAGCCTCTTTCATCTCTCTACATCACGACGAATCCGAAGAATGGCACCATGTGTTTTCAGGAATCAATGGCAAACAGAACCAAATAACTCTACACACTGTGGAAGCTTCACATCTAAGATATTGTTGACAATGATTAAATCAGGCTTTTTACGGGTATACTAGGAGGCTGGTCTTTCGGGAACCTCTGTCTTTTTTTTCAAATCTCTCTCCGATACTTTTAATTAAAATTTCGGTATGAACATTGCATTATAACCGTAAAGGACGTGGAAAGGGCGGATGAACAGGGAATTAAAACTTTCCATATGTACATCCATGCTACGAGTGGAGATATGTCCTCTCACTGCCTCAGGCCAGTACAGAGCTGTGACTTTGTTTCCTGTGCACAATACTCTAAATGGATGAGACTTGTCTTAGCGGCTGTCTAGAGGTTTAGTCAGGCCGCGACAATCACATTTCTGCCGCCCTCGCCATAGATGAGTGTGATGAGCCCCAGAGAGTTGAAGAATAAAAAGTTAAGCGGTTGGAGTGACTCCCCCAGGAGCACTAACTTAGCAGCGTCTCAACATTCCTCCAGGGGCTGCGAAGCCTGGGATTCACTTACAGTTCCTCTCCTTTCCTCACGAAGATAAAGCGAAATATTTACTATGAAAACGTAACTCATGCAAGTAAAAGTATTTGACTCTGAGCGTAGCTGAATTGTCGTTAGTCGACATGTCATTTACTTTTATGTTCACCTTCGGTTCAGATGGCCCCAGGTTTGATTCCCGGCTGGGTAGGAGATTTTAACCTTAAAAGGTTAATTCTGCTGGCTCAGGGGATGGGTGTTCGTAACACCCCCAACAATCCTGTAAATCAAACATCACACACAACATTATCCTTCACTACAATGACACGCCGTTTTCCTATACACGGCAGATGCCGCCCTCCCAGGCTAGCAATAGCCACACGAAGTTATTATTATTATTATTATTATTATTATTATTATTACTATTATCCTTTATCAATACGTGTATCAATACTCAAAGTATCCCCCCTCCCCATTAGTAAGTATGTGCACGATTTTCCTTTACGCTGTTAAGGTCAGTTGGAACCCGAAAAAAATCGAATAATTTGAAATCATCTCGCAAAGAATTTCACAATTTTCGTGACCTTTAACTTGGTGTGTAGGTAAAAGTTACGTGAGTAATTGGGGTGCACACAAAAACTCTAATTAAAAATAGCGCTATTCCGTGAAGAATGTCGATTAACGGCTAAATATACAATTTTAAGTTTCATTACTAACTTTAAAATATTTTGAGGATGAAATTTGGTACCACTGTTTTAAAACGAATACTTTACTTAATGTTTCAAATTTACATTATCGTATTGCAAAAAGAAGTAAGCTCATATAATCTGAATTTTCCACAATTATTTATTAATTTATTTTCCTTTTACCACATACGACGTCATTCATTTCATCTCATTAACTCCGCTGATGAGATTGACGTCAAGTCGTAAACACTCGCTATGAACATTTACTTCACTTTATACCCGATCTCTTGGGGAAACAATTATCCATAAGCATAACTACGTAAAATCAAAACATAAAATCCCAGGAACAGTGGTCCGCACTTGAAGTCAATAAACAATGACTTCAACAACTGTATTTTTATTTATCACCATCTGAACATGTTTTATTTTCTTCAGCAGTCAATATAGGTATTATGATGTGATTCAGACATACAAGGAGAGGAAGAAAGAAAGAAAGAAAGAAAGAAAGAAAGAAAGAAAGAAACACTTTTCTTCTCCGATAATCTGACCCACACTGTTCACTTTCTCAACATAAGAGGTGTCGTTCTTGAGTGGTAGTTTCCTTTGAATTATTAATTAGCTCTGCTGCCTTCAAACCTATCTCTTTTCGAACAGTTGTCACAGCAGAGATTTTTCCACTTGAGGACGCACTACATCCTGTCCTACCTCCCTTAGAAACTGTCGTCTTGTCCACTTGGATGAGACATAATTGAATATGAATATTGCTTGCACATTATAATTTGCTGTATGCAGCCTGCAAGAGATTACGCTAGAGGACATCGCTTCATCTTTCTGGCCACGGGAATATGTTACAAATATTTTATGCACTATGTCAACACCTCCTCGTGTAAGGATTATTATCGTTGCCGCTTTTAGGATTGCGGATGAAGGAACAGTTTCTGTCTTAATAGGATGCATTTCTGGAATTATAAGAACAATACTACCTTTCAATGGCACGTATTACAATGCATTCATTTGGTCGCAATAATCATAAACGGCCCCATAATTTGCCTGGTGTGAAAATGGGAAACTAAAGAAAAGCACCCTCGGGCAGGGACGACGGCCTCCCAAACGGTAACACATTCTCTCAAGCCAGACGGAATTGATTCGGTGAAGGGGATGTTGGCGGCCATGGCTTATAAAATATGAGAACTGTCCCGATATTCTCCTTAGCTTAGGAGAATGGAAAACCACGGAAAACCATTCTCAGGACAGCCGATGATGGGGAACAGCTCCTCTCCGTCTCCCGAATGCAGAGGTTGTGATGTTTGGAACATCACAGCATGTGATAAATTATTGAACTGTCTAATTAATTGATAAGATGTATATATTTAATCACTGATAGGTCATTTTTAAATTTATATATATATATAGGGTTTTAATCGTCCATTTCACATCATCATTTCATTTCTTTGTATCGCGGCTATAACGTATTCTGAACGAACCACATATTGTGTAAAGTATTTCAACATCATTCATATTAATAGCTTGCAGTAAATTCTCCAATAGTCGTTGTGAGGTGACCAGAGTCAGCAGGCTAATTTCAGCCCATTTCTAGGAAAAGTACGTCATCAAGGTTACGAGAGACCTTACCCTCTCCACCTCATGAAGAGACAGTTGATACATTATGAACGCCCACTTTTCGAACTTCGCTACCTGACGCTTTATTTCAGCGGGAAAGTTCAGCCTATGCAAATGAACGTAATGAAGCAACGTGATGGATTCACAACAATACATAGGAGAAGGGATGAGACCTCGAATCTTACTGGACCATGTGATATGGCTGATGGAAGGAGACTTTTGAACCTATATACGTCGAAGACAAGAGCTGGAGAGGACATTCTTATTCTCACTCTTAGACACTGAGACACTCTTGGAAGACACTCTTACTACTATTCTACGTCTGCACATCGGAGAAGATTTTAACTTAGTTCACTTCGTATCTGAGTAGTACCGTAGGATACTGCTCAAAAGTTACTCTCATTGGGACTTGTTATCTCAATGACGAGAGGTAGTCAACGGGAGTCCGGTTTTGACTAGTACAGGGAAGGAGAGCTTTTATTATGACTTTAGCTACTCTACTGTTCCGTAATACGGAAGAATACAATTGTATTCTCTCCATGAACATAACCCATGGTGGTTTTGCATTTAAAATTAGGACTCATTACGACTTTATGTAAGGAGTACAGTAGGAAGTGTTAAAGGCAGGAAAAGCAGAAGTAGGACTTGAATCCAACAACAGATGACGCAGCCGGTACGAGAGATCCACCCATCATCAGCTTCAAGATAACAGAGTCTACATATGGTAAGCTAAAGGCATAAGTTACTGCAAGTCTTCGCGCAACAGTTCATTTTCTTAGACTTAATTTCATTCAATTTTTCTTTTGTTTCCGTAAGTTCAGTTTTCGTTAATACGCCGTTACGTCACGTTTATCATCCTAATAAATAGCTGCTTTAATTTTTATTTTATGAAATGATTATTAATGATCCTTAAATTCCAAGTTAGTGTACTTAATTGTTAGTGTCCCGTCACCCTAGCCCTGGGAGTTTTTGAGTCTCATGACGTATTATTATTATTATTATTATTATTATTATTATTATTATTATTATTATTATTATTATTATTATTATTATTAATAATCAACTATCGTTTTCAAGCCATAAGCTTGAAGGCTGGCGCCCATGGGATATTGTTTATGGAGAAACAATGAGTTATCATTTATTTATTTTAATATTAAAGTGACCCGCCACGTTACAATTTTGTCAAACATCTGTGGGCTGAGTGGGTACGTCACGAGGTGTACAACCACGGGCCCAGCCCATGCACATTTCATTCAATATTCTACAAGATATTGCATGTGCATTTTTTTTGTAAATAACCAATAGTTCTCCAGGAAATATTACAGTTTTGAATGTTAAAGCACTATAAGTAGGTTTTTTAATGAATTTCTAGAACAGATTCGGCTTACAAACGTCCTGAATCAATCTTTTGGTAATTGTCACTTCACGAGGATCTCTGTCTATTTTAAAATCGCACCTGTACCCACAGATGTTCCCTTTTTATTCCCTTTAATATTCTAATAATGAACGCATTGTAGCCTATATCTATTTCTATTTCCAAATACGTAACGCTGTTATTAATCCTTATTTTTAGAGTCATTTATCGGATAATGTTAATGTCCAAATTGTCAGGCTCCATGGCTACATGGTTAGCGTGATGGCCTTTGGTCACAGAGGTCCTGGTTTCGAATTCAGGCAGGGTCGGGAATTTTAACCATTATTGGTTAGTTCTGCTGGCACGGAGTCTGGAAGTATGATTCGTCTTCAGCATCATTTCACCCTCATCACGACGCGAAGGTCGCTTACGGGCGTCAAATCAAAAGACCTTCATGTGGCGAGCCGAACATCTCTTCGGACACCGTGGCACTAAAAGCCATACGCCATTTCATTTTTTCCCATTATTCAAATGTAATTTTGTTGTAGTTAAACTTATCCTTGTGGCAATCAAGACTGTTGGCAAATAAATAAATAAATAAATAAATAAATAAATAAATAAATAAATAAATAAATAAATAAATAAATAAATAAATAAATAAATTAATTAATTAATTAATTAATTAATTAATTAATTAATTAATTAATTAAAATAATAATAAATAAATAAATAAATAAATAAATAAATAAATAAATAAATAAATAAATAAATAAATAAATAAATAAATAAATAAATAAATCATCAATGATGGCTACAACCAGGTCAGTGACACCGCCAACTATCAGCCGGGTACGTTTTGCTACTGAGTCATATCTCTGAATAGCTAGAGAACACGACGCCCTTTGCTATCATCGTATGCTCGCACATCATTCCTGTACTGCAGGGAACTCTGCTGTTTGTTCCTTCTGTACAGCTTGTTTCCTTTTTTATGTGGCATCGTGGAATTGTACGAGCGGCAATACACACGTAATATTTTACGTCGTGCCGAGGATTTTCCTTGCCATTGGCAGCAAATAAACTTTTAGAAGCTTTGTCCGTTCTGCTGAATAAAAAGCTTCGTGTTTTGTACGCTTATCTTCGTTTTACCGAGACACAAGAGTGATCCATTGCTCAGGAGGATCTAGCTTAGAACGTTTAGCAAAATCTCCATTAACATGTTCATTTCAATGGAAAGTAGAGTTGTGAATATGAGAAGAGTTTCTGTTGATGTTTCATTTACATACATTTAAATATTAACACTCATCTGAATGATGTGCTTACTATACGTACGTATTTCACTAAAAGGCTATTATTACGGAAATTTTTCGAGTGAGTAAAGTTGTATTTAACTTATTCCAGGATTGTGAAGATTTGGCGATATCCTGAATAAAGTGGTACTACAGATTTTGCATGAACAAGAAGAGAGTGACATGCCGAGGGTACAGTGTAATGACGCGATGTTCCATTAACGTATATACAGGGTAGAAAGTAACGGTACCGCCACACACCACGAGATTATTCCACAAGGTACGTATAACTAGACACTGGATTTATATTTTGTATAAATCACCAATATAAGCATGCAACTAAGCTAGAAAAAGTGGAGAAATGTGCACTTAATTATGCACTTATTTTCATGCTATTAAACACCACAACAATACATCTGGTAAGGTAAGGGTGCATTCTGCCCGTAGGCAGGTCCGAACCTCCACAGAGGCTCCACTAGTACGAGAAAACGTGCAAAGTTTGTGAGACGAATCAATCCACCAGTGTTCACTGTTAAAACAAAATGAACACGTCTCCTAGATAAGACACAGTGTCTTATTTAATATAAATAATAAATCAGTCACTAAGGTTGTAAGAAATCCGTGGAAAAGAAATAGAACCGTGAAGAAATACACGTTCCTCTTTCATTTTACTGCACACCCTAATTTTCCCATCCATACAAGAGTCTTCTCCAAGTTTTCTGGTAAAAATCTGTGTCGTTTGTCTTCCAATACTAGCTTCAATGCGGAGAATCATCTCTCTCTAGATCTATTGATGTGATAGGATAGTAGTTGAATTCTAGAGCGAGTGTAGGTGTTAATCATTCTGGTAGATCCACATGATCAGTACCAGCCAAATATTTGCTCATAGCTACCGTGATGTCGTAGCCCGGATTTCGTTTAAAAGGCCATGTCCGAGGTTTCCAGTTCACGCTTAACGTTCTCAGTAACGTTCAGCGAATCACAAAGACGCAACTCATGTGTTTCTAACTTGTTGATTGATTCTGGTACGATTTGGGAGTTTGTCCTGGTAAGTGCCGTTTCATGCCCAAAGAGTTCATGGCATTAATTACTTTTCATTTTCTTGAAGACTGCTTGTAAAACATGTTAAAATATGCATAATAAAGTCGAAAACCCGCACAATAAATTCGACATTTGAAATGTATGCACTAATCTCAAATATATACACACTATTAAACTTAATAATTCGTCCAATTTCACCTTCACACTCACTTCCCTGTCGGTTTTGGAGGTCTACATATCGGTAAACAAAATATGTATTATTGCATACAAATCCGATGTCAACATAAAACAAACAAAAGTGTATTTCTTTCTTTTTTTCTTTCGTTTTAGCCGTCTTTGGACCACGTTAATTCGAATTCAGCTTCAGACCTTTGATCATCGTCCAGTTTTCCCTTCATCCTTTCACTCTGCAATCTTCTCCTCTCCGCTGTCCAGGGAGCTTGGGTATAGGATCTAACATTTTCTTGAAACCTCTTGGTGGTCTCGACCCTCGATTTGAAATCCCCCTGTGGGTGGGGGTTGTAGAATAAGGCCCACGGTACCCCTGCCTGTCGTGAGAAGAAGCGTAGGTTGGCAACCACGGAGCCCTTAGCTGAGTTCTGGCATTGTTTCAACTTATTTGTGCCAGGCTCCTCACATTCGTCTATCCTATCCGACCTGTCTTGGTCAACTCTTGCTCTTTTCCGACGCCGACGCTATTAGAGCATTCGAGGGCTAGGGAGTCTCATTGTCACGCCCTTCATGGGCCTTGTCATTTTGGCCGAAACATCATTTCTTCCACGTGTCCAATCCCTTCCACATTCAAACATTAGGGTTATACAGAGGATGGTTGCCTAGTTGTACTTCCCCTTAAAAGAACAATCACCACCACTCCACGACTTGTAAGCATCCTTGTTGCTGATTTCCATCTTTGTATTCCCATTTCTTCCCGTTTCTTCTTCACCTCCTGATACCAGCACACCGTAGTTTTCCTGATCTCAAAAAATCTAATTATGTGACTGGTCAGTCTTCCCGAGTTCATTCTGTAGATACGACCGAAGAACATGACTCTCCTCTTCCGGACGGTATCTGAGATCTCTTCTAAAATAATAGAATACTAGAATAATCCCCTCCCCCAATCTCAGATTGCCCGAAACTGAGGAGGGAGTAATCATTTAATGTAGTCCAATATGATTTGGTACATGCATATACAACATACAACAAGGGAACAATAAGCCACGTCTATTCGACACAAATACCAGGCCTATGTGGAACCTAGCTGGGCACTTCAGATGAGAGCCACATATCAACCCTACTATTAAAGGACCCATTAGCCCGGTATACGAGAACCGTGACAAAGCGGAAGTCATAGCGGACTCGCATGAGACGGCATTCACCCCGAACGAAACACCATCTGATCTCGCCTTCACCAGGTTAAGTGAGGCAAGGGTAGCTGAGTTCCTCGAAAACGTACCTAAGCTGGAGGTTAAGAGGACTAATATACACGAAATCAAGTGGATAATAGATCATATTAACCCCAAGAAGGCATCTGGCCCAGACGAGATCCAAAATATTATAATTAAGAAATTAACCCATAAAGCCCTTACCCTACTCACCAGCATTCCCAATGCAATGTTCAGGCTCCAGTACTACCCTAACAGTGGAAGAGGGCTAAGATACTCGTATTTGGGAAACCAGGCAAAGACAAGTAAGACCCAAACAATTACAGACCCATCAGACTTCTGGACGCCGTCAGTAAAGCATTTGAGAAAATACTACTGAAAAGGCTAATAGGCCATATCAAGACAAAAGGAATAATTCGCAACGAGCAATTTGGCTTCAGGAACGGGCATTCTGTCCCAAAATTACTCACGCGATTGATAGAACAAGCCACCGTCGGTTTCAATAAATTAAGAGACACGGGTTCGGTTTTCCTTGATATGCAGAAAGCATTCGACGAAGTCCGGCACGAAGGCCTACTAGCAGAACTAATAGACCTCGAATTCCACCCAGGATATATAAGACTAATAAAATATTATTTGGAGGGCGAAGAGTTCAAGTCGACATACACAACACACTGTCAAGCACGCGAAGGATTAGAGCTGGCGTAGCCCAACGGTCTCTTATTGGCCCGATCCTCTTCGTCCTGTATATGTACAAACGACATGCCAACAGCGGAACTTACCACCACACACCTCTGTGCTGACGACACTGCTATCACAGTTCAACACCCTCAGCTAGCGTGCACTCGGAAGAGATTACAAGTAGCACTACGAACTCTCAAACCCTGGCTAACGAAATGGCGCACCAAGGTCAATGTCGACAAATGCCAAGCTGTGCTGTTCACAAGAAGGAACAGACACACACACACTTGGCCAGCCAATATTAAACCAGTAAAGCTGTTTAACCAGAATATAGCATGGAATGACAGAGCCAAATACCTAGGAGTAGTCCTGGATTGAAAGCGTACTATGTTATATCACATTAAAGCCGTTCAGAGAAAAGTACAGATAAGACTCAGCCAGCTATATACAAAAATGAACAAAAAGTCCAATATAAACACAAAGGTAGCCATAAACATGTACAAGGCATTAATTAGGCCAATAATCATGTATGCAGCCCCTGAGTGGGGGTTCTTTTTTTTTTTTTTTTTTTTTTTTGCTAGTTGCTTTACGTCGCACCGACACAGATAGGTCTTATGGGACAGGAAAGGGCTAGGAGTGGGAAGGAAGCAGCCGTGGCCTTAATTAAGGTACAGCCCCAGAATTTGCCTGGTGTGAAAATGGGAAACCACGGAAAACCATTTTCAGGGCTGCTGACAGTGGGGTTCGAACCTACTATCTCCCGAATACTGGATACTAGCCACACTTAAGCGACTGCAGCTATCGAGCTCGGTGAGTGGGGGTTCAATGGAATGATGAACCTGGATAAGCTTGAAAACATACAACACAAGTGCATTCGAGCAGCGGCTAAACTACCGAGAGACACACCACTACGGCACCTGTACAAAATAGCGAACGTTCGCACGATAAGACATCAGATTCGCAAACAAACACTCCGAATGTACACAAGTCATGGGGTAACAAGATCAACCCACTAGTAAGTGGTATAGGACGCTATGACGTTGATCTTTACACCAAGTACCCCACACCGAACACATTCTGTTCAGTCACAGGGTTAGGAGACGGCAGGCCGATAGCCGGCCCCTTCCCTAAGCTGACATCTATACATTACATAAGCACACACTACAATGCAGATACCAAGTGCCTATGTAAATATGTTCCTATGATTACAGCTGTCTTCATTCCGAGGGACCCAGGCGAGGAATGACTGGTAAGAAACACAACACAAGAAGACGATGGAAGCGCAGCCAGACGGCCAAGGACGAATCAATCCACCTCTGCCCCCCGACAGAGACATGGGAGCGGAAAACCAGCCCACGTCCTATAACGAAGACAGCAGTACCAATTTAGATGGTTATTCTGTGTTATTTTTATTCTGCACTTAGGTATAATCCTGGACAGAGAGCAAGCAAGCAAGCCTGCACTCTAATGGACGACTGTATAAATGTATATACAGGGTTATTCACCTAAGATGTTACACGGAAATAACGTCTAAATCATTAAAGATATCGGTATTCAGTTCTCATATTCGTAAATGATACCCAGGGGCTGGTAAAATAATGTGCTTGTTATTCCCATGGGGTGATTAATGACCAAGATATTGATACTAACACCATATTTGTAAATTGAACGGCACAAATGCACACAGCTTGCCTAAAAGTACAGCCGAGTACAAGTTCAAATATGTAAGTATTTTCACAATCGGATAGTTACTTTTTGAGATATCAATAAAAACCGCATCTGGGCTTTTGCATGCTCCATCAGACAGCGTGCAGTCGGCCAAGGACGTATTGGCACGCAAGCTATTTCCTGGCATTGATTCCAGCCACAGAGCGGATACCAGGTATGTAGTGTAAACATAATGTGATGTACTGTAACATTCCTTGGGTGTGCAACGTTATTGTATGACTGGCGAACACGGAACGGGGAAGAGAGATTAAAGTTTCCTTGTTTTGTTTTGAAGTCCATGTGTAACAGGTTGCGCTCAGTTTGGCGTCTTTCCACACGGTTGGGAATGGGAAGGATTTTAAAATGACGTCAGCCGTGGCCTGTCTCAATGGTACCAATCCGTTGAACATGGGACACCACGAAAATCACTTTTAGGTCGGGCGAGGCAGGACACGAACCCGAATGCACGCTACTATATGTCTTTTCACGAGAGTTTAATCCTGATGTAAACATGGTATGTCCACGCCTCCGCCGAAGAAAGAGTTGTGATTTGCTGTGAGTGTGGTACCGACCTCCACCCGGTCAACGTCTCGTGTTCGGACGTACAGGGCTTAGCATCACATACGATAACAGTGCGAAGATCTGAACTTCTGAATAAACGACTAAACCTGGATTCTGTTCACTTAGTTTCTTGAATACATTCACAATGCGCTACCTATGGTCACTTCTGAGCAGTTTTCCTCCTTTGTGCACACTACATGCGATGGTCCTTCATCTTGCTCCATTTCTCCCACTATGAATACTGACAGGGGCTGTCTGGCTGAGGCGTTAAAGGCGTGCTCGGTTCGCCCGGAAGGACGTGGGTTCGAATCCCCGTCAGGAAGTCGTAAAATTTAAGAAACGAGATTTCCACTTCCGGAGGTGCACATGGCCCTGAGGTTCACTTAGCCTACACCAAAAATGAGTACTAGGTTAATTTCTGTGGGCAAAGGCGGCCGGGCGTAGAGCTAACCACTCTACCTCACCAAGTGCCAAGGTTACGGATAGTGGAAGCCTTTACCTTCCACCCCTCCAAGGGCCAACATTGCCTGTACCGAGATGACTTTGCTTTGCTTTTATGAATACTGACACTGACTGCTCCTGCAAGATGCAACACCTTATCTCCACGCTGTACAGTTTGGGACTTACCCCACTACGGAAAGACATCCTGTATTGCACCACGCCTTGTGGTTTTATTTCTCGTTACTTAATCACTATTTTATATTTTAAAAACATATATATACCGGCATATATGACAACCATTTTATTACGTACTCTTCCAAACTCTCTAAATGTAATAAACTAAACTAAAAGAAAATTAATGCGACGTACTATTTTTCTTCGAGCTCGCATACAGTCGAGTGAATGCGACGGTTGCTTCTCCAATCAACTACGTCTATGTCCACGTGTAAAGGTAACGTGCTCCCCCTATTTGTTTCCATCAGGATTAATCTCTCGTGAAAAGACATATACATTATTCATTTGCTTTTCTAGAAGGAGATCTTCAGGTGTCCTGTGTTATGTTTATTTTTCAATTCTGAAGTCGTAGATTTTATTTTATTCCTTTTAAAAATATCAACCCCCTTGTCCTGTCATGAGTTCGATGTCATACACATTTTGCAAACCCATCACATGTGTATGATATGCTTACATGCCTGGTATCCATTCTCTAGTTGGAAACACACCCAGGAAACAGTTTGCGCGCCAATATGTCCTTGCCCGACTTCACGCTATCTGATGCAGCATGCCTAACCGCGCGTGATGTTATTATTGATATCTCAAAAAGTAAATGTCCGAATTTGAAAATACTTACATATTTGAACTTGTTTGAAGTTTAACGTTTGGGCCAGCTGTATGAATTTGTGCCGTTCCATTAAAAAATATGGAGTTACTATCAATATCTCGGATATTAATCAACACATGAGAATACGTAGCATATTATTTTACAAACCCCTGGGTATCATTTACGAATATGAAAACATAATACCGATAACTTTAATTTCCGTGTAACATCTTAGGTAAATAACCCTGTATATTGTACCTAATAACCTTAGCATAGTTGCAGATCTGCAGTGACAAATGTGTTCCAGCAACACTACACGAAAGGGACATCGCCAGGCGAAGGATGATTTCCCCTTACACCACGTAAGGCTTGGCTCTTAATCCCCTTCTCCAAACGGAGACTTTGTACCAGGGACCTCCGGCGGCTGGACAATTGGACGAACCTTTGACCTAAAGCCCAGACGATAGTGGACCCGAGCCGCACCCGGCAGTGACAAGAAGGATTGATCCCCATAATACTTGACAACGGCAAGGAAATGGTTATGACTGCATGACTCATATTCCTAACTAACGCAACCTCTGGATTTTTCCAGCCCACATCCTTGCATATGCTATCTACAAAAAGTAAGGTTTTACATGTAGGCTCTTTTCCGCCTATGTGGTTTTTTCCCTGCCCCTTAATATCACGCCTTAACAGGACCTTACCAACACAAACATCTGCCTGGTAGAATGTCTGACATGGAAACAGGCCGATACTCTTGTAGTATTATCTCCCACTCCTCCCTGCTATATCTTCTTAGAACTAATAGCATGTCGGAGGCAATGTAAAATAGTGACGATTGCCACGTGCGGGAGAGCGGCTTCCGGCGGCCCCCCGAAAAAAAAAAGCTGCGGGCATGAGGACGAGCTTGGCAGCTACAGCGAGAGGACGTACCCGCTTCCCGCTGACTCACTCTCCTTGCCATGCTATGTGGAATTTCCAAGTACTAATCAGGCAACTGTACTTGACAGCACACCTTCCAAGAGAGTATTGTCTACTGCGTGTACCTTTAAGTAAGCAGTACGAGTTTTGTCAGGAAGCACTTTTTAGTGCTATCTTACTTTCGGTTTTTACTTAAGGAAACAACAGGAGTGGCGGAACTGCGAAACGGCCTACCAGAGGACTACAGGGAAACAATGGCGGAGATTGTTCAGTGGGTCGACCACAGGACCGTCCCGCTGAATCTGGCCTTCCCTGCACTAATGGTGCACTATCGACCGGAACACGACGGCTAAAGGGAGGCCTACCTCATCATTGAACTCCTCACCAGGCTAGACGGGGCTGAAGGGAAGTACCTCTCAACCGACGCCATCGAGAACAACCTGAACTGGGCGATAATCATCCGACCCATGGACCCAAGGCAGATCGGCCGCTATGAGAGGAGCTATGCTGCATACTTTCAGGTCATCCGGCCACCAGGAAGGAGAAGCTACCCTTCCATGAGGCGGCCACCCTAACCTCATAGAGGACGTCTACCTTCAAGGCGCAGACTGCCAGAAAGCAGATGAACAAGCAGGTGGGCACGGACCCACGCTTCTTGGTTCCACCGGAGCCGAGGATCAAGCAGGACGACGACGCTCCCGAACGTCGCGACGGCACCATTCAGGTCTAACTGCTGTACTTAACGAAGTACACGCAGACTGACAAGGCCGCCAACTAGGATCGACCACCACCTGACAGGGCCACCCAAGAAAAGCCCACCACCCGGGCGCAGACCAGGAAGGCGACCCGGATGGCGAAATACGACATGGACGCGAACGCCCCCGGACGTTCAGAGGCTGCTAACCAGGCCCGGCCTGCTAGCGCCTCGTTCACGAAGCATACATCCATGTGGGCCCTACAGGACAAGGAATGCACAGAGATGCCAGCAACAAGCGACGCCGCCGCCGCCGCCAGCCAGGAGGGAGAAGACGGCACTGCAGTGGGCTACTCGCCATACCACGGTCACCAGGGCGGGAGGAGGGCTACCAGGAGAGGGACACCCAGCCACAGCCCAGGACTGCTCCCAGGACAGCAGTGGACCTAGGATCCAATCAGGAGAGGACCTCAGCGGGTAGCGGCAATCAGGTGAGACCGAAACGTCCCACTAGGCAGGTCTTCCAGTGTTTCCGCTGCGTGAGGTGGGGCCACCGTCAAGAGAGGTGTGGGCTCCTAGTGAAGTGCAACCGTTGTGATCATCCGATCACCACTACACGGCCTGCGCAGCACTTACGGAGGCGCCGGTGTGCGCTAAATCCTCTGGAGGCCACCCGGCCTCTCATCGTAGTTGCCCTATTTATAGGGCCATGGCGTGGGCAGAGAGGAAGGAGGCCCGGCGTCATGTCCCACCCCCATCCAGGAGGCCCCCGCCTTGGTGGACTTGCCCTCATTCTCCGGGATCAGAGACTGTGTACGACGGACCCCAAGGAGGCGCTGCGGTGCGGTCGGCCCTAGTGGCTATCGTCGCATGGCTCCGCAACCGCCAAGGCCCATGCTTGTCACGGCAGTGCCCAGACGGACTGATCCCTTGATAACCGGACTGCCGAGAATATCGATCATGGCTGCTGCATGATACATTTTCTGTACTAACACAAACACCTGGACCTGTCCAGAAACCTCATCCTCTCATGTGCTATCAAATTTTGTCAGGTTTAACATGTAATCTCTTTAATTTTCCGCCTATGTGGTTTTCCCCGACCCTTAATACCACGCCTCAACACCTCATATCTAACAGAAACTCTGGCCTTGGTAGCATATTTTGCATGGAAACAGGTAGATACTCCTTGTATCACTTCCCACTCCTCCCTCTCATCTCTTTTCTCCTTAGAAATTAATAACATGTCGGAGGCAATGTAGATTAGAGACGACTGCCACGCGGGGGGGAGCGTGCTTCGCCCCCCCCCCCGAAAAAACGCTGTAGGCATTGCCTTACGCCGACCTGTCTACACTGTACTCCAGCCACGTAGGATATCCCCTATTTGAAAATGTGGTCTGGGCAGGTGGACCGACACAGGTCGTGAGGTTTCACACTGCACGTGCAATCAACCATTCCCTTTCTCCCTCCCACTGGAGTCTTCTTTGCCACCAGCATACTCGTGATATATTGTACAGAAAGACTTTATTCCTCACTCTTGATTTCATGTGCTTTAAGATAGGGCTTCCTTTAATATTTGTCTTATGGCAACGATAATATTATTGTGACTTATATCACACTCTAAAACTGACAACAGTCATTCCCACTAATAAATATCATTGTACATAGTTAATTTTATGGTCATCAGCGAGAACAACCTTTAGTTTCAGTGCTTTTAAAGTGAATGAGTACGTCTTGTAAACTGGTGAATCAAAGTTCGTGTTTGTACAAGTGTTTGCTTTTGAACACAACACGAAATTGGCGACGAGGTTAAGTAACTAAAGGGCCACATACCGCCAGTTTGTACGAAATTAGTGACGAGGTTAAGTCACGAACTTGACTACGAAAAACAAGTTACGAGCGCCCATTATTTCTCTTTTACAAAATTAGCAACAAGGACAAGTACAAAAGTGGCGGAGTGTATGTAAAATTAGTGCCGAGGACAATAACGAAATGGTTCCACTGTGCCTCATATCATGCAAACGTACAAAATTCAGGTGGTAGACAGTTAATCACCTTTGATTACTACTTACGGTATAAGACTTTGAATATAACCCGCCATATCGCCCCATTCAGATGCGCTAGTGTACCGTTATACAGTTATCATGCCTAATGAAACCCCTTGAGTCCATACTCCAGATGATGCGACACCAACAACGGCAGCTACAGCAGTTGCTGCAACAGCAAGTGCAACAGCAGACTACTTTTGTCGAAGTATTACAGGCAATTTCCGCCCAACAGACTAACTTTTCTGTCCCTACATTTTCCCCTCTTGATCTCACTAAAGAATATTGGGCTACATATTATGCTAGTCTACAGCAACATTTAATATGCCATGGTCTTACTCATGAAGTTCGTCAACGAGCTCTTTTTCTCAGCTCGGTAGGCAATGAATTTGTGATCCCTTACAGAAATTGAATCATGAAGATATTATCTCTGAAGTTCCTTCCGCTCAGTTAATTGCTCGTCTCAATGATAATTTCACGAAAGACCCTCATATTGTGGCATCCACATATAAATATGTTCAATGTCGTATGAAGCCTGCCCAGACACATACCGTTTGGATAGCTGAACTACGTGGTCTTGCTAAGACATGCAAATTTGTATGTAACAGGGAAGGCTGTTGTACATCTTACTCAGATTCCCTCATTCGAGACATAGTCGTATTACATACGCCAGAGAAGAAAATTCGTTTCGAAGCAATCAAACACGGTATACGAAGTCACAGCTCGTACGACAGCGGAAAAAACCAGTCCCTTGGAGGTCCGCTACCCTTCACACAAAGGGACATAGCCAGCTGCGTGCTAAGCACAGAGTGTATTTCGCTCCAGCTCGCAAGATCACTCAATGTGTTAAAACAAAAACACCGCAGCAAGCGAAGAACTCCACACAACAAACAGCAGGTAAGCTGCAGTCTTGCAGTGGATGTTTCAAATAGCATGACCGGCGCGAGTGTCGTTTCTTCAAGGCTACGTGTTCGAATTTTAATAAAGTTGGACACATCAGTCAGTTTTTAAGAGTGTATCCCCGACTGTATATCAACAGAAGAGGACCCCCAGCAAACTACCTATGGAAATTGATCAATTTATTGTTGTTCTTCATCTCCAGCACTCTGCCAAGCTCGTCATTCCTCTTCATTTCAAACAGCGATCAGTTAATTTTCAGCTTGACATGGGATCACCTGTTTCGATAGTTAGCCTCACAACCTGCCACGCACCTGGGCCTCCACCTGCTACGCCTGCTGATATCCACCTAGTGACTTTTAATAAAAAGATCGATATCAAAGGAAAGATAGACATGCAAGATAGCTACAAGGATATTCAACGAACGGTCGAATTGTTAGTAGTAAACAGCTACAACACTACTAATATAATGAGCATGAATTTGTTCAACCTTTTCGGTTTTTAGGTGCATGACGGCGTAAATTTTATTTCTCACCTAAGCCCTATTGCTAATGTTAATCATCTAACCGCTCCATTTCCTGAAGTCTTTGGACCTGGCTTAGGCACTGCTCGACATTGTAAGGCTCACATATAATTGAAACCAGGCGCCAAGCCCCGATTTCTCAAACCCCGTTGTGTTCCGCTAGCCCTGCGTGAACAAGTCAACGAGGAATTACGCCGATGGCAAACCGAAGGCATTATCATTCCAGTGAACTGCAGCAAATGGGCCACTCCTCTAGTCACAGTTAAGAAGCCAGATGGAAATATTCGTCTCTGTGGAGATCTTCGTTCAACTATCAATAGTCAGTTTGAAACGGACATCTTTCCTACTCCCCGACCAGAGGACATGTTCCAGCAATTGGCAGGAGGACAGTATTTCTCGAAGATAGATCTAAAAGACACTTATCTGCAGCTTCCGCTAAATGAAGAATCTAAGCACTCTCTGACCCTCAACACACCGCTAGGTCTTTTTTAAGGGAACTTGGGACACATTTTCTTATTTTCCACAATTTTTGAGCAATCACAATGAAATTTTTATGGAATATGTAGGACTACTATGGAAAGACTATATCTTAATTTCAGCTGAATATCCTTATTAGTTTATGAGATATGGTGTACTTTGTGTTTATGACACTCGCAAAACAGGCAACTTTCAAAAAGTTCCCTGCGGGATGGATTTTTACCTGAGAGTTTGAAAACTTGTGAAATGATTCTTCCTTATAACATAAAAAAACTCTAGGATTGAATTTTTGATTCACCCTATGTTAATCAATTAACTCCTGTTTCAAAATTTTAATTTTATTTCATGTAATTTTCCACTAATTTTCTGTATATTTTGCCTCATAAAATGAGTATATTGAAGAAAAATGCAAAATCCATCCTACAATTTCTTTGTTAGGTCACATAGAAGCTACACACAAACTTTGGTAAATATAGGTTTAGATTTGACCCGCATGGAACACTGCAGGTTACAAAAAATGGTGTTTTGAGTTAAATGAATTTTAGTTCTAAAACCATTAAAAATTTTCATAATGGCCTTTACAAATCTCTTAAAATTCACTAGCACTATACCTCCTACCCTCCTGTTTCTTCTTGGCTTCCTCCCTGTGCACCTTGAGGATTTTCAGTCTTTTCCTGGCTGTTTTCTTTTGTTGGGTGACTGACCGCTGACTGTCAAATTTTCTTCTTTCATCTCTGTGTGGCAAGTTTGGTGGATACTGGTGAAAGTTTATAATTCCTTACAGCCATTTTCATTTCTTGTGTTGCACTGCATCACATGTTGTATTCTGAAACTGCATTAGAAACAGCTATTCCAAGTCTTTTTGAGGGCACAAAGTCTCTTTTGGGCACTTTTTCCATATACATGCATGAAGACTTTCATTGGAATTTTGAGTAGCCCCTCTACAACATCTAGACAGAAGTTCTGTTGATGGCAGCCTTTGGTATACAGGCACAATTTTCAGCAGCATTGCAGTTGTGAATTAAACTGACATTTTTTGTGGGATTTGAGGGGTTTGTCCTGTTGTGATACTCTTGGTATAGAAGCACCATGATTCAGGTCCTAAGAGGCATTTCTTATGCTTAGGATCTTCATCTGTGGAGGAGTAATGGTATAGTGAGGCATATATTGCAGATTTCATATTATCTACTGAGGGAATATTTGGACATATTGCCTGCCTATAATAATTTGTGAGCTTCACAATAGTTGCTTCTTTCAAACTTCAGGACCCCTTCCACCACGTGTAGTTCCTTTTACTTTCCACTCTTTCACCAAATTCCTCAAACCAGTCCCCATCCTTTTTGCAACATGGTTAATGCACTCTTCTTTCTTCAATTGTACATCTGGTCAATATACTGCTTCATTTGAAAGGTGGAGAAATGTTTTGGCATCCCCATCAAAAAGCACAGTTGTGTAGCGCATGCCACATTCTTCCACTGATCTTTTCCATAAAATATCAGCTGCAAATACTTTCACTGTTACAGATGATCCCTCATAATTCCTGGAGCATTTCCCCACATGCTTTATGACCTTCCAGCCATACATTAATACATTATATTCTGGAGAATCATCACCCAGTTCATGAGCAGTTACAACACACATGTGACAATATTTAGATAACACATGGTAATCTATAACTAATCCACTCAGAATGTCAATCACTATGCCAATGCCACAGAGACATGTATGGCCACGCTTGTGCCATGTTCCATCAAATGATACAGCAATGTCAAGCACTTGTTTACCTACATTGGATGGATCTACTTCCTCATGATTTGATATAATATTCACTAACAATTTCCCGCAACCTTGCTTGCAATTCACGAAACTGACCAAAACAAACCCAATAGTAAACAAGGAAGTGTATAGGCTGATGTCAGGCTGTCCACTAACTTATTAAATATAGGCATTTGGTTACAACTCTCAAACATATTAAAATACTACTTCTATAAACACATAGAATTGTTCAAGTCAAACATGTCACTAGAATGGATATAATTATAAACATGTTCTAAAATATTAAGTTTTATGTTGACTAAATTATAGGTTGAAGTAGTTCATAACATAGTCAACAGATGGCAGTATATATTCCAGTATTCAAAAATTGTGTCATCTCAATGCTACTGAAAAGAGGGAATTAATGGTAACAGAAGGGACACGGATAGCCGAGCATACAGAGAAAAGGGGGCGTGGTGGAGAATCAAATGACCGTGCAGAGCCACTTAAAAACGGCCGTAACTACGTCAAAAATAGTCACAGCGGCACAAAACCACTTTTGTTATGTAGAGCAAGGTTAATATAATTTATTTATGCCAGAATTAAAATTCCGACAATTTCATCCATTTACCGAAAAAAAATGTGTCCCAAGTCCCCTTAATTACAGAAGTTACCTTTCGGTGTCTCGTCTTCAGCTGCTATTTTCCAGAGATACCTGCACCAAATCACGGTTTCGATTCACGTTTGATCAATTATATGGATGATATAGTCGTCACAGGCAAATACAACTAGGAACATCTGCAGAATCTTCACCACTTATTAAGCAAGTTAAAGGAGAATGGCTTGCGCGCTAACCGAGAAAAGTGTAGCTTCTTTCAGCCACAAGTACAATACTGAAATGAAATGGCGTATGGAGTTTAGTGCCAGGAATGTCCGAGGACATGTTCGGCTCGCCAGGTGCAGGTCTTTGGATTTGACTCCCGTAGGCGACCTGCGCTTCGTGATGAGGATGAAATTATGATTAAGACTACACCTACACCCAGCCCCCGTACCAGAGAAATTAACAAATGATGGTTAGAATTTCCGACCTTGCCGAGAATCGAACCCGAGGCCCCTGTAACCAAAGGAAAACATGCTAATCATTTAGCCATGGAGACGTACAGTAGAATACTTAGGCCATATTATTGATAAGCATGAAATCCGCCCTACTGATCAGAATGTCACCGTTATACTCGACATGCCAGTCTCTCAAGATTTCAGGCAGTTACAGTCATTTATTGGGAAAGAAAACGAGTGTAGTAAATTTATTCCCCGCTTTGCTTCGGTAGCCACTCCTCTAAATGCACTACCCCAGAAAGGGAGTTAAATTACTGTGGTCTCCTCAATGTCATCACGCCTGGCAGGCGATCAAAACTGCTTTAGTCAAGGCCATAAAACTCTCACATTTCTAACCTAAAAAACTTCTTAAGTTAGCAACGGATGCAACATAATATGGCCTAGGAGCAGTATTGTCACAAAAGGATGACAACGGTTATGAGCAACCAATCGCTTTTGCTTCTAAAACTCTCAATTCTCATCAGCTGATCGAAAAAGAAGCATTAGACATCATGTATGGTGTCAGACATTTTAATGACTATCACTATTGCAATCATTTCTTAATCATTACCGACCACACGCCATTGGTCCAGTTATTTGATCTTGCTAAAAAGTGCCAAACCAGACTCTCGGCAAACTACGGCGATGGTCTCGTTTTCTGTCTGATTATTCTTATCATATACACTACAGCACTTCACAGCATTTATAATGCTGATGCCCTGTTACGTTACACTACCCTGCAGGTCCTGACACAACCTTAGACGCTCAACAACAAGATTGTTTGCACCTAGGTATCGCATTAGAAGACGTCGTCTCTCGTATTCCTGTCGAAGCCCACCGAGTTGTCCAAGCTACAGATAAGGCCGGATACGAGCCTATGTACATAATGGATGGACGACCGCTCCCAATCTATAATCTGAGACAGTATCTTTTCACAAGTTCCAAGATCGTCTTACTGTGAGTGAAGGAGTATTATTGTTAGAAACAGGCATTCATTTCCGAGACATCATCCCAGCCAGCCTTCGCAAACAAGTTCTGAACTTACTCCATGAACGTCATTGGCGTATCGTCCGAACGAAGTAGCTAGCCCGCCAACACTGCTATTGGCCCTGCATTGATACAAAAATTGCGAACACGATCAGACAATGTGACACTTTTCAAACGTACCAGAATTCACCACCTGCTCATCTCTCCCCCTGGCCGCCAGCAGATATCTCATGGGAACGGGTACACATTGAGTACGTAGGGCCATTCCTAAATTCAGTGTGGTTGATTTTTATCGACGCTATGTCTCATTTTCCCTTCCTAGTCAAACTGAGGTCTTCCACTACGGAAGCCACCATTCGTGCCTTAGAGCGGATATTTACAACTGAAGGTTTATATCAAACTATTACATCTGAAAATGGACCTCAGTTCATATCAGCCAAATTCCAGGATTTCTGCGCAACAAATGGCATTCGCCATACCTTGGCACCTCCATTCCACCCGCAATCCAACAGAGAAGCTGAGCGCTTCGTCCAGACTTTCAAGAAGTCCATGAAGGATGCCGTCCACTCTGGTCTTCACAAGGACCAGGCTCTTCTGCATCTTGTGGGAAACTACAGGACCATCCCTGGACCTGACGGTCTCAGCCCAGCGCAAAAGCTGCATAGACGAACTCACTGAACTCTGCTTTCTCTTTATCAGCCCGTTAAACGGAAGACATTCAGCACCAACCATAAGTTCCAAACTGATGACAAGGTATATGCCAAAACTTTCCGCCAGCGTCCAGCCTGGCTACCGAGTGTCATCAAACGTCCCTTGGGAAACCGACTGTGCGAGGTCCAGACAGCCGACAGGATCGTATATTGACACCAAGATCAGCACCGCAAGCGCTACCCTCCAGCCCCGGAGGTGGACTTACCCCCTCCACACCAGCAATCTATCTCAGAAAGAGCATTAGACCAGTTCATTAATATGGGTTCTACTGCAACAGCAGCAGCGCGCGGCCACCACAACAGAGATGGCCAGCGCCCCAGTCCAACAGCATCACCGCCGCAGACATCGTCGGCGTTTTACGCCGCACCGGCGTAATTAGGAGGGGAGGATGTTGTGGTGCCCTTATTGAACTGCACGCCACAAGCCTCCGTCTGTAGTCAACCCGCCAGAGTGCAGCGCTGAATAATGACGTCACGCCAACTTACGGTATAAATTGGCATGCAGGATGAGCTGCGGGCTTTGCCGTACGCGGACCTGTCTACACTGTACTCCAGCCACGTAGGATATCCCCTATTTGAAGACGTGGTCTGGACAGGTGGACCGACACAGGTCGTGAGGTTTCAGCTCTGCACGAGCAAACAGCCATTCCCTTTCTCCCTCTCACTGTATTCTTCTTTGCCTCCAGCATACTCGTGACATATTCTATAGTACAGAAGGACTTTATTCCGTACTCTTGATTTCAAGTGCTTTAAGGGGACTCGGTAGGGTCTATATCTATAATGTTAAATTTACTGGTTTTAGGTACATTTATCTCAGAAACGGTTCATACTAAATGCTTCATTTTTCTCCTGCTTTCATTATACCTTCTTGCGTGTTTTAACACAGGGGTTTATTCATGAGAGATATTCGTCCATTTTTTAATTTTTTTAATCAGTGCAACATTTTTGGGGGAAAAAAATCGCTCACTTTTCAGCCCCTTGTTTCTGTACTAAACACTTCTTTCCAAAACGTTGTGTTAAAGTGTGTATATTATGACTTTATGTAACAGCTGAAAGTTTCAAGATTGTATACTAGATAGTTTTTGAGAAAATGTTCCTTTTGTTCAGAAAAAAACGAACTTGCAGAAACAAGCCTTCAAAGTTTTTCAATGTAATCCTGCCCCATATGATGGATCATCTGGGTTGTCTTGCATCTATAATTTTTACAGTAGGTTTCCCAACATTCTTCCTTTTCTTAAAAACCCTATTGATCAGTCGCGGCATTGCAACAATTGTCTTCAAACAACGAATGTAACTCCTGGAAATGCAGCGAACAATCACGCGAATAAATGAGCTCTATTACTTCATGGAATATGAATTTTCTGTCCTTTATCCGTCACTTTTCTCTGAATAGGCTAGCAAATGTCACAAATACCCATTATGGTACATCTACACACATATACCGCCACTGGGCGGGAATGTGAGGAGGGAGCCAAGGAAACGTGTATTGTCGTTGTCAACAACGAGATCTCCCGGCAGATAATGTTATCGCGCCCATGCAGTGTTGTCTTGGAAACGCAATACAAAGCACTTATTATTAAGTAATGACCACAATTGATAGCTCTAATGAAAGAAGAAAGTCTCTAGATTTTTATAGAATGAAAAAGTAAAAATTCAGTTTTTTTGCCGAATTTCACCCTAGGCTACCGGGTCCCCTTAAGATAGGATTCCTTTAATATTTGTGCTCTGGTGGTCGATGTTAGTCCAAAGACATTTTTTAATTTGCTTTGCGTCGTACCGACACAGATAGGTCTTATGCGACAAGGGGAGAGGAAAGGGCTAGGAGAGCAAATGAGGAGGCCGTGGCCTTAAATAAAGTAGAGCCCCAGCATTTTTCTGGTATGAAAATGGATAACCACGGAAAATCATCTTCAGGGTTGGGGGCAGTGAGGTTCGAGCAAACTCTCTCCCGAATGCAAGCTCACAGCTGCGCGCCCCCGTAAACATGAAACAATTATATTTGATACCGTCCATCTTCACGTGTAAAGAAGTATTATTATACAACCTGATTTACAACACCGATGACACATTTCTGTGCCGTTAATATTACGCAATATTATGGGTACTTCCGATATTGTGTGGTAATCAAAATATGTTTACCACCTTGTGGATGCAGATACAGTCTTTATAGCCCATTGAGTCTTGTCATTACAAAGTTTAATGGGTCACACTGAATTATCGCGAATTGCAGGACGCGAGCAGCGAAAGGCACATCGCAGATAATGAGTAATCTCACTCCATTAACTATGAATGAGGCACAATCTGTTCCCAATAAGAAGAGCAATGTTCCTCAGCGTACAGAAGTTAATTCAGGTACCTCCTTTATAGCATGAACAAGAAAAACCCAATTCAGACGACATTGGTTTAGCTGCTCGCTTTCCGTCTACACAGACGAGGTTCAAACTACAGTGAATCATGGAGACGATTGCTCAGCAGAAAATACATTTGGCATAAAGAAGGCACTTGGCATACGAGCCCCACAAAAATCCCAAAATATGCCAGCCAATGTGATATGTAATTGCAAAAAATTAAATAATAACAGGTTCAGTCATTTGAAATTCACCTAAGTAATCCTCATGAAAGTTAGATCACCTAATAAAACATTTAAAATAGCACCCTTAATTATTTTTTTCCAGCTAAATGCAGCCATGTTGGAGGACAAAAGACAGCTGTCGAAGCAAAACACAAGGAACCGAATTATCGTACAAATGTGGTATGGCTGAATTCTGGACTTGGGAACAGGGAGAGAGCTACATTTGAAATCTGAGTTAAGTCGTGATTGGGACAGAATGTTCACTTATAAGGAAACTTGAACGAGGAAAGAATAAGGTTTATCATGCCCTCCTCGAATTATCCTGTGGGTAAGGATGTGGAATACGTACGCGGTTCCCCTTTACTGATGTAAGAGGAAACTGAAATGGAAGCCTCCAGAGACATGGAAGTTGAAAACTTCGTTTGGAAACCATGGGGACCCTATCAGAGTCTCGCATTCCTTTGACTTCTACAAGGCTCATCGCTTTCACTTTTCCTACGTGAATTTTCTGCGGTAGTATATTTAACTCTTCTCAGCTCAACGGTATTAGGTGTATGAGGTCTTGGGTCTCCTTCTTCTTCTTCTTCTTCTTCTTCTTCTTCTTCTTCTTTATCTGTTTACCCTCCAGGGTCGGTTTTTCCCTCGGGCTCAACGAGGTATCCCACCTCTACCGCCTCAAGGGCAGTGTCCTAGAGCTTCAGACTCTGGGTCGGGGATACAGCAGGGGAGGATGACCAGTACCTCACCCAGGCGGCCTCACCTGCTATGCTGAACAGGGGCCTTAGGGTGGGATGGGAAGATTGGAAGGGATCGGCCGTGCCCTTAAGTTAGGTACCTGGAGGAGAAGTGGGGAAACCACGGAAAACTACTTTAAGGATGGCTGAGGTGAGAATCGAACCCACCGCTACTCAGTTGACCTCCCGATCCTGAGTGTACCCCGTTCCAGCCCCCGTATCTCTTTTCAAATTTCGTGGCAGAGTCGGGAATCGAATCCAGGCCTCCGGGTGACGTCTTGGGTCTCCTTGACCAGATATTCTCATTCTTGGAAGGATCGCAGCTCTATCACTTTTTTCCTCCGATTACTGTTAAGAGGGAACAGTTGCCCAGTTTTACTTCCTTTTAAAAATATTATAAACTAAAAACACTTCATTTTTTGTTTTTTGTTCCTCTCTATACTACTTTTCATGAAAATATTCCGGGAAATTCCGCGGAAGTTGCGTGCTGCTGTACAGATATTAACACAACACCGCTCAGCACCCCACATAACGTTTGCTGTTAGGGTTGCGTTTTTTTAATCTCATGACGAATGATACAGAATAAATCTATTCTGACCTGATAGTTCAAGTTGGATTATTCACTTCAAAATTTTCTACATTCTTTAAATATGTTTATTATTGGGGATAAACCAAATTGGTCACATTTAATTACAAACTGGAGAAGTTATAGGTTAAAAGCTACGAAAAAGTTTTATCAATTCAAAAAGTCAATTGCGATCTTTTGTAAAATCTATATAAATCATCATCTTAGCGTTTGTCCCCCAGTGGAGTAGGGTCCGCTGTTTTGAAAGCCAATCTCCACGTGGTTCTATTGAGAAGATGAATATAGCGTATGTCTTCTTGAATCCAACAAAGCCAACGTTTCTCGGGCCGACCACGTAGCCCATTTTCAGATGGTGTGATGCGAAGTGCCGTCTGTTATAATAGGTAAGATAAGGGTTAGTCTGCCCGAAGGCAGGTCCGAGCCTCCACAGAGGTTTGCCTGAGCCGGAGTTTACGTACGGTAGGGTGGCCAGTTCCTTTCCGCTCCTCCATTCCCTTACCCCCACCAACAGCGCGTGGCAACCCATCCAAATCTTGACCACGCCCAATGTTGCTTAACTTCGGAGATCTCACGGGATCCGGTGTTTCAAAACGACTACGGCCGTTGGCTGTTATAATAGGCAAATCTATATAAATATACCTGTTAATTATCTGGAAGAAAACGCCTGCTTTATAGATGAGCAAAAATAATTGCCAGATTTTGTTTTATATTTGGGGATATCTTTTGGTGGTAAATGTAGGAACATCATTTCTTAAAAATTAATAACCTATGAAATCACCAAAACCAAATTTTTCCATGTCATACTGTTACGATCGCCGAATATACTACGTGTATTCCCCACCTTGTATGCTGCTGTTCTCTTCGATCTTGTCGCCGCTGCTTCTCGCATTCCACTACTCCGCTCACCTGTGCTCTGGCTGCGCCATTAATCACATGACTATGACGTCATCCTCTCTACGCTTCGCCTTCTCCGTTGTCTGTGCGCTGCGTGCTCAGCTATTGGACACGTGATGATATGCTTCTCGAACTTGCTGGCTTGTAGCCTCCTCACTTTTCTAGATCTTTCTACACACCTATATATTCCCACTCCGCTGCTCCACAATTTGAGTCTGCTTTCGTCTCGGAGTGGTGGAGCGCCAAAATAACCGTGCTACTTTGTATTATGTCAATTCCATCTGGACTGTATATCTTCAAACTATTTGGTGAGCAAGATTTATCATTATTTGGGCATTAATTTTTCATCTGGGCCATCTGCCTGCTGACATTTTCTTCCGCCGACTTAATACTTTGTATTTTAAAAGCTCATATGAAAGACTGCACTTCCACACGAACTGCGCTACGGACAATATAACATTTTTGGTAATCACTTCAGTTGTCTTCTAAGACGTATGCTATTTGTAAATTCTGTTCTCGTAACATAGTAATACCCGGGGAAGAAAATCATTTCCCCGTTCTGATCCTTATCGCCCTTCCCTTTTCCCTTCCTTTCGTACTTCTTTTCTTTCAGGTTTTGCTCCCACTTTTCTTATTCAGTTTCTGTATGCATTCATTGTACGCTTGTATTTGTTCAATAGGCTTTTCTTACATGCATTTCGGAAATTATATTTGTAAATGTGGCATACTTTTCTAATTTTCTCAAGTTTTACATATTTATCTTTCACCACTTGTTAAAATTTGTCTTCGATTTATTTATCTTGTTACTATGTTTGATTGTTAAATATATTCTATCCATATTGTTAATTTTTGGTTTTCCTCTTGGCCTAGCTCCTTCTTACTGCGCGTTTCTATGGTTTAATCATTTATTATTATTATTATTATTATTATTATTATTATTATTATTTTCTATGGCCTCTTTGCTTAAGCTCTATACTATATTATATCACTTCGGTTGATACTACTTGTTTTATCGCACGCTACCTTCTTCCTTTTACAATACAAAGCTATCAATAGTAATGTATACCCGGTCGTAATTTGAAAAACCACCTCCCAAATAGTTACAGAGATCTTGCATATTTTATGTCAAGTAATTTCCATGGTGTATGTAACAAAACCCCTTAAAACAACAATCACGACAACCACCCATCTTCAACCATTAACAAGTCTGTTACAATTTAAAATAAATTCTGAGTCTGTAGAATACAAAGAAAAGGGTGTATTTGCACAGTCACGACGAATTCTTCTGGTAATTTCATGTCGTTAACGTAACGATCATGAAGAGGGTTCTATCAACTCACACAGGGTGAGGAATTAAGTTTCACAGACGCTGTTGCGTGCGAAAGAATTGGAGAATACCTGTAGGAAGATTAAGTGATGGTACGTACACTTTCTTGAGAATCTCGCGCCCAGCATGAGGTTGCAGCGATTACGGCGGCGAGCTGTGTGAAACTGCGGGGAACAATCTAATTTCTAGTAAAGGGGAGCATTAAACCACCCTCGTAATTAGGAGCAACATGGGAATAGGTACTGACATTACAGGCACTGAAAAAGGAAACAAAATAAATATACATTATACCTCATGGCAAGAGGAAGAAGGAAGAAAGACAGAAGAAAATAAGAGAGGAGGAAATAAAATTGGAGGAAAAGAAAGAAAGAAAGAAAGAAAGAAAGAAAAGACGATGATGAGACAAGGAGAAGTAATAATAATAATAATAATGATAATAATAATGTTATTTGCTTTACGTCCCACTAACTACGCTTTTACGGTTTACGGAGACGCCAAGGTGCCGGAATTTTGTCCCACAGGAGTTCTTTTACGTGCCGGTAAATCTACCGACACGAGGCTGACATATTTGAGCACCTTCAAATACCACCGGACTGAGCCAGGATTGAACCTGCCAAGTTGGGGTCAGAAGGCCAGCGCCTCAACCGTCTGAGCCACTCAGCCCGGCGACAAGGAGAAATAGATACAAGAAAGAATGGGATGAAGTGGTACAATAAAGACAATAAGATACAAAGAATATGAGATACGGAAAAGAATGAATGAGCGAAATAGACATAAAAAAGAAAGAAAAAGGACTAGATGTATTATTATTATTATTATTATTATTATTATTATTATTATTATTATTATTATTATTATCCAAAACGAGCGAGTTGATGAGAGGTTTGGTTCCTGTAGCTGTCAGCTTGAATTCGAGAGATAGTGGGTTCGAGCCCCATTGTTGGCAGTCCTGAAGATGGTTTATCACTGTGTTTCATTTTCTCACTACGCAAATGCAGGGGCTGTACCCTAAGCAAGGCTACGGTCAATTCATTCCCACTCATAGTCTTTTTCTGTCCCGTCGTCACTATAAGACGTATGTTTGTTGGTGCGACGTACAGTAAATCGAAAGAAGATTAATTCACTTAAATAAAAGTGTAATTTTTTCTGTTTACTTTACATTATGACCTCATACTTCGTATTTATCTCGGATTACGTACATAAGTGTCGAAAACAGGTTCAGTTCAATTTTTGCCCAGCTCCCTCTTTGTACGTTTGAGGATGGTTGCCTAGTTGTTCGTCCAGTTAAAACAATAATCAGCACCACCACCACCACCACCACCACCACCAGTATCTGTATGTTCGTCTCAACTTCGCGGGAAAATGCCTGGACGGAATTCTTGAAACTCCGTATTGAAATTCAGCAATATCTGATTTCTATTAGTGCCCGGCTCCATGGCTAAACGGTTAGCGTGCTCGCCTTTGGCCCGTGGGGTCCCGGGTTCGATTTCGGGTGGGGTTGGCAATTTTAACCCCCATTGGTTAATTCCGATATTTCGAAGGCTGGGCGTGTGTGAGCCGTATTCATCATAAGAAATCATCATAGGTAGGGCGCCATCCTCATAGGCGAGCAGGTCGCTCTGTACGCCGTCAACTCGAAAGACTTGCACCAGAATTCTCCGGAGGCCACACGCCATTAATAATAAACATGGAGATATTTCCGATTATTACAGTTTCACGAACTTGCTGTCTCCGGAGATATTAGCTTAGTTTAATCACCACTCAACAGTACAAAAATTGGCGGGAAAAAATATTGAATTTATATATTCTCGTATCGCAAAGATATTCGTAAAATTCGAATAGCTGGTTGCCGAAGAGATAATATTTATTTATTTATTTATTTATTTATTTATTTATTTATTTATTTATTTATTTATTTATTTATTTGCTTCGGAAACCAAAACAGCGAGAACCCGAAATAGAAATTTCCTCAATTAAAAACATATTTACAATGGAGTAGCAGGATGCAAAAAAAAGAACAATGAGAAAAAATAATCTAATGATAAAGGTAGCTGTAGGTCATATTTGTGGGACGATGAATATTGCTGTGATATTTCCGTGCGACGATATGGTAACTATCTCACCAGGAAAACAAGGCAATTCACCCTGCTCTTGGCTACCATTTTCCTCACTCTGCTTCCAGTCTTAAAATCACTGTGAATGAGGTAAGTTCCTCTGTAATCCCCAATTTGTAACTAGGTCTCCGGCTGCGTTTATTTCTACATCTCTTATCTGAAACTCACTAAAACTGAATCTAACCATCATCACATTGCTTTCCCTGTGCTTCTCTTGGCGTCCTTGACCGAATCCAGTATTAGCGTAGAGAACCTATCCACCTCCATTCAATTCACATGATCCCACCACTGAATCAGACTTAGCCTGTATCCTACCCTCCTGAGTACCCTCTTGTCATTGCTCCCATCTGTTTGTACCAGGAATCATTCCTTCATGTCTGTTATTTCCAAAGTCCACCTACCGGTCCCTCCTGTACACTCAAATCGTCTTAAAAACAGAGCAATGTAAATATAATTCCGGCCTACAACACTTCTTTCCAATAGAATACCATTCATCGAAACTGCGAACTCACGACAATAGCTTCCCTACGTCTTAATTCGATTTCTTTACTATTTTATCATCCTAAGAGAATTCCCACCCTAAATCAATTATTGAAATGATGCACGTATTCCAGTTTTGACTTTCCAAACTGACATTCAATTTTCTTCGGTTCCTTCCCTACTGACATCATTTTAAGCTTGGAGAATGCAGTATTCGTATCATACTCGCTGCACCTATTTTCAAGTTCCAAAATATTACTAGGTGAATCAAATATAATCCGGAATTATTTTTCCAATTTTATTGAATCCACCAACAAATACACAACAAGTACCTCATTTTTCTATATAGTCTCCCGAATTCGACACACATCTTTGCCACAGAACTGGCAAGTTCCTTATGCCGTCCACAGAAAGAAAAAACCACGTAAAAGCCAGTTGCGCACGTACTCCACTACCATTGCGCCGTCATGAATCGCTTTCCCCGCAGTTCTTCTTTCAGTGGACTAAACAAGTGGTCGTCACAAGGTGACAAATCTGGACTGTAAAGAGGATGTTTCAGAAGTGTCCAATGCATTTTCTCCAGCTTCTCCTGTGTTACAACAGAAGAGCGTGGCCTTGCATTGTCGTTCAGGAGGAAATAAACATCTCTGATTGGTTGCCGGCGACGTTTGTTTCGATGTGCAGCTTTTGTCTTGACCAAAAGACGGCAGTAATAGGCTGCATTCACTTTCCTTCATTCATTTAGGAAATCCACAAGCAAATTGCCCTCATAGTCCCAATAATACAGTTGCAAGCACCCTACCATCACAAAAGCGTGTTTTCGGCTTAACTGGCCCACCTGCACCTCATTACCGCAACTTTATGCTTGGTTGTTTTGACTTCGGGGTGTAATGATGAGCCCGAGTTTCGTCAGAAGTCACTATTCGACGCAAAATGTCATATCCTTCCTTCGCGTACCGATTCAGATGCCTTCGACAAACATCCCGGCGGAATATTTTTGTTCCTGAATGAAGAGACGAGGAACCCACAATTTAGACAGTTTCCAAAGGTCGAGTTCATCATTGACGATGGCTTGGACATTTCCAAAGCTTATTCCTACAAGGGGAGCAATTTCAGAATTTTTTATGCGCCAATCTTCTTCAACAAGGTCAGGTACAGTACGAATGTAGTCTGCAGAGATGCTTGTTCGCGGTCGTCTTTGGTCGGGTTCATTTTCCACTTGTCCCCGTGCTGCAAAAAATTGTTTATGCCATTCTTACACCTGGGTCTTTGAAAGAGTTTCGTCCCCAAACTGTGCACAGAGCCTTCTCAAAATTTCCGAAGATATGATACCGTTTTTCACCACAAAAATGATGATAATGCGCTGCACAATGGGCATGTGTACCTCTTGCTCGCTCATGACGTACTGTGTTATGTGACGCATGAAGACGCCTACTCCCGACATCCCCACAAACATCTTCTCAAAGTCCCACCCATTTCTGTTCGCTACCAGGGCCGATAATTTTAAATTTCGGTTTATATTTGATGCACTTGATATATTGCAGGATTTAAGGACAGGCTGTCGTTAATACCAAGTCGTCGCCATACACCAAGCTCCGTCTCTTGAAGTCTATAGACTTCGAATGGACGTTCACAAAATTACATTATCGTTATTACAATGGAGCCTGTCACATTTCGACCTCAACTCCCTTTCACTTCTGTGAATTTAGCTGTTAATAATGAGTACTATAATAAAACATTTTCAGTCCACTCACTCCGAGAATTACTTCTAATTGCTTGTTTACTAGTGTTTCTGACTGCTCTCCTGAGAGCCACTGTGTGTAGCCAATAAGGGAGATTGCCTTAAGCAAGGCGTAAATACACAGCCTAAGTAACTAGTTTCCGTGCAGTAAACAGCTGAATGAAATCCTCCGGGAGTAAATTGACTCCGTCTAAATGCAGATTAAATATGGCTGGATGTCTCAAGGTCATTCCGGGTTCTGAGCTGCTCTAGAACAACAGCCTGGGTGTGGCACATTCTCCCTGTCCTAGTTTTTGTTATTATTATTATTATTATTATTATTATTATTATTATTACTATTATTATTATTATTATTATTATTATTATTTTTATCGTGTGCATGAGTATACAATTAAAAATACGTCTACACAAATATAGGCTAACAAATATAAGAAAATTCGCACTCTTACATTTCCTCCGCAACACGGAAAGGCATGGTGACATAGACATGATGTCCCCCTCCATAGTGTAACGGTTAGAACTATTAACTGCCGTCCTCACCATAGACCATCCAGGAGATTTCTCGTATCTCTGTCAACGACCTGTTCAGAAACACATCAATTTTCGACTACCCCTAAATATTTTAAAATGGAAATGCTCTCATTGGGAAGAACAGAAATAAACAAAACTAACTTTCTTCAGGTATACGATGACATCCCGGTAATTGAGAAAAATAGGCTCAAATTTCGACAGCCCCCACTGACAACGGCAAGGGTGCATGCGAAAGATGGATTCAGTTTAACTGGCCGGTGAAAACGTTCATGGCAAACAAACACTACTGCTGGGCAGCTTAAACCTATTTCATGATGTTTATTATCCTTCCTATTTACTTCGTTGCATTCGGGAGCTAGTAGTTTCGAGCCCCACTTCGATAGGCCTGAAGATGGTTTTCCATAGTTTCTTATTTTTACGCCAAGCAAATGCTTGGGCTGTACCCGGTCGCTTCTTTCCCACTTCTCTTTCCTACACCATCGTCGCCGTAAGACGTATCTGAGTCAGAGCGATGTAAAAGCAAATTGTAGATAAAATAAAAACTCGATATAATTTAACTGTAATATATATGATTATCAAGGTAGGTACTTTTTTATTGCTAACTCTTATCTCTACCGTCTGGGAGACAGCCTCAAACACAGGTCAGTGGTGATTGATTGAAATATGATAACGGGAGGTGGAATATTCCCTGCATTTCTATCAGATCACAAAGCTTTGACCTGAACTACAAAACCCGGTGTTTTGATGATGATGATGATGCTTGTTGTTTAAATGGACCTAACATCGAGGTCATCGGCCCCTAATGGTACGAAATGAAATAACAAAAAAATTCAAATTCATCCACTGATCAAAATAAAAGAAAAAATGTCATGAAGAATGAATGGATGGACATGAACCCTACAAAAAAACAAAAACAAACAAACAAACAAACAAACAAACAAAAGCAGTGGATCAGACTCAAAAAGAAGGTAGTTAATTAGAGTATTACTGACCAAGGGACCATTTACAAAGCACAATGATGCTTGATGTCTGAATGGGTGCTAAATTCACGTCTAAGGCCCCACAGAATGGTACATGTCGCGAGTAAAGTAGAACCATGGTATTTGTCATTTTGGGGTACTGATCAAAAGTAGCCAAAACTCACGGTGGTCCACACAAGATGATACTACTCACATGTATTGCAATTCGTACAGGGAACGCAGACCTGTGGTGTTTCTCACACAATGGCGCCACTCATAGCCAACGCAAACCGGTAAGGTTCCTCACCTAGGTGTACTAGTCAAGGGCGCCGGTATTCCCGTGGTGTTCCTCACATACTGGGTACCAATCACAGGCAACGCTGACCCACGGTGCCGCTCGTATAGCGGTTCAACTCACAGGCTACGCCCAGACCCGCTGTGTTGCTCACATGGGTACAACGCACGGGTACTGGAATCCACCAGGCCAGGCTTTTTACTGCAACTAATCACAAACCTACTTCGTACCAAGTTAGTGATACTACTCGCAAGTACATGCAACCCATGGTGTTCCCCGCATGATGGTACGAATCAAGAGTAGTTTCATGGTTCTAATTCAATCATCCCTTGGTCGCCCCTTGTAGTCGCCTCTTACGACAGGCAGGGGATACCGCGGGTGTATTCTACATGTGCGTCCCCCACCCGCAGGGGGTAGTGTGTTTGGTCCGCGAGAGGTATTTTACTTCCCTCAAGTCCGCCGGCAAGCCGGTTAGGACCCCCCTATCCGCCACCTGGGACGCGCCACGTGGGAGTACCACCTCTCCCCGTGCAACGCCTGCGTAGCAGGTTCGTGGCGTGGTATTTTCTGAACAGGATGAGAACAAATGTCGGTCGTTGCTCGAACTTCTCGTACAAATGGTGAAAAATATAGTCAGCTAGTTGTGATTGTGGTACCGACAGACAAACATTGCAACTCATATTTTAGAAACGTATTTGAGAGCCTTTCGTGGGTACACAGTTGAATTAAGGAAGTGACTTCCATCTAAAGGGAATACATGTGCAACCTGGATGTTTGTATATTATCCTTTCTACGCGTATATCCTTTTAGAAATCTCATATCACGTCTTATGTTTTCAAAACATATACTTTCATAAGCAACTGTTGGACATGGAGATTAGCAATATTTATCAACAGGGCAGTGCATTCTACCAGAGTGTAAGAAACCTAGTCTGGAATAGGAAAGTACCAAGGAAGTGAAAAGCGATAATGTACAGTACAAAATGTAATAAGCATCCATATTTACCTCTGCGGCTGTCATCTGGACAGTGACAAGTAGGGAAGACAATATAGTTGCTAATGAAATGAAATGCCTAAGAATTACTATGAAGTATGATAGGATAGATAGGAAAGGCAAACTGAGAAACGAAGATGTGAGAAAGGAGGTCGAAATGGAAACCCTAAAGGAGAGAATTTACAGGAGTAAAAAGATGGTTTGGACAAGTAAATAGGATATAAGAGGAAACAATACCGAAACAGATGATGATGATGATGATGATGATGATGATGGTAATGATGATGATGATGATGTTTATTGTTTAAAGGGTCCTAACAGCTAGGTCATCGGCCCGTAATGATACGAGGTGCAACGAAGTGGAACAATAATAAAACTTCAAAATATATCCACTGACTAGAATCTGAAGCGAATTGTGATTAAGACAATGACTGTGAATCCAAAACAATCAGTGGACCCAATTCACTATGCCTTATTTTCTGAGATGACACTTGTCTAAACAAAACTAACAAACCCCATAGCACAACAGCCCCGAAGGACCATGGCCTACCTGGCGACTGCTGCTCAGCCCGAAGGCCTACAGATTAGGCCTATGAGGTATCATGTAGTAAGCACGACTGACCTTTCGGCATTATTCTTAGCTTTCTAGACCGGGGCCGCTATCTCACCGTCAGATAGCTCCTCAATTGTAATCACGTAGACTGAATGGACCTCGAACCAACCCTCAGATGTAAGTAAAAATCCCTGACCTGTCCGGGAATCGAAGCCGGGGCCTCCTGGTAAGAGGCAGGCACGCTACCCCTACACTACGGGGCCGGCACTTGTCTACAGGCATCGAAATTCAAGGTCACCGGCCCCTCATAATGGTACTAATCATTCATAAAGCAGAACCAAGTGTTCCTCCTACAGTGGTACTAATCACAGGTAATGCAGACCCATGGTACAGTATATCACACATAATGGCACCATTCACAGGTAATACAGACCGGCGTGTTCCTCACATAAGAGCACTACTCACAAGCCACATAGACCAGTGGTGTTCCTCACAAAGAGGTGCCGGCTAGATCCGTGGTGTTCCTAACATAGCGGTACCAATCACAGGTCACGTATACTCATGGTGTCGCTAGCATAGTGGTACTATTCATAGGCAATGTAGATCCACAGTGTACCACACATTATGGTAACACCCATAGGCAACACAGACCCATGGTGTTTAACACATAGTGATGGTGGTGGTGGTGATTATTGTTTTAAGAGGAAGTACAACTGGGCAACCATCCTCAATTGAACACTAATCAGAGAAAAAAATCAAGGGATCCGACACTTCGAAAAATTAAGGTATCGGCCAAAGAAAGATCAGGGCAAGGAAAGGCGTGAAAATGAAACACTCCTTTGGCCCCGAATGCTTTAATACCAACGGGTCGGAAAAGAACAAAGAGAAGTCGGATAGAATAGATGAATTGAGGAACCTGGCGCAAGTATGTGGAAGCAATTCCAGGACTCAGCTAACGGCCCCGTGATTGCCAACCCAAACTCCCAAGTTCGGAGCCCCTGTGGCCCCTTTTAGTCGCCTCTTACGACAGTCAGGGGATACCGTGGGTGTTATTCTCCCGCCCCCACCCACAGGGGAATTCCGCACATCATGGTTCTACTCTCAGACAACGCAGACCCATGATGTTCCTCACAAAGTGGTACTAATCACGGGCGATACAAAAACCCGTAGTGTTCTTCACATATTGGTACAAATTACAGGCAACGTAGACCCATGGTGTTCCTCATATAGTGGTGTTATTCATTGGAAACGTGGATCCATTCTGAACACAGTGGAGCCAACCCATTCGAGCGCAGCGCTCGGCACCTATTCCCGCTAGACGCCAGTTTGTGCCGCCGAGCGCCTAGTCCCCCGCCACGGTGGGATGCACACGATGGTACTAAGCACAGGAAAAACCCAGACCACATAATGGTAACAAAATCAAGTAGTCTCATGGTTCTAAGTCCATCATCCCTTGGTCGTCCCTTTTATTCGCCTCTTACGTCAGACAGGGGATATCGTGAGTCTATTCTTCGCCTGCGTCCCCCACCCACACGGGCCAAAACAGATGATGGAGATGTGGTTAGAGGAAAAGAGATCGAGAAGGAGACCTAGAACAAGGTGGATCGATTCAATAAAGAGAAGTACATGAAGAAGAAACCTGGACTGGGACAAAATGATGGAGGAAGAATGATGAAAGGAGAGAAGGAGTTGGAGAAGTCCCATAAATTCCCCGACCCGGCAGGAGCTGGAAAAGGGGATAGGATGATGATGATGATGATGATGATGATGATGATGATGATGATGATGATGACTTATTTTATTGCATACTGTTATCTCTGTGCCAGCCCCGTGGTGTAGGAGTAGCGTACCTGCCTCTTACCCGGAGGCCCCGGGTTCGATTCCCAGCCAGGTCAGGGATTTTTACCTGGACCTGAAGGCTGGTTCGAGGTCCACTCAGCCTACGTGATTAGAATTGAGGAGCTATCTGACTGTGAGATAGCGACCCCGGTCTAGAAAGCCAAGAATAACGGCCGAGAGGATTCGTCGTGTTGACCACACGGCACCTCGTAATCTGCAGGCCTTCGGGCTGAGCTGCGGTCGCTTGGTAGGCCAAGGCCCTTCAAGGGCTATAGTGCCATGGGCGGGGGTGGTTATCTCTGCAAATACGTTTGCTTGTTATGTAAGACCATCATACGTTAAATAACTAAATGAATAAATAAATGAGAACTGGACCGAGGATTGTTGGACCTTGAGGTACACCGACAGATTACTTATCGAAATTATAGCAAAAGCCTTTTGATTTTTCAGTCTAACATGCCACCTTCTTTCTCAGCAGGAGTGCATTCATTGCATAATACAGTGAGGAGACTTCATTAGTGCCACTAATATGCTACTTCGCTTTAATTCAAGTGGCTTACTAATTACAAAAGAAGAAACAAATGGTATTAGCGTGCTTTATTATTTCATCAGACCCCAGTTTTAAAAGCTAATTAATTCACATGCTTCCAAAATATAAAGTGTTTGCTCAGGATACAACCTATCTATGTTCTGGCACAATCGATCCTTATAGACAGGAAATACGTACAATTGCTAATAATAATAATAATAATAATAATAATAATAATAATAATAATAATAATAATAATAATAATAATAATAATAATAATAATAATAATAATTACCATCATCACCAATGGTTTCAGCTTCCGTGTCCAGCCATTTTAATTTGAGACATTTATTATGCCTGCGTAACAATTTCGATGTTCTATTTTAATCTGCCAGGTGACAGAGAAACGTATCAGTGTTGGGCAATCTATGACTCAGTTTTAATTCATTGATTTATTTAATTAATTTTGTCGTGTAAGTACTAAATATGTCACGGGAGTTATTTTACATCGTCAAGGTAGAATGTCAGGTATGCTTTCTTCACCCTTCAAAATCCAACTATATCTGCGACAATCGAACTCGAGTCCTTTATGTCTGGAGATCAACCCTATCACTGACCCACAGACGGAATTAATAGCTAACGTTAAATAATCCACGGGTTAGTATTGTATTGATTGCTGGTCGTGAAAAGTCACAAATGGATGTATTAACGATTTACAGTACGGTATAAAGTCCCTCATTTGTCGGGGAAGCTAAGAAAAAACAGAATCACTTTAAGAGAGAAACAAAAATTAAGATATCCCAGTAGATCAAAGAGGAGTTTACCTGCTCGAGGAGCGACGAAGAAGAAGAGCGAAAGGAACTTATCAGTCAGAAACATTCCGCCAGGATAACGAAGAAAAATTGGATCTGCAATATCAGATGATGGAATCGGAAGAACAGATAAGAAAAATTAAAATGGTGGAGGAGAGAACGGGAAGAGAGAGAGAGATGATTCTCGTTATTTTCGTTGAAGGGAAGGAGACGGTAATAGAGCTAATAAAGTAGTGATTGAAGATGAAATGATGTGAAGGCACTGTCATATCTACGAGGTAACAGAAGCTCAATTATGAACTAACTTATACAATTTTATTTTAATCCATGATTGCTTCTTAAAGCATCCTCATAATGATCATTATGTTCAAATTATTCTCACAACTCGGTTTTTAAGAATTCACTCAGAACACAACTGCAGAAGGTCGTTCGGGATCTCTGCAGACGATGTTTGAAGGGTAATTAGCTATGAAAAGCCATGTTTTCGTCAATGATCATGCTCAATTGGAAAGTCAGCAACGTAATTTCCATTGCAGCAGACTTTTTGCGCAGAGCTAGCATGTCTATCTTATCCCATTCTTCCTGACGCTTTCCAGAGGCCATTGATAGTGCGTAGACGTCTATTTCCTAAGGCACTTTTTAGGAGTCCAAATGCATGGAATTCGACGGGTGACTCATCGTGTTCTTTCACCAGAATGTCAGTGTCCGACTCGTTGGCTGAATGGTCAGAGTACTGGCCTTCGGTTCAGAGGGTCCCGGGTTCGATTCCCGGCTGGGTCGGGGATTTTAACCTTCACTGGTTAATTCCAATGACTCGGGGGTTGGGTGTTTTTGCTGTCCCCAACATCCCTGCAACTCACACACAACACTATCCTCCACCACAGTAACACGCAGTTACCTACGCATGGCAGATGCCGCCCACCGTCACCGGAGGGTCTGCCTTACAAGGGCTGCACTCGGCTAGAAATAGCCACACGAAATTATTATTATTACCAGAATGTCAGTAAAACGAATTGCACGGATTCCATTTTCCATCTCCATTATCTCTAAGTACAGACGAGTCGAACGAAAGGTGTGATGAACCCATACCTGATGTTTCGTCCAGTGTTGGGGCATCCGGGAGATAGTGGGCTCGAACCCCACTGTCGGCATCCCTGAAAACGTTTTTCCGTGGTTTTCCATTTTCACACCAGGCAAACGCTGGGCTGTACCTTAATTAAGGCCACGGCCGAATCCTTTCCATTCCTAGGCCTTTCCTCTCCCATCGTCGCCATGAAACCTCTCTGTGCCGATGCGACGTAAAACAAATAGCAAAAAAAAAAAAAAAAAAAGTGTTGGGATATCTGTGTTGTAAATTGATGTTAAAAACCTCTTGCTGATAGTATGTGGTGTTCACCTCCGGATTATTAGGGACACGGCGAATGGTTAAATCGCCATTGTAGCAGTATCCAGCGATGATCATGAAACCCATTGGGAAATTTTCCTGGCATTCTTTATACAACGTTTGAAAATTTTTTGTCTCTAGAGCGATAGTAACATTTACTTAGGTACACAAATACTTCGCCTAATGTCACCACATTTTTCCATCTCTCCACTGACAGATAGCCCTCATACAGCTTTCATGCGTTAGTGCGACGTTCCGAAATGTGATGAGGCAACAGCTTGTGAACTCGCCGGTTATGTCACTTTTGTAATTGCAGGTCCGTGTTGATTATGGTGTTAACTGTGGAAACAGACATTCCCAACTTACGTGAGATAGTTCTTTTTCGGTGTGTGTGTGGGTGGGGGGGGGGAGGCAGGAATACCATCTGCCTTCACTTTCCTCACAAGTTTTGGTGTACGGCTGATGGATGATTGTGAATTTGCCTGCTTTTTCCCCCCTCTGGAATTCAGCCCAGTCGGCCTTTGTCATTTTTATTCAAAACAGCACTGATTCATTTCTTTGACATCAAGGAATTACGCTTCTTGCACATTCTTTGGATTGCAGAACAGCTATATTTAGCATCGAAAAGGGCCGTTATGAATCACAAACTCTACATACACGTTCTCAATAACGACGTGAATCATCACTCCCGGTCCCGTTGATAACAGCGCCACCAGCGGCATTCAAATTCGTAACCAGAGATCCCGAAGACCTTCTGTCAATCAATCAATCAATACTGATCTGCATTTAGGGCAGTCGCCCAGGTGGCAGATTCCCTATCTGTTGCTTTCCTAGCCTTTTCCGAAATGATTTCAAAGAAATTGGAAATTTATTGAACATCTCCCTTGGTAAGTTATTACAATCCCTAACTCCCCTTCCTATAAATGAATATTTGCCCCAGTTTGTCCTCTTGAATTCCAACTTTATCTTCATATTGTGATCTTTCCTACTTTTATAGACGCCATTCAAACCTATTCGTCTACTAATGTCATTCCACGGCATCTCTCCGCTGACAGCTCGGAACATACCACTTAGTCGAGCAGCTCTTCTTCTTTCTCTCAATTCTTCCCAACCCAAACATTGCAACATTTTTGTAACGCTACTCTTTTGTCGGAAATCACCCAGAACAAATCTAGCTGCTTTTCTTTGGATTTTTTCCAGTTCTTGAATCAGGTAATCCTGGTGAGGGCCCCATACACTGGAACCATACTGTAATAGCAATTTGGAATTATTAATTACCAACCTGCAAAAATTTCCCTCCTCTATTCTCTTTTGTTTCATGGATGGTACTAGAATATTTTCAAAAAGAGCTATTAATATAGCACTTATGCACTGTACGGTTTTGTTAAGAAGCAAACCGTACTTTGCAGTGTCAACTCAGTTAATGCAAGTTAAAACTACAATTTTCTATATTCTTAGCGGAAACGCGCTCTAGGATTACACAAAGTACTTAGAGGCGTACTTTCGACCTATTTTGTGCTCAAATTTATTTTATTCATTTACTGTGGGCTTCCTTCTCTCTTCAGACCAGGTCGTTCCAGTCCTCTTCTTTGGTCTTTTCTCTTGGACATTTTTGCACTTGTGAATGTTGGATTTGAATATTACCTAGGTTTTCTGGATATCCGCTGGTGTAATTCCTGTCCGTTCCAGATCAGTTTTGATTTCGCCAATCCGTTTCATTGTGTCTTATTATTGTTAGTTTAAAACAAGAATAGCATGTTTCATCATACAAGAACGTCCTCATATTGTGCATATACATGTACAATATTGCTTAAATTGCGTAAACTTGTCGATGATTGCGAAATGGTATGATATGAACAAGCGAGACAGATCATTATTTTTATACTAGTTCTTCATTGTTACCTTAGTAACTTTGAGAAATTTTCCTGTACTTATCGAAGCTGCTAATCGTCCGTTACTTCCAGTGATTGCGTTTAGATTGAAGCCAATTACTCTGTTCAGTTGAAGGGGGGGGGGGTAGAGTTCCCCTTCGTCATGTTATATTGTTTATTTGTGTATTAGAAAATGAATGTAAACGACTTGATAAAATAAATCTGATGAATTAAATTAAAAGGTATCTTCTAAGACATTATTGGTAGTGATGAATAATTACCTACAAAAACGTCTCCAGTGGAAAACGTGCCGCGTAAATTCAGAGAATTTACTACAGATAAGGATATTCTAACCCGCATTCCAGACCTTTAGCTTCAGAGTAGCCTCCTGAGGGATGCATTAAGCGCTAATGCAAAATGTGTGAAATGTTGTTTCTAAATGAATTAGGTAGCTTGAAGTGGGGGAATTTATTTTACATGTGTATGTTAGTTGAGGTTGGTTTGGTTAGTATTTTACGATGTAAATTTTTATAGTTTCTTCAATGTTCAAATATTTGCTTTTATGTGTTTATGTCTGTGAAATTTTGTGAGTTGTCGTATACATGCTCTCCGAAGGCTGAATGTTATTTGCATTAACCGCATTTTCTGTCCGACTCGTTGGCTGAACGGTCAGCGTACTGGCCTTCGGTTCAGAGGGTCCCGGGTTCGATTCCCGGCCGGGTCGGGGATTTTAACCTTAATTGGTTAATTCCACTGACACGGGGGCTGGCTGTATGTGCTGTCTTCATCATCATTTCATCCTCATCACGACGCGCAGGTCACCTACGGGTGTCGAATAGAAAGACCTGCACCTGGCGAGCCGAACTTGTCTTCGGACACTCCCGGCACTAAAAGCCATACGCCATTTCATTTTTTTTACCGCATTTTCTGTTCTTTGCATGTGGTGTGTGTGAAAATTAAGTTTTGTTTTGGCCTGTATAATGCAGTTTGGTTGAAATTTGAGTTCATAAACTCCTGGAGTGTTTGTTTTGTTTAGGTTGAATTTGCCGATGTGCCTTTGCAGTGTATTGTTCGGTGCAAAGGCTAACTCTTGCCTTGTTTTTTGAAAATATTAGCTATTTTGTACATGTTCTTGTTCACGTATTTAAATGTATTGTTCTCTTTCATGTGTGTTTACTGGTGTTTTTCCTTTGTTTATTTAATAATTTATTTCCTGTGTCAGGAGGTTGGTTTTCTTTCGCGATTTGTTTTATTATTTGTATTACATCATTGAAATAGGTTGTGCTCATTGGTATAGTATTTGCTCCGAGTGTCAATGTATTCAATCCTGCTAATGTGTGTGTGTTTGGTGATTGTATACGATGTCTGTTGTGTGTGAAGTCTGAGTGGATTTTCTGTATTAGTCTTTATTCCTACTGATTGTGATGTCCACAGATTTGATTTTTCTTTTGCTAGTTCCTGGTCCCACTGTGAATTTGATTGATTTGTGTAAAGAATTCAGTTTATTTAATAACTGTTACTCTGACGCTAAACGTCTTTAATGTGGGTTAGGATATTCTTGTCTGTAGTAACTTCCAAGAATTTACGCAGCGCTCTCGCCACTCGAGATGCATTTGTACTAAGAGAGATGGAGTGGCCATCTTTATGCTCAGCCACATTTCTTCCAAGAATTATCCTAAAATTCCTTGCGAGTTTACTGAACGAATTGGCTGCGCAGTTCGTATCACGTAACTGTGAACTTCTCACTTGGTAAATCGTGGATTCGAACCTCACCGTCGGCAGCCCTGAAGATGGTGTTCCGCGGATTCCAACTTTCTCACCATGCAATTCTTGAGGCTGTACCTTAATTAAGGCCACGGTCGCTACCTTCCCAGTCCTTACCTTATCCCATCCTTGCGTCGCCGATAACTTTCCGCGCGTTAGTGTGAGACTAAATCACTGGCATTTCTGGTGCAGGTTGAATGAACCTCAGGGCCATATGCCTCTCAAGATAATTCTCTATTCTGCACGTTTCGATTTCCTGACGGAAGTAGAACCTATGTCCCTCAGGATGAGATATCATTGTTGTGTTATTCCTGTTCTTGTGTTACGATGTGTAACTACGACAAGAATATTTCCTGCGTAGACAGCGTCCTGTGGCAGTTCCTTGTTCCGTTATTGCTATTGTATTTTAATTCGTACCTGGGACAGTCCGTCAGTTATTTTGTTGGAGGAAGTAGTTCCGTTTTCATTGCATGTTCAAAAATGGTTGCGAATAACTGACGAAGAAATTAACAAAGGGTTCGAAATTTGGACTGCAAATTTAATTGCAAATTACGTGAAACTTTACCTTTTGGGCATTTATGTTGACAATTGGGCTTCAGTGAGAATTGGTGGTAGAATGAGAGCTTCTCGAAGACTAAATTGACGCCAGCAGGTTAGAAATTCAACAGAATTGAATGTCAGATTGGTGATACAAAGCTAGAACAGGTCGATAATTTCAAGTATTTAGGTTGTGTGTTCTCCCAGGTTGGTAATATAGTAAGTGAGATTGAATCACGGTGTCGTAAAGCTAATGCAGTGAGGTCACAGTTGCGATCAGCAGTTTTCTGTAAGAAGGAAGTGAGCTCCCAGACGAAACTATCTTTATATCGGTCTGTTTTCAGACCAACTTTGCTTTACGGGAACGAAAGTTGGGTGGACTCAGGATATGTTATTCATAAGTTAGAAGTAACAGACACGAAAGTAGCGAGAATGATTGCTGGTACAAACAGGTGGGGACAATGGCAGGAGGGTACTCGGAATGAGGAGATAAAGGCTAATTTAGGAATGAGCTCGATTGATGAAGCTGTACGCATAAACCGGCTTCGGTGGTGGGGTCATGTGAGGCGAATGGAGGAGGATAGGTTACCTAGGAGAATAATGAACTCGGTTATGGAGGGTAAGAGAAGTAGAGATAGACCAAGGCGATGATGGTTAGACTCGGTTTCTAACGATTTAAAGATAAGGGTTATAGAACTAAATGAGGCCACAACACTAGTTGCAAATCGAGGATTGCGGTAACGTTTAGTAAATTCACAGAGGCAGACTGAACGCTGAAAAACATAAGATTCTATAATGATAATGTACAGTATGTATGTATGTTTATCTTTTGAAAGTGAATATATTGTTCAAGAAATTCCTACCAAGAGAGTGAGTCAGACGAAACTGATGAATGTATGGAAATGTTTATCTTATTCCTCGAATCATTCGTAACAGTATCCATAATTGTTGGATATCACAGACGTTTTTGGTCATTAAAAGTATCTGTTATACACTGATGATAGTAAAAAGTAATTCTTTATACTTGTAGCAAACTCTTCATACTACAAGTAAATTTTGACGTTTCCTAACGAAGAACATTTCATTGAAAAACTGCTCTGTTCATATTATATGAAAACCTAACAGTGAAAGTATTATGTTGAATTCCCAGATCATGAATATTAGTTTATATATATATTAATTAATATAAGCTATAATTTGTATGGATTAACAAACGAATACTAAATGAAAATTAATAGGTCAGTTGCTGACTCACACAACTGTTATTTATTGGTGTAACACTTAGCTTTGGTAAGCGACTAGAAGACAATTTACGTACATCTTCATGCCTGAGTAAATTTCAGTATTCCTAAATATTGAAGCTATGAGAAGAGTAGCGAATTGTTTATCAATATTATCGTAAGAAACACAACGAGAAAACCACAAGAATTTTGTACGAGTTAACGTCTCTGACTTCCCTAGTTCCTCGGCGATGATACAATACGAAAGGAGAAGTAGCGCCTCTTAGCAGGGCAAATTTTAAATAGTTGTCAAGTCTTCCACCATCAGAAAAATAAAGCTTTTGTAGTTAATTCTTTCAAATTCATAGGGAACTAATAAAGAATACATGTTCTTGGTTCGGTGTTACTCTGCTAGCTAACAAGATATACCTCCATAAATAAAGAAAATATTTCATTCTAAAACTTTCTCCTTTAATCTTAATTATTCTGAAGGCTATTCCGTGGATCACTGAAACAATTATCAGTAGAAATATTTTTTTTGCCCTTACGAGAACTTCGTAACGTTTATTTAGGTTGGAAATAACCAGTACATACAGTTTGTTTCGACTGGAAAGTCTAATCCACACTTTTGTTAATGAAAGAACGTGCTTGAAGAGTTCAACACAGTAGCTTAAAGATGCAAATGTATAAACTACTTCAGAGTTATTGAAACAGTACAAGACTAGGTCCTGTTAGAAGCGGTGTTTATCTTGTACAGGGGCCTTCACCAGATGCTGGAGTTTAATACGGTATGACATTGTACCTGGATGAGCCTCCGTGGCTCAGACGGCAGCGCGTCGGCCTCTCACCGCTGGATACCGTGGTTCAAATACAGGTCACTCAATGTGCGTTTTGTGCTGGATTAAGCGGAGGAGGGACAGGTTTTTCTCCGGGTACTCCGGTTTTCCCTGTCATCTTTCATTCCAGAAACGCTCTCTATTATCATTTCATAGCATTTATCACTCATTAATAAATCGCCTTGGGAGTGGCGATCCCATTGTAATAACAGCCTATATATGTTTCATTCATTCCATCCCTGACGCGGTCAAAGACTGGAAAACAGGTTGTAGGTTTTCATTTTCATTGTACATGGATTGTGCCAAGATAGTATATATATATATATAATTTCTGAACATCAATATGTAATTGTAAATATGGGTTTGCTACTCTTTTTTATCATGACAAATGGAAAACAAATAAAAGCGTGCATCTTGTAGCCGTTGTGGAATTAATTCACTCCAGCATACCCACCACTGGTCACACAAGAACTCTGAATATTAAAAATTAAAAAAACGAATATGAACTTAAAAAGATGAGGGAAGATGTAGTAAAAATAGGGTTGAGACAGTGTTGAGGAACTGTGCCACTGGATATTTGTTGTCACAAGGCGCAATGTTCACTTTGAATGAACTAAAAGACATGTTATATATTCAATTCAGTACGGTACAGTTTATTTTATTTTCAAGTGGACAATGATGGCTACTGTTAAGAGACGAATATCATCATAGTGGCCAATTGCCATGTAAATAAATAAATAAATAAATAAATAAATAAATAAATAAATAAGTTAACAGCCCGATTAACTAATATTATCTTTACGGTTGCTCCGTTATTTCGTCCGGAATATGGCATTATATGGAAGTGGAACATGGATGATAACTAGCTCAGAAAAAAGAGAATAGAAGCTTTTGAAGGGTGGTGTTATCGAAGAATGCTGAAGGTGAGATGGATAGATCAAATTAGGAAAGACGAGATACTGAATCGAATTGGTGAGGAGAGATCGATTTGGCTAAATTTGACGAGAAGAGAGAGAATGATAGGACACATCTTAAGACACTCAGGACTCGTTCACTTACTTTTTGAGGGAAGTGTAAGTTGTATGAATGGCAGGGGTAGACCAAGGTATGAATATAACAAGCAGTTTAGGGAAGATGTAGAATGTAGTAGTTACGTAAAAATGAAAAGATTAGCATAGGATAGGATGGCATGGACAGCTGCATCAAACCAGTCTATGGACTGATGACTCAAACAACAACAATAATATGTTATTTATTGCGAACTAACTATATGGCTGGTCACCTAGCGACATGGATGACGGAATATATAGCCCGGGCATGCATTTCAATATATTTGATAATTTTAAAAAAAAACTTCGCCATATAAGTCCTTTGACTATCTACTTTCCATTCGGCTAATTGTTTAGGAATACTCGCCGTAACACAATTCGCGGCCTTATTGCAAAAGCCTTTCGCGAAAACGGCTGGGAGGTTTACGAATATTAAACTCAGTAGCAGGCCATAATCAAGCGAACAACTTCCGCATGATGTGCACCTTGAGAAGCAGGCAATTTACGTTCCAGTATCCAATTACATCATGGAGAAATACCACTTAGACTACGTCACCGTTTATGGATTGTTAGTGGGCGCAAGAGGTACCATACCGGGGATGATGGCTGTGTTGCGGAAGAGATTTGACCTGAAGGCAAGCTACCTAGCCACGATTGCCGAAGTGGTTGCGCATGGGTCCATGCTTCTTGTCAGCAACCGTTTGTACTCCTTAAATAATTCAACGTAACTTAAAAGCATTTTAGTCTGACAAAGAAATTAGTCAATATATATTATATAACTATAACATGCCTGTAAAAAGTATACACTTTAAACAAAGAATGACATCGAAAGCGACTTTCAACCTATTAGGTCGTGTCACGTACATTTAGTACGTGATAAAGAGATGTTAAGTACAGAACAAAAATGGCCAACCAGACACCAGTGGGATCCGAACCCACAACCTCCCGATTTCGCGTCGGTTGCTCTACCAATTGAGCTATGGTGGCCTAGGCCATCTTTGTTCTGTTGGAAAGGATCTAAGCTACAGGTCTGGTACTACTACCATCACACTGTAGAGTGCGTTCAAGTTGCCCGTTGAGGGCCAAGTCAATGAATATTGAATTTCCACGACCACATTGCAATCGAAAACGACTTTCAACCTATTAGGTCGTGTTACGTACATTTAGTACGTGATGAAGAGATGTTAAGTACAGAACAAAAATGGCCAACCAGACACCAGTGGGATGCGAACCCACAACCTCCCGATTTCGCGTCGGTTGCTCTACCAATTGACCTATGGTGGCCTAGGCCATCTTTGTTTTGTTGGAAAGGATCTAAGCTACAGGTCTGGTACTACTGCCATTACACTGTAGAGTGCGTTCAAGTTGCCCGTTGAGGGCCAAGTCAATGAATATTGAATTTTCACGACCACATTGTAATCGAAAGCGACTTTCAACCTATTAGGTCGTGTTACGTACATTTAGTACGTGATGAAGAGGTTGTGGGTTCGGATCCCACTGGTGTCTGGTTGGCCATTTTTGTTCTGTACTTAACATCTCTTCATCACGTACTAAATGTACGTAACACGACCTAATAGGTTGAAAGTCGCTTTCGATTACAGTGTGGTCGTGAAAATTCAATATTCAAAGAATGACATGTTTCGTTCCACAAGAATATCTTCAGATTCTATTAAATCACTTTAAATCATGTCAATATATGTGAAATATTGTTTAAGTTGCGTAAACTAGTAAACTAAGAGAAAATCCTTAAATAGGTAACAACATGGCGATCCTGTGCCTTTGTGTAGGTGCGACGTAAAGCCCCTAGCAAAAAAAAAAAAAAAGATCCTGTGCCTTATGGTAAACTCGTTGAGGATCAGTTTCTTGAAAGAAAAGAGGGTGATTGCATATACGGAATTATTGAGGGATAAGTGAACATACTTTCTTGTTATTTTATTAATTATCAAGAGATTGTACCGTTAGGTCGTGTGTAAGATTCCCTCTTCAGTACCACACATAAGATGGGTTGGAATTTACACTGAGCATTTGTTCCATCAATTCGTCCTCAGAGAGATTTTTGTAACAATAATCATCATGAGGGTCTGAATTGTTATTTAGATAGTCATATCACAGATTTCTGAAAACAATTTTGACATATTTTCAATGTTCCCGGTAACTAAAGTGCCATTAATTTTGTTGACCTGTCTATTTACTAACAAACCGATACCAGAATGTTTTAATAGAGCGACGCGTTTAATTGCTGTGGACTGCCCGAAGGGTACTGAGTAAACGTACAGTAATCGTGTACTAAAATGACGGGGCCCGCAGAGAGAGGTTGCACCATCGCACAAAATTTATTGTTGCAGTACATAGCTGAAACCTTGAGTTTTCCATAAACATCCTGTGATAAACAAGTAAATTTTCGTAGCACCAAATTACCTTGCGTGCATACGTGCGGAGTGAGATTTTGTCGCTTCAAAGGACGATTTTATATGCAGGAACTCTACCCCTTCAAAAATCTGGGAATAACGCTCAAGACAACTAGCTAAAAATTCACTCAAAACATAAAATAAAGCACAGCTACAGCAACGAAAGCATCATACAGGGTGTAACTATAAGATACGGCTAAACTTTTAAGACGCATTCCTCACAAGTAGAAGAAAAAGATATCAGCGCCTCCGGTATTCATTGCGACGGCGACGGTGGGTTGATGCAAGTATCAATATTGACGGAGGTTGTTTTGACATAAATACATCTTATGGCTTGCGGTTATCCGAAAATTTGTGCAACTTAACGCGAAAAAATGTGTGAAGAAATGTAACCATAGCAACCGTGTAGGCAGTGACTTGTTTTCTTACAAGTTGCTTTACGTCGTACCGACACAGATAGGTCTTATGGCGAACGATGGGACGGGAAAGGGCTGGGGATGGGAAAGAAGCGGTCGTGGCCATAATTAAGGTAGCAAAAAAGCAAAAGCAAAGTCATCTCCGTACAGGCCAAGAAGGCCCTTGGAGGAATGGGAGGTAAAGTATTCCACTATCCGTAACCTCGGCACTTGACGGGGTAGACTGGTTAGCTGTACGCACGGCCGCCTTTGCCCCCAGGAATTAACCTGGTACTCGTTTTTGGTGTAGGATGAGTGAACCTCAGGGCTATATACACCTCAGGAAGTGGAAATCTCGTTTCTTAAATTTTACGACTTCCTGGCGGGATTCGAAACCACGTACTTCCGGGCGACCCGAGTACGCCTTTACCGCCTCGGCCAGGCAGCCCCTTAATTAAAGTAGCGCCCCAGCATTTGCCTGGTGTGAAAATGGGAAAACACGGGAAACCATCTTCAGGGCTGCCGATAGTGGAACTCGAACCCACTATCTTCCAGATGCAAGGTCACAGTTGCACGCCCCTAACCTCACAGCCAACTCGCCCAGTAGCCCCCCGCCCAAAAAAAACTGAACATGAAATATCTTCTAACTCGGAAAATATTCCGAATAGGACATATATTCCATATGAATATTTTTTTGTTCCTGTTTCAAATGATCGTTCCCATTATATCCTCGAATATTGACCATTCCCATTCCTCCTGGGACACTCTGTATATGATCACTTGATTTTCGCAACGCGAAAAGTTGTTTCTTTTTTAATATGTCACGTAAGAAAGTGCTTCAAGTGGTATGCTGGTATGTTCTGTTCCTCTGTTTCTCCCGTTATTATTGTACTCTGGACAGTTGTAGAAAATGTGTACAACAATGAAAATAAAGCATTTCCGGACCCATATCCGTGTGCAATTTTCTTCTGCGCATGAGGAATTTGTCCTGAAAATTTGCACCACCCCACTGTTATGTCTGGTATAACATACTCTTTATTATTATTATTATTATTATTATTATTATTATTATTATTATTATTATTATTATTATTATTATTATTATTATTATTATTATTATTATTATTATAAATTAATTATAATAATAATATTATTTATATTAACAAATACATCGCAAATGAGAAATATCCCGGTGGCTATGGTCACTTACAGCCCTCCAGAATCACATACGAATGAAATTCAACTTCCAGGTAAACTTAACATATAATGACATAACAACAAGAACAAGTAAGAATGCAACAAGTATTCCAATGGAAGGAAATGAAATGAAATGCCGTATGGCTTTTAGTGCCGGGATATCCCAGGACGGGTTCGGCTCGCCAGGTGCAGGTCTTTCTATTTGACCCCCGTAGGCGACCTGCGCGTCGTGATGAGGATGAAATGATGATGAATGCAACACATACATCCAGCACCCTTACCGTAGGAATGAACCAATTAAGGTTAAAATCCCCGACCTGGCCGGGAATCGAACCCGGGACCCTCTGAACCGAAGGCCAGTACGCTGACCGTTCAGCCAACGAGTCGGACAATGGAAAGAAAATATTACAATGAAATGCTACTGGTTTAATTAATATTATAAATGAAGCATCATCCTATACAATTTCATACACAACTTAAGTATTTCCAGTGCTTAAAACTACGGCTTACAGTACTATAGGCTGAGCTTACTACTAGCTTAACATTAAAAGTGATTACAAAGTAAATTTAAAAATATAATTTTCCAACAAGACAACAACAAGAATGGGGAAGGAAATATTCTTACTCGATGGTACCGAAACAGTCTTCAGACTCTCACACCGTCATTTAGTAGACGAAGAGAAAGTGAACAAGTCCCAAGAGAAAGCCCTCCAGAATCACATACGAATGAAATTCAACTTCCAGATAAGACCTATTTGCACGAGTTTTCCCATCCACATATCGCATGAAAAGATCTGTACGACCAGCAGATACCATATACGAGACTATACTTGAAATGCGACATAAAATTAACGTCATTTATCACTTCAACTACTATACAAAAAGCACAGTCTCCTTAACGAATACGCTTTGTTTTATGTTATAAATATGTTCACTTTAATTTTCATCAATTCAGATAATATAATATTATGAAGATATTTCACACAGTACCAACCTAACTAAAAATGTTACTTCTTTGTCACTATTTCCTTTTTTTTTTTTTTTTCAGGATATTCAGCTCTTCTCCTTCTGATAAGCGGCTCTTTGTGCATTAGATCTTGTACACGCCAATCATTAGAATTAAGCTTCGCAAACAAGATAATTAGGGTCCTCTTCATCAAAGCCCAGGGTCGTGATAAAATACACTTTACTTCCCCTTTATAGAGTCATTTTATGAAATATCCATTAATCACATGAAAAGGTTCTCCTTTCAGGAGCGTAGACCGTCCACACAAAAGGCCATGCATGAGCCATACATTACTCTTGAATTTCAGATGTGTGAAGACCAAATACGAGCGGAGAACCGGGCTGTCATCACCGCATGGGTTGTTCACCCACGTATTGATATTATCGTTAGGCGCCTCAAAATGTCCAGTCAATTTTCATCCTGAGTAATATCTCTGAAAATTACATAAAACTAGCTGTTTTCGAACTATAGTACCTATGTGCAACTTCATTAAATATACTGTTATACCTTTCAGCCTTCAGTCTGCAAGCCTCTGTGAATTAACTATGTGCCAGCACAATCCTGCATTTAAAACTAGTTGTGAAACCCCGTTAATTCTACACTTCTATTCTCTAAATCATTTAAAAAACTGAGTCCTATATACATCCCCTTAATTTCCCTTTACTCTTCTTACCCTCCATGACTGAGATCATTATTCGTATACGTAACTTATCCTCCTCCATTCGCCTCACATGATCTCATAATTGAATCTGCCTTATGCGTACAATTTCAATCATCGATTTCATTCTTAACTTAGCATTTATCTTCTCGTTCTGAATATCCTACTTCGATTGTTCCCACCTTTGTATACATATGAATAAGATACCATTAATTTATCTAGCTTCCATTCCTGTACAGTAAAGTCAATTGAGAACTGCATCCGGGAATTGACCTTTTTAAAACATAAATATGACATACGGCTGGGGTCATGTGAAAATCTCTTACGAAAGTAGGCTGGACGGAAATGCAACCATAGCAACCGTGCAGGCTGTGACGTAAGGCATTGATGGATGGCCAGAGAGTGTTACCCAACAACCGTGCAGGCTATGTCTTATGGCTACTGGTCGTCTGAAATTAGCAGCCGTTGATGAATGGCCATGACCGAGAGACATATTCATGATCATTTGATTTTTCGCAAAGGGAGAAATAGTTTCTTTTCTACAAAATACCTTTTATCCCAACTGTAATCTCACTGCAATATCTTTGCCACATATTAAATCATATATTTTCTTAGAATACTAGCGTCTGTTAGCATACACATCCTGAGGCTACGTGCAAACCGAGCGCGCTTCGAATAGTGTGTCGCATGTTGCTAAGAAAAACTCCGAGCTTATCAGACCTTTGTTTCAAAGTCAGGTATCTACATAATCCGGGAACCATTACGCAGTACGTCCATTTTAAAACGAAGCGAAGATTCAAATAACGAGCTGTGTAATTGTATACTTGTTTCCTGTTAACTACTTGTTTCAAAAAACATTGAAGAAGAAGAAAATTAATGTGGTGTTCTAGAAAAGAAATATGGAACAAAAAACACAATACAGTAACTACGAAAATATAACTGTTTTGCAGAAGAAGTCGATAAGACAGTAGGCGAAGAATTGAAGAAAAAGAAAATTAACGCAGTGTTTCAAAAGAGAAATATGGAACCAAAAACACAGTAACTACGAAAATGTAACCGTTTTGCAGAAGAAGTCGATAAGACAGTAGGCAAAGAAAGCTTTTATTTATTCTTACAGTATACACTAAATATATAATGTTACTTCTATTTTCTTACTGAAATGTACATACCAAAAGTAATGCAATTAATCTACCAAGTTGCAGATCCAGGGCCATTTAAAAAGTCGTAGAAAATATCCCGGATTTTTCGCTCTTTCTGGTGTATGAGGTCACAATGCTGAGCAATAAGGCTCTCATTATAGTTTGCTGTGAAGGGTTCATGGATTCAAATGAAGTATATAGCTTTCACAATATTACTTGCATTTGGATCATCAAGTAGGATGTCCGACTCGTTGGCTGAACGGTCAGCGTACTGGTCTTCGGTTTAGAGGGTTCCGGGTTCGATTCCCAGCCGGGTCGGGGATTTTAACCTTAATTTGGTTAATTCCAACGGCACGGGGGCTGGGTGTATGTGTTGTCTTCATCATCATTTCATCCTCATCATGACGCGCAGGTCGCCTATGGGAGTTAAATAGAAAGACCCGTCCTGGGATATCCCGGCACTAAAAGCCATACGACATTTCATTTCATCAAGTAGGATGAAGATGAAGGTTCAGACATCTTACATGCACCACTTCTGTCTTCATCAATGTTGGCTGTTCCACCTTCTGGAATACCACTTTAGGGCAGTCCGGTCTGACACCACAAATTGACGGCTTCACGTTAGTGGAAGCACTATGAATGGTACATTTCTACGCATTAAATAATTTTTATACCCTCTGTATTTCTGTAATCGATGAAATAATTTTTCACATTCTCACCTCTTAAAAAATATGAGTTACATCAATAATTTGGTACAGAACGTTTACTAGTTGTAAACATTGTTATACACATTTCATTTTTCAATGTATTGTAGAAAGGAATAAACTACGTATGAACAGTTCAACACACAACTAGAGGGCATTGCATTTACTGCACACACATGGCAGTGCAAGACCCACAGACTGCTTTATTGCATGCGGTACATTTTCCTACTGTCCTATTCTTCTTGCAATTTTCCATGACTTGACAGAACTTTGTCAATGACGCACAATCAGACGGTTATTTTCCCTAATGCCATTTCCTTGTGTAGGATCCAGGCATTTATTTCAGCCAGATCTAAGGTGTTCTGAAAAGAGTGAACTGAACACCGCCTTGTCCCTCTTCTTGTAAATTATTTGCGAGCTCTCTGGTCCACTACATCGATAGCGTACTTTGTCTCGTTATAACATATCACTGTCGAGGGTGTAGTCTTCTCATTGTCAGAGATGTTTACGTGTGGATAGACTGAGCTCAGGAGCACCATATTCTTCCACCTTGATATACAGTAAGGGTCACCGAGCTCGATAGCTGCAGTCGCTTAAGTGCGGCCAGTATCCAGTATTCGGGAGATAGTGGGTTCGAACCCCACTGTCGGCAGCCCTGAAAATGGTTTTCCGTGGTTTCCCATTTACACACCAGGCAAATACTGGGGCTGTACCTTAATTAAGGCCACGGCCGCTTCCTTCCCACTTCCAGCCCTCTCCCGTCCCATCGTCGCCATAAGACCAATCTGTGTCGGTGCGACGTAAAACAAATAGCAAAAAAATAATAATAAAAAAAACAGTAAGGGTCATATCAATATTCATGTAAACTTTCGTTGAGTAGAGCATATATTTCATTGTTTCAAAACACAACAGTGTAACCTGATCCAAAACAATAATGAACTAAGCCATTACAGTGTTCCATTTTATACCCCGATTCCCTACTAATGTAAATCAAAGCAACATGAGAAATGCACACATATCTCTCTACGAGTTAAATTGACTTCTTTGGGTGCCTAACGTAAATTCGAAGAATTCAAGCGCAATTTTTAATGAAGGGAAATATACGAGGTGGTATTATTATCCGCCCCTCACATAATGAAAAGTCACCAAATATTTTAGAATTCGGAAAATTAAAGGCTATAGTAAACTAAGAAAATGAGTGAGGAGTCAAAATGACTCCATCGGACGTTCTAGTGTTAACGGCATCCGCACACTGAATCGCTTAATGAGCAACTGTTGTTTCTCCAACTTCTCCGAGTGGTCTCAGGAGTCACACATTGAACGAATCAATATCAATATCAATATCCATGGATGGATCATCTGTTCACACACTATTATCACTGAACGCTCGAATCTGAAGCACCATCACTCTTAAAATTTCGCCAAGTTCGGATTTAAGGTATTCCTTTTCACATTCACCACTTACGGAGCTATGACCGAGTGCGTTACCGTAGACAGAAAATGTTATCGATTAACACTTTTTCGTTGTTCCTATGTCTGTTATTGAGAAATTCTACCAACGAGAATATTTTTTCCATATTAATTCATATGAATCTGCCAGGGAATAAAAAGTTGTCAGTTATCTAGAAAAGTTGTCAGTTATCTAGAAAAGTCCGCTTTTAGGAGGTGTCGTTAGGAGATGTTTCACTGTATTTTGTATTATTATACTCATGTTCATAAAAACCAGAACACTTGAAAGACTAGAGGTATGAAGTCCATATTCACAGGACATGTGCATTGGTACGTTCTAAAGAAATTGTTAGCATTTGAATCATGTGGGCCCTCAGGTTCAAGGTCCACATTGATATATTGTCATACCACCATCGACTGGTAAAATGTGCATGCGGCTCTAGTTGTCGCTATAAACCGAAGGTAATGGATCAGTGTGAATTGAGCAGACGTGCAAGATGCCTCGCAGACGTAAGCGAGAATGGCACCCGAAAATGGGAGAGTTTGAAAGAGGGCATGAGATAACGGAAAATTGCTGCTCGAGTGGGACGAAGTGTGTCGGCAGTGCAACGGGTGAGTATCGAGTGTTTCACGGAAGGACGTAGAAGATGACGAGATGGGTTTGGTCGCACCACACAGACCACCCCCCAGAGAAGATCGACACCTCATCCGAATAGCATTGCAGGACAGATCTGCGTCCTCCTCGGCTCTGGCCCAGCAGTGGAACAGTGTAACACATCATACTCTATCAGGAGTGGCAGTCTGTCGCCGTTTATTACGGTCTGGGTTACCGGCGCGTCGTCCACTTCACCGCCTACCTTTGACTAATGTGCATAAATATGCTAGACTGCAATGGTCTATCGAACGACGTCACTGGGAACATAAATGGCAGCAGGTAGTGTTTTCGGACGACTCTAGGTTCTGATTGTTTGAATATGATGGCCGCATTCTGGTTCGCCGCAGAGAAAGGGAGAGGCATCACATCGACTGATACAGCGCCAGCATAAGGCCTTATGTTGTGGGGCGCTATTGGGTACAACCACAAATTACAGTTGGTGCGTGTCCAGGGCACTGTCACCAGTCTGACCTACGTGAATGACATCCTGTGATCCGTAGGCATACCCTTCCTTCACGACACCCCAGACGCCATATTTCAGCAGAACAATGCGCGACCACATATTGCTGCACGAACACATGCCTTCTTATTGTCACAGGATGTCAGACTGTTGCCCTGGACCGTCCGATTACCAGACCTGTCGCCAATCGAAAATGTGTGGGATATGGTGAATGGACGGGTGCGGCGCTATGACCCAATGTCAACCACCAAAGCTGAACTGCGGAACCAGGTGAATGCAGTATGGATGTCTACACCCCAGGACGCCATTCGCGCCTTATACACGTCGATGCCATAACGCATGGAACAAGTTTTGAGTGCCCATGGAGGATCCAGTACCTACTAGGCAACGGGACACATGCTGTGCCTAGGTGACTGAAATGCTAATCATTTCTGCAGAACATACGAATGAACATGTCCTGTGAATATGAATTTCGCATCTCTAGTTTTCAAGGTGTTCTGATTTTCATGAACATGAGTGTATTATTAATCCGTTATGTCCAACCAAGGAGCATCATTGAACTTATTAGCATGTTTTCTTCTTCTCTTCCCAATAGCTCTTCATCCTCTCGCTGTGTTCCATTTTACGTTGTCCAGTCCATCCTGTAGGCCTATTTAGTTGGGTGGGCTTTACAGAAAATTTGTGTTTTTGAATTAAGGTTCTGAATGTTATTCTATCTTGAGTGGTTTCTCAATTAATGCCAATTTTGTTTAGTTCTTTACTAATTCCTTTTAGCCAATCATTGTGATCTTTTTCATTGATAACGCTAGGTTTATTGTTTTCTTTGTGAGCCTGTTATTATCCATTCTATATAAGTGGCCATAAAATTGTTGTCTTCGTTTCCCGATTGTATCTGTGATTTCTTTTGCAACTCGACAGATTTAATGTGATTTCTTTATTCATCCAAATTCCATTTTCGCATTTTGGTTCTATGATTTTTCTGTGGATTATTCTTTCTTGTTCCTCGATCACCTTTATTCGAGATTTTCCACCAATTATAATAGTTTCAGATGCATAAAATGCTTTTGTTTTAACTACTGTGTTATAATGCCGTAAGTTTGCCTTTTAATATAGTTCTTTTATTGTATATATTCGAAGTAATTTTGTAAAATCTTTGAATTATTATTATTATTATTATTATTATTATTATTATTATTATTATTATTATTATTATTATTATTATTGTACCGGGCGTTACACCTCCACGCCGCTAATTCAAACCTTGCGCCAGTTGAAACTCCCCTACTGGAAGAAGTCTGAACTTTGTCTTATGTGTTAATTTTCAAGTTATCCTGAAGATGTCACTACTTGGAAATTTTGAAGTTTCTGAACTGTGTTGTTTTCGACGTATTTTTGTTTTGCTTGTAGTAAGAAGTGTGAACATTCTCTTCTAGAGGACACTACTGAAGAACTACAACGGCGCACCCTAGTGCGAAGTGAAAGAACTGTTTTTTTGGAGAAAATTTAATTTCAAAAGTTTGTTCTTTGCTAAATTTCTTTCAGTCATTGTTTAAGTTGGCAATATTAACCCTTTATTTCCCCTTGTTTTGAATTTAGCCAATCCCGAATTTCTTTAATTAATTTTCCACCAATAATGTGTTTCTTCTTCATCTTGTGTAGGGGTTTTCTTTATCCACCAATAAAATGTTTGTGGGCGGGTGTTTTCCTTCCTGAAACGCCTCGAACTTTCTGCGAGAGTATATAAACTGCTGATTTTAGGGTCTCTGCGCCACTTCAGTAACATCTTTCAGTGTGTAAAGTACATAGCAGGGGGCGGGAAGCGCCTCTTCCTTCGGGCAGCAGTTCAACAACAAGGTAATGGCCGATTAATAACTTCTTTTCTTGCTAGCTCAGCAGTTTAACTCTCGGGGCGGGTCCGAAGCTTTTCCACAATGTAACTTTCCCTAAAATGTAAAGAATCTTTTTATTTATTCTATCTTTTAAGCTTCATATTGGGATAGAGAGTGCTTAACCCTCTCGAGCTCCCTCTCATATTGCATTGAGGTGAACTTACACTGACTGACAGAGCAAATGCAACACCAAGAAGGAGTGGTCAGAACTTTATGCCAATTGCAGGGTAGACTGACGTCACTGAGGTATGCTCATGATGTGAAATGCGCCGCTGTGCTGCGCACGTAGCGAACGATAAATGGGACACGGCGTTGGCGAATGGCCCACTTCGTACCGTGATTTCTCAGCCGACAGTCATTGTAGAACGTGTTGTCGTGTGCCACAGGACACGTGTATAGCTAAGAATGCCAGGCCGCCGTCAACGGAGGCATTTCCAGCAGACAGACGACTTTACGAGGGATATGGTGATCGGGCTGAGAAGGGCAGGTTGGTCGCTTCGTCAAATCGCAGCCGATACCCATAGGGATGTGTCCACGGTGCAGCGCCTGTGGCGAAGATGGTTGGCGCAGGGACATGTGGCACGTGCGAGGGGTCCAGGCGCAGCCCGAGTGACGTCAGCACGCGAGGATCGGCGCATCCGCCGCCAAGCGGTGGCAGCCCCGCACGCCACGTCAACCGCCATTCTTCAGCATGTGCAAGACACCCTGGCTGTTCCAATATCGACCAGAACAATTTCCCGTCGATTGGTTGAAGGAGGCCTGCACCCCCGGCGTCCGCTCAGAAGACTACCATTGACTCCACAGCATAGACGTGCACGCCTGGCATGGTGCCGGGCTAGAGCGACTTGGATGAGGGAATGGCGGAACGTCGTGTTCTCCGATGAGTCACGCTTCTGTTCTGTCAGTGATAGTCACCGCAGACGAGTGTGGCGTCGGCGTGGAGAAAGGTCAAATCCGGCAGTAAATGTGAAGCGCCCTACCGCTAGACAACGCGGCATCATGGTTTGGGGCGCTATTGCGTATGATTCCACGTCATCTCTAGTGCGTATTCAAGGCACGTTAAATGCCCACCGCTACGTGCAGCATGTGCTGCGGCCGGTGGCACTCCCGTACCTTCAGGGGCTGCCCAATGCTCTGTTTCAGCAGGATAATGCCCGCCCACACACTGCTCGCATCTCCCAACAGGCTCTACCAGGTGTACAGATGCTTCCGTGGCCAGCGTACTCTCCGGATCTCTCACCAATCGCAATCGAACACGTGTGGGATCTCATTGGACGCCGTTTGCAAACTCTGCCCCAGCCTCGTACGGACGACCAACTGTGGCAAATGGTTGACAGAGAATGGAGAACCATCCCTCAGGACACCATCCGCACTCTTATTGACTCTGTACCTCGACGTGTTTCTGCGTGCATCGCCGCTCGCGGTGGTCCTACATCCTACTGAGTCGATGCCGTGCGCATTGTGTAACCTGCATATCGGTTTGAAATAAACATCAATTATTCTTCCGTGCCGACTCTGTTTTTTCCCCAACTTTCATCCCTTTCGAACCACTCCTCCTTCGTGTTGCATTTGCTCTGTCAGTCAGTGTATTTTCACAACCGTTTCTTCCTTAACGTAATGTAAATTGTTTCCTTCTAAAAGTCACCTCTTTAGTATGGGATTAGCCGTTGCATTAACGGCCTAGTGCCAAGTAGGTTTTAAACAAAGTGTATTAGGAGCGCATGTTCGCCTCCTCTCAAATTGGTATTTTAGAGGCCATGTAATTAAATTTTCTCACCTAATAGGCCTCAGTAGGTTGGGTATCTTTACCCCTGTGTTTATGTCCTTAGAGGACAACTTGAAGGTGGAGTTTGGTGTGGCCTTTGAGAGGCTTAACCTTTGAGAGCAGATCGCTCTTTTGGAGTTTGTTTCTGCGCGCCTCGAGGAGGCTTTATGATGTAATTGGGAGCAAGTGCTCCTGGGCATGATTGGGGTCTTCCGCCCCTTTGTTGAATTCTGTATATCGTAAAGTTGGGCTAATTGCTCAAGAATTGTGTGTCTGGCTCTCGGAGCCCCAAATCCTGTAATTGTACATTCTCGATTAGTGGTTTTTCTACTCTGTACCTGCCATTATTTTTATTTCTTGTTTTTTTGCTAAGAAAATATCACCTTGTTAAATTTTAAATTCACTTTAATTTCGTAGCCTGAGACCTGTTCACCCCCCGCACCTTCTTTCACCTCTAACTACCACGGAAATCTCCGTAACAAGTGGTAGCAGAGCGTGGTTGAATGGGTCTCAATTTAGCCCCATTTGACGGCTAAACATTGTTTTGATTCGAACTCTAACAATTTTATCTGTTGCTGGAAATTTTGATTTTTTTCTTTTTCAAAATTGTTCTGTCATCATGCCCGGCCCTCGCGATGTTCTCCATCTTAACTATTTGCGCAAGGAGGAGTTGATCTATGAATTAACTATTAGAAATATGCAATCTGGAGGCACGGTTGCAGTAGACACAAACAAGCTTAGAGAGTCCCTTGATTTGCCCATTTCCATCCCCACTTTGGGAGACAAAGAAATTGACGACTCTCTTTCCACGATCACCGAGAATACTACTGGGCTAGCATCTGTAGTTAGTTTTTTTGACGAAAATGATCCTTCTCCGAATCAAATTAAGCGTGTGCAAGCCAGGCTATTTCATTTTTCAAATAGAGTTAACGATCTGTTGTCTCTGAAGTTGAATGACGTTCAGAGGAAGGAAGCTAGTACGTTGCTTGAAAGTATTTCTGAATTATCCAGTAAGGTTACCCAATTGTTAACTGGGGAAGTTCCTCCCAAAATCGATCAACCCACCACGGTGAATGTAGGTAGCGAGGAAGAGCCTCCTAAGAGAGAAGTCAATAGGATAACCGTTGGAGCTCAAACGATCTCTGCCCCATTGGACAACGAGTCTGAACGCCGTGCATCGTTGAATAATGTACGTTCTGAATTAACTTCTTTGCCACTGAAACCTTTACCTACGATGTCACCTGGGTTCAGCAGCTTGCCTCATCCATTGGCAATGTTGCTCAGAGGTATCTCGAAGTTTTCGGTTAACACTACCAGTGAAGTTATTTCTTTCTTAAGGTTTTTAGTTGAATTTCAGGATCATGCCCATGTTTTTTCTCTTTCTCCATGTCAGATTTTGCAAATCATCTATCCCTATGCAATAGGTATTCTCTCAGACAAAATAGTAAGAGCCATAGCTGAACAGTCATCTATTGAAGATTTTCACGCACACTTGCTTGCAAATTTTATTCCTGCGCGCGCGAGGTCATCTCTGATTCAGAAGTACTATTATCGAGTACAAAGATTGGATGAAAATCTGGCTGATTTCATATAAGACATTAAGTTTTATACTAGGGTGTTTGCTCTTCATTTTCCTGAAGATCAGATTGTACAGGCTATTGTAGAAGGAATTTCACCATCCTATAGGTCATATTTGTGTTTCGCGGCGTGCTCGCAAACCTTCTCTGAACTTGAAGCATTGGCCGTCTCAGCGGAAGGAGTTAGATACGCCGATTCCTTGCGTGTCGCGAAAGAACCCCCGCCTTCTTTTAGTAATACTCGGCCTCCACCTCGCCGATCAGTCACACCTCGTAAATGTTACGCTTGCGGGTCGCCTGACCATCTTCGGAACAAGTGTCCATTGATCAAATCTAGTAGGGCAAACAATGGAGCTGGCTCATCACAAGGCTGTTTTAAATGTGGGGCTTTCTCACATATCGCCAAGAATTGCCCAAATTCAAATAGCACCCCCTCCTGCTCAACTTCTGGTGCAACTTCCACCAATGTCACTAATAATAAGTGACTAGCGGCTTCGGCTGAGTCGACTAATTCTGCTTCCCAAGGCTCAGCCCCTGGCAAACAGGTCGTAAATGCAGGGAACGTTCAGTCTTCAAATTCATCTTTTGAATGCCCCAAAGAGTGTCTTAGGATTGCGGCAGATACCACCGCACCTGATCCTTTTCTTAAAATTGAGTTAAATAATGAGCCTATAACAGCTCTATTAGATTCAGGCAGTGTTTGTTCAATTATTTCGGATCAATGGTATTCGAAATCGAAATCGGTTTGTAAACTACCTGACTATGGTTCATCTCCTGTTCAATATGTTTCGGCTAATTCATCTCCATTAGAAATTCTCGGTTCTGTAAATGTCAAAATTCGTATTTTTAAATTTACATGGAAAATCAAATTGTTTGTGGCTAAGCACTTGTCTTGCCCCATCATATTGGGAGCCGACTTTATTTCTCACACGGGTCTTGTGCTCGATCTTCAGAGTAAGTCGTGCACATTCAAATTTGCTTCCAATTGTAAAATCCCCTTGTTAAAATGTATATCTGTGTCATGTTCATCTATTTCGCCTACCCAGGATGAGATGTTGTTAGACCTTAGACATCTACCTGAGGAGCAGGCTGATAGTATTCGTAAGTTGTGTCAGTCGTTTCCAGAGGTGTTCTCTGATACTCTTGGTGTTACTGACCTTATCGAATACAAAATTGAGGTCACGGATTCGATTCCTGTCCGTTTTCCACCTTATAGGCTATCTCCACCTAAAATGAAGGCTCTGAAAGAAATCATCGATCAGATGTTGAAGGATGGTATTATTAGGCCCTCTAAGTCGGCGTATTCTTCGCCTATTTTTCTAGTCCCGAAACCCCAAGGGGGCTTCAGGCCTGTCATTGATTATAGGGCTCTCAATCGGAAGGTGGTGTTACAATCTGTGCCCCTTCCCGACCTTCACTCTTGTTTTTCATGGTTCCGTAAGGCCAAGTTCTTCACCATCTTGGATTTGAATCAGGCCTACAATCAAATTCCCCTCGCCGAAGAGTCTAAACACCTTACAGCGTTTGCCACGGATTGGAATTTGTATGAATACAACCGCGTGCCTTTCGGGCTCCCCACGGGAGCAGCTGTACTCACTAGGCTGCTAGATAGGGTCTTCTCCGACATCAAATTTGAGTACTTGTATCACTACTTGGATGATGTCGTCGTATTTTCGGAGACTTTTGAAGAACATCTAGATCATCTGCGAGAAGTTCTTAATCGCCTTCGTAAGGCTGGGTTAACTGTTAAGTTGCCCAAGGTTGCCTTTGCGAAGCCCTCTATGTCATTCCTAGATCATATTGTGTCACCTGATGGTGTTGCCGTCGATCATTCTAGAACACAGGCCATCCGTGATTTTAAACCTCCCAAGGATATTAAAGGTATCGCCAGGTTCATTGGTATGGTGAATTTCTTCAGGAAGTTTATTCCTAACTTCGCTAATAGAGCGGCGCCCTTAAACCTTCTTCGTAGGAAAGGCATCAAATTCGAGTGGGGACCTTCTCAACAAGCCGCTTTTGAAGATCTTAAATTAGCTCTCTGTAATGCCCCTGTCCTTCCTATGCCTGATTTCTCAAAGAAATTCATCGTCCAAACTGACGCGTCGTCGTCAGCAGTAGCTGCGGTCCTTCATCAAGAGACTGAACTAGGGAGGCGACCCATCGCCTATGCATCTAGGACTCTATCGGCTCAAGAAGCCAAGTATTCCATCTATGAGCTCGAAGGTTTGGCAGTCTTATTTGCCTTAGAAAAGTTCCGTCTCTATCTGGAACATGTCAAATTCGACCTGGAGACAGACAATCAAGCCTTAAGCTGGGTCTTAGGTAGGCCGCGTCGTACTGGTCGTATAGCCCGTTGGGCCATCCGTATTTCTGCCTTCCAATTCGATGTCAGGCATATCCGAGGTACCGAAAATGTTGTTGCTGATGGACTCAGCCGTATGTTTTCCAACGAGGTTGAGACCCATGATCCGGTCGATAGTTCATCTCCTCCCGAGTCCAGACTATCTGATGTTAATGCCATCTTAACAGATGCTCCCATGCTCTTTAGGGATATCGAGAAATACCAACGTGAAGATCCGACGCTGGCTCCGATAATGGAAACCCTTTCTTCTGGGGAACATGTCCTCCCTTATGTTCTGAGGAATGGTGTTTTATGTTGCCCATCAAGGCATGATAAGATGATGAAGGTTGTCGTTCCAGCTGTTCTTGTACCTATGATCTTCAAGTACTATCATGAGACCCCATTAGGGGGCATCTTGGAATCTTTAAAACTCGTGAAAAGATTCGTGAAAGGTTCATCTGGAAGGGTATGGACGGTGAAATCCGTGAACTAGTAAAAGCTTGTAAATCTTGTTTGCTTAGTAAACCAACCATGTCCACCAAGGTAGGCCTTCTGTCTTCGCATCAAGCGTCGCGCCCCATGGAACGCCTGTATATTGATTATGTAGGACCCTTCCCCCAGTCAAAGGGAAACGCCAACAAGTTCATCTTTGTATGTGTAGATGGTTTTACAAGATTTTCCTGGTTATTTCCGACTAAGCTGGCTACCGCCCAGTCCACCATTACTTGCCTAAATTCTATTCTTGCTTCTTTTGGTCCGTGCCTATATATTGTGTCTGATAATGCTAAGGCGTTTACATCAAATCTTTTTCGTAAATTCTGTTTTGACTTGTCCATCTCTCATGTGACGACTTCTGCTTATTACCCTCAACCATCTCTGGCTGAACGGGTTAATCGTAATCTCAGGTCCGCACTTATTGCCTATCATCATGAAGATCATTCTAGGTGGGACACGTCCCTGCATTGGTTAGCTTTTGCTTTGAATTCGGCGGTCCATGAATCTCACAAGTTTACTCCAGCTTCTTTGATGTTCAAGTTCGTTCCCAACACGCCGCTCTCTAACCTCTGGTCTCTGAGTGACATTCTATCCGAGACAATAGATCCGGATAATATCAAAGATCTTTGGAAGAAAGCTAAAGCCAATCTTAAGGTGTCTCATGAAAAGGTTAGGGAAAGATATGATCGTGGACGGAGACCCACCAATTTGAAGGTAGGTGACCAGGTGATGGTCAAGAACTTTGTTCTCGCGGGCAAGCTTGCCCCCAGATTTCATGGGCCGTGTATCATTCTCGATTTCCTTACGCCGGTTACGTTGTTATTAAGTAATCCAGCCACCGAGAGGATATTTAGGGTTCACCTGTCACAGGTGAAACCGGTGTAATTTCTGTGTTAACTTGCTTCATATTATTTTGAAAGAAATAGGAAGGTTATATTTTTTTTCTCTGAGAGGTTTCACTTTTAGGCCTTCTGCCCTTGCAATCTGTTTCCTTTAAGCGTAATTATTTTTTGTAAACCTCCCCCGATCAGTTGAACTGCCATCCTGTCCTTGCCACGGCCATTACCACGCTCCCGTCTCCTGCTCCACACACACAGTGGCTTATAAAATGCCATGGATATCTGCACGCCACTGGCCCCTCAACCTCTCCACAAAGCCTGTGCCCTCAAAAAAAATGATGATGGTCCAACAAAATTCTGCCGCCTAGCTTTAATGTTTCAGTGCCCCCGCAGCCGCGCGGCGCCGTGCCGCGACTGGGATAGAGGAAGGGCCCCCTCTACTCCAGCGAGGACGACAGGTGCACGGCGAGCCGGAGCCCTCCTCCCGGCCAAGGCTGATGTGCGGCGCACAACCTGTAACTGGCCCGCGACCTGCATGTTCACTGCGGGCGCGGCGTGCTTCAACACCACTGCTCCTCTCATAGTATGGGCGAGCGGTATCTCAGGGTACTTGAGGGGTCCGAGCAGCCGCCTTTGGACACAAGCTGCAACGGCCGGTCTGGCCATCCAACTTAATCAACATCGAAATATTTAATCAACTACATGGACATTTACTATCAGCAATTACTACACTTGGGAATTCAACAGCAATATCTGGTGGACTTAGAAGATTTTTTTTTCCTCAACTTCCAAAACTAATATTTTCCTTCTGAATTCAACTTCTACAAACATAAAGACATTACTTCAACAGCTACTACAACACTACGAACTGTGTTGGATCAGAATAAACTTAGAAAATTTTTATAAATTCTTCTGCAATTAATCTCCATATCAACATCATAACTTGGACCTTGTTTTTAACGAATTTCATGTGTCACCCCTGGATGGGACTTTGGGGGAGGGGGAGGTCTGTACCGGGCGGTACACCTCCACGCCGCTAATTCAAACCTTGCGCCAGTTGAAACTCTCCCACTGGAAGAAGTCTGAACTTTGTCTTATGTGTTAATTTTCAAGTTATCCTGAAGATGTCACTACTTGGAAATTTTGAAGTTTCTGAACTGTGTTGTTTTCGACGTATTTTTGTTTTGTTTGTAGTAAGAAGTGTGAACATTCTCTTCTAGAGGACACTACTGAAGAACTACAACGGCGCACCCTAGTGCGAAGTGAAAGAACTGTTTTTTTGGAGAAAATTTAATTTCAAAAGTTTGTTCTTTGCTAAATTTCTTTCAGTCATTGTTTAAGTTGGCAATATTAACCCTTTATTTCCCCTTGTTTTGAATTTAGCCAATCCCGAATTTCTTTAATTAATTTTCCACCAATAATGTGTTTCTTCTTCATCTTGTGTAGGGGTTTTCTTTATCCACCAATAAAATGTTTGTGGGCGGGTGTTTTCCTTCCTGAAACGCCTCGAACTTTCTGCGAGAGTATATAAACTGCTGATTTTAGGGTCTCTGCGCCACTTCAGTAACATCTTTCAGTGTGTAAAGTACATAGCAGGGGGCGGGAAGCGCCTCTTCCTTCGGGCAGCAGTTCAACAACAAGGTAATGGCCGATTAATAACTTCTTTTCTTGCTAGCTCAGCAGTTTAACTCTCGGGGCGGGTCCGAAGCTTTTCCACCATGTACCTTTCCCTAAAATGTAAAGAATCTTTGTATTTATTCTATCTTTTAAGCTTCATTTTGGGATAGAGAGTGCTTAACCCTCTCGAGCTCCCTCTCATATTGCATTGAGGTGAACTTATTTTCACAACCGTTTCTTCCTTAACGTAATGTAAATTGTTTCCTTCTAAAAGTCACCTCTTTAGTATGGGATTAGCCCTTGCATTAACGGCCTAGTGCCAAGTAGGTTTTAAACAAAGTGTATTAGGAGCGCAAGTTCGCCTCCTCTCAAATTGGTATTTTAGAGGCCATGTAATTAAATTTTCTCACTTAATAGGCCTCAGTAGGTTGGGTATCTTTACCCCTGTGTTTATGTCCTTAGAGGACAACTTGAAGGTGGAGTTTGGTGTGGCCTTTGAGAGGCTTAACCTTTGAGAGCAGATCGCTCTTTTGAAGTTTGTTTCTGCGCGCCTCGAGGAGGTTTTATGATATAATTGGGAGCAAGTGCTCCTGGGCATGATTGGGGTCTTCCGCCCCTTGTTGAATTCTGTATATCGTAAAGTTGGGCTAATTGCTCAAGAATTGTGTGTCTGGCTCTCGGAGCCCCAAATCCTGTAATTGTACATTCTCGATTAGTGGTTTTTCTACTCTGTACCTGCCATTATTGTTATTTCTTGTTTTTTGCTAAGAAAATATAACCTTGTTAAATTTTAAATTCACTTTAATTTCGTAGCCTGAGACCTGTTCACCCCCCGCACCTTCTTTCACCTCTAACTACCACGGAAATCTCCGTAACAATTATTATTATTATTATTATTATTATTATTATTATTATTATTATTATTATTATTCTACTGAACATCAGGGGCTTTGTATTTCCTTCCTCACTTGAGGCACAAAAGGGTATTAATTCGGGCCCGCAAATAACTGATGCATGGCTGATTTTGAATAGCCATGAGGTCAATTGTTCTTATTAAAATTTCCCAGCACTATTATGTGTTACAGAGCGATATTAAAAATAAAACACAAGCTGATACAGTACAATTGACGCCAAGGGTCAGGCGGATCGATGAGCGATGGGAGAATTGGCACGTGCACGGTCCGATGGCACTTTGAAATCACCATCTTGAGGCATGAAATATTCATGACCCCTGAAGAGAGATCATTTTCAAAAAACTTACTTTCCAAGAAGACAGATGCGTGCTTTGAGTAACACTGTCTCCCGAATAATTAATGTCCGCTACCTGGGTGGCGGTAATCACAGTTTTATAGTTATGAGACTACATTTATCTTGTCTCCTTTTAGCAAAGTGTGCACGTTTCTCCCACGTACAGTCATCTTCACATCCATGTGAGTGCTCCTAAGAGATAAGTGACATCATCATTGGTTCCACACCAAGTTCACATGTGAAAGACCTATAAAATATCATAGCCATGTGATTCGGATTCCACGTGAAATTGGAAAGCATATAGGTATAATCATGGCATGAACAAGAACTTTAAGCTTGTTGCCTTGTATCGGGTGCCCCAGAAAAATCACTCCGCTGTATGTTGGGTTACCACACCTACTAGGCGAACTGGTTTTGAAAGGAAAGCGTAAGTCAAAGTTATAAATTTCATAGTTGGTTCCGTATTGAGTAAAGAGTATACGTAAAAATAAATACAAATTTATGATCCACCTTCTCAATACTTTACAATCATGTGATGTTTAAAAAAACATTACAATGTGATGTTGCAAGGTACTAGTTTCGGTCCTATAAGTACCACCATCAACCTAGCCTAGAAACAATGTAAAAATCATATTCCTAAAACAGAGTAGCGTGGAAAGATGAAAGACGGAATGAAAGGATGGGAAAGGAATAATAATGTTATTTGTTTTACGTCCCACTAACTACTTTTTAAGGTCTTCGGAGACGCCGAGGTGCTGGAATTTAGTCCCGCAGGAGTTCTTTAACGTGCCAGTAAATCTACCGACACGGGGCTGACGTATTTGAGCACCTTCAAATACCACCAGACTGAGCCAGGATCGAACCTGCCAAGTTAGGGTTAGAAGGCCAGCACCTTAACCGTCTGAGCCACTCAGCCCGGCAGGATGGGAAAGTGGTGGAGAGATATACATACATAAGATGTTGTTAAATGAATTGTAGTGAGTATGACAAAGCTATGTTAAAAAGTGACAAATAAAATCTTATGTAAATGTCTCGTTAATATTAATCATAAGATAAAAAGAAGGCACTGGTTGACAATTATTCTTATGTTGCACATTTAAAAATCGAATAATGTCTGAAGTAAACGAAGTCCAGTGTTTCTGATAAGTTCTAGAATTCAACATAAGCGCAGAGGGAATAATTAGTCCAATAAGTCCAGAAAAAGGTTAATGTTGACAAAGTTGTTGGACATATCTTGTGGAACAATGAAATCTTGCCGTATTCTAATGAGGCAGTCCAAATTCAATAGGAACCAAAAGAACCTGGAGAAAAGAAAGTATGAGTTAACGCTAAGGATTAAAATGAGGGAATGAACCGATGAAAAAAATATAAAGTAAACATTGAGAACTCACCGTGCGCAATGTGAAACAAGCTTGCCAGTTTATGTATGTATATCTTTCCATCCTTTCATTCCGTCTTTCATCTTTCCACGTTATTCTGTTTTATGAATATGATTTTTACATTGTATCTAGGCTAGGTTGATGGTGGTCCTTATAGGACCGAAACTGGTACCTTGGTACATTACATTGTAATGTTTTTTTAAACATCACATGAATGTAAAGTATTGAGAAGGTGGATCATAAATTTGTATTTATTTTTACGTATAGGAAAGAGTAATGCAAATCACATATGCTCATGAATATTATTATGAATATTGACATAAATATGTGTTATGACTAGGAATCATCTGAAAATTTGTGTCACGAAGTTAGCGATACAAGATGTATGACTTGATGTTAAGTAGCAACCGTGCAGGCTGTGATGTCAAATATTGATGGATGACCATGACAGAGACATAAAGACGAATCTTTTATCAGAGACGCCTCATCTCATCACACTCCAGAGAACTGATTATTTCATTCCTGGTAGTGTCGTAGACTCTGAGACGGTTTCCCACTTTAGATGAACTGAATCCGACATTCTTTTTTGTCGGCTACAAATTCCATACAAATTTCTCACGAAAACTATTGGTTAGATACAAATAAACTATCGTTATCAATTTGAGTTTAATTTCTTGAAAGACATTTTTATGACCATATGATTTTTCCAAAAGGAAATTTGACACCATTTTATCAAAATGAATTTTCAAAATAGCCACCTTCTTGTTTCTTAGTCACAATGCTGTTCTTGTTATTGTTACGTGTTCATGGGACTGTCGGTCCTGTTGTACCCCGCCTTCGGTATTCCCTGGGAGGAGTGAGTGAATAAGGCCAGAGATCTCCTGGCCAGCCTGAGGGCATGTGATGGCCATTCCCTTTATTTTGCTTTTCGTTTTGTGTTTCCGTGGATTTTATACTCTACCTGCACTCCACAGACAATGGAATTTCATCAGCAGGTATATAAAAGTAGGCTCGCCGCGAACGAGTAGTACTGAGTGTTGTTATCGCTCAGTAGTGTTGTGCAGTAGTTCAGTTAGTGCTGTGTTACTGCCAAGTGATTTGTGTTGAGTAGTTCAGTGTGTGCAGCTGTCATGTGAGTTGATTGAGCGAATAATAGGTCTTTGGTGCATGAGATCCGGGTAGTGTTTTCATATTTTTGTTTACGTCGCACCGAAACAGATAGGTCTTATGACGACGATAGGATAGGGAAGGCCTAGGAATGGGAAGGAAGCGAGCGTGGCCTTAATTAAGGCACAGCTCCAGCATTTGCCTGGTATGATCCGGTTTTCGAAGACGCCGAGATGTCGGAATTTTTTCTCCAGTGATTTCTATTCGCGCCAGTAAATCTACCGACATGGGGATGATGTATTTAAGCAACCTCAAAATATCCACCGGATTAAGCTAGGATCCAGCCTGCCAATTTTTGCTCAGAATGCTAGCGCCTTAACTGTCTAAGCCAGCCAGGCTGGCTTGCCATGGGGTGTGATGATCTTGGCTGACAGCTGAGGAAGACTGTCGGTAGTACCATTACTTTTAAATATCCGTTTAAAACGCACTATCCTTGCAGGAACATACACTTATGATATGCTTCTGATTCAGGAAGACATTCAAAAGGGCTTTGCGAGACCGTGTTGCTAAATATACATTATAAATAACTGAAGTTTATCACCTTGTCTTTATTCTCATTTTTATTCTTATTTTCTTTACATTCTTATTCTTTTTGTTCTTGTTCTTGTGATACTTGTTGTCGACTTTACGTATTACAACTTTCACGACCTCCTTTAAACAAAGCAATATCGCATGCACCACAAGGATGGTGGTTAACTGTGTCAGTTACTTCCGAGACTTAGAGGCCTGTAAAATTCTCCTGTTGAGTTAATTACAGAAGAAATTAAATACCTGACAGTGTGCTGCCGTGGCGGTGACATTCCAGAACGCCGTAAATGGTACGTAAAGTAAACGAACCTTACCAGTAACCTTCACACTCTACATGAGGATTAAAACTCATTAAAATACCAGCTTTTAACGAAAACGCATGTTCAAATATAGTATTCTTCAACTGCACGTCAAAAATTACCAGAAATACACATTGTTAAGGCCGAAATCTATTTTTTTTTTATAAACGTGAACTGTTGAGTCAACGGGAGGCAGATAAACTGGGCGCGCTAACTGGAAAACCAATGAGAGCAACTCACTGTAAATGGCTGCTTAACAAACATTTCCGTATATGACCGATCCACTAGCAGCTACCGATGCCGAGAAATATCTCTGATTTCCACACTCAACCTAACAAGATATATTGTCTTCCGTTTACTGTTACGCGTGGTATAGTGGCACAGACAGAAGATTTATGTCTTGTCCATTTTCATAGGTGTCATCTTTTCTTCCAGCTATATATCCTATTCCAATACACTGAGTCTCCCACAGAAAGCTGGCTGATACTTTCAGCATTCGGTTACGCACAAAGAATGTAAAAGGAAGTTAAAAATATCCACAATCGACATGCATTAGAACTGCAGAACATCAAGAGTTGTACAAAATAATTGCCTGGGACCACACACTTTTCTTTAAGAGATCACTCATAATAACAGTTTTTATATTTGTCTGCAGCAGGAACCGTGCACTATGTTCAGAAAGATCATTTCTGAGGCTCGGCTCCACGTTGCCTAAACCGTTAAAGATATTCTATAAATATGAGTGTAAGAATCATCAAGTGTAAATATTTGTACGAAAACATCTCCTCAGCTAAATAGCTACGGTATATTTCTCCACATCATTACCCACGTCTACCAAGTAACTTCGCGAAACTCTGTTTCAAGACAACTGTAAGTGTAATGAGTCACATTCTGAAAGTGTTTCTAAGAATTCTAAACCCCTAGAGTAGTGAAACCCTGAAACTAAATTTGAGCGTAAAAATGGTTTAGATACTAGGGACGTTCAGGTGTCCATCCATATTCCAGATCAAAAATGTCTTGATCAATCACGAACTATCTTCGCTTGCTTCGTTGGTTATTAAAAAGCTTTTGACATATCCTTCCTCATCATATGAAACATATTGGGCTGGACAATACATCGTCAAGAAGCGATATTAGAACCACGTATCTCACGTCACTGTTGGAGACCGCATTACTGAGAAGATACAATAAGGTTTGGGAAAGTGTTGTAACCTCTATCTGATCCTACCTTGTGCTCTGAAGCCATTACTTTGGATTACCATTGATGAATTTCATAAAGAAATAAAGAACAACGGCAGAAAAGTAAACACCATCCGTTATGCAGATGACTTCCTTTCACGTACTGACAATTTAGAACATCTTAGTTCATCCTGAACAGAATCAGCGAATTAAGCAAGAAGTCTGGCCTTCATATGGACATTCAGAGAGCTAAATTCATGGTAATTATCAAGCAGAAAATCAGAATACAGTTATTACATTGAAAGGAAAAGGAACTGAGAGCGTGTCACAGTTACAAATATCCAGTATGCCAGTTATCAAAGAAACGGGATCTGGATGAAGAAATCAAAACCACGATGGACGCTGCGAGATGTGTGTTTCTGAAACTGAACCTCTTGTACGTAACCGTAACCTCCGATTAGAAATTACTGTTGTGTACCACCGGTGCCGTTTTGCAATATGGAAGAATGGATACTCAAGGCTTCGTTAGTGAAACAACAGCAGGCCTTTGAAACGTGGATGAATCTCAGAATGTTCATGATCGTTTGGTGGACCACGTCACCAACGAGGAATTACTCTGTAGAATCAAACTTCTGTGAGGATAATGCACTACAAGAAGTATAAGGAGAAGAAGAAGAAGAAGAATCATAATCATTATTTTCATTCCAAGTGAAGAAGAGGACAAAATCTAACGTTAATAATCTCCTAGTAACACCCTTCTAACTTCAAGAAATATTTTTGGAAATACAATCATTTGTTAGAGAGTTACAAATAAACAAACTTAAATAAAAACACGTGCGATTAAATAAAATTAGCCAGCACTAGAAAGCTCGCTGAAGTTTTAATCTAATCTCTGTGAATCAAAGTTCGCCCAAAATTAAATCTGTCTCACTGCAACGGGTAAAACTGGTTCATCTTTGTGTTCCACTTTGCAATTTTTTAAATGAAATTCAGAGGTCACAGCCACTTGGATTCTGATAACCTCGTCTGTAGGCGAATGAATCTCTGCATGCCGTTTGACCAACCGAGTGAAGGAGGAGTGGCCACGGCTCTACAGTAGCTTTACCTCTCTGCATTCGAGAGAAGGAGAGAGGCTGGTCCCCACCATCGGCTGTCCTGATAACTTTTTTCCGTGGTTTTACGTTATCTTACACTAAAGACGAATTCTCCGAATATCTTATTCGCCGACATAAGTCTCCCTGTCCTGAGAGATGGCGTTACCGTCTAGGAGGCCCGCCACTCCCTTCAAGGAAGGAACGAAAAGTTGTGTAGGTAGATAGAATTTGGTCGACGCGGTTGGAGCCGCAAGTATAAGCCAGATCGTTTATAGACTACAACCCACTTTTATATATTTTGTCACAGGTAACTGTTACTTTGTGAAGGATGTCTACAAGCTGTGGAAGCCGAAATAATTTTAGTTATCCTGAATTCATTGTAAATAATGGGTTTCTTATTTACAAGTCCCAGGAATTTGTGAGAGTTGCGCTGGCTATGTGAAGATTCAGGTGCACAGTTTGGCTCCAGTCACGTGCTCTAGATGTGATTTGCATACGACTATTCACCCTCCCATGCACTCTGAATATTGCTTGTTTATCCTAGTCGCCAGGTCCCAGAGAACATCTCCGTGATGTCTCAGGTAGGCTAGCCCAGTTTATTTCAATATATCTCAAACGTCTACGGCATAAAATGTGTCGAGAAGATGTACGTGACATCAGAGCATTTGAACCTATGATTGAATTGGAGCATCTTTAAGGACAATAGGTACTCACGGGAATGCGAATTATGTACAGAGTGGTCGGGAAAACGTGAGCCGGGTATGTTTAGTTTAGTGATACTGATAAATAATATCAAAAATTAATTATACATCTCGCACCGTGATAATTTTATCAGTTGCTGAAATTGGCCAGTCAGGTCGCTTTGCGGGTGATTTCAAATGGGTTGTGAGAGGCCGTGTAGCTAAATATGCACGATGCTTAAGACCGGCTTGTGAGCGTTAATCGAATAAACCTTGCATTGCAATGTGAGTCCAAAAACACCGTACGCATGCTACAGTGAGTTCCTCTCATCGGTTGGCCGGCAGGCGCGCCCGGCATATCTGCTTTCCGTTGACTCATCACTTCCCGCTCCGTGGCATAGCAACAAGACAGCACTTCGCTGACTTTATCCGTGCATGACATGGGATAAAAATTAAAATTAAGAAAATAAGAATTAAGAAAGTTATTAATTAAGAATTCAGAAATTAAACTCGTACCTTATGACATGAGATGCTGGAAATGTTCTCCTCCTGCATCCACATATTTCTGGCATCATCTCAGGAAACTCCGATTCACACGCATAAGTTCGTCTTCCGTAATTGAGGCTATTTAAATGTTAACATTTTCGTGGCCCGCAATGCTGAGCTCTTCGAAACCCCGGCTTTTTGTCCAAGTCGTTTTGGGGATTTTGTAGGCCCATGTTCTAATATTTCTGCGATTTAATTTACTCTTTCCTCGTCAAGTACACGTTTTTTAACACTTGGCTTCTTATCGAGAAAAGAACAAGTTCCTCTTAATTTGTTCACGCGTTTCCACGCGGTCTCTGTATGTGGAGGGCGAACACCTGCAATTGTGTTACAAATCGCCTAACGACTTCCCTGCAAGACACTGTTTTCACATAATTATCGTACATAAATACCCTTTCCTCTAGCATGTACACAAGTGAAGGCATTATGAGAATTATTCCCCGAAGTAACACTTCACAACTCGAGAACAGTTGGAGCGAGAGATCAACACTTAATACACGTTTTACGCACGGACCTAAACTGCGAAGTGCCAGCATTCCCGTGCTGTCGCTGCGCTGTGTAACGTGAAGTGATGCTGGCCTTTGGTCACTGGGGTCCCGGGTTCGATTCCCGGCGGGTATGTGTGTGTCGTATTCAGCATTAGAACTTGCTATAGGTAGGGCCACATTCTCACAGAAGCGAAGGTCACGTATCAGGTGTCAACTCGAAAGACCTCCACCAGGCCTCTACGAGGTAACACGCCATTATAGTACAATACAGGATAGATTCTACACGTAGAGCAGGGCCTCTCAAACGCCCAAAATCTCACGCGTGCAGAGCGAGGCGCAAGAGCTCCGTGCACTGTGTATCGGTGCCGCTCGGTATGGCTCGGATCAACGCTTCGTCTCTGGGCTACTCGGCTAAGCTCGGCTCTACTCGGCTATACTCGGCTCAACTCAGCCCGGATTTTGAGCGCTACGGCGCAAGTGGGGCAGAGGGAGACAGGCGGAGCGAGCGAGAGAGGCGTGAGGAAAGAGAGAGTAAGCGCTATTGCTCCAAATCGAGGAGTGGGGGGTCTGCACTCTGGTCAACCAAGCCAAGTCGTCTTTTGCACCGTGCACAGTGCATGCACCACGCGCATGCACCCTGAGAGGCCCTGACGTAGAGGCTGAATCGAGTGTAACCTAAGACATAGTACTTTTAATTTATTTTAATAGGTTTGACATTATGACTACAGTGTCGTGCTCTTCGAAAGTGAAATTGGAACTAGGGATACCAAATGTAGCGAGTTTGTAAACACTAGTCGAAAGTTTTAATTGGAGGAGTGAGAGCTCGCCCTCCGTCTTATACTCCAGTTCTCACTCTAATTAGAACACAAAACGAACACTCATATGAATGAAATTTATAAACCAAACATGTTCGTTCCTATTACAGAAGTGCACCTGAAATGAAGAAAGTACTTCGAAAGTACTAAATGCTAATGTTTTCACTCTGTTATAACAGAGAGGAATCTTGACGAGATAAATTATCGCATCACTTAGGGGGAAACTGTGGTCAGTGTGTCTAAAATACGCCGAAAATCATATTTTTAATATGATGGCAGTTAGTAATCTAATTTATTGAAATTAAACTTTTTTGGAAGAAATATCCCGAGGCTAAAAATGACAAGTAAAATGTCGTGACTACTTAGTTCTACGCTTTCATTTCTTCTTTAGTCCGACTCGTTGGCTGAACGGTCAGCGTACTGGCCTTCGGTTCAGAGGGTCCCGGGTTCGATTCCCGGCCGGGTCGGGGATTTTAACCTTAATTGGTTAATTTCAATGGCACGGGGGCTGGGTGTATGTGTTGTCCTCATTATCATTTCATCCTAATCGCGCAGGTCACCTACGGGTGTTAAATAGAAAGACCTGCACCTGACGAGCCGAACCCGTCCTGGGATATCCCGGCACTAAAAGCCATACGACATTTCATTTCATTTCTTCTTTTGTACTGTTAATCTCAGAAACTGCACAACATGAAGGCATGGAATTTTAATGCTTCTTTATCCAATATAAGAGCACATTATTTGCAGTTCTTTAGGATTACCTTCCCAGTTTCAAATTATCCATGGTGTGCTTTATTACTAAAACAAAAAATGACGACAAATATTTCAAACATTCATAATATGGTAGGACCGGGATAATCTAGCATGCTCGGCGATCTTCCAATGCCGGTTTATCAAGGTCATTTTAAAAACCTAGTTGAAACAAGGGGATATAAACAAAAACTACGGCTTTTACGTACAAAAACGAATGTTTTTATTTACTTTAAACACAAGATATTACAGTATAAAAAATTAAAAATTGATTACTGTAAAAACAAAATATAATTAAAAATCAAATACTGTACTGCACAGTTAAACCAATTTAAGACTCAAAGACTTTGCATAGTTAAATATAAATCATATTTGTAGGCTTATTGAATAAAATGGCAAGATCGCTTTGAAAAATTAAGAAAAAGTTTATTTTAATCAAATAAAATATCTAAATACTAATTATTTGGCACAGTTCAATCTGAGTTACTGTATACAGGTCTAGCATAGGCGTCTGATAATGTCGAGGGTGTGGAACGAGTCGGACTGGTTTCTACCACTGTTCTCAGCCCTCTGAAACATTGTAGGGAAGTTTAATTGTTTATTTAATTGAGTTCTTTTGCATGAAAAATATTATTTTGTATACCGTACTGTGGAAATTCATAATTTCAGTGGCGTCATATTGTTTCTTCTTCTCTCCCAATCTTGACAAAGGTGTTTAAGGCATGCGAAGCTTCAGCCCATGAGGTGTGAGTTGTACGGGAAAAATACGGGGGGAAATCTATATCTGTCGTCCACCTCTGTGAAAGTGATTAGTATGATTAGAGTATGATTAACTGCTACCTCCGGCGACCCGGGTTCAAATCCCAACTGTGTGGTTTCCCACTTCTCGTCCAGGCAAATGCCCGGATGGTATCTAACTTAATGCCATGGCCGCTTCCTTCCTATTTCCTTGTCTATCCCTTCCGCTCTACCCATACCCCCACAAGGCCCCTATTCAGCATAGCAGGTGAGGCTGCCTGGGGGAGGTTCTGCTCTTCCATCTCAGTTGTCCCGGGTTCGATTCCCGGCCGGGTCGGGGATTTTGACCTTCATTGGTTAATTCCAATGGCCCGGGGGCTGGGTGTTTGTGCTGTCCCCAACATCCCTGCAACTCACACACCACACATAACACTATCCTCCACCACAATAATACGCAGTTACCTACACGTGGCAGATGCCGCCCACCCTCATCGGAGGGTCTGCCTTACAAGGGCTGCACTCGGCTAGTAATAGCCACACGAAATTATTATCTCAGTTGTATCCCCTGACCCAAAGTCTCACGCGGTAGAGGTGGGATCCCTCGCTGAGTTTACCGTGGCCGGTAAACGGATTAGCAAAGAGAAAGAAAGAAAATCGATCTCTGACGCATGCCGGACTATCGAGTACCGCATTACCGCGGTCCTATTATTATTCATTTCCACATTACATACATCTCCTTGGCTGTATGGTCAACACATTTCATGTTAGTTCAGAGGCCCCAGGGAACAATTCTAGACTTTTCTGGTGATTTTGTCAGCATATTGTTAAATCTTCTGGCTCGGGGACTGGGTGTTTGTATTGATCTTAACCCATTAAGGCTCACTGTCCATTATAATGCGCATATCTACTTATATTTTCTCTTCAGATTTCATGTTGATTTTGAAATCTATTTATGCACTGTAGTAGACTTTTCCGCTGCTCCTCTTGGTAACATAGTGCATTCTATCACACGATGGTGAGAGAAATACATTTTTTTTTTTTTGCTGGTGGTTTAACATCGCACTAACGCATTGTATGTTTTCAGCGACGCAAGGATGGAAAGGGCTAGGATTGAGAAGGAAGCGCTCGTGGCCTTAATTAACGCACCATCTGCCGAATGCAAGCCCACAGCTTGGCACACTAGCTCGGTGAGGGATAAATATACAAAAATTTACACACCTGCCTGAACACAGTCCAGGTCCTGTAATCTAGACTTCTTCAATCTTATGAGTAATCAGTTTTATTCAATTCTACCAGATAGGTTGACTTTTTGCCCAATAATGAATGGTTATAGACAGACGAAGACGAAAGCAAAAGCAAGTTGAGCACGCAAATAGTTATAATTAACCTACGATAAATGTACTGCATATTAAATGTTAACATATCTTCTTCTCATTCCGTTTTTTTTTGTGTCCTTTAACAGTTCCAAATTGGGTTCGAACCCCACTGTCGGCAACCCTGAAGATGGTTTTCCGTGGTTTCTCATTTTCACACCAGCCAAATATTGGGGCTGTACCTTAATTAAGGCCTCGGCCGCTTCTTTCTCACTCCTAGCTCTTTTCTGACGCATCGTCGCCATAAGTCTTATCTGTATCGGTGCGACGTAAGGCAAATTGAGAAAAGATCCAAATTTGATTTAGATATTTTATTCTTTCTTAGTCATTCCACCGTCTAGGGTTGGCTTTTTCCCTTCGACTCACCTCCACTATCTCAAAGGAACGTGAGATATTTGGTCGGGGTTAAAACAGGAGAGGAGAATCAGTACCACGCCCAGGTGGCCTCACCTGCTATGCCGAACATGGGACTTGTGGGGGATGGGAAAATTGGGAAGGATAGGCAAGTAAGATGAAAGGAAGCGGCCTTGGCCTTAAGTTAGGTACCATAGCGGCATTTGCCGGAGGAGAATTGGGAAACCGCGGAAAACCACATCGACGATGGCTGAGGTGATGATCGAACACCTCCTCTACTCAGTTGACCTCCCGCGGCTAAGTAAACCCCTTTCCAGTTCTCGTACCACTTTTCAAATTATGTGGAAGAACTGGGAATCCAACCTGGGCCTCCGAGTGTGGCAGCTAATCACACTAAGCACTGCAGCACACAGGCGAACGATATTGTTTCTACTTGTTAAAAAATGTCAGGTCTGAAAGTTGGTGGTGATTAGTATTGTTTTAAGATGAATTGCAACTGGGAAATCATCCTCTATGAACGCTAATCAGAAAGGAAAACTGGAAGGGACCCAGCACTTCGATAAAATAAGGTATCGGCCAAACAAAGGCAAGGGCCAGGAAGGGCGTAAAATGAAAGGCTCCCTAGGCCTCGATACATAATACCGTCGGGGTCGGAAAAGAATAAGACTTGACCAAGTTGGGTCGGATAGGATAGATGAAAGTAAAGAGCATGGCACAAGTAATTGGAAGGAATGCCAGGACTCAGCTAAGAGCCTCGTGCTCGACAAACCATGCCCCTTTTAGTTGCTTTGTACGACAGGTAGACGATGCCATGGGTGATTTTCTACCGCTCCTCAGATCTGAAAATATTAATGTACACCCGTTTGTCTACATAAAACACACCAAACTACCGACCACAAGAGAAGCACCGAATAGCCACTACATCCACACATATAGAGAGTCGTAAAACAGGAACCAATCTACATTCAATGCCGACCCTAAGAAGTTGGAACAGGGAAAGGAAGAAGAGACTGGTAACAGTGAGCCTAGTCCTTTTACACCAGTAATTATCTCTATCTACTCCTGGTTTGTAGTTAGAGATCCGCTGATTTTTACACAATAGGGTGCAAGTGCAATAAGACGAGGGCTTGGAAGGATCGTCTTCCATTTGCCATATTAAGCAGCACGAGCTATCAAATCTCCTTGATCCTCCCTCGGCGGAGAACACGCCCTAGAGATTTTCTCTTCCAGGAAGAGAGATACTCCTAAACCAGTTAAAGAGCTGCTGTAATTTAATGTTACAGACAAGGAACTGGGGCACAGCGGTAATATATTCCCCACCTCGCTCGACTATTGAGACATATTGAGCAATACAAGACACAGTGGCATAGTATAATGGAGTGGCATCGAAACCAGGGCAGTCAATATACGTCACGGTCTTATTTTGCATGCTGAAAAGTTCAGCCTTTATAAAAGTATATTCTCGCAATAATACTGGGACTGCCATACAGATTTAATTCAAGGAAAATTATAACTCCTAAGTCAGAAACGGCTAATAAACAGAGTAAAACATTAGTAATGTATAGGTAGTGTCAATTGAGAATGAAATTAGCAATTCAAATCGTAGTTTCATGACTTCATCAACTCAAATAATCATTTGAGGGTGGCTTAATTGCATTTTATTCATTGTTGCATCGGCCAACAACAATGACTCGGCTAACCAAAGGATCGGTTATTTCTAAATAATTTCCGTACGTTAAGAATTATTGTAAAGTTGTGAGAAAACAAACAAAATTGACTTTCATAAAAGTTTACCTTATATCACACCGACAGAGATAGGTCTTACGGCGACGATGGGATAGGAAAGGAAGGTAAGCGGACTAGACAAAAGAGTGACTAAATGGGTTGCTATATTTCTAGAAAATAGATCTCAGAGAATTAGACTAGGCGAAGCTTTATCTGACTCTGTAATAATTAAGAGGGGAATTCCTCTAGGCAGTATTATTGGACCTTTATGCTTTCTTATATATATAAAAGATATGAGTAAAGGAGTGGAATCAGAGGTAAGGCTTTTTGCGGATGATGTTATTCTGTATAGAGTAATAAATAATTTAGAAGATGTTAGCAAATGCAACATGGCTTCGATAATGTTGTGAGATGGACAGTAGTCAATGGTATGATGAGTTTCCCAAATAGGAAAAGTCCTCTCAGTTTCAATTACTGCGTTGATGGGGTGAAAGTTTCTAATGGGGATCATTGTAAGTCCCTAGGTGTCAATATAATAAAAGACCTTCATTGGGGTAATCACATAAATGATATTGTAAATAAAGAGTACAGACCTCTCCACACGATTATGAGGGTATTTAGCGGTTGCAGTAACGATGGAAAGGAGAGAATATACAAGTCTCTGGTAAGACGCCAACTAGAGTATGGTTACAGTGTATGGGACCCTCACCAGGATTACTTGATTCAAGAACTGGAAAAAATCCAAAGAAAAGCAGCTCGATTAGTTCTGGGTGATTTCCGACAAAAGAGTAGCGTTACAAAAATGTTGCAAAGTTTGGAATGGGAAGAACTGGCAGAAAGAAGACGAGCTGCTCGACTTAGTGGCATGTTCCGAGTTGTCAGTGGAGAGATGGCGTGGAATGACATTAGTAGACGAATAAGTTTGAATGGCGTTTATAAAAGTAGGAAAGATAACGTTGGAATTAAAGAGGACAAACTGGGGCAAATATTCATTTATAGGAAGGGGAGTTAGGGATTGGAATAACTTACCAAGGGAGATGTTCAATAAATTTCCAATTTCTTTGCAATTATTTAAGAAAAGGCTAGGAAAAACAACAGATTGGGAATCTGCCACCTGGGCGACTGCCCTAAATGCAGATCAGTATTGATTGATTGATATTCTAGTTTTCTTAGGAATATTACTCCTTTCTGGTTACGTACCTTTGCCTACTAGACGTACGTTCTGCAGTTTGTCCTCTGACACACATAACGAACTTTTAAGTAAATCCATGCGCGGAAATACGTTTGATGATACACTGACTGACAGTGACAATGCAACACCAAGGAGGAGTGGTTCGAAAGGGATGAAAGTTGGGGAAAAAACAGAGACGGCACGGACGAATAATTGATGTTTATTTCAAACCGATAAGATCACAATATGAAGATAAAGTTGTGATTCAGGAGGACAAATTGGGTCAAATATTCATTTATAGGAAGGGGGTTAGGGATTTTAACAATTTACCAAGGAAGATGTTCAATGATTGATTGATTGATTGATTGATTGATTGATTGATTGATTGATTGATTGATTGATTGATTGATTGATTGATTGATTGATTGAGGTACAGCCCCAAAATTTGCCTGATGCGAAAATGGGAAACCACAGAATTTCATCTTCAGGGCTGCCGACAGTGGGGTTCGTACCCACTATCTCCCGAATGCAAGCTTACACCTGCGCGCCCTTAACCGCATGGCCAACTCGCCCAGTAAAACTGAATAATAATTAACAATGTAAACTACATGTTCGACTCATCGGCAGAATGGTCAGCGTTGAGGCCTTCGGTTCAGAGGGTCCCGGGTTCAATTCCTGGCCGGGACGGCGATTTTAATCGCCTCTGATTAATTCTTCTGGTCAGGGGCTGGGTGTTCGTGTTTGTCTCAACACTTTCCTCTTCATATTCACACAACACCTACCAACCACCAGAGAAACACGCAATAGTGATTACATCCCTCCATATAGGGTTGGCGTCAGGAAGGGCATCCGGCCTAAAATGGGGCCAAATCCATATGTGCTACACAGTTCGCACCCGCGACCCCACAGGTGCGGGAAAACTGTAGAAGTAGAAGAAGACGACGAATGTAATCTACATGTATATGATTTTTTTGTTTCTGGAACTTACACCTTTATTTAAGAAGTCTTGAATGTAATGCTCTTCTTGTTACTCCGTCAGCTTTCTGATCCCATCCAAAGAGGATCTCAGAATAATAACTGTTTCCTGAAACTCTCCTAAAATGTAAAAATAGTAAGAAAGTAACCTTATTTTCTCGAAAAGGAAAATGTTCTCCGCCAATCCGATTGCACCATCGTTATTATCATATTACGAAGAATATCCCTGATTTTTTTTTTTTTTTTGTCAGTAGAGTTCTGCTACATTCTGTATAAATAGGAAATTGATTATGAAATATCGTAATTGTAAAACTTCTACTCGATCGCAGGTTTCAAGATATTTTAGCCGCTGTCCTACCTTCTTCAGGGCTGCCGACTGTGGAGTTCGAACCCACCATCTCCCGAATGTAAGCTGACAGACACGTGATCTAAACCGTGCAGCCACTCGCCCAATTTCCTCTCTCATCAGTAAGAGGTGAAATAAGGATGGATCACTAATATGGAAGCTATTCGCTCGCTAATACGAAAGCCATGTAACCATAATAATATACTGCTTTAATGTATTTCACCTTTTATCGAAGAAGCATTCGCGCTCTTACGCAATTTCTATTCTGTATAACGACAAATGTTCACGGTACAAACACAATCGATCCACGTTCGTGCGTAACGAATTCAAGCTTGCGGATAGACAGAACGGGCGTGGCCGCAAAGGTCAGGGGATAAAGCGAAAAGAACCGCGATCTTTATCACTTCAGTGAAACACCATTCTACTTTGCTGTACTGGGTGTTACATTGCGGGAGGCTCTCACTATCCGTATCGAGTAATTTCATTCTTTGTATAGGACTACCACCAATATTAATTTCTCATTGAAGAAATCAGATACCGAGATCGATAGCTGCAGTCGCTTAGTGCGGCCAGTATCCAGTATTCGGGAGATAGTGGGTTCGAACCCCACTGTCTGTAGCCTTGAAGATCGTTTTCCGTGGTTTCTCATTTTCACACCAGGCAAAAACTGGTGCTGTACCTTAATTAAGACCACGGCCGCTTCCTTCCCACTCCTAGCCCGTTCCTGTTCCATTGTCGCCATAAGTCCGATATGTATCGGTGCGTCGTAAAGCATCTTGCAAAAAAAAAAAAAAGACTATGAAGATAAGTACAGTAATATGGAAGTAGCTATTTTTACCCTCCAAGGTCGGTTTTTCCCTCGGACTTACCGCAGGATCCCACCTCTACCACTTCAAGGGCAGTGTCCTGGAGCTTCAGACTTCGGGTCTGGGGATACAACTGGGGAGGATGACCAGTATCTCGCCCAGGCAGCCTCACCTGCTATGCTGAACAGGGGCCTTTTGGGGGGATGGGAAGTTTGGAAGGGATAGGCAAGGAAGAGGGAAGGAAGCGGCCGTGGCCTTAAGTTAGGTACCATCCCGGCATTTGCCTGGAGGAGAACTGGGAAACCACGGAAAACCACTTGGAGGATGGCTGAGGTGGGAATCGAACCCACCCCTACTCAGTTGACCTCCAGAGGCTGAGTGGACCCCGTTCCAGCCCTCGTACCACTTCTGAAATTTCGTGCAAGAGCCGGGTATCGAACCCGGGCCTCTGGGGGTGGCAGCTAATCACACTAACCACGAGACCACATAGGCGGGAAATAGCTATTTACCGAATAAATGGCTGTGTGGAAGGATTTGCCCTATGGCAGGCGAACTGAAGAGGCAGGTCAACATGTGACTTTCCCAAAATTTACCTCGAAGATCCTCCCCTTGTTAACGAAGATATTTTATATGTTTTAATTCATAACTGTGTATTTTCTTAGCGCAGGACCTTCGAGTTTTTCAACCAAATTATGTAGAAGAATATTAAATTCTATTTAGTACATAATGGCCCAAGGCGCTTTTAGTCATGCAAACATAAATTTAGGTGTTAGGAATTGAACAAGACGTTGAGTGATTTACCCTCAGTATCCTCATCACTTTCCTTTCACAGCAACTAGGCATTTTCAAAATTTAAACCTTAATTAACTTTTGGGGGGGGGGGGGGTTAGCTGTCTTTCCTCTATGTGCAGCGTAGGTTGGGCTTATCCCCTGATTAAATTGGGTACGCCGCGCTGAGTGGCTCAGACGGTTGATACACTGGCCTTCTGACCCCAACTTGGCATGTTCAATCCTTGCTCAGTCTGGGGCTGTTTGAAGGTTTTCAAATACGTCAGCCTCGTATCCATAGATTTACCGGTACGTAAATTAATTCCTGCGCGACTAAATTCCGACACATCGGGAAAGCCTAGAAGTAGTTGGTAGGACGTAAAGCCAATAACATTATCATTATTATTATTATTATTATTATTATTATTATTATTATTATTATTATTATTATTATTATTATTAATTTGGGTACTCAGACTCCCATTAGGATTTTCAGTCATGTCATTTTTCTGTAGGAGTCTCATGTTATATGAACCGCAAACTTTTGGCCTTTCTAAAGCTATTCTTTTTCCGTGTTTTGGAGTCAATTTTTCATTTGGCCTGTAATGTGGTATCAGATTAGCACTTACGTTCTAGGAAGGAAATCCAGTTAGGATTTGATTACTGGAACTTTTCGAAGTCACCAGTTTTGGAGTAGCCGAATGTTAATATTCCTGAATGCATTGGATTGAAATATGTATGGGGTTATATGGAGCTCGTAAGAATACTCTCGGTGCACTCCTTCCTTCTTAGGAGCTTTCACTGCTCCATGAGCAAGGTAATCCTAGCAATGTGTGAAGGCGGGCTGAGTAGCCCAGGCGGAAGAAAGCTGGACTTCTCAGCTCAAGTTGGCGGGTTGGATACTGGCTCAGTATGGTGGTATTTGAAGGTTCTCAAGTGCACCACACTCTTACCAATAGATATAATGGCATGTAATAGAACTCCTGTAGGACGAAATTCCAGGACCTCGGCGCCTCCAAAAACCATAAAAGTAGTTAGTGGGACCCCGAGGTACCGGAATTTAGTCTCACAGGACTTCATTTACGTGGCAGTAAATCTGCCTCCACGAGGCTGACGTATTTGGGCACTTTCAAATATCACCGGTCAGAGAAAAAAGAACATTGTAAATATTAGCAATACCTGGAAACAGGATCTCTGATTACTAATAAATATTAATTGTGTTTCGATAAGTTCACTTAATTTTTACCCCGTCCACATATTTAATTAAGTAGTATATACTGTATTTTGTTAATTGTTTAGAAAAAAATAAGGATTCAAAGTTGTTAAATTCAAAGTGGTCAAATTACCTTGTCTAGCCCCGAGGTCCTTTCATTTACTTAACCCTATCCTCTGCTGCAATAAATGATAATAATAATAATAATAATAATAATAATAATAATAATAATAATAATAATAATAATAATAATCAAGGCCTCAGTTGTTCTGATACTAAGGCATATAGGCTGCCTGCGCACCAATGTTGACGTTCCATTTTACTCAACCAGATGGCAGAGAAACAGATCACTATTCTGTGATCAATGACTTAGTTAAATTCTTTTTATCGTTTAAACTATAAATCTTTCACCAGAGACCTTTTGCACACTCAGATGCTACGACATGGCAGCTCAGTGCACTTCCTTTCGCCCTTCAAGAGCCTGGCTACCTCTGCCGAGTATGAATCAGCAATGTTGAAATCCGAAGGACGGCACCCTACCATTGATTCACGGAGGGTGCTCAGAGAGTGCTGTAGTATGGTGGTCTGACGAGAACTCTCCTGGGTGCGCGGTAAGAGGTACGAGGGGTAAGTATGGGCACCGCGCATGCGCCTATCTCAAGTCTCAAAATCTGACAATAAACACCAGTTCTGGCCGCGGTGACTCTTGGGAACTGAGGTGCTGTCGTGACGTTTCAAAGTGGCAGTGCAATCGTGCCTTAGTTACACATTTACTGTATGGCTGCATAATGAACAATTTAATAATGAATATGCATTGGTTCAGAGCGGCTGTCACGACTGATGTTTGTTGCTGAGAGAGTAGTATATGTTTGTGTGCCGTACCTAAAAGCTGCCGCGACTTCTCGTTGAACGCAGGTAGTATCTTAAGTTCCACTGTCAATGAGTGTGGTACCCTCTACCTGTCGTAAGAAGGGACTAAGAATATACACCACGGACTATGATCTTGGGAGCGTGGGCTGGGGACCAAGGGTCCTCTAGCTGTGTCTGACATTATTACCATTGACTTGTGTCATACTCCTTTCTTTCACCTTTCCTTTCATTTCCTTTCCGACCTCCCTTCGTCAACTCCAGTTCTATTCCCAACCCGATGGTATTAAGTCTGCGACCTTACGGAGTCCTTCATTGTCATGCCCTTTGTGACCTTTATCTTCCATTTCCACATACTTTAATTCTTCGAAGGATAGAATCTCTTCCTTTTTTACAATTGGCTTTACGTCGCACCGATACAGATAGGTTTTATGGCGACAATGAGATAGGAAAGGGCTAGAAGTGGGAAGGAAGCCGCCGTCACCGCAGTTGTGGCGGCCTGGAGTGAGAAATGGAAACCACGGAAAACCATCTTCAGGACTGCCGACAGTGGAGTTTGAACCCACTATCTCCCAAATGCAAGCTTACAACTACGCGCCCCTTACCACACGGCCAGCACTCTCGGTCTTCCTTGTTAAGAGAGGGTGGTTGCCCAGTTGTACTTCCTCTTAAAACAATTATCACAACCGCCAGTATCATAATGCAAATGAACATCCTGTTTTATTACGTTGTATTCACTGTGTTACGCTTGGTACGAAGAGAAAATAGGCCCTTCATTACGCTCAGAACATTCCAGTAAAAGTGTAGCACCACACCAGTAGTTTTCCAAACGCATAGATAATAAATGGACCTCTCTACACGGTAATGAAGCGCTTTAACCGTTTTCCGTTCACTCTCTAAAAATAAATATCGCCATGAATGTAATATTTTTATGCAGATGACCTCAATAAACATTTTTTTGTGCGAACCAGTTACGACATACAGTGGCTTGTTGCTGATGTGATAATCAGGAGATATATTTCAATGTGGGCCCTTTGCTGTGTGATCCTCACTACCCGCTTTGAATAATCAACATGTGCATGTGTGGGTGTGTGTGTGTGTGTGTGTGTGTGTGTGTGTGTGTGTGTGTGTGTGTGTGTGTGTTTGTGTATGTGTGTGCGTACAGGAAATGAATGGAACTACGGTACATTAAAGCAGATTTCAATAATTTTTAAAATGTAAATTTTTTTAATGAACCCGTGTATTTCAATACTACATCTGTTTATCCTTTTAAACATTCGTTTTTCCTTCACTCTTTGATGTAAAATATATATTGAGCATATCACATGGGCGTTGAAAGTGTTCAATTATCATGCATACAAAATAGATACGTGTTTAAATGATTGACTTACCGTCAGCAGAGTCACCACGATCAAAACATGTCATCGGCAATGTCTTGTACAGTATTCACAAACAACTTTTTCTAACTGACACTATGCAGATACGTTGCTCACTTTATGGATAGTTGAACGCAACTTGGGTTTATTTGTTTAATCTTAGGATTACAGTTGTACTTCTCTCATATTTGCCTTGATAGTGTCCAGTGGCGTATCCTGGGCCGGAAGTTCAACCGTTGTTATAGATTAAATTAATGGATTAAATATAAGCCCGCACATTTCACACTCCCCCCCGATGTTTTAATCATATAATTCAGATCACGAAATGAATTAATGTAACAGAAAAACAAGGAGAAAAATCGACATTTCTATTCCTTCAGGTAAGCAACACAATCTTGAAAACATTCCAGGGATATGAACTACGAATTTTAGATAAATAAAATATAATACAGTAAGAATCTTCTTCTTTCTTCTTCTTCTTTTCCTACCGCTTTTTCTCACACCTGTGGGGTCGCGGGTGCTAACTGCGACGCACAAGTGTGTTTGTCCCTGTTTGACGGTCGTATGCCCTTCCTGGCACCAACCCTAAATGGAGGGATGTAAGCACTATTGCGTGTTTCTGTGGTGGTTGGTAGTGTGGTATGTTTTCTGAATATGATAAGGAGAGCGATTAAAATCCCCGACCCGGCCGGGAAAAGAACCCGGGACCCTTTGAACGCAAGGCCAGTACGCTGATCATTTAGCCAACGAGTCGGACAATACAGTAAGAATATATTCTTTATTTATTCCCGAAAATTACAATCCTTTTCTTAATCATCGTTATCCGGTCGATTAAATTAGCAGTTTGCCTTTTTCTACCACTACGAGCGCTAATGTGAGTCAATTCAGGAATTTCACTTAACCCTTATAATTACATTCAGTGTGGACATTTTCAAAAATTAAAATAACATCTGAGGGTATTGAACCAAGGAACACATTACACAGTTAATTTGTTTAAGATTTGAATCAGAAAGAAAACGAGTAAAAAAACAAGCGATTTTAGGCAGTTTTTCCGAAACTGCACTTAGGCCGGAAGTGATTTTCGAATTTTTTTCTTTTTAGTTTGATAGAGCTATCCTCTTCTTCTCTTCTTCTTAATTCTCAATCCTAAGATTGGTTGGCAGCAATTCGTCTTCTCCACTCTTCTCTGTAACCCGCTAATCTCTTCATTTCCACATATGAGCCTGTTCCTACGTCATCTCTGATCTGTCTTGCATATTGCAGTCTAGGTCTTCCTCTTCCTCTTTTACCTTGAATCTTTCCTTCTATGACATTAACTATGAATCCATTGTGCCTATAGAGATGGCCAATTAACTGGTCTCTTCTTTTTCTTATTGTTGCTAAAAAGGTTCTTTTTTCACTTATTCGTCGAAGAACTTCTTCATTGGTGAGTTTTTCTGTCCATGAGATCTTTTCCATCCTCCTCCTGCACCACATCTCAAATGCTTCCAAACGTTTCTTATCACGTGCACTAATAGTCCACGTTTCTGAACCATACAAGGCCACACTCCAGACATAGCACTTAATAAAACGCTTCTTGGTCTCCACATTTAAATTCCTTGATGTAAGTAGTATCCAAGACTCACAATTTGAAACCTTTCCGGGACCTTTAGCACTTTAACATTCGGCACAACTGAGCAAATTGCCTAATTTTACGTTTTTTGTAGTATGGGGACCACTAATTAGTCCACTAGGAAATGTTTTCACCGTTAAGAAAAGAGAAAGTCTGCAGAGAATTATGATTTTATTTCAAAGGTAAAATGCGTACTTTGGCCATTGAATTTACTTCACATTTGTGAAATTGCATGTAATATAATAATATAGTGCCGGCGGCGCGGTGTACGAGTAGCGTGCCTGCCTCTTACCCGGAGGCTTTGGGTAGGATTCTCGGCCAGGTCAGGGATTTGTACCTGCATCTGAGGGCTGCTTCGAGGTCCATTCAGCCTACGTGATTACAGTTGAGGAGCTATTTGACGGTGAGATGGCGGCCCCAGTCTAGAAAGTCAAGTATAATGGCCGAGACGATCCGTCGTGCTGACCACACGACATCTCATAATATGCAGGTCTTCGGGCTGAGCAGCGGTCACTTGGTAGGCAATGGTTCTTTGGGACTGTTGCGCCATGGGGTTTGATTTTCTATTATTGTTTTTATTTTATTACCCACTGGAGGCCTGTTTTTATTAAACTTTCAGTCATGACTATGCTTTCACTACCCGTATTAAAACATTTAAACCTCTGATTTGATTGGATAAGCAATAATATATCCGCACGAAACTCAAAAACAAAAATCAACACAAAACGTTGGAAACTGAAACAACGCCTTGGTCAGGTTCAGCAAGCACGAAGCAAGTGAATGGAGAGCGTATGCGTGCATGCGCGATGCCGGGTCGTTGGCGGCGTGGTGGACTGTCAGTCGGTTTCGGACGGCGCTGAGAGGAACTACAATATATGGAGTGGAACAACGAGCGAAAAAATAAATGGCGTATGGCTTTTAGTGCCGGGATGTGTCCGAGAACTTCGGCTCGCCAGGTGCAGGTCTTTTGACTTGATCCCCATGCGCGACGTGCGCGTCGTGACGAGGTTGAAATGAGGATGAAGATGGCACATACACCCCGTCCCACTGCCTGGAGAATTAAACAATTATGGTTAAAATTCCGGACCCTGGACCGAAAACTCAGGACCCCTGTGACCAAAGGCCAGCACGGTAACCGTTTAGCCATGGAACCGGACAACGAGCGGTAATGACCGGAAAAACACACGATAATGCAACATTAAATTTAAACAAATGAAATGAAATAAGTTATTATTTTTCTTTCGATTTTATTTAGGCGTTGACACACAACTTACATACCCTGAGAAAACGCCACTGATGGTGTCTTACCCAAAAAGGATGTATAAGATAGAAATAAAACTCAGTAATAAATTTTGGTGCCAAGCAAGATGGCTCCTGTAGTTCTAGTGCGTAATCAATGCAACATTGCCCAGCGTTTACAAAAATGTATTATTATTATTGTTACGGAGTTTTCCGTGGTAGGTAGAGGTGAAAGAAGGTGCGGGTGTGAACGGGTCTCCAGCTACGAAAGTAAAATTAAGTTAAAATTTAACAAGGTTATATTTTCTTTTCAAAATTAAGTAATAACAAATAGAACAGGTACTTAGTAGCCAAAAACACAATTTGAAATGTACAATTACAGAATTTGGGCTCCAAGAGCCAAACACACGATTCTTGAGCTAGAAGTCCAACCCTACGATATACAAAATTCAACCAAAGGGGCAGAAGAGCCCAATCATGCCCAGGAGCACTAGCTCCTCTTTACACAGAAAAGCCTCCTCGAGGCATACAAAAGTCAAATTCCAAAAGAGCAATCTGCTCTCAAAGTTTAAGCCAATCACAGGCCACACCAAACTCCACCTTCAAGCTGTCCTCTAAGGACATATACACAGGGGTAAAATACCCAACCTACTGAGGTCTATTAAATGAAAAGAAGGTTGATTACATGACCTCTAAAATAACAATTTGAGAGGAGGCGAACTTGCACTCCTAATACACTTTGATTAAGACCTACTTGGCACTAGGCCGTTAATACAAGGGCTAATCCCATACTAAAGAGGTGACTTAAGAAGAGAACAATTTGTTTTACGTTAACGAAGAATAGGTTGAGAAAAATAAGTTCACCTCAAAACAATATGAGTGGGAGCTCGAGAGGGTTAGCACTCTCTATCCCAATATGTAGCTTTAAAAGAGAATAGATGAAAAGAGTAGTTACATTTTAGGAAAAGGTTACATGGTGGAACGCTTCGAACCCGCCCCGAGAGTTAAACTGCCGACCTAGCAAGAAAAGAAGTTATTAAGAGGCCATTACCTGGTGTTGAACTGCTGGTGAAGAAAGAGGCGCTTCCCGCCCCCTGCTATGTACTTTGCACACAGAAAGATGGAACAGAAGTGGCCCGGAGACCCTAAAATCAGCAGTTTATATCCTCTCACGGAAGGTTCGAGGCGTTAGGGGAATGAAAACACCCTCCCGCAAATTCTTTATTGGGTAGGATACAGCAACATATTCAAGTTGGGGGAAGATAGGTCCGATTGGTCAGGAATTAATAAAAGAAATTCGGGATTGGCTAAATACAAAACAAGGGGAAAGGAGAGGGGTATACAGCCAACTTAAACAATAACAGAAAGAAATTTAACAAGGAACAAACTTTTGAAATAAAAATTTCTCCAAAAACTAGTTCTTTTGCTCCGCACTAGGGTGCACTATTGTTGATCTTCAGTAGTGTCCTCTAGAAGAGAAAGTTCACACTTCTTACAACAAGCGAAACAAAATACGTCGAAAATGACACAGTTCACAAACTCCAAAATTTCCAAGTAGTGACATCTTCTGAGGAACTTGAAAATTAATACCGTCAATAAAGTTCAGACTTCCTCCAGCAGAGGAGTTTTAACTGGCGCATATTTTAAATTAGCGGCGTGGAGGTGTACCGCCCGGTACAATTATTATTATTATTATTATTATTATTATTATTATTATTATTATTATTATTATTTTAACAGATGGCGCAGAAAAGCAACTTCCGGCGTTGTGACGATTTTCTTTTAAAAAATCAAATAAAATGTATTTTTCATGGTGTGTCAAAATATTTTATATGTCGTGTACTTATCTTTGAGGAGGTGCCTGGCCGAGGCAATAAGACGTGCTCGGTTCGCCCAGAAGGACGTGGGTTCGAATCCCCGTCAGGAAGTCGTAAAATTTTTAGAAACGAGTTTTCCACTTCCACAGGTGCATATGGCCCTGAGGTTCACTCAGCCTACACCAAAAATGAGTAATATGTTAATTCCTGGGGGCAAAGGCGGCCGAGCGAAGAGCTAACCACTCTACCTCATCACGTGCCGAGGTTAACAATGGTGGAAGCCTTTACCTTCCACTCCTCCAAGAGCCTTCATGGCCTGTACGGAGGTGACTTTGCTTGCTTTGTACTTGTCTTTGATTAGTATATTTATGTCATACTCTATCATTCTTATAATTTCATAAATCTACATTCCAAAACTAAAAATACCCGTCGAAAATTGGACTACGATTGTAATCCACGCGACTACAGGCGTTATATTTTCGAGCGCGACCACCGGAGGGTTAAGTTACGATGACTGTTACAGTTTAGTGGTGCTAAGTTCATCTACTGTGTATCCTTTTCTGAAGTACTGTTTACTCATAAGTCTGCCTATAGAACTGCCAGCGCAGGCAAGATGGGCAAGGAATCATTGCCAACAGTTCTCTCTTTTCTTTTTCTGCTGCGATTACCAGATGTGGTGCTCGAACCTGTAACTATGCAGACGCACACCGTCCATTGTTCAAACTTTCTTCAGCACCACTATAGTATCGTATAGCAATATTTTAAAATAACATACAAGTAATATTTCCATCAACGTTGAAGGGAGTATAACTTACTGTAGGGCTATATCAATGTCAGGTTCGAACCCCACTGTCACTGAAGATGCTTTTCCGTGGTTTTCCATTATCACACCCGGCAAATTCTGGGGTTATGCCTTAATTAAGACAACGGTCGCTTCCTTCCCTTTCATATCCCTTTCCTATCCCATCTTCGCCATGGGGACCTGTATGTGTCGGTGCGACGTAAAGCTTAATCGGAAAAAACAAGTATCCCATACACTTAACACGTGCGTCAGACACTTTATTCAATTTTGGAGAATTAAGAGAATGGCCTAACTGGCTATAGCATTATTAAAAATAAATATTGTAAAATGAAATCCCTTTATCTCCATTCTTACTACTCTCGTATGGATAATATTCCTGATCGGTGTGAAATATTCTCACAGAACACAATGCACATATCGCATCATTCATTATCTAATAAACTCTCCACTTGTGCGACACAATAATTTCTACGATGTATAGAATTACGAAAGCTCACGTCGCTCAATAGTCAGGAGACACTTTAATGTTTTCACTTCAGGTAATACAGTAATAATGATTGTTGACGAAGGGTCAGTATTATATGGTTATACATACGGAAGTTTAAAGTTGCCCAGCAAGACTTAAGACGTGAACGTTCACTTTCACACATGAAATGCGCCTTTATGCCTCCCAGTGGCCTTGAACTGCTTCAAAGAGTTAGATTTGTTTGTAATTTAAGAAATTTTTCTTTCCAGTGTATCGATGATCATATGAAATGTTCATGAGGAGACTTACCTTAGGCACTCTTTTGCTGTGAGGAGAAATTCATCTTATTAATGCTCCACATTGCGTTTAAAACTCATATGTCCATCCATCAGAGAAATTGGAGTTTAAAATATTGAACTGAAAGAGTCCATCTGATTAATCCATTCAAGGGGGATATGTTTTATACTGGTTGTTCGTGTGGATGTTATGTGTGGGCTTCGAGCTTGATAGTAGCCCATAACGAAAAGTACCAAATATAATTCCTCGCAGTGTTGTTATATAATTTCTTGTCAGCCCTAGGGTGTAGGGATTGTGTGCCCGCCTTTTAGCTGGAGCCTAGGGTTCGATTTGCGGGCAATCCAAGGATTTAAACCCTAATAATAATAGTAATCGTATGTCCTCAGCACGCCATCTGGTTGCTTGCTCGTCAATGTCGACGTTCGTTTTACTCCAGGCTTACTAGATGGCAAAGAAAACCGAATCACTCTTGGGCATCTATGGCTGAGATTTAATTAATTTTGTCGGGTGAACAACCCATCTGTCAACAAAGATCATTTACAAGCCGACATAGTACGACATAGAGTGTCGAAAATACTTTCTCCCACCCTTCAAATATCCGGCTACCACTGCCTATTTTAAACCCGTTATCTTGGGATCCGGTGGCTGGCCACTCCACCACAGATCCACAGGGACAGTTATTTTAACCCTTAAACGACCTGATCTCAAATTTTGATTTTAAGTTGTCCGTAATTTTGGATTTACTTTAAGTTTTAGGCCTGTAGAAACTCCATGTCGGTATTTGAAACAGCATATAGCCTATATTATATCATGGATATATCGGGTGGTTCACCAGCCCCTTATTTTCTCTGAGATAGACAACCCAAATAACGGTTATAACATAGATCCTTATAATTTAGTTTAATGAACACCAAATAACTTGAAGTTTCTCCTTATCGTTGATAAGGCTCTCCGCTACCTGTGTGTCATCACTGTAAATTGATCCATAGACCTAGCAAAGGAAAAGCGAATATGCACAATTCCACGCCAAATACTAAGGACCATTCTGCAAACATGTGATTTACTGAGCCTTGAAATGACACAGGTACCCGTAATACGATCGAATTAATAGGTTATTCCACATGCTCTGTAATGTAAGGAAGAAGAATGAACACTATAAAACATAATTGCAGATTTTGACACGGATATTAATTGTCGAGGTGGAACGACCATACGTAAGTACTAAACCTCTGGCAAGTATCATGTATGTTTACTTCGTTGCCGAATCCGCTAAGGGCTGGATCAGGAGGGGTGTGAGTAGCGGCAGCGCAGTGGTTCGAATCCGGCATAAGGAAAATATTTTAAAAGACAGCGGTGCTTCACTTTAGCGGGCATACAATAATAATCAATATTTCTTTTCCTATTGGTTTTATGGGATGTGCTCTGATTTGGCGTATTCCCCTTAAGGATGGGTGGGGGAAGGATTGGGAAGAAAATCTGCCTTGGTCTTCTACTAGCCAACGGCCGCAGCCGTGTTGGAACACCGGATCCCGTGAGATCTCCGAAGTTAAGCAACATTGGGTGTGGTCAACGTTTGGATGGATTGCCACGCGCTGTTGGTAGGGATAAGGGAATGGAGAAGCGGAAACGAACTGGCCACCCTACCCTACGCAAACTCCGGCTCAGGTACACCTCTGTGGAGGTTCGGACCTGCCTACGGGTAGAATACACCCTTACCTTACCTTACCTTACCTCTTGTAGTAAGGTACAGTCCCGGCACTTGCCTGGTGGTGAAAATGGGAAACCAATGAAAACTCTTTTCAGAATGGCTAGCATGGGACTCGAATCCACAACCTCCTGAGTCCAACACGCACACGAGGTCATCTACGAGGTCACATCACAGCACTTATTCATTTCCTCACTATGTATCCCTATGAAGAGTACGCTGAGTTGTTCCTAATTTATGGAGAAAGTACGATCGTATTAAAATGTATGCCACGTGCTCTGTAATGGTAAAAAGTTAAATGAACACTGTAATGCACAATTGGAGACTTTAGCATGGATATTTACTTTCGATGTCGAACGGCCATACTTAAGTGATAATCATTTAGCGAGTGTCTCGTACGTTGCATTTGTGACTGAGTAGGTTAGGAGCCGGTGACACAAGGTGTTTGATTACCAGTAAGGCAGTGGTTCGTTTCCAAATAATTTATGCATGTCTTTTTTGTTTTTTACCGACTTATAGTGTTCCATTTCAACGGACGCAATATGCACACTTATCGGGTCACATCACAGCACGTATTCATTTACTGACGATGTAGGCTATTCCAGTGACGAGTACGTTGATATGTTGCTCATTTTTGCGGAAACAAGTCAGAACGCAGTCCAGTCGCATCATCTCTACCTCGAAAGATTTTCCTGACAGAAGACTACCGACTACCAATACGTTCCGAAATCTTGCACGAAGTTTGCGGTCAACTGGGACGCTTAGATGGGTAACTTCCGATAGGGATGCTTCTATAACGTCTGGTCCAAATGAAGAGGCTGTTTTGGACGCTGTCTATAATAATCCTCATATTAGTACTCGGACACTAGCATAACAGACTAACATCATCAGTCATGCGTATGCTGCATAACAATAAATTTCACCCATACCATCTGCAGTTACACGAGCAGCTCCACGGACATGATTTCAATACAAGAGTAACATTTTATCAATGGGCATTATGCAAAGTGACCAATAATTCAGTGTTCTGTCAAGAGTGCTGTTTTCAGACGAATTACGATTTCGCCAACAATGGTGTTATGAATCGGCACAATATGCACTATTGTAGCGCGGAGGATTCTCATTTCAAGTGCAGTGGGAAGTAGATGTCTGGTGTGCGATATGTTGTAACTATCTCATCGGACCATATTTCTTCAGCGGACATCTAACGGGAGTACGCTACCTTCCCTTTCTTCAAATTGAACTCCCACCGTTGCTGGAGAACGTGTCACTGCGCGAGCGATTACGAATGTGGTTTTAACAAGACGGGGCTCCAAGTCACGCATCAGTTGTCGTCCGGAACTGACTTCATGCTTCATATCCAAATAAATGGATAGGAAGAGGCGGAGCCGATCACTGGCTCGCCTGATCGTCGATCTAACGCAACTTGACTTCTTCGTGTGGGGTCACTTAAAGCAGGTAGTGTATGCACAGAAGCCTTAAGATCCTGGTAACCTTCGGCAACTGATCACCGAGGCATGATAAGTTGTTACACCTGGCATGATACAACGTGCAAGAATGTCTTTAAAAGGTCGTGCTGAAATCTGCATAAACCAAGTTGGTCAACATTTCGAACACTTGTTACACTGAGTATGTGGGGTACCCTACTTCCTACCTACAGACCATCATGTCGTAGTCCAACCTGGTAACGTAACATCGGATGAAAACGGTCCTTTTCAGGACCAAATAAAACTTCACTCTTTGTAACAGGATGATATGTGGCCAGATTGGAGTCACTGGCAACGGCATTAATCGAAAAGAAAGGTGTACCAGCCTGTGGATGGAACAATAGTAGTGATGCATGATTTAGCCACCTTAGCTATCGTGAGCCGTGGCACACAGCTAGCAAGTTGTAGTCCATATAGATACCTCCGGTCCAAACGTAAGATAGTGTTATTCGCAGCCGTGATCGTTTTGCACATTCATTATTGTTTAAATAATAGAAATACAACTGACGCTAATGATTTATATCATATTCACGAGCATTATTTAAACGATATAGTTGTACTAAGGCCATGAAGAAGCAGGAACTAATTTTTCAGATAACTTAAATACACGTTAGTTGGGTTACCTATATCATCATCATCATCATCATCATCATCATCTGTTTACCCTCCAGGTTCGGTTTTTCCCTCGGACTTAGCGAGGGATCCCACCTCTACCGCCTCAAGGGCAGTGTCCTGGAGCTTCAGACTCTTGGTCGGGGGATACAACTGGGGAGTATGACCAGTACCTCGCCCAGGCGGCCTCACCTGCTATGCTGAACAGGGGCCTTGTGGAGGGATGGGAAGATTGGAAGGGATGGGCAAGGAAGAGGAAAGGAAGCGGCCGTGGCCTTAAGTTAGGTACCATCCCGGCATTCGCCTGGAGGAGAAGTGGGAAACCACGGAAAACCACTTCCAGGATGGCTGAGGTGGGAATCGAACCCACCTCTACTCAGTTGACCTCCAGAGGCTGAGTGGACCCCGTTCCAGCCCTCGTACCACTTTTTAAATTTCGTGGCAGAGCCGGGAATCGAACCCGGGCCTCCGGGGGTGGCAGCTAATCACGCTAACCACTACACCACAGAGGCGGACGGGTTACCTATATCCGAAAAAAATAAGGAGCTGGTGAACCATCTGGTAGAGAGTTTTCGTATAGTGTTTTTTTTTTTTTTTGCTTTATGTCGCACTAGAACAAATAGGTCTTATGACGATGATGGGACCGTGGTCTTGATTAAAGTTTGAAAATAGGAGACTACACAAACTCATCTCCAGGGCTGCTGAAGTTCCTATAACCAAACAGACTTAAGATCATTAGGTACCTTCATATTTACCTGCAGTCCCTGGAACGCATGATTTAACACGTAAAAGTGTGAATTCCTGAAGAGGCGTTAGAGACAAAGAAAATGCACACACTTTTTTATGTTGGATTCTAAATTTTAATTCCACCTTTTACTCTTTATCCAAGCTAGCAGCCGTGCGGTTAGGATTGCGCAGGTGTGAGCTTGCATTCGGGAGATAGTGGGAGATAGTCGGCAGCCATGAAGATGGTTTCCTGTGGTTTCCAATTTTCATACCAGACAAATGCTGGGGATTACCTTAATTTAAACCACGGCCGTTTTCTCACCACTCCTAGCCCTTTCCTATCCCTTCGTCGCCATAAAACTCATCCGTGTCGGTGCAACGTAAAGCAAATTGCATAAACAAAAAGTACATATTTATTATATGTTTGAACTAAACGTTCTCCTATTATTTTCGGTTTTCATAAGGTAAGACATGGCTTCTTCTTCTTCTTAATCTGTTTACCCTCCAGGGTCGGTTTTTCCCTCGAACTCAGCGATGGATCCCATCTCTACCGCCTCAAGGGCAGTGTCCTGGAGCTTCAGACCCTGGGTTGGGGATACAACTGGGGAGGATGACCAGTACCTCGCCCAGGCGACCTCACCTGCTACGCTGAACAGGGGTCTTGTGGAGGGACGGGAAGATTGGATGGGACAGGCAAGGAAGAGGGAAGGAAGCGGCCGTGGCCTTAAGTTAGGTACCATTCCGGCATTCACCTGGAGGAGAAGTGGGAAACCACGGAAAAACACTTCCAGGATGGCTGAGGTGGGAATCGAACCCACCTCTACTCAGTTGACCTCCCGAGGCTGAGTGGACCCCGTTCTAGCCCTCGCACCACTTTTCAAATTTCGTGGCAGAAACGGGAATCGAACCCGGACCTCCGGGGGTGGCAGCTAATCACACTAACTACTACACCACAGAGGCGGATAGGTAAGACATGTACTAGAGGAAATAATATTCTGGACGTGGTGCTGGTAAATCCAGATTAGCTCTATAGAGAAACTGAAGTAATAGACGGTATCAGAGATCACGAAGCTGGGTTGTTCATAGTTAAAAATAAATGTGATAGAAAAGAAGGTTGTAAAGGTAGAACTATTAGGCAGTACCATATGGCTGGAAAGACAGGCAGAAGGGAGTTTTTAAAGCGTAATTGTAATCGGTAGAAAACATTATTTATTAAGAAGGAAGCCATACTTTCCAGTGTCAGCTAAACGTAACTTAAAAGCCTTCCAGTCTGTCGAACACACAAGTTGAACACAAATATTACACTGTTGCAGACCTGTGCGGGCCCCGTGTTGTAGGGGTAGGCTGCCTGCCTCTTACCCGGAGGCCCCGGGTTCGATTCCCGGCCAAGTCAGGGATTTTTACCTAGACCTGAGGGCTGGTTCGAGGTCCACTCAGCCTACGTGATTAGAATTGAGGAGCTATCTGACGGTGAGATGGCGGCCCCGGTCTCGAAAGCCAAGAATAACGACCCAGAGGATTCGTCATGCTGACCACACGACACCTCGTAATCTGCAGGACTTCGGGCTGAGCAGCGGTCGCTTGGTAGGCCAAGACTCTTCAAGGGCTGTAGTGCCATCGGGGGGGGTTTGCATATCTGTTAACATACATTACTTTTAGTGGTATTTAATAGTGTGATAGTGTGTATTTTTATTCCTGTTTTAATAATGTTTTTGATAGGTATGTTATAGTGCAATATTTGTGTTTAACTTGTGTTTTGTACGGACTGGATGGCTTTTAAGTTACATTTTACGGTGGAAAACAGTAAATAAAAATGTAGCCAGAGTGTGGGGTGGGTTTAAAGCAACTGTTGAGGAATGTGAAAACACGTATGTAACTTTAAGGGTGGTAGAAATGGTAAAGACCCCACTATATTGTAACAGACAAGTAAAGAGACTAAGGAAATGGTGCAGGTTGGAAAGAAATAGAGTTAGAAATGTTTGTGGAAGTAACGGTAAATTGAAGGAACTTACTATGAAATTGAATCTAGCGAAGAAGTCAGCTAAGGATAATTTGATGGCAAGCATAATTGGCAGCTATATGAATTTTAGTGAAAAATGAAATGGTATATTATATATAGGTACTTTAGGAGAGTGTCCCTTCATTCGTAATTCGATCTACTTATCTCACCTTCACCATTCTTCTGAAACACCACATTTAAAATGTTCTATTATCTTTGCTTCTGTGGTAGTTATCGTCCAAGTTTCACTTCCATCCTATGCCACGATCCAGACGAAAGTCCTCAACGTGAGTTATCGTTAGTTTCCACGTAATCAAGACATCTGTAAGAGGAATTTATAACCTACGAATGCACACAATTTGACTTCCGGTGATGTTTTTCTTCATTGCTTTTTGTTTTATGTCTCACTGGCATACATAGGTCTTATCGCGACGATGGGATATGAAAGGCCCAGGAATGGGAAGGAAGCGGCCGTGGCCTAATTAAGGTACAGCCCCCCAGCATTTGCCTGGCGTGAAAATGGAAAACAATGGAAAATCATCTTCAGGGCTGCGGACAATAGGGTTCGAACCTACGATCTCCCAGATGTATGCTCACAGATGCGCACCCCTAACCGCACGGCTAAATTGCCCGGTGATGTAATTTTAAAATATAACTTTTATACACTGGGCTTTACGTTGGACCGACACAGTTAGGTCTTACTCCGACGATAAGGCAGGAAAGGGCTAGGAGTGGGAAGGAAGCGGCCGTAGTCTTAATTAAGGTACAGCCCCAACATTTATCTGGTAAGAAAATGGGAGACCGCGGTAAGCCATCTTCAGGGCTGCATAAAGTAGGGTTCGAACTCACTATCTCACAAATGCCTGGCTCTGTAGCTAAATGGTTAGCGTGCTGGCCTGTGGTCACAGGCATAATAATAATAATGATAATAATAATAATAATAATAATAATAATAATAATAATAATAATAATAATAATAATAATAATGTTATTTGCTTTACTTCCCACTAACTAATTTTACGGTTTTCAGAGACGCCGAGGTGCCGGAATTTAGTCCCACAGGAGTTCTTTTACGTGCCAGTAAACCTACCGACACGAGGCTGTCGTATTTGAGCACCTTGAAATACCACCGGACTGATCCAGGATCGAACCTGCCAAGTTGGGGTCATAAGGCCAGCACCTCAACCGTCTGAACCAATCAGCCCGGCCTTTGTCACAGGGGTCCCGGGTTCGATTCATGGCAGAGTCGGGAATTTTAACCATCATTGGTTAATTCCGCAGGCACGGGGGATGTGTGTGTGTGTCGTCTTCATCATCATTTTGTCCTCATCACGACGCGCAGGTCGCCTACAGTCGTCAAATCGAAACACCTCCATCTGGCGAGCCGAAAATGTCCTCGGACACTCCCGGCACAAAAAGCCATACGCCATTTCATTTAATTTCATTTCGTCTCCCGAATGCAAGTTCACAGCTGCGCGCCCCTAACCGCACGGCTAACTCACTCGGTACAAATGTTTCTTCAGCTTATATTATTAATCTGAAACCACTGGCTTGACAGAGCACACTTTATGCCTCGGAGCGTTGTCATGTCGGTAAAACAATGGTCTTCACCGAACTGATTTTCCACGAGAGCGTTCAAAATAGGTTGGTCAGACTCGTTGGCTGAATGGCCAACGCACTGGTCTTCGGTACAGAGGGTCTCGGGTTCGATTCCCGGCCGTGTGGGGTTTTTTAATTGCTTCTGATTAATTCTTCTGGCTCGGGGACTGGATATTTGTGACCGTCCCAACACTCTACTCTTCATATTCAGACAACATAGCACACTACCAACCACCACAGAAACACACAATAGTAATTACTGTACATCCCTCCATATAGGGTTGGCGTCAGCAAGGGCATCCGATCGTAAAACAGGGCCAAATCCACATGTGCGACGGAGTTCACACCCGCGAACTCACAGGTGTGGGGAAAAGTAGTAGGAAAAGAAGAAAAGCGTGCAAAATTGATTGATATCCTTCTGCGTTTAGAGTAGCACGCATTCCTACGAGTGGGCTGAGTACACGTCACGAGAAACATCCTCAAGCTCAAGGTCTTTAATACGTCCGAGCCAGGTACTTTTCACTTACATTATTTATGAATCAGCTATTGTAAACACGAGTAATTGGGTGGTGGTGGGGGTGTTTAGCTCAGCACTCGGAAGACCGAAGTTCGAGTGCCGGTCGATTCTGGGTTGAGACTTTGACGTGGTGGCAGGAAGGACATCTGGCCTTAAAACTCGGGCACGATCAAAATGAGTATGGGTGACTTCAACGAACCCAGTAATAACTCGGATATGTTACTATGAACATATGCCCTACGGTCGATCGTTCACGAGCTACGCCTGTTTTAATTCTTAGCTGGAAGGAGGTGCGAATTCGTATTTAGAACAAGGCTTAGAGTCAGATATGCCGTTACGGACCTCGCAGTACTTCACCAGAGTGTTGAACAAGGTTGCCATCGAATACGCGGAATGCTGAACAGATTTTGAACGCGTCCGACAGTCAATGAAGTGGAATGTTCAGATATGAAAAACGCGGGCACCATTCGGCTCAATTAGCAGCACTCCAGCTAAGGCAGGTAAAGTAGCAAGTACAGCCTAGTAGCTGCTTGCACGGCTCTCAGTTACAACTAGTGAAGGGGCGTGTATTTGAACAGAATTATCTTTTAACAGTTGATATTGTGCCTAATGGCTCGTTCTGTTCAGTGCATTAGATTATGGAGAGGAAACAAAATAAGTTATTTTATGTACGAACGCCTTGTTCTAAGTAAATACGTTTAATTATATTCACTTAATTAAGTTATGCTTAAGAAACAAAATTAATTAGAGCTGTAAGTTTCACCAGGATGAAAATTTCTCTCAGTTTTAAATACTGTGTTGATGGGGCGAATGAACCTCACGGAGATCGTTGTAAGTACTTACGAGTTATCAATAATAATGTTATTGGCTTTATGTCCCACTAACTACTGTTACGATTTTTGGAGACGCCGAGGTGCCGAAATTTAGTCCCACATGTGTTCTTTAACATGCCGGTAAATTTAACGACACGAGGCTGACGTATTTGAGCACCTTTAAACACCACCCGACTGAGCCAGTATCGAACTTCTCAGTGAGCTTCCGAAGGCCATCGCCTCAACCGCCTGAACCACACAGCCCGGCAAAATCACATTATACACGTCGTAAATGAAGATTAGAGATCTCTTAATATGGTTATGACAGTACTTAATGCTGTAGTAAAGGAGAGGGTAAAGAAATGTCTAGTAATACATTAGAGCATAGTTGCAGTATATGGGATCCACACCAGGATTGCTTGATATGTGAACTGGGAAAGCAACACAGTTTGTTCTGGGCGATTTCTGACAAAGGAATAACGTTACAAAAATGCTGCCATCTTTTGTCTAGGAAGAGTTGGTAGTAAAGAGACGAGCTGCTTATTAACTTGGGAGTATTGCTTGAAACGAATAAACCCTTTACCTTTCTAAGCGAGGTGATACCATTGATCGTTAAACATTTCATTGCGATCCGTATTGGCACTAACTTTCAAGGATTTCCTTTGATTTGCAGTATTTTAATATGCTTTAGCCCCGTTGCGTTGAACAGCACTCCTTCTTCAACTTCAAAATACATGAAAGTATTTATCTTAATTAATCTAATGAGTGCTTATGGTACAACAGAGGATTCACGTACTATTCACCAAATTTATGTGCAAGGTTTTTAACATGAACTTCTTTCTAAGATCAATTTATTTAATAATTCCTAAGAAGTGTAATTTTTTAATATGCATTGATTTTAACATAACATTCCACTTTATTGAGTAGACATTTATGTTAAGGTTCCTCATGAAGGTTCATATTTTTTAATGAATATTTTATCTATGTCTTTATGCCCTTGATGTCAGCTGATGAAGGTTTGAATCAAGCCGAAACATGTACTGACCAATTGTAACTCATCACGAGTAATACAAATACTATATTGATCGGATGGTACCACTAACCAAGTTCTGGATTTAGCAGAGCATTGCATACTTTAAAGATCTGATTTTAGTAAAGATTTTCAACGTGTTGTACAGTCAGTTCCTGAAGGCAGTGAAATCGTCCTTTATTATTGATGAAAGGGTTATTGATTGTCTGTGAACATTTTAGTGAATTTATTTGTTGAAGGTAGGCTCCCCACGCAGTTCTGTACATTCCAACATCTTTGAAATATGTACCACTGTAGAGCATTGCGTCGGATGTGTCGGTTAGTAAACAAAGGATTACCGGGCGAGTTGGCCGTGCGCGTAGAGGGGCGCGGCTGTGAGCTTGCATCCGGGAGATAGTAGGTTCGAATTCCACTATCGGCAGCCCTGAAAATGGTTTTCCGTGGTTTCCCATTTTCACACCAGGCAAATGCTGGGGCTGTACCTTAATTAAGGCCACGGCCGCTTCCTTCCAACTCCTAGGCCTTTCCTATCCCATCGTCGCCTTAAGACCTATCTGTGTCGGCGCGACGTAAAGCCCCTAGCAAAAAAAACAAAAAAAAACAAAGGATTTCTGACCTGTAGCTTGGATCCTTTTGAATAGAAAAGTATGACTTAGACCACTATAACTCAATGGGAAAGGGGATCCGATACGAAATCGGTAGGTTGTGGGTTCAGTGTCCGGCTTGCTATTTTTGTTTTGTACCTAACAAATCTTGTATTGAACACAAGGTAATATGTCGAATGTTTATTTCTAGAACTGAATATTAAAAGTATTCATTTGTTACGTTACCAGTTTTGGAGTCCTCTCTCGGTGTTTTGATTTATATTTCTTTGATATTCTTCCTCGCAACCTTTATCTCAGATTTCTTTCTATTTAAAGTCTTTTAGAATGCCAGATATGACTTGGAGCAGCACTCATTTGTACTTACGAACTCTAGATATACATTTATTTGACTTCTTTGAGCAGTGTCGTATCAGTGGGAAGCACCTCCCTGAACATGAACGTGACATGCTCGGCGTGGTTTCCGTCCTAATTGAGTGAGGTTTGTTAATTGCACTGTACCTTGAGCCTAACGGAATTAGCTCTGCCCACCGTACACACACCACGCTGTCATTAAGCCTACCCACCTGCTTAATGTCCCTCTGGAGCACAGGCTTGGCTTGTTCATTTGTACACAAGAAAAATCTCTCTACCTCATGTGATGGTACGAGCCTCTCGTTAACTAAAACAATGCCATGTACAATAACCATTAATAGCTATTGTTGTTATTTTTGTGAGCAATGTTATCGTTCTGAGAATGTAATGCATAAATTAAACTAACAGAGTTTCAGCAGTGCATGAAAGATACATTGTTTATGTGGATGGAGCGAAAGGCAGCATCGACGTATTGATTAGTTAAGGAGTATCGATACGCTTTAAAACGTGATTTAGGTAATGTATTGCAAACTGATTTCCTTCTTCTTATTCTTCCTTCGTCGTCGTCGTTTGGACCTACTTAGGACCAGAGGGCTCGCATCTTCTCGTCACTTGGGCTTTCTGTTTTCTCCTCTTCCAGTATTCCTTCATTTCCTGGCTGTGAGCCTGCTTTCTGTCCCCCGTCCACATAGGTCTGCTGATTCCTGTGTTCTTCCTACTCGTAAGTGACGTTGGAAGAATTCCTCGATGGACGGCCATGTATAGACTCATGCAGGATCCGCAGTTGTTCCAGATCCGACTTGACCGAAGTGATCCACATGTTCCTAGATGCCTTCCCTCTACCTGCCACAGCGAAGATCCTGTTGGTAAGTCTGCAAAGGGTTCGTGCGGATTAGGTGCCCATAGAAGACCATGCGCCTTTTCTTATACAAGTAATGATGTCTGTACTGCAAACTATTTTATTCGTTGAAGCACAGAAACTTCATATCCCTTCGTTTAAGAACCCTTCTCCAACGTTCCAGTTTGTATTACACAGCTTCTCTTGATTCAACTCATTACTCTGTGCCATTTGCATTTAAACTGGTACATCTTGTTCCCCATTCCATTTTCACATTTTGGACAGTAAGGAAATTAGGGCTGACCCTTTATCTAGTCCAACTTTTACCTTAAGGCCATCTGTCTCTTCCTATCAGATTCTGATTTTTAAACATTTTCATACATACAGATTAAAGTGATTAAGAATTTCAAAGGTATCCCGTTTATTAACGAAAAAATTATTTTCTATGGCTAATAATGTTTATATCCAGCATCTGCAGATTAGCAGACATCTACTCGAGTGACTGTGAAATTTCTACACTTTTCCTATTTAACAAGTTAACACTGCAAAACTTGGTTCCACCGAATCCGACTTATTTTCTCAAGTCTCTTGACAAAGTTCTTCGTCCTCAATTTCAACGTTGTGATCCATCCTAAACTTCCTTCACTTCTAACTCTAATTATATTAGTCCCTTTGGAAAATGCTGAACATTTCCTTGAATGGAAAGAAAGTAATCTTATTCATCAAAATACCCTGCACAGTTTTCACTCTCTAGCAACCTATCCACTGATTTTTTTCGAAGTTTGTACAGTTAAGCTGTGACTGTCATCTACCATCATTATTATGAACTGTAAATACAGAGATACCTGTCCAGTTTCTAAATTAGAAAAAAATAATTTTTCTCAACAGTCATATTCCCAGCGGAAAGGTGGCCTTTGGAATTGAGGTCTACAGTCTAACTGGTGCCACAAACGATCTCGATTTACTCCCTAACTGTTGCTTTTCCTTGTACCTTACCCTCAGCCGAAGGATAATTGTTGACTGAAGCGGTTGTTCACTAGTGTTATACATCTTCGTGGTGCCATTATTGTTCCCACCTCAGCGTCTACATTTTAATGCCATATGCTACTTTTCACTGGGTCCCTTGCCAGCTGATTAATGGCAATATTTAAGTCACGACACAGCTTACTAAAAAATTAATTCTAGATAAAGTGAAGCAAGTGGTTAGCACAATTTTCCTTGAATATGAACGCTTGATATCAGCGTTCTATTAGAGTTGGAGAGTAAAAAATCTGAAACCCACTTATACGAAGGTGAGAAGAGTGATCCAAGCCATTTAGCTACAATTCAACTCCGTTATTCGAATTTTGGATGGGCTCCGTTCTCTTAATTAAATTAGAGCAGTAGAACCCGGTATAACAACTAATTCAACGGCTGTATACCAGAAGGCATCGCTTCTTTCATCTACTGCGCCATTCCGTACGGCGACCATTATCATTTTTGGAAAGTAGAAGTCCGCTTGACGTTGAGGTTACTGCGGCAATGTGAGCCAGCTCGCCCTCTCGGTGGGAGAGTTAGCTACTTCCCTGCAGTGATTTAGGGAGCACAGATAACTGGAACTGTTCCCCCGAGTTATGAGCGAGCAGGGCAGCCATACCAACAAATATCTCAAACTGGCTATGTTACGTTCGAAAAAAAAAAGTGTTTATTATGAAGACCTGGTCATTAGAGCGGAATTTAGGTCGCACCATTAAAATATCTGGGAGTTAGCAAATAACCTCTAAAAACCATCCTTGAGTCAATGATGGAGGTAAATTTGTCTGAAAGATACATAAATCATTAACAAATCATAATATTATAACAGACGACATAGCTCTCTTTCGAATACACTCATATAAATATGGCAAATTTTGTTTTAAATTCTCAGCGATTCAATGATGTAATCATCTTTCAAGAGATTTGAAATCAATGTCCAGTCCATCAGCTTTCAAAACTAAATTAAAGAAAGTGCTATGGAATTAGTACCTAGGTAAGTAGACAAAGTTTGTGTGAAGAGTTTGTATGATAGTAACGTAAAGGAAATGTTGGACTTGTTTTTAGATTAAAGATCATTATGACATAATTAACTTATATGCAGCCAATGTGTACGGTATGTATTATATAAATTGTAGACGCTTACCAAATTGTATTGTACAATTCTTGTATATGAGCCTCCGGCTTGTTATAATTAATAGAAATAAAACATTGAATCATATCAGAGAGCACTACTTGGGAATAAAGGTAATTGTAATTTACCTGTCTTGTGTCTCTCTTAAGGAGAATCGAAGTCCTTAAAAAAAAATGGAATTTTTGATTATAGTGTTTAAAATTAATTTCAATTTCCATGATAAAGTTGATCTATCTTTTACTAACAAACTGTTTCTATAAAAATGTCAACGTTTACAAAGTTGTAGTTGATTTTTAGAGGAAGGTTCCTTCTTCTTCTTTTTTTTTACAATTTGCCTTACGTCACACCGACATAGATAAGTCTCATGACGACGGGATTCCCTCTTAAAGTTGGTGATATTTTTATAACAAGAATGATAACCTAGATTTCTTCGTTATAAATTGAACGCGTGCGGTTGGCTGCGTTTAATTTCATGTGGCTATTTCTAGCCGAATGCAGCCCTTGCATGGCAGACCCTCCGATGAGGGTGGGCGGCATCTGCCACATGTAGGCAACTGTATGTTATTGTGGTGGAGGATAGTTGTGTGTGTGGTGTGTGAGTTGCAGGGATGTTGGGGACAGCACTAACACCCAGCCACCGGGCCATTGGAATTAACCAATGAGTCGGACGGTTGGCTGCGTGAGGCCTAGCATTGTCGTGCAGTGACACGTCACCTGTTGTGAGAAGTCCAGGTCGTTTTCTGCGAATGGCTACCCGTTTACCCTCCAGTGTGTCATAGTAATTGGCAGCGTTCACTCTCGCTCCCATGGTGAGAAAATCAGCCATCCGAACCATCCTCCTTACAGCCCTGTTCTGGCACCCAGCGATTTCCATCTCTTCGGACCGTTGAAGAAGCACCTGGGTGATGAGCAATTCAAAGACGTGTTGGATTCCCGGCCAGGCCAGGGAATTTTATCTGAATCCACAGGCTAGTTTGAGGTCCACTCAGCCTACGTTATTACAATTCAGGAGCAATCTGACAGTGAATTAACGTGAAATATGCGTTAATATTAAAAACAGTAGCTTACCATACGTAAAAGCCATGATCAGTGAGAAAGGATTGCAATAACGCAGCTGTAGGCAAAAATCTGCAATTTAACAAGAATTAGATAAATCGGCTCAGTAAATAGCACAATAAATAGCTGTAAATAGCTGAGAATAAGTTTGATCTCCAGCGCCAAACAGAAGAGTGGAAGAACCGACTAGCGCAGTACGGCCTGCGCCTCAATAAAAAGAAGACAGTATACATGACATTAGATCCTCGAGAAGTTGGAACCATCCACGCTGATGGTGAAAATCTACCACGAGTAGAGAAATTTATATATCTTGGCTCTACAAACTCTGACGATGGCAGACTTACTGACGAGGTCAACACAAGGGTACACGCAGCCTGGCTGAAGTGGCGAATGACAACGGGCGTCACCTGCGACCATTGGATGAAGGACCATCTGAAATCTAAGATCTACCGGACTGTTATCCGTCCTGTCGCTCTCTACGGCACTGAGTGTTGGCCTGCTACAAAGGAGGTAGAATGTCGACTAAGCGTCATGGAGACGAAGATGCTTAGGTGGACAGCTGGCATCACTAGACTGGATCATATTTCAAACGACGATATTAGAAAATATTTTGGCGTTGCACCGATCCAGAAGAAAATGCAGGAAAACCGTCTGCGCTGGTTTGGGCATGTGTTGCGTGCAGAAGACAACACATTGGCAAAGTCAGCGTATACATTGGGAGTTGCTGGAAATAGGCTTAAGGGACGACCAACACAGCGATGGACCGATACGAAGTTGTGACACTTGCACGGAGATGGAATGTGTTGATACTTGCACGGAAAGCCAAAAATTCCCGGAAATTACTAAGCATGGCTATTTCAAACAGTGACACTTGCACAGAGGTCCAAGGAGGGTTGGAATGCAGAAAAATGGGAGGGGAAGGCCCACCCGGTGAGTGGAGTTCATGGTAGATATTCTTGGCTCTCTTGTCTCTCTACACCAGCGCTGCTACGTCATCAGATAGCTCCTCAATTCTAATCTAATCACCTCGAACCAGCCCTCAGATTCAAGTCAAAATCCCTGACCTGGCCGGAAATCGAACCCAGGGCTTCCGGGTAAGAGGCAGGCACGCTACTCCTACACCACATTTATAAATGAAGAGTTACTTATACATTGCATCTAAATGCACAACCGTGATTACCAGACGTAGGAATTTTGATGACATGTCATCTTTTAATTAGTTCTAAATAGACATTGCTAACTTGTATAGAAATCCTTATCATAGTTCCCACATTGTAGAAATGCTAATTGCCGAGCAAGTGGCCCAGCGGTTTGGGTCTCACAGCTGTGAGCTTGCATTCGGGAGATGGTGGGTTCGAACCCCACCGTCGGTAGACCAGAAGATGGTTTTCCGTGGTTTCCCATTTTCACACCAGGCAAATGCTGTACCTTAATGAAGGCCACGGCCGCTACCTTCCCAATCTTCCATACTTCCGTCGCCGAAAACCTTCGATGTGTTTGTGCGACGTTAAACAAATAGCAAAAAATAAAATAAAAAATGCCAATTTATTAAGTCATTTTATAAAGTTGTAAGTTATTATGTGGTTTTTTAATGGAATTTATTGTCCGGCTCCATGGCTAAATTATTAGCGTGCTGGCCTCTGATCACAGGGGTCCCGAGTTCGATTCCCGGCAGAGTCGCGAAGTTTAACGATAATGAGTTCTAGGTTTATTCCACTGGCACGGGGGCTGGGTGTACGACCCTCAGGTCGCCTACGGACGTCAAATCAAAAAGACCTGCATCTGACGAGCCGAAGACTATTCTATACTTTTTGAGTCATTTTCTTACATGTTGAAGTATTTACGTGTGTAGTATTGGATTTCCAGGAGATGCCAGTATTTATGTGCATCTTCGTCAAAGTACCTATCAAATTAGATTAGGTATCCAAAATTTATGACCATCCTACTTCTGACTCATTAGGTAGAGCGAAAGTCTCCGTGCAAGTGTCACCATCCTACTTCTGACTCATCAGGTAGAGTGAAAGTCTCCGTGCAAGTGTCACCATCCTACTTCTGACTCATTAGGTAGAGTGAAAGTCTCCGTGCAAGTGTCACCATCCTACTTCTGACTCATTAGGTAGAGTGAAAGGCTCCGTGCAAGTGTTCCAACCCCGACCGATACAGTGCACAACGACCTGAAAACTGTAAGACTTACATCCAGACATGGCCCGAGAACGAATTAAATGGAGACAACGAATCCACATAGTGAACCCTGCCACCAAGCGGGACAAACGCTCAAGAAGAAGAAGCACAGGGAGGCTGTCCTAAGAAATAGTCTTGTTTTTAAAACACATTGGTTATACTATTATTTCTGAACACTAAGAACTCAATATGCTCCAGAAAACTTTCATACTGTTTTATTAAATATTAAAGCTGCAGTGACGTGTCCCTTGTGAGTGAGCCCTGTGAAGATGAAATAAAATCGTGTATGATCGTTAGGGATAGAAGTAACGATGCCGTCTCTGAGATTTGTAGGTAGTCATTATTCCCGTGAAACTTCTCAAATGACTTAGGAATTGCAGCACGGGCACCAGTAGGGAGGGTGACTTCTGTGCTTTGCAAGTGATCAACTCTTCTTTTCTTGTTAATATCATCGACCACTGAACTGAACTCTCGTCTATTTCTCTCAGGGTTCGGTCGTGATAATAAGTCAACTAAAAATTTAGCATTTTCAAGATTTTACAGTAGCACGCTGTTTCCATACATTCGACCGGATCAGGAATTCGTCTAGCAGTGAAGATAGGAATTGTGCCTGCTGCTGAAGCCTGTCACACACCTCTGGGGCAATGATTAATGACGGACAGGTGTAATAAAATAATATTGGAGAGTGTTGCTTGAGTGAAATACAACAGAAAAAACCGGAGGACGCGAAGTAAAACCCGTCTCGCCTCTGCTTTGTCCAGCACAAATCTCAGATGGAGTGACCGGTATTTGAATTACGGGTCCCAGCGATGAGAAATCGGCGCGTTTCCGCCTGAGTTACGGAGGCTTAATAATACGACTATAATGGTACGCAAAGTACATGTAACATTTTTATTTCAACCGAGAAAGTCTGCGCTCTGTAGCGGGTTCTGAGTACAGTTACTAAATAATAATGTAAAAACCATTCCTACCGACTGATGACGCCCTCTGCCATAAATTATACCTATAAATCAATAGAAATTCACAAAGAAAAATGGATATGTATTTGACAAGTCATGAAAATGTATATATGAAAACAGTACTGTATGCATAAAATACACTGACTGACAGAGCAAATGCAACACCAAAGAGCAGTGGTTCGAAAGGGATGAAAGTTGGGGAAATAACAGAGACGGCACGGACGAATAATTGATGTTTATTTCAAACCGATATGCAGGTTACACAATGCGCACGGCATCGACTCAGTAGGATGTAGGACCACCGCGAGCGGCGATGCACGCAGAAACACGTCGAGGTACAGAGTCAATAAGAGTGCGGATGGTGTCCTGAGGGATGGTTCTCCATTCTCTGTCAACCATTTGCCACAGTTGGTCGTCCGTACGAGGCTGGGGCAGAGTTTGCAAACGGCATCCAATGAGATCCCACACGTGTTCGATTGGTGAGAGATCCGGAGAGTACGCTGGCCACGGAAGCATCTGTACACCTCGTAGAGCCTGTTGGGAGATGCGAGCAGTGTGTGGGCGGGCATTATCCTGCTGAAACAGAGCATTGGGCAGCCCCTGAAGGCACGGGAGTGCCACCGGCCGCAGCACATGCTGCACGTAGCGGTGGGCATTTAACGTGCCTTGAATACGCACTAGAGGTGACGTGGAATCATACGCAATAGCGCCCCAAACCATGATGCCGCGTTGTCTAGCGGTAGGGCGCTCCACAGTTACTGCCGGATTTGACCTTTCTCCACGCCGACGCCACACTCGTCTGCGGTGACTATCACTGACAGAACAGAAGCGTGACTCATCGGAGAACACGACGTTCCGCCATTCCCTCATCCAAGTCGCTCTAGCCCGGCACCATGCCAGGCGTGCACGTCTATGCTGTGGAGTCAATGGTAGTCTTCTGAGTGGACGCCGGGAGTGCAGGCCTCCTTCAACCAATCGACGGGAAATTGTTCTGGTCGATATTGGAACAGCCAGGGTGTATTGCACATGCTGAAGAATGGCGGTTGACGTGGCGTGCGGGGCTGCCACCGCTTGGCGGCGGATGCGCCGATCCTCGCGTGCTGACGTCACTCGGGCTGCGCCTGGACCCCTCGCACGTGCCACATGTCCCTGCGCCAACCATCTTCGCCACAGGCGCTGCACCGTGGACACATCCCTATGGGTATCGGCTGCGATTTGACGAAGCGACCAACCTGCCCTTCTCAGCCCGATCACCATACCCCTCGTAAAGTCGTCTGTCTGCTGGAAATGCCTCCGTTGACGGCGGCCTGGCATTCTTAGCTATACACGTGTCCTGTGGCACACGACAACACGTTCTACAATGACTGTCGGCTGAGAAATCACGGTACGAAGTGGGCCATTCGCCAACGCCGTGTCCCATTTATCGTTCGCTACGTGCGCAGCACAGCGGCGCATTTCACATCATGAGCATACCTCAGTGACGTCAGTCTACCCTGCAATTGGCATAAAGTTCTGACCACTCCTTCTTGGTGTTGCATTTGCTCTGTCAGTCAGTGTATGTATATTCTTTTTCCTTACAAATACATGCATACATACATATATTGCATACATTATTATTATACCCGGTTATGCCTTTCAGCGTTCAGTCTGCAAGCGTTTGTGAATTTACTAAACGTCGTCACAATCCTCTGTTTGCAACATGTGCTGTGGCCTCATTTTGTTCTATACTTCTTATCCTTAAATCGTTAGACACTGAGTCGTCTTTGTCCCCCTCTACTCTTAACCTCCGTAACAGATTCCATTATTCTCCTAGGTAAACTATTCTCCTCCATTCGTCTCACATGACCCCACCACCGAAGCCGGTTTATGCGTACAGCTTCATCCATTGAGTTCATTCCTAACTTATCATTTATCTTCTCATTCCGAGTGCCTTCCTGCCATTGTTCCCACCTGTTGGTACTAGCAATCATTCTCGCTACTTTCATGTCTGTCACTTCTAACTTATGAATAAGATATCTTGAGTCCACCCAGCTTTCGCTCACGTAAAGCAAAGTTGGTCTGAAAACAGACCGATGTAAATATAGTTTCGTCTGGGAGCTGACTTCCTTTTTACAGAATACTGCTGATCGCAACTGCGAGCTCACTGCATTAGCTTTACTACACTTTCATTCAAGCTCACTTACTGTATTACTACCCTGGGAGACCATACAACCTAAATACTTAAAATTATCTACCTGTTCCAGCTTTTTATCACCAATCTGACATTCAATTCTGTTGAATTTCATACCTACTGATATCCATTTAGTCTTCGAAAGGCCCATTTTCATACCATACTCATTGCACCTATTTTCAAGTTTTAAGATATTAGACTGCAGGCTTTCGGCACAATCTGGCATTAAGACAAAGTCGTCAGCATAGGCCAGACTGCTTACTACATTTCCACCTAACTGAATCCCTCCCTGTCACTTTATACCTTTCAGCAGATGATCCATGTAAACTACGAACAGCAAAGGTGAAAGATTACAACCTTGCCTAAAACCTGTGAGGACTCTGAAACGAGACCTCATTCTACCATCAATTCTCACTGCAGCCCAATTGTCAACATTAATGCCATTGATTGATTTCAATAATCTACCCTTAATTCCATAGTCCCCCAGTACGACAAACATCTTTTCCTTAAGTACCCTGTCATATGCCTTCTCTAGATCTACGAAACATAAACACAACTGTCTATTCCTTTCGTGACATGTTTCAATTACCCGGCGCATACTGAAAATCTTATCCTGACAGCCCCTGTGTGGTCTGAAACCACACTGATTTTCATCCTACTTCCTCTCAACCACTGATCACACCTTCCCTTCCAAGATGAAACTGAATACTTTGCCTGGTATACTAATCAATGAGATACCTCGATAGTTGTTGTAATCCTTCTTGTTCCCTTGCTTATAGATAGGTGCAATTACTGCTTTTCTCCAATCTGAAGGTACCTTACCAATACTCCATAGTAATCTTACTACTCTAGGAAGCAATTTCATCCCTGCCTTCCCACTATAATTCACTATTTCAGGTCTAATTTCATCTATTCCTGCTGCTTTATGACAATGGAGTTTATTTACCATGCTTTCCACTACCTCAAGCGTAATTTAACCACCATCATTTTCTTCCTCTACATGAATTTGGTTTCTCGTGGCGCTCCTTACAAATTAATCTCATAAAAACACAGCAATGTCATACATAATCATTTACCGATGATTTATTTTATATGGCCAGATTTAAGTTCCCTTAATAGTCTGCAAGCATTTGAAACACCAGAATTTCCTTTATATTCCAGTACCAGGATTTTAATTGATTGTTAAATTCTGACGCTCATCTCAGGAAGATTCTAAATAAGATGAAATTGACTATGGAGAAAATGTACATTCAGCTTCATTCTATACTCTTGCAGTGAGAGTATGATGACAGTTACACATATTTCACACACATTTTCCGTCCCCAACAAAATTTTCTGAGAATTTTTGAACGAAACCCATGCCCTTTCCCAAAAATATAATTGAGCATGTGTTCAAAATGCGTGTTTATTTATCAACATCTGGAAAATTCACAGTAGACTTGTTTATCTCGATACGAGATTAGAGCACTTCAATGGCAGTGATTATGTGGGGCTCAACGCTATGATGAAGCGAACTTCTGAAAATCGATCCTTACAGTTCCAGTTAATAAATATAAACGGTGATAATACCATTGTAAGCCTATTTTATGAGCTCTGAGCAATTGCTGAGTGAATGGTTCAGTCTATTGCTATTATTAATTACTTTAGTATTTTCTTCGGGGATTATCCAGCTTGTGATAATCCCTTACTGAAGTTCCGGGGTAATCGATTCTGTCCTCAGCTGACAGGTATCCACAGTTCATCGCCTCGAGGATATTATTAGGCAGTTCAGCAGCCTGGAGTGCAAGCGTGAGATAATCAGAGAAATGGCCTAAATTCAACCAACGTGACGATATTACTAACTTGTCTACATAAACTTCTACCCAGTGATTTTTGTCCCTGTAACTGATGCGCACAATATCCACATTGACCTTTGTTAGTTGTTATTTAAGTCTGATGCAGGTATTAAAACGGAACTTATCCTCCACGAAACCCACGTAGAACACCACTACAAAAACCGGAACTCGGACTAAAATTATTCAGAAACTGCATGTGGATCTACAGAATCTACATTAAACCTAGGATTATCAAAATGATTTTAGAAACACATACACTCATGTTCATAGAAACCATAACACCTTGAAAGACTAGAGATGAGAAGTTCATATTCACAGGACATGTATACAAGTATGTTCTGAAGAAATGATTAGCATTTGAACCATGTCGGCTCTCAGGTTCAAGGTCCACATTGATATATCTGCGCACCACCACCGACTGGTAAAATGTACCTGCGACTCTCGTTGTCACTATAAACCGAAGGTAATGAACCAGTGTGACTTGAGCAGACGTGTAGGATGCCTCAGAGACGTATTTGAGAACCGTACCTTCCAATGAGTGAGTTCGAATGAGTGCGCATTATTTGTATGAGAGAACGTGATGCATCCATCCGGGAAATTGCTGCTCGTGTGGGGCGAAGTGTGGTGGCAATGCAGCTGCTGTGTACAAAATGGTTCACAGGATACCGTAGAACACAATAAGATGGGTCTTGTCGCACCACCCAGACCACTCGCCGACAAGATCGACACCTCATCTGAATAGCATTGCAGGTCAGATCTGCGTCCACGTCGGCTCTGGCGCAACAGTGGAACAGTGTAACACATCGTACACTATCAGGAGTGGCAGTCCGCCACCGTTTATCACGGTCTGGGTTACCGGCGCGTCGTCCACTTCTCCACCTACCTTTGACTAATATGCATAAATATGCTAGACTGAAACGGTGTATTGAACGACGTCACTGGGGACAGGAATGGCAGCAGATAGTGTTTTTGGACGAGTCCAGGTTCTATTTGTTTGAAAATGTTGGCCATATTTTGGTTCGCCGCAGACAGTGGGAGATGCATCACATTGACTGCATTCACACAAGACATACAGCGCCAACTCAAGGCCTTATGGTGTGGGGTGATATTGGGTACAACCACAAATCACAGTTGGTGCGTGTCCAGGGCACTGTGATCAGTTTGACCTACGTGAATGACATCCTGCGACCGGTAGCCATACCCTCTCTCAGACGCCATATTTCTGCAGGACAGTGCGCGAATGCATGTTGCTGCACGAACGCGTGACTTCTTGTTGTCACAGGATGTCCGTTGCCCTGGCCCGCCCGATCACCGGACTTGTCGTCAATCGACAATGTGTGAGATATGGTGAAAGAACGGGTGCGACTCTGTGACCCAATGCCAACCACCAAAGATGAACTGTAGAACTAAGTGAATGCAGCATGGATGGCTATACCCCAGGACGCCGTTCGCGCCATATACGCATCGGTACCATCACGCGTGGAACAAGTTATCAATACCGATGGAGGACCCCGTTTCTAATAGGCAACAGGACACATGCTGGACCTAGATGACTGAAATGTTAATAGTTTCTGCAGAACATACTAATGAACATGTCCTGTGAGTATGAACTTCCTATCTCTAGTCTTTCAAGGTGTTCTGTTTTTTTATGAAATGAGTGTAGTATCAAGGAGGAGGGGTTTATTAATAGCCGTCCATTTCCTAGAAGAAAATGACCGCGTGTTTATTAACATTAGTATTATATTATTAAATACTATTAATTTTACTTTTCCATTGCTTGAAGCAAATTCTGAGCATAAATGTGACTATTTTGGTTATAGACCAGGGCCTCTCAAACGCCCAAAATCTCACGCGTGCAGAGCGAGGCGCAAGAGCTCCGTGCACTGTGCATCGGTGCCGCTCGGTGCCGCTCGGATCTACGCTTCGTCTCTGGGCTACTCGGCTATGCTCGGCTCTACTCGGCTATAATCGGCTCAACTCAGCCCGGATTTGGAGCGCTACGGCGCAAGTGGGGGAGAGGGAGACAGGCGGAGCGAGCGAGAGAGGCGTGAGGAAAGAGAGAGTTAGCGCTATTGCTCCAAATCGAGGAGTGGGGGGTCTGCACTCTGGTCAACCAAGCCAAGTCGTCTTTTGCACCGTGCACAGTGCATGCACCACGCGCATGCACCCTGAGAGGCCCTGCTATAGACTATCACCTTACAGCCACAAGGAACACGCCCCTCCAGCAAACTGAATTTCGGTACACGTTTCTTAGCATGGTAAAGTACTCCACCTGAAGCACTTTCATTACTTTCACATTTGATAGAACTAGCAACCTCAGTATCATTTATTTCATCAAATAAGCTACCGTCCTAAATCCTTTTTATTTCCCATGCGTAATCTCTTATTTATTTAATATTTTTAAATAACAACAACTCATCTTCAACATGTTTACACATTCACAACAAGGGAGAGGAACAAGGCCCTTTTGTAAAATAAGAACTATAAGGGAATAAAAATAAGCAGAGGTTGCTACTATATACATTAAAATACTACTTAGGAGACAATAACGCAATAAACACACGCAACAAATATTCAATAATGTAAAACACAACAATGAACTTATTTTATACTCTCCCAGTTCTTAATAATTTACATAATTTAGGTATCATGAAACAGCAAGGAGATGATGGAGGGTAAAATTTTCCAGCATAAGAATATTTTAACTAATACTTAGTCAGTATTTTTCTTACAACGTTTAAACAATATGATAAAAACTTTTCAGTAGCTTGCCGTTTATTTGATGTATAATATTGAAATTTATTTCCCCCATTGGCACTTGATGGGTTAAGAAAATTGTCGTTAGGGCCTTTGTGCAATGCTGCAGAATACTGTACACCAGTACGATTCACCAGATACTATGATACGCAGCTCAATTCTGTTACGAGAAATATCAGATATATACCTTTCTACCTGCCACTTAGCACCTCCCACACTGCCAATTGCTCTTCTAAGGGAGTGTGACAGCCCTAATCAGCATATTCATAGTGGCACTCCTGCACTAAGGGGAAATAGTTTAAGATCTCTATGTAACCCGATTCTCTTGGCAGACGCTGCTTTGAGTACCTTGAATATGCTGTCACTAAATCCGAGGAATGCGAACATGAGATATGCATGCATGCGAGTATTTCGGCACCAAAGCTTTCTTGCAAATCGGAGGACACCTGTATCACTGCAAGGACGTAACTTGTGCGGGAACTCAAATTTTCCAAGGTAAACTACGCAACATAAATTTGGACCTTAGAAATGACACACCACTAGGATCTACTCTTTAGAGAAGAATATTGCGAATACCTTTGATGATACTCCAAACCAAGGAGTGGATCTGAAGTAGCTCGGTGTAAAAGCAGTGTGATCAACATTTATCAACCAGAAAAATCACATGTACTTCGGTCACATGGTCAAAAGTTCCAGGGGACTGGACATGATCATCGCTGAAGAGGAAATTGCTACCGAAAGCGCAGAGAACGTCCTCCAATGAGACGAGTGGATCAGCTCGAGAGTCTAACTGAAGAGAAATGGCATCAAGCAATTCACCATGCCCAGGAGAGTTTCCTGAAGAAATGTCACAAAAAGGCTTGTTACGTAATGTCACTGTACCCGTACGGAGGTTAATCATCATCTTTATCTTCTTCCTCTGTGGATCTGCTCTGAAACGGGTATCAGCTGGATATCCTCCATGATGTTCTGTCCTGAGCATGTTGTTTCAGTTATTCATAACTTCTATCTGGCTTGGCATCTGTTAACATTCCAAACTTTCTTCTTCCATCTATTTTCCACCCAGCACCCTCTGTTGAAGAAAATTTCTACGTAGTATGTGACCCAACCAGGTTATATTCCTCTTCCTTACCATTTCCATCAGCTGTCTGTTATCTCCTACTCTCCTTAGCATTTCATCACTTCTCACTTTTTCAATTCTTCTCTACAACCATATTTCAAAACTGTCCAAATACTTTATATCATTCTCTATTGATGCCTATGTTTCAGCTCCGTATGACACCACACTCAACACAAAACTCTTTGCGAACCCTTTCCTTAAATTAATAGGGATTGCCTCAGACATTAAAATCCCTCTCACTCTTCCGAAATCTTAATGGTTAACGGTTAATGCGCAGCATTAAATGATTACTACAGAGTTTATCTGCATGAAGTTGTATCCCTAAATGTAATATCATCAGTTTTATCCTCCATTCCCAGCCTTCTCAATATTGATAATAATATTTTGACTTAAGTGTGTGTATGCTGATTCTTCATTTCACAAGTCTCTTCCATTAACCAAGAAATAAGGAAAAACAAACACATCTCAAACAGCAATTCACTGCACATGAACAATGACAAAAATACCGCTAAGAAAATTCACTATTTTTGTAACTGTACTACTCGCGCTGAGGTAACAGATAGCGTCATTCTGCTTACAGTGACTAGTTTCCGTTGCTGTTCATTAGACGCCTAATACATCAGCCGTACACTTTAATTCGTTCACTCCGTCCTTCAAAGGGGAAAGACAGATTTGCTGTTCATTCCACTATCACCCGAAGATTTCCCAGAATATTTATGTTTACGTCGTGACGCCCTGATATGTTTATTCCGGGAGGTTTTTAAAATCAGAACTGCGATAATTGTGCGATTCACAACGTATAGAATAATATTGAACTTATTACCAAATAAATTTGTCGTAGAAATACCTGGGTCATTAGAGCGCTACGGTAATGATCATAGTCGTTCCTTATATCTACGTTACTTAGAATAGAGATAACTCGTTAAAATTGCTGAGATCTGGCATTATACTTTACAGGAATAATCCCCACTCACGCACACGTTATTACCCAGCCCGCATCACATTACTTACTTAACGGGTTGCATAAATTAAGGCGCAATATCTACGTAGAGACATCGGGGAAGCTAAACGATTAAAAATGACAGGCGACTATAGGCAAACCTCCACAACTACCTAAGCCTGCAGGTTGCCTACCAAGCCCCTGACCCACCCACACAGAGATAACACGCCACACATCGTATCCAGGACTTCTCACTCGCGCATAAAGAACAACAATAAAAAGGAAAATATCACCCCGCTGTTATGGGACCTAAACACATCGGCGGACCCACCTCTTGATAACTAGTTGCAACGATCTATTCAGTTCACTGTAGAATACGGTATTTACAGCTAAAAACTGGTAAATCAATATCTATGACAATTTTACTGACCTTATATTATTTATTTGGCATGAGCAATCTCAGGATACATCCGCTTACCTGAAAATGGAAAGAAAATATGTTTTACTACAATATAACATAGTAAATGTAAGCAGAAAAAACATAAGAGTCAGATTGATCTCAATATACGACGTGTCACCGGTAATGGGACGTTACCTTCCCTCAGGTCAAATACTGAGTTATTGATGTTACTGGAAAGAGCTGAATAAAATGAAGTATGTGAAGTTAAAAGTAGTTAAAAGTGTGAGATGTATTTCCAAATGAATCTGAAGGACGAAAAAGTGCGCTTTGAGAAAAAATAGCTTAAAGTTGAATGTGTTAATTAAGTGCCATTTACGGGCCTAGATATAGGCCAAAACTGTGTTTTAGTTGTTAAAATGTCTATAGGCAGCATGTGCTGCAGTAATCCTTGATCACTAAATTTCTATCCCCAAAATTATTTTTGGGTTTACTCTGTGAATATAGGGACTGTTTTCTCGTGACGCTTCACATTATCATCCTCTTGTTAATCCGTTTAATCTCCAGCGTTGGTTTTCCTCTCGGACTCAGCGGGGGATCCCACCTCTACCGCCTCAAGGACAGTATCCTGGAGTGTGAGACTTTGGGTTGGAGGATACAACTGGGAAGGAGGAGAGTACCTTGCCCAGGTGGCCTCACCTGGTATGCCGAACAGGGGCATTGTAGGGGAGGGAATATTAGAAGCGTTAGACAAGGAAGAGGAAAGAAGCGGCCGTGGCCTTAAATTATTTAGGTACCATCCCGGCATTTTCCTGGAGGAGACATGGGAAACCGCAGAAACCCACTTCGAGGAAGGGATCGACACCCCAACCTCCCATTCTCTACTTAGTTGACCTCCCGAGGCTGAGTGGAACACGTTCCAGCCCTCATGCCACTTTTCAAATTTCGTAGCATAGCCGGGAATAGAATCCGGGCGTCCAGGGTTGGCAGCTAATCACACTAACTAGAGTACTACACCATAGAGTAGCAAGAGCCACATATAAATAAAATCATTACCAATCGAAAATTAAGTTAGCAATGTGAGGATCTGGACTTCGCTTCATAAATATTATGACGTGATTTGCTAATAATATTCGGAGCTAGTAGGTTTCTACAATATGTCTTAACGAAACGATCACGTTTTTATTTGTCGTTATAAGACCTACCAGTGTCGATTCCAAGTAAAGTAAATTGTAGTAATAATGGGATGAGACGTTTGACGAGGCAGATATTGATATTCTGCGAAAGTACAAGATACTTGATAACAAGAAGTCATTTACAATATTACGAGTACATTCACTTCATGAACACACAATTCTTAAATGCCCCACCAATTCGATTTTAATTTTCAGTGTCATCTCAACACCAACAAACGTTCACTTTAGTATTGAAATCCTACAACCAGTTTTCCAGTCAATGACCGGGTCAGGGATGGAATGAATGAAGCAGATATAGGCTGTTAGTACGATGGGGTCGCCCACTCCCAAAGTGAATAATAAATGACTGATAGATAGCGGTGAGAGGCCGACGCGCTGCCGTCTGAGCCACGGAGGCGCTTCACTTTAGTATTATCTGTTTAAAATATAGGACAGAGATTTCTGTCTTAGAGTGGCTAGAACCTACTATAACCCGGATACAAGCTCACAGCTGCGCGCCCCTAACTACACGGCCAACCTGCCCGGTATTACTAGTAGAAACACAGTGCTTGGTACGGAAGGGCATACCTGATGCTCGGCTTCACGCTCTCTAAATTGTTGAAGACAACCTACAACTATGTGGAAAATAATTATAGAGCACAAGAGTCTCTATGAAGAAGTCCGCAAGACCACATATGTATAAAGTATCCATATCATTTATATTAATCAAACAGTAAATTTATCGCTGGTTTTGCCTGATGATTCAAATACGTTATTTCTTATTTTGCTAGTTGCTTTAAGTCGCACCGACACAGGTAGGTCTTATGGGACAGGAAAGGCCTAAGAATGGGAAGGAAGCGGCCGTGGCCTTAATTAAGGTACAGCCCCAGCATTTGCCTGGTGTGAAAATGGGAAATCACGGAAAACCATCTTCTGGTTGCCGACAGTGGGGTTCGAACCCACTCTCTCCCAGATGCGAGCTAACAGGCGCGCTCCTAACCGCACGGCCAACTCGCCCGGTCAAATACGTTATCAGTGATCTGGCTACCTGAATTTTCTTGTTTGGTTGTCGGTAGCCATTAAACCCCGAAAGAGGCCGCCAGTGTTAACACGGCTCAGAAACTCCCGCACCCCTAGTGACGATATAGTCTGAGAAGAAGTGAGCTTGTTTACACCGAAGCCGCTGAGTTGTCTTTGGCCCGCCACAGCACAATTTCGAGCGGATAAACACTCGGACCGACGAGCGTAGCAAACCAGCTGGCTCAATGTGAGCTGCTATGCAGGGTTCTGGTGAGAAGTTCCGAAAAACGTCGTGAACAACCCTCCAAGGACCTAAATATACTAGTCAAATAAAAACACATTTCATAATTCATCATTTATTACAAATGTTTATTTAATGGCGGAACTAATTAACAACAATCTCGGCTTGCTTTTAATTATTTTATGTCCATTTTAGACAACCTCCACATATATAAACTGTATTTACCTGTGTCCGGTTATAACTTGAGAACTGCTGGTAGGTTTTTATGCGTATTTTCGTTGTTCCCTATATAATCTCGATACATTACAACTGTGATGAAAGGAAGCTGTGCAATAATGGTTCCTGTGAGACACTCGAATAAAATGACGATACGTAAGACACTTTCTCGGCTTACGGTGCCTAAACCGTTAAATTTAGCTTAAAAATTGTGAAGCATATACATTTCTACAAAATAGGATCCAGGATGACATAACTATCTTTAAAAGTCGCCGACAATTACAGTTCTTATGTATTTTGTTACCAGGAGACTTTTTTTACACAACTTGCTTTACATCGCACCGACACCGATAGGTCTTATGGCGACGATAGGATAGGAACGGCCTAGGAGTTGTAAGGAATCGGCCATGGCCTCAATTAAGGTACAGCCCCAGCATTTGCCTGGTGTGGAAATGGGAAACCATGTTCAGGGCTGTTGACAGTTGGGCTAGAACCCACTATATCCCGGATGCAAGCTCACAGCTGCGCGCCCCTAACCATACGGCCAACTCGCCCGGTATTTCCAGGAGAAACACAGTGTTTGGTACGGGAAGGGTATAACTGAGTTTCGCCTTAACGCCGCCTAAACTGTTCAAGACAACCTACAACTATGTGAAAAAGAATTATAGAGCACAAGATTCTCTTCGAAAAATACCGACAAGACCACATAAGTATCATTAAAACATACCACATTTAGTTTTTAAACTGGATGCATGTTGTTGTGATGTGTAGTCCTTTATTTATATTTATCTACCAACAAATTATTATAAAATTTTAATAGTAATAATGTTTTAGGTATTATGTCCCACAAATTATATATACAGTTCTTGTTGACGCAGAGATGGTGAATTTTTTTCCTGCAATTATAATGGCGTATCTGAGAACCTTCAAATATCATCATATAGAACCAGGAATAAACTTGCCAACTTCGTTCAATCAATCACCACTGATGCACATAGGACAGTCTTCCAGGCTAGAATAAGGAAATTTATCCAACATCTCCCTCGGTAAATTATTCCAATCCCTAACTCCTCTTCCTATAAACCAATATGTTACCGAATATTTCCTCTTGAATCCCATATTTATCTTTCCTACCTTTAACTTAATCATCCTGCAATATCATTCTACTCTATCTTCGTCCGACTCGTTGGCTGAACGGTGAGCGTACTGGCCTTCGGTTCAGAGAGTCTCGGGTTCGATTCCCGGCCGGGTCGGGGATTTTTACCTTAATTGGTTAATTCCAATGGCACGGGGGCCGGGCGTATGTGTTGTTTTCATCATCATTTTATCCTCATCACGATGCGCAGGTCGCCTACAGGAGTCAAATAGAAAGACCTGCATCAGGCGAGCTGAACCCGTCCTGGGATATCCCGGCACTAAAAGCCATATGACATTTCATTTATTAATCTCTCCACTGTCAGCTCGGAATATACCTCTTAATCGAGCAGCTCATCTCCATTAGCTAAAGTCTTCGACTCAAATTTTGCAATTTTTTCGAAACACTACACTCTGTTGTCGGAAATTGTCGAACTTGGCATGCGGTCAACAGTCTGAGCCACTCAGCCCGATCGCAAAACGACAACCTACATCAGCTAAAACGGATTCACCTTCGTGTACAGACCACGGATGTTTATGCAGTGGGATAGAATGTAAACAAATTTGGTTAGTAGGAAGTGTCGACTAGCCCGTTATTCCGTTTTGCAGAGTGGGTAACATGAATTCTAGGCGTTCTGATAGACGAATTGCTTACATTTATGCAAAATTCTTAGCTTAACCGTTGTGCAGACTGGATAATACATTTTAATCGCTTCAGTAAGTTTGCATTCTAACCCATCACTACTTATACATCCAGGCTCTAACCATGACCTTCTCTAGTGATCTTTAACGAAATTTAAGGGACAGAATCGCTTGGACTTGCAAAACCTGGTCAACGTGGGTGAAGCCGCGGGTAAGAGATAGCTTTACAACCTATGACAATAAAGTTCGGTGAATAGTCCTGTACTATCAACATAGATGAACATTGCACGGCAGTGACCTTACTGTCCTTCGAAATAGTCCCCTCCCATAACTATTCACTGCTGAGATCGGCGATACGTGTCCTAGAAACTTTGCAAGAAGGATTCCTTTGGGATGGTGTTCAAAAGCCTCGTCATGTTTCGTTGGATGTCAGGAATATCGTCAAATCTCTTTCCTTTCAAAGCGAGTTTGAGTCGTGGGGATAGGAAGAAGCCTGGAGGATTGAGATCTGGCGAGTATGGGGGATGTTCAAGTTGCACCGCCCCCTTTTTGGCCAAGAACTGTTTGGCGATATTGGCTGTGTGTGGGCGAGCGTTGTCATGGACAGAAAACCATGAACCTTGTTGTGCGTACTGTGGTCGTACCTTGCGTAGACGTCAGTCAAGTGATGTGGCACAAAACGAGGACACGTTTTCCTCTTCCCTAACTTCTGGGTAACGATTTGTCGCACGGATTCACGGTTAATCTGCAGTTCATCCGCTATCATGCGCACAGTTAATCGCCGATCGTTCGCGATTAATGTCCTCACCTTCTCAATGTTTTCGTCACTGATGGCGGTCGCCGGCCTTCCGCTACGGGTGTTATCAGAAACTTTTTCCTGGCCTCCTCGAAAACGGGCGAACCACTCGTACACACACTTCAAGGACAGTTCTCGATCTTCATAAACACGTACCAACATCAGATGCGTTTCCTTCAGTGTCTTGCCAAGCTCAAAACAAAACTGTACATTGATCTTTTGGTCGTTCATGTTCCTGTTCGCAGATCAACACCAACGCACTAAACAAGCACTGTGTCAAACAGGTCTTACACGGCACATGTACGATGCTCAACTGAACAATGTTGGGGGAAGATGGTCAAAACCTGCTACTACGCAGGTGCAGCGTTGCGTGCAGCCAGTGTTGTCGGATCCACCATTCTGACTTCATTCACCGAAATTTATTGTCACAGGTTGTATATAATACATGATAATTTATCCTTGTTTGTTTGTCCAACCCTTGTCTCGTTTCTCTACGGGATCGGGTAAGAGGTGAGATGAATCTGTCGTGGCGGATATATATGACCGGATGCCTTTCCTGACGTCAACCTCATCAGAGAAGTCAAGTTAATCATAGCAGGAGGATAGAGGGGTAAACCCGGTGCCAGCATACAGTCTGCTCCTGTAGAATAGCGCCAAGGGGTCTGCTCAAGGCTTAACGTCTCCATCCGACGAACGAATCACCATCAACACAGTCAAATACACTCACTCCATATGAGCACTGCAGAGAGAGTTGCAATTTAATCCAGGCTTTTAGCACCCCATCTAATGATTAGAAATTGTATAACACTACCTCCCCTACCCTGCCGGCCAACATTCTGATGGTGAACATTTTTTCGAACAACGGGACTCGAACCGGTTAGCCTCGGTGTCAGATCGTGTCAACGCCTTAACGATCATGGCCACCAGGTGGGTTTTCATGATGATTTATACTCTAATTCTAATAATATATTTTCATATGACACTACAATTCTGCGATTACTTTTACAAAGCGAGGGCGAGCAGTTCCAGGGCAGTCTCGAAGGCGATGAGATGAGATCAAAATATTGGCTCACACCTTGAAATTCTGTCCTAATAGTGAATATCTACGGGACTGGAATCACCGTATCATCCAGTAGTCCATGGCTGACACGTTGCGAGAAATAGTACATAAAAAGCACAAAGAATTCCATTGGTCTTTCAGACGGTGACAGAATGAGGAGACTCGATATAATTGTCTTTAAAACTGGATCATGTTCGATCCCACTGTTAGAGTCAAGACCCATGCACAACTTGATGAAGAGAAGAAAGAGAAATACGTGCCTGCCATCCCATATTACGTGTTAGAACACATGGAGGTCTTAGGGCTGAGGGAGAGGGGAGTAAAAGGAAAAATTTCCTAACTGTTGGCCACAACGATGAGGTGAAATGAATCAATAATTAACTAAACCTGTTAACAAACTAGAAATATACTTTTTTATTGCACGACTTGTTTGACATCACTAGGAAATTATTGAAATATTTTTGACTTGTGACTTTGGCTCCAAACAACTCTTCCCTTAACCATTCCGCGTGTACACAGCGTAACTTGGCACGCTACACACAACAAATACTTATGTTTTTCCCTCGGCTCCGCTGCCGTATTATAGAAATGTGTGCAAATGTATTCGGAGAATTTATCGCGCCAGAGAAGGACTTAAAAGGAACGCTCTCTGTTAACATGTGAGTAGCGGCCCAGAAATTATCTGCACATACAGCGGGGAAGTTTGCCAGAAGATGAACTTTGTCCTTCACTATACTCTGTTAACAGCTTAATGAAGGGGATATTCGTTCAAATTGTTAAGGAATTTCAGACAGGAGGATATAAAAGCCTGTAATGTTTCACCTTTTTGGTTTATAGTATAGATCACTCCCTCAAAGGCATAAAATAGAAGGGAGGGATTCACTTGGTTGGAAATGTAATAAGTAAAGCCCGAATTTTCATGCGGTAATAGGTTAGATTGCAAACTAATTTGGTTAGTAGGAAATGTCGGCCACGCGCTCTTCCATAATGTAGAAAGAGTAACATAAATTATAGGGGTTCTGATGGGCTGTACCCCTAATGTTTATGCAAACTCCATAGCATGATAGTTGTGAAGGTAGACTAAACTTGCTTCTCGCTTCAGTAAGTTTGCATTTTAACCTATTAATGCATAAAATTCCGGGCTCTAGTAATAAGCAACTTGGCTTATGTCGATGAATTGGTCTTACAAGGGAAGGACGCGTATTGGGAAATCACGGATCTTACGTAAACATTGGACGCACGTTAAATGAGCTAAGAATAACACAACGAACAAAGCATTCCTTACGGTAATTAACTCATGCCACCTAGAGAAAGCGTTTAAGTTCGCACGCTTGAATTGGCGCGCTGGGCTTCGCAGGACTGCGGCTTACGTTGGGTTCACCCATCGAGGAGCCGCGCCACTGATCTTGTTTTCTATTTCGTTAGTAATGACGTAGCATGTCGTGAAAATAATGTAGTGGAATTACGTGAAATAATGTAATTCATGCACTGATTGTGAGTCAATAAAGACAATGGAATAAAATTGTTATGGTGAAAATAAAGGTTAATCAGTGTAACAACGAAAGTACCACACGAAAGCAAGTTACAGTTTCTGAAACAATTATGCTCTTGATAGAAATGCTGAAAATACAAAACGTTTCCACACCAACCACACCTAACGAAGTGAGGATAATATCACATATTCCATATTTCTCTTCCAACGCAAAAATAACTTTCCCTATGTTTATTACCATTATACAAACAATCCCTTGTCCCATACAACGACTATAAGCGTATATCAGTGTAGCCTCAAATCAGCTGTTGGGCAGTGCAAGTTGCGGATAGGGTATGGAGTAGCGGGCTTTGTAGCCGAGCGCGCTATTTCAAACATACAAATTTAACGCTTTCTGTAGGTCACACGAGTTAATGTCCGAAATAATTATTTTGGCCATTGTGTTATTCTTGGCTCATTTAAAATGTGTGCAAAATTTAAGTAAGATCGGCGATTCCTGGGTACGCGCCCTTCCCTTGTTAGTCGGAGACTGTTCAGTCTAATATCTTGTAGCTTGAAAAGAGGTGCAGCGGATAAGGTATATATAAAAATAATTAATATTATGGGAATTAGTATATCCAAGATAAAATGAATGTCAGCAGATAAGAAACCTAAGAGGTATGAAGCGCAAAACTGCCACTGGCCGATTATTCCATGTATTTAGGTTGTGCATTTTCCCTGGGTGGTAGTATATACTAAATGATGTCGAGACAAGGTACAGGAAAGCTAATGTTGTGAGTTCGAACTTGAGAATAAAGTTATTATACAAGAAAAAGCCAGTTCTCTGACGAAACTGATTTTACATTGCTCTAGTTTCAAATAACCTTCGATGTTTGGGAGTAAAAGTTGGGTGGACTAAGAATATCTTATTAGCAAGTTACAAATAATAGATATGGAAGTAGTCAGAATAATGGCTGGTGCAAACATGTGTGAACAATGGCAGTATATACAAGAAATGAGCAAATAAGGCTTAAATTGGGTGGAGCTGTAAAAGCATACACCAGCTTTGGTGGTGGGTTCATGTGAGTCGAATGGAGCAGTATAATTAACTCGGCGATGGAGGGCAAGGGAATTAGAGGGAGACCAAAGCGAAGACTTCTGGACCCAGTAACTGTGTAATCACATACTACATTCTTAATCTTCTATCGCTCTTCCCACACTTGTCGGGTAACATGTGCGAACTATGTTGCACATGTGGATTTGGCCCTGTTTTACGGTCGGTTACCATTCCTGACACCCACTATATTTGAAGGGTTGAATTCACTATTGCGTGTTTCTGTGGTGATTGGTGGTCTAGTGTGTTTTCTGAATGTGAACAGGAAAGTGTTGGTATAAACACAAACAGTCAGTCCCCGAATCAGAATAATTAATCAGACGCGATTAAAATCCCCGACCCGATCGGATCCCTCTGAACCGAAGGCCTCAGTGCTGATCATTCAGCCAAGGAGTCAAACACTACATCGTCTAGCGATATACTACTGATATTCAGATATAATATGGCCATATCCTCAACAGCGGACACGTTACACAGTTCTGTCTTCCACCGTGGGATATTTAAAACAATAATAATTGTCCCACTGACTACACTTTTACGGTTTTCGGAGACGCCAAGGTGTCGGAATTTTGTCCCTCAGGAGTTAAGTTATTTTACGTGCCAGTAAATCTACCGACACGAGGCTAACGTGTTTGAGTACCTCCAAATACCACCGGACTGAGCCAGGATAGAACCTGCCAAGTTGAGGTCAGAAAGCCAGCGCCTCAACCGTCTGAGCCACTCAGCCAGGCGAAATTTTAAACAAGAATGTTCCAGTTTCTCTCAGGCGGACTAGTGAGGACACAGTTTTATCCTCAGCAGACTATACTATAGAGCAATGTGGGTTGTCGGTTACGGTTTATCATTCCCAGGTGGGTAGCGGCTGCAATTGTTGTCCTGTCCACGAGAGTTAGGAGCCGCCATTCACAGAACACTGCTCCTCTAATTTATAGAACCATAATATCACCTCTCCTGCACTTTCCATTATCTGTTATGTGATATTATTTTCTCTATATCAGACTTGATTGCTTTCTCGATAATAGCACACTATCCCATTAATGCGTACTCATTTATAAGTTTAAAAACCATTTAGTGCCACTCTGCCATAGAAGAACATGTGCACATCTGGGATTGCAACTGGATTCCGTTGGCTTCTACATTCTGTTTCCCAAAAGCGTAATTGTTGATTTCAACTTGGTTTCAGAGCGCGATATTTATCAGAAGAATATAAAATTTTTAACACTTTCTGTCCATGCGTCAGGCTGTCAGAGGATTTTACTGATTTCCCGCCGAGCTAATAATATCAAACCTTGCGCAAGTATTCCCTATACAAAATACAGTAAACCGAGCTCGATAGCTGCAGTCGCTTAAGTGCGGCCAGTATCCAGTATTAGGTTCGAACCCCACTATCGGCAGCCCTGAAGATGGTTTTCCGTTGTTTCCCATTTTCACACCAGGCGAATGCTGGGGCTGTACCTTAATTAAGGCCACGGCCGCTTCCTTCCCACTCCTAGCCCTTTCCTGTCCCATCGTCGCCATAAGACCTATCTGTGTCGGTGCGACGTAAAGCAACTAGCAAAAAAAAAAAAAAAAATACAATAATACTGCCAACACACCATAAATCTGCCGAACGTTCGACAGAAATTATTTAAAAACCCACAGTTCTAGCCTTTCAGGCAAGCAAGTCAATGCTGAAATAATCCTAGGAATATGAGCTACGAATTTTGGGTAAATAAAGTATAGGCTAATAAAGTACCAGAATAGATTATTTATTTATTCCTAGAAATTACCATATTTTTTCTTAACCATCGTTATCCGATCGATTAGATTAGCAGCTTAATTTTTTACCGCTACTAGCGCTAATTTCAGTCAGTGCATTGTTTCGCTTAAGCACCACTACGAACGCTACTGTGAGTCAGTGCATTGTTTCACTTAAGCACCACTACGAGCGCTAATGTGAGTCAGTGCATTGTTTCACTTAAGCACCACTACGAGCGCTAATGTGAGTCAATGCATTGTTTCGCTTAAGCACCACTACGAGCGCTAATGTGAGTCAATGCATGTTTCGCTTAAGCACCACCACGAGCGCTAATGTGAGTCAATGCAGAGTTTCACTTAAGCACCACTACGAGCGCTAATGTGAGTCAATGCATTGTTTCGCTTAAGCACCACTACGAGCGCTAATGTGAGTCAGTGCATTGTTTCGCTTAAGCACCACTACGAGCGCTAATGTGAGTCAATGCATTGTTTCGCTTAAGCACCACTACGAGCGCTAACGTGAGTCAGTGCATTGTTTCGCTTAAGCACCACTACGAGCGCTAATGTGAGTCAGTGCATTGTTTCGCTTAAGCACCACTACGAACGCTAATGTGAGTCAGTGCACTGTTTCGCTTAAGCACCACTACGAGCGCTAATGTGAGTCGGTGCACTGTTTCGCTTAAGCACCACTACGAGCGCTAATGTGAGTCAGTGCATTGTTTCGCTTAAGCACCACTACGAGCGCTAATGTGAGTCAGTGCATTGTTTCACTTAAGCACCACTACGAGCGCTAATGTGAGTCAGTGCATTGTTTCGCTTAAGCACCACTACGAGCGCTAATGTGAGTCAATGCATTGTTTCGCTTAAGCACCACTACGAGCGCTAATGTGAGTCAATGCATTGTTTCGCTTAAGGACCACTACGAGCGCTAATGTGAGTCAATGCAGAGTTTCACTTAAGCGCCACTACGAGCGCTAATGTGAGTCAATGCAGAGTTTCACTTAAGCGCCACTACGGGCGCTAATGTGAGTCAATGCAGAGTTTCACTTAAGCTCTTATAACTACATTCGGTGTGGACATTTTTCAAAAAAATCTAAAGGCCTGAAGGCATTGAACCAAGGAACACATTACAGAAGGAATTGTGTAAATAAGTTAATATGGCTAGCATTTGACTCGAAAAGAAAGCGAGTAAAGAAACAAGCGATTTTAGAGTGATTTTCCGGAAATGCAATTAGACCAAAAATGATTTTGGAAAAGTTTTTTTTTTTTTTTGTTTTTTGTTTGATAGAGATATTCATGTCTCAGAATTTCAAACATTTCCGGGCCTCTTAGCCCTTCAACTTTCGGCACAATTGAGGACATCGCTTAATTTCACGTTTTCCGTTACCCCTACTTTCTCTGCTAAGAAAGTTTTCAACATTAATAATGAGAAATATTTGCACATATCTCTGTCTCATTTTTCGCTGTCCCTCTCTCTCTCTCTCTCTCTCTCTCTCTCTCTCTCTCTCTCTCTCTCTCTCTCTCTGACTTGAAGCTGATATCATTTATCTGCCCTCTTACCTATTGAGACAAGAAAGTACTTATAATTCTTATATGATATATGCTATTCTAAAGGAATTCAAATCTATAAAATCAACTTCATCAGAACGGAAAAACTTGCCATAATCCAAAATGAGAGAGTGTTTTACTCTTCTCTGAACAGGTCTACTTTTTCATTAGCGCTCACTGTCACCAAGAAGATAAAGCTCATTGCGTTGCTCGGGTTTCAAGTGAGTGTTCCATCGTCATCCCAGCTCGGCAAACAGGCTGATGGCACACCAGTAAACATCCATTAGCCGCTCTTAATAGCTCCTCAAGTCCCTGGTCTGGTTGTCGACAGCCTTTAATAGGCACGTAACTGATGATACTCAAATAAACGTACGGTTCATTTCTTTCCCCTATATTATACAGATAGTGAAAATCAAATGACAATATACATAGGCTTTATATTCAAAAATTCACTACCCAGAGACTTGAGTGCGGCAATTAAGTGACGTTTGGAATGGCAATGTCCGAGTTCACAAGAATGTCTTCCAAAGGGATTTGATTTACGAGGGTTTGCCTGGATTGACCTCAACAGAGTCTGAATCAATCATGGTCAATGCGCCTCAGTAATTGATAAATGGCCGGGCGAGTTGGCCGTGCGGTTAGGGGCGCGAAGCTGTGAGCTTGCATCCGGGAGATAGTATGTTCGAATCCCACAATCGGCAGCCCTGAAGATGGTTTCCCGTGATTTCTCATGTTCACACCAGGCAAATGCTGGGGCTACATCTTAATTACAGCCAGGGCCACCGCTTCCTTCCCACTCCTAGGCCTTTCATATCTCATCGTCGCCATAATACCTATCTGTGTCGGTGCGACGTAAATCCAATTACAAAAAAGTCATAAATGTATCATGCGTTCTTTCCCTTCGTGCGATTGTGGCAAAACGAATCAGAAAATTTAACATACTGTTATGTACCTGCAGAGAACTTGGTGAAAATTGGACAATTTAGATGTTGTATTATGATCCTACAAATAACCAATTTATGATATTATCTGTATAAATATATCTCTATGTACATCTGCAAAAATGTATTGCAAAGAGCTAAATATAAATAAATAATGTGCAATACTAATCTAATTCCATGTAGATACGAAGGGCGTATTCTTGTAAAAACCGTTCAGTATTTCTTGTGCAGCGTTTTGGATGCGATATTAAGCATGCGCACGCAATTGCTTTCGTCATCTGCTGACACCCCACATATGATACTGGAATACATTAACATAGTGTGGTCATCTTGCAGCAAGTATTTAAAATGTTTAAGAAAATAGATCAACCAGTCGCCTGTGAGATACTCTTGAAGTGCTCATTCTTACGAGAGCATGGAGAGAATTCCAAAGTCTTGCACCAGACACATGGAAGAAGCGGCTATATGCTTTCGAGTTATTAAATGGTATCAAAACGGTATAAGTCAGCCTGGTTTTATGCCCATGGAAGGAGAAGAGATTACCGGGCGAGTTGGCCATGCGGTTAGGGGCACGCAGCTGTGATCCTGTATCCGGGAGATAGTGGGTTCGAATCCCACTGTCGACAGGCCTGAAGATGGTTTTCTGTGGCTTCCCATTTTAACACCAGGCAAATGCTGGGGCTATACGTTAATTAACCCCACCGAGCTCGATAGCTGCAGTCGCTTAAGTGCGGCAAGTATCCAGTATTCGGGAGCTAGTGGATTCAAATCCCACTGTCGGCAGAACTGAAAATAGTTGTCTGTGATTTTCCATTTTCACACCAGGAAAATGCCGGGTCTGTACTTTAATTAAGGCCATGGCCGCTTCCGTTCCACTCCTGGCCCTTTCCTCTCCCATCGTCGCCATACGACCAATCTGTGTCGGTGCGACGTAAAGCCACTAGCAAAAAAAAAAAAAAAAAAAGAGAGAGAGAGAGAGGATAAAGCTAAATATTGATTATATTTATTCAGGTGTAGATTCATTCAGCAGTCGAAATAAAACTGTCGCAGTGTGAAGCTTTCTCAGTTTCTCAGTTTTCAGCCAGGACAGTCCCAAAATTCAAACAAAATAATCAATCAATCAATCAATCAATCAATCAATCAATCAATCAATCAATCAATCATTATTGATCTGCATTTAGCGCTGTCGCTAACGTGGCAGATTCCCTATTAATGTTTTACCCAGTATCTTAATAATTTCATGAAACTTCGAAATTGATCGAATATTTCCCGTGATAAATTATTCCAGTCCGTAATTTCTGTCCCTATAAATGAATGTTTGCCCTAATTTGTCCGCTAGAATTCCAAATTTATCTTCATCTTATGATTTTTCCTACCTATAAAGCTCCATTAATGCTTATTCTTCTACTAATGTCATACCACCTCATCTCTCCACTGACATCTCGGAACATATCGCTTAGTCGAGCAGCTCGTCTCCTTATTCCCAGTTCTCCCCAGTCCAAAGTTTGCAACATGTTTGTAACACTTCTCTTTTGTCGGAAATCATCATGAACAACTCGTGCTGTTTTTTTTTTCTAGTTCTCGTATCAAGTAAACCTTATGTAGGAGTTCGTTGCCTTCAAGTTTCATAGTTTGTTCTACAAATGCGTCGTTTAATAAAACATCACAGCGACTAATTATTAGCAAAGCAGTGTTTGAATAAGTGTTATATTCATACTATATGCAAAAAAGTATTATTTAATTTTTAAGGGATGAAATGATGCATATATTTCCCTGCACACAATTGTTATGTGTTAATTCCACTTTAATATCCCAATCATTGATCTGTCTCTGTCTCGTCCTCGGCTTTGACAATATGAAAGTGGCCGAGGTATGCGCGATGCTAGCAATACCATTCCTTATGCATCCTGTCCCTGCTATGAATGGTGTGAAAATGTTGCTCATAGGGCTGGTTGGTGCATGCATTTCAGTGGGCTTGGCAGACTGATATGTAATAGCAACTTCTGGTTCAGCTAGGAAAGCAACGGGAAACTACCTCACTCCTCGTTTTCCCTAGTATGCCCCTTCAGTGACACCTAGGCTATCTATGACAGCTGTTGGCGTAGCTTTGGAAGATCAAACCAACCTTCGGGCTGAATACCCAACATATAACATACATACAATCCAATCATGATGACACGTAGGTTACTTACGGACGTTTCACAAGGTAAAGATTCACCACATAGTATCAGAGTAGGCAGAAGCATGATGTTTGGGGCATATAAAGGTCCAGGCTCTCCTGTTATAATTGTTTGCTTTTTCGGATTTTTTAATAGGCCGTTCCCTTTTGCATAGGAGGTAGTTGAATTTGAAACAGAGTTCATTTGGTGGATTGCATTGTCAAATATATTGAAATGTCTTCGGGATAAAGATGACACTGCAGTTATTCAGTTGAGATGAAATGTCATGAATATAGATTAAGAAACAGAGAGATCCAAGAACAGATCCTTGAGGAATTCCAGATATTTAAGTCTTCCATTTCATAGTAATCCAGTTTGATGCGACTCGCTGTCATTTATTTTTGAGGTATGAAGCCAAGAGCTGCATAGCAGAAGGTGCTATACGAATTTTTTGTAACTTAGCTAACAGTATGTGTATATTAATAATGCCAAAAGCTCTACTGAAATCTAGGAGGGTAAGTGTAGTCGGTTTTCGTTCGTACTTTGCCCATTAAATGTCATCTCCAATCTTGATTAGTGCTGTTGTGATATTATATCATGTCTTCAAACCAGACTGCAAGGGTTCGAACGAATAACTAATTCCATAGCCTAAAAGATTTAAATCGTATGTTATCACAGTGTATTTACCTTTTAGAGCAAATTAGCAACGAGAAGAAGGTGAAGGAACTCGCTACGTCAACAGTCCCAGGATGCATGTGTGGCGTGTGCATTGGTCATGTGGTTAGGGACTGATTTGAATAGGATCATCCACGGCATGTTTGAAGACACCCCATTTCCTCGAGAGCTAGTAGTTGGATTTTGCAAACAGTCACATCCCTGAATTTACAATATCTACTACTTTAATTCCAGGTGTAGAAAACAGTATAGTTCTATTTAAAATTCAAAGGTAGTATTGTCGTCCCCGCAGGTACTGACACTCTGGAAAAGTATCGCAAGTCCGATAAACAGCCACTCGGTAATGTTATTAAAAGTAAAGTTGGTTTTTGATATCTTTTACAATTTATAGGTTATTTTATGTCGACATCATTGCAGACTATCCCAGTGTCCTTGGTCCACTTATTTTTGTCCTATTTGGTGACGATCTTATTAATACTATATCCTCCTTTTCGTGTGAAATTGAATTATTTGCATATGATTGTAAAATATTCAAACAAATCGATTCTTTAAGAGACGTGAACTCCTTACAGAATTATCTCTCCGAATCGTACTCTACATGGCATCTTAGGCCTACTCCCGCCAATTGTACCTCTATTTCGATCACGCTTCGTAAATTCCTTATTCCTAATAAATACTCCCTCCTCGATAACCCTTTCCTAACTATTACAGAACAAAACGGCTTAGGAATGTTGTTTGACAGTAAATTGTTATTAAGAATGTAACCTCACGAGAAATGTCACTTCCCGGTTTGCTGTATAGAGTTTCTGACATCACCGATATCCACGAACTCAGAGTCTACTACGTATCTTTCATCCTACCGATTATTGAATTCGCGTCTCCCATTTGGTCTACCTCTTCACCCACTGATCTCAATCACATTGCGCCATTGTTAGAGCCATAGTATCTAATTGTCAAAACTTGAGCAGCAAACGGATACTGGACATGTTAAACCTTCGCCCGTTATCTATTCGCATGAAAGTTGCCGACCTTAGATTCCTATATAACATTGTTAGGGATTTATTTCGTTCTCCTAAACCTGTGTCCTTATTCCCGGCCTAAATCGAACAACCAAGATAAATACACCCATTCATATTTCGTTTTCCCAACTCTCTCTTGTAAAAAAAAAACTGTATTTATCCGCATTCCAATCCTCGTTAACTCTTTATCTTCTGATAGGCATTTGGAGTTTTTTCTTCGTATGTCTCCTTTTACCGGATCTCCTTAACTTAACCTAACTCCTTTGCTCCATATTCCTTCTTTTCTTCTTTTTGTTGCTGTCCCCTCTATTGTACACAAAACATCGGGCGAGTTGGCCGTCCAGTTAGGAGCGCGCAGCTGTGAGCTGCATCCAGGAGATAGTGGGTTCGAACCCCACAGTCGGCAGCCCTGAAGTTGCTTTTCCGTGATAACCCATTTTCACCCCAGGCAAATGCTGGGGCGGAACCTTAATTAAAACCACAGACGCTTCCTTCCCACTCCTAGGCCTTTCCTATCCTGTCGTCGCCATAAGACCTATCTGTGTCGGTGCGACGTAAAATAAAATTGTAAAAAATTGTACATAATGTAATATACATTTACTTTTCACTGTACTGTACCGTTACTTATGATTCATATCAGTATTTATCTTACTGTTTCTAGCTATAAATTCCTCTTCATTTTACTTTTAATCTGTAATTTTCCTCGTTCTTTCTCATTTGCCATTATTTTTATTATTATTTTTTGTTTCCCTATAGTTAACTTGTTAGTTTTTAATTTTCTTCTGCTACTTTTGTCATTAGTTGATTTGTCTTAGTTTCTCATTCATTTATTTTTTAAAATTTTGCATTGTGCTACTCCATAGTAAACAAATTTCGCACTCGGAACTCTGTCATTCTGTATCTCGCTGGTGTGGTTTCCTAAATAAATAGAAATGTATATTAGCTGACGCATATGTGTGTGGGCATTTGGTTTATTATTGTAGAAACAAAACGTATGAGAGAATCGAATATGGGTTTGCCATCGGCTTGCAGTAGGTTTACCGTGTGGCAGCTGGGAAATGTTACCACGAGTAATAAAGTGAACTGAGTGAGAGAAGACAAAGGGTTTCGTAGTAACGCAGTAGTTGCTTGTCCAGCAGATGTCTCCATAAATAACCAATGACCTGGCTGCGTTGGTATTCCTTGTGGAATGGTTAACGCAGCAATCCGCGAAGTGAGAGATTTGACTTTAGATTCAGATGACTGTCACATTTTAGAATTGTGAGCACTTTAAGACAGGCTAAACTCCTGCAAACATTTCTAAATAATAACATATTTCTACTGAATACAAAGAGAGGCGCCTGCCTTCAACGTTCTTACTCCTGTAGATTCATTCTTAATTAGAGAGGTCCAATTAGGAGCACTTCTTAATTAACTACGTTCGTAGGTCTTTCTGAGACGCGCAATTAATCAGGAATTCGGTCGGCGAAAGCCATTGTTCTCTGACTCGAGATACCATTCATTTGACTTCCGTCCCATTTCAAGGGATAATCACATACCCTTCAGTTCTTTGAGCATTTACTTCGTATTATGAACGCTGGAGAGAGAAGAAATACTACAGTCACGCTGAGACAAAAGCAACCACTTTGTCTAAATCTGCGGGACGGAGTAATAAGATGACTGTAGTGGATGACTTCTACATTAACCTTGACCTACTTCTTGCTGTCGCAGAAACGCCTGAAAAGCCTTACATCTGATATGTTTTTGACATGCTCTATTGGTGAAAAATATCTATTTCCCTCCATGGGAATTTAGAATTTTCCATTCGGAATTGCTAGGCGGGCAATAATTCCATTGTGGAGATTTATCTCCCGTATGCAGTTATCAGGCTGTGCCTCATATATAGGCTTCTGGTTAGCTCACCTGCTTCCCCCCTACCCATCATCAATGCAGCTTCAGCTAAATTGTTATGAGATAGCACCCAAGACCTCACTTAGGTCGGAGGGCTAAAATCCTCAACGGAACCCACTAGGAATCAGTCTGAGATTGGGGCATGGCATACACCCAGCGTCAGTGGGTAGGGTCTGACACATCCCACTCTGACGAGTCTGGTGTCAGACCTAAGACGAAACGCTGGTTAATAGAGCAAACGCCTGAAAAGCCTTACATCTGATATGTCGCAAAAAGTACCTCCAGTATAATCCAACATTCAAATCTATGTATCGTGTGTATCACGTTTTGGATTGATGGACCAATATTTCTTATCCGAACTCCATCGAGCATGCTTTGTGATGCTTGAGGTCTCAATTACCTCCATGAATCATTCAGAAGGTTTTCCGATCAGTTTTGGTACAAAAATGGGATACCTTATTCCCAGAATCTGTCGCATTATATAGCTCTCGGTATGAAAATGAAAATCCTCAGCCTGTTTCCTGTAATTCGACTGGGTCAGTAATGGAATGAATAAAGCCCTATCTAGCGGCGATCATAGGAATTGTGCCAGCTGCCGAAGCCTGTCGCACTCCCCTGGGACAATTGTTAATGACTGGCAGATGAAATGAAACTACAGTGTGCCACTGGAATGAAAGATGACAGGGAAAACCGGCGGGAGAAAAACCTCTCCGAACTCCGTTTTATCCAGCACAAATCTCACTTGGATTGACTGGGATTTGAACCACGGAACACAACGGTGAGAGACCGGCGCGTTGCTGCCTGAGCCACGGAGGCTCTCAGCTCTCGTATTGAGCTCGTTTTTCTGAAATTCTGCTGTCCGGAGAGAATACACGTAGATTTGGTCTTTACCATTCAATCGTATGTGCATGGTATAACTGTATGTGATCAGTCATGAAAGGGTGGTCGTTAAGAGGATGTTCCTTCTGCATGCTTTCGAATACATTGGCGCTGCCTGGTTGAAAATACCTCGCACAGTATCGAAGGTGATTCCCATTTTTTATTCTATCGAATAGTTTATGCAGTGTATTGCGCGATAAAATACTAATTATGTATTTTCCATGCACGCGACAGCGGTTGCATCGCCCACTCATCCCGTATACATTGTCTGACGACGAAAAGCGTCCAAGCTGTACCAAACAGCAACACCAGTACTAGAGTCCTTGTATAATAATATTACAAAAATATGTCACATAAAAAGAAATGTATTCACCCATGTCACGTATGGACGTGAACAGACGCCGTCGAATAATGAAATTATCCATCACTCTCCTTAATTGCTTCGGAGAAATATTGATGGAATATCTTCTTCAGTAGTTCTCATATTTGTTGATTTCTACTCTAAATGTAATCTCCTAATGAAATCCAGAGATAATAGTAATTGAAGGTCGTTTAACATCAGGGGCGTTAGTTCAGAGCCGTTGGAAATTTCCGAATGCTGAGAAATACGCCGAAGAGATTACTTAAGGGAATGTCCTAGGCAACTCACGCTCTCATCGAGAACTACAATGAGTTCCTCACATCGGTTGGCAGGAAGCGCCCGCAGCTTATCCGCCTCCCGTTGACTCATCATTTCCCATTACACAGCACAGCGACAGCACGGAAATGCCTGCACTTCGCAGTTCTGGTCCATGCTTAGAACGTGTATTAAGTGTTGATCTGTAGCTCCGCTGGATACCGTGGTTCAAATCCCGGTCTCTCCATGTGAGATATGTGCTGGACAAAGCGGAGGCAGGACAGATTTTTCTCCGGGTACTCCAGTTTTCCCTGTCATCGTTCATTCCAGCAACACTCTCCATTCTCATTTCATAGCATCTATCAGTCATTCATAAATTACTTTGGGAGTGGCGACCCCATTGTACTAATAGCCTATATATGCTTCATCATTCCATCCCTGAACCGGTCAATGACTGGAAAACAGGTTGTAGGTTTCATTCACATTCTTAATTCTTATTTTCTGAATTGTAATTGTTTTCTCATGTCATGCACGCATAAAGTGAGCGAAGCGCTGACCTTGTTTCTATTCCACGGCGCGGGGAGTGATGAGTCAACGGGAGGCAGATAAGCTGGGCGCGCCTGCGGGTCAAGAGGTGAGAGAAACTCACTGTACTTCTGTGAGCACTGTGCGTCATCATTTTCTCTTTTTTCTAACAATTGCCTTTACGTCGCACCGACACAGGTACAGTAGGTCATATGGCGACGATGTGATAGGAAAAGATTAGGAGTGGTAAGGAAGCGGTCATGGCCTTAATTAAGGTACAGCCCCAGCATTCTCCCTGGCCTGAAAATGGGAAACCACGGAAAACCATCTTCAAGACTGCTGACAGTGCGGCTTGAACCCATTATCTCCTGAATTCAAGCTCACAGCAGCGCGCCCCTAACCACACGACCAATTCACCCCATATTTTCCCTTCTCATCTTGAGAATTAAGAAGAAGAAACCCATCTATATCATTGTTTAGTTTGTGGTGTAAAAATTACTCACTTAATTCACTGTAAAAATCTCAATTCATATCTCACAGACTTAAGCGTTTTGGTGAAATATTTATAAGATTTACGCGTTAATTTTTAATTTTCCGCACTACGTCTTGAAAATTACCATAATCATCAATCTCACAGATTTAAGCGTTTTGGTGAAATAGTTATAAGATTTATGCGTTAATTTTAATTTTCAATTTTTCGCACTCCATCTTCTAAATTATCACAGTCAAATAGCCTCGTCTAAATATAGACGTTTGGTGAACAATTTAAAGTCATTCTATTTCAAAAAGTGTAAGATTCTTACAGTCTCCCCTTAAAGTGTAACTTTGTATATCACAAGGATATGAATTAAGAAGGACTTCTGAATGGTGTCACATTCTTTCTCACAACATTATTATTATCCGTGCCTCCTGTTCCTGAAGAAGACATGTGCAACCTAGAATTGGAGACCATGTGGACTACAAAATGAAGCCCAGAATGTCAAATGGCTAAAACAAGTTGGCAGAGCTCAATTCTAATTAACACTAATGGAACCAACTAGAAGATCCATTTGATGTTACTTCAATTGTGACTCCCGACTTACTAGTCATTAGTCTAGTGGATTCTGTAATGTACACTGACTTAGCAAATGTCATCGCATAGTCACCTAATAGCGTGTGGGGCCTCCTTTGGCTCTGCGAACTGCAGTGAGACGCCGTGGAAGTGAATCGACAAGTCCCTGGTAGTCCTCTGGACGCAGTTGACACCAAATCGTTTGCAGAGCGGCCACCAATGCTGGTCTGTTCGTGTGTGCAGGATCGTGGCACGGAGCCTGCGTTCCAGGACATCCCAGATATGCTCGATAGGGTTCATATCGGGGCTCCTGGGTGGCCATGGCAGTCGTTGGACCTCCGCTGCATGTTCCTGGAACCATTCCCGGACGACGTGGGAGCGATGTGGCGGCGCGTTATCATCTTGAAACACCGCAGAACCGTCTGGGCGCTGGAAGGCCATAAATGGGTGGAGATGGTTTCCGAGCAGCTCAACATACCGCGTACCATTCAAAGTTTCTTCCAGAACAACTAGGGGGGCCATTCCATACCAGGAAAGTGCAACCCAGACCATAACAGAGACACCAGCGCCCTGGACCACACCTTCGAGGCAGACGAGATCCAACGCTTCATGTGATCTGCGCCATACACGGTGCCTCCCATCAGCATGGTGCAGTTGAAAACTTGACTCGTCCGACCATATCACGTTACGCCATTGTTCCAGTGCCCATCCCTGGTGACTGGCGACAAATGCGCGTCGTTGTGCCCGATGACGTTGGGTTAACAGTGGCACCCATGTGCGGCGCCGGCTCCCATACCCCATAGAACCCATGTTCCTACGGATTGTCCACTGGGAGACGTGTCTAGCACGGCCTGTGTTGAATTGAGCCGTGATTTGTTGCACGGATGCCCGTCTGTCACTATTGACAATCCGCCTCAGATGTCGCCGGTCACGGTCATCGAGAGTGACTGGACGGCCGGTCGTTCGTCTGTTGTGGACGGTGACACCCGCATTCAACCATTCACGATACACCCTGGACACGGTTGATCGTGGGAAGCTAAATTCCCGCACCACTTCTGAAATCGCACTTCCCATCCGTCGGGCACCGACCACCATACCCCGTTCGAACAGTGTGAGGTCAAGACGACGTTCCATGTTACACCTGTCACATGCACAGCCACTGCTCACAAGGTCTCCTATACATCTACCGCTGGCACAGGGGGTGTGTGGTGCGCAGACAACACACCTGCGCGTCAGTGCTCCGCTATCCCATGACAATTTCTCAGTCAGTGTAGAATACGCCCATAGTTTTGTAATCGAATTTGGACAGGTTGACATGAGAGAAACATGGAGGTTTTAAAATAGAAGTCTATTCCAGACAACTCCTGCGACATCAGTGTTAAATATATAAGGGGTGATCAAAGCTTTTCCATTTGAGGGCGATGCTGCAGCGGACATGCAACGTAGCGCGACTCGGATTCGGGTACAGTATATAAGCACGGACATGTAGGCAAAGGGGTAAGTGTGGCATTCGTGTGATTTCGAGGTTCGTGTGCTAAATTCTGCCACGTGTACTGTGGCGACGTTATTACCAAATATGTCCAGACAGGACCAACGTGCTGGTATTCTGTTCTTGGTTGCCGAAGGGCAAACACCGGTGAACATCCGTCAGAGAATAAAGACTGTGTATGGGGCAGCATGTCCGTCGAAAAACCACCATTGTGGAATGGTGCATTAAGTGGCGTGCGAGTCACGTTTCGACACACACCGCCGGTCGATCCGAGAGGCGACGCAGAAAGTACGCCAACTCAAGTGGGAGACACTCGAGCACCTGCCCTATAGTTTGATCTCTCCCCATACTCTTCGGTCCCCTCAAAAAGGCCTTGAAGTGTGAACGCTTCCTGTTGGACGAGGATGTGCAGCAGGACACGGTCTTTCAGCACACGGGGATCTTAAACCTGGTGTGTCGGTGAGATGAGTGCCTCAGTGCTCACTGCCTGATTGTGGACTGTACGGCCGTCGAACGGAAACTTTTTTTTTTGCTACTTGCTTTATGTCGCACCGACACAGATAGGACTTATGGCGACGATGGGACAGGGAAGGGCTAGGAGTGGGAAGGAAGTGGCCGTGGCCTTAATTAAGGTACAGCCCCAGCATTTGCCTGGTGTGAAAATGGGAAACCACGGAAAACCATTTTCAGGGCTGCCGACAGTGGGGTTTGAACCTACTATCTCCCGAATACTGGATACTGGCCGCACTCAAGCGACTGCAGCTATCGAGCTCGGTACGGAAACTTTTTGATCACCTCTTATATATATTTGTAAGGAGGGAGGGGCATTGTATTTAACAATCAGTGCTTGCCTCAATATGACATCATCGCACGATGCAGTAGTGCCGCCATTTAAAGGTACTAATATCATTGTGCCTACCACGTAACAATTAGTGTAAGTCTGGACTCCGGTGTCGTATCACATCGTGTGAACTGACGATCGATTTGTCACGGTGATTTTACAAGTTTACGGTAAAAATAAACCAGATATTGAATAATTGAGGGAACTGTAGTGCGAAGAATTCCGAAAATTTCCTTTCATTCGACAAATGGACAGTTAATGGCTACATAATTATAAGAAAACGCATTCAAGGTACATATCTGCGATTGAGGTACACGAAACCGTACGTTACAAGAAATGATTTAACTAAAGAGAATTTGGCCTTATAGTATAGTCAGTGCGACGTGAAGGAAATTTAAAAAATAATCATACCATCATCAGCATAATCATCATCTTGAAAGAAATATGGCAGCGTTGAGTGCACGTAATACAGTGATCTTTTAAACTATGTTTAATTGAAACAAGCTTTTGTGGAGTTCACCGTTACTAGCCGGTGCATTCATGAGCCCTTGACTAAAGCTCTTTTGAAAAGGTACTTCAGGTTGAACGATGCTATTCATATCAGTATATTAACATAATTGCTGTGTGAAAGGAACGCTCAACTGACTAAGCCAAATCTGAATTAGTTTCAACCTTACAATAAAAGTATGTAACAATGTAAACAATGTTCAAGTACAATAATTGTGCAGTTTTCCTGACGCGTTTAGAGTTCAAATAGCGACACTTCAATGCCATTGAATTCCATTCCATTCCATTCCATTCCATTCCATTCCACTCAAGGCTCATGTGGTGTACAGTTAACAATTTTAACATAATTACTCAGTGAAGAGAACGCTCAATTGACTAAACCCAGTCTAGACTAATATTTCAATCCTTGCACTAGAAGTATGTAACTATGTCAACAATGTTCAAGTATAATAATTTTTCAGGTTCCCTGACACTTTTAAAGTTCGCATAGCGACACTTCTGGGTTATTGAATTCCATTTCACTCTAGGTTCATCTAGTGTACAGCCAACAATTCATGCGGCAATTAGTGAAGCTCATTTGTTCAACGTTGCGTGAAATACAAGTCAAACATTGCAGAGCGAATGCTCAACAATTCACATTCAGCAAAAAACAAAAACAGCTTCTCTCATCGAATTTTAATGCTACCCTCCGAATATGGACTTAAATAAGAGAAGCTTTTTTCTCGATTTTTACCGATAATAGGAATGGTTATTAATGGAAAAACGAATTTCAAGATCGTAGAAAATACCTTGCTTACAGCAAAAGGATTTTTGTATTCTTGGTATATACAATGCTCGGAAATGTTTGCGATATTTAGAAAGGAGATAATATTGATTTACTGTTTTCAAAACTAGATTCCATTAAAGGTGGCCCAAAACGACTCAGTATACTTACTAATGTAATGTTTATATGACAGCTATAAAAATGGCAGAATCTAATGAAATATTAAAACTGAAATGGTTATTTAAAATTTGGCAAGATTTCTTCAATATCGTCACTGCAATATCATATATTGAATGTTAAGCCAAATCCTTTTATAAACCTCCGTGTAACACCCCGATGAAACCTCAATTGACTCCAAGTGATAGTTATATCTTTGAAGAAAAGTTGCCGTTGGTTCCTAAATACTCTTCCTTTTTGTGTACCTCTGTATCCTGTTTATTTTTCAACTCGAACCTTACTCTCTTTTTTTTTTTTTTTGCTATTTGCTTTACGTCGCACCGACACAGATAGGTCTTATGGCGACGATGGGACGGGGAAGGGGTAGGAGTGGGACGGAAGCGGCCGTGGCCTTATTTAAGGTACAGCCCCAGCATTTGCCTAGTGTGAAAATGGGAAACCACGGAAACCATCTTCCGGGCTGCCGACAGTGGGGAAACCTTACTTTTGGATGCATAAACCTCACGTTTAGTAGAGTACGCTATCATATCAACCCTCCAAGCTGATCCCTTCACAGGAGGTCAGGAAGTTTCTTCATCATCAAGGCGTTAGCTATCTTGGTTTCTGCAATGTGTGACGAGAGACATTGAAGTCCTGGGAATATGGGTCCTTAAATTTAGAGATAAGCAATTGTTTTCCATCATTGTATTAGCAGTATATCTTTTACAGTGCCGGGGTGAGCGACCCAGACGTTTGAGACGCCGGTCTTCCGACACCAACTTGGCAGGTTCGATTCTGGCTCAGTCTGGTGGTATTTGAAGGTGTTTAAATACGTCCGCCTCGTGTCCATAGATTTATCGGCACGTAAAATAACTCCAGAGGGACAAAATTCCTGCACCTCAGCGTCTCCGAAAACCGTCAAAAATGTAGTTAGTGGGACTTAAAAACAATAACATTATAATTATCTCCTACAGTGAGATTGATGGCAAAAATAAAAATAAATGTTAGAACAAATATAATGCAGTAGAGCATAAATTACCCGGGTACGTATGCTACAGTGGTCAACGGGGATCTTACGCCTTGACCCACATTCCAAATGCTGCCATCAGACTGAAAATTCGCATCATTCCAATTCATTCGAAAATGCGATAGTATGGCTATGTCCTGCGTGGTGCACTGAATACTATAGCTAACAGTGCTTACTATCTAGAAGTTGACGGACCTTGTCCAAGCGGAAAAGTCAAATAGTGATGGCAAGAATCAATTAATCTTGAAATGAAGCTTCTATATTTAAAAAGAGAAGACGTATTTGATCGAGCAAAGTAGCGTTATAGGGTCCAAGAAGCTGACCCTGAATCAAGAAAACAAACACTTACAAGGGAAGGGTGCGTACCGGTGAATCTCCGACCATACGTAAATTTTTCACACAGGTTAAAGGAGCCAACAATAACACAATGGCCAAAATACTTCTTTCGGAAATTAACTCATGCAACTTACAGGAAGCGTTGAATTTCGCAAGTTTGAATTGGGGCGCTTGGCTACGCAGGATTGCGGTGCGTGCCAAGTTCGCTCATCGAAGGGCCTCGCCACTGGCCTTCTTTTCTATTCCGTAAGTAATTGCGTAGCACGTCTTGAAAATGATGTGGTGGCATTAAGAGAAATAATTTAATTCCTGCATTGATTGTGGATCAGTAATGGCAATAGAATAAGAATGTTACAGTGAAGACAAGGGTTAATCAGTATAACCAATGACGTTACAGAAAGCAAGTTATTCATTATAGTTTCTAAACAAATATGCTCGTGGTAGAAATGTTGAACGCACAGACCAGTTCTGCACCAACCACACCTAACGAAGCCAGGATAAGGGCTTAATATCACATGTTCCATATTTTTCTTCCAACACAAAACTAGTCAGCTCACAAAAATTAGGGGAACTTTCTGTAACGTCTGGTATGTGAACGTTAATTTGGTAGATGGGGTTACAGTTGTTGTAAAGCATACCTTGAAACTTTAGCTACTCAGGGTATGTCAAATCGAAGTTATACCCCATCTGTAGGCGTAGCTATATATTAAACTGTCAGGTGACACCTCAAAACAAAGTGAATAGCGGTGCGTCCGTTTGTCGTTATGAGGTACACAGAGTACTGCGGTCTTTTGAGTACGTTGTACGTAAACCAGCACATCCCATGAGACATTTTAACGAGGTTCAAGTCTCAAGGGCCATCACTTTGATTCACGAAAAGTGGACTTTCCGTCGTGTTGCTTTGGATCTCAATGTCTCTCCGTCAGTTATTCAACGCGTGTGGAATCGCTACAGTGAGACAGGCCAGTTCACAAGGAGGGCTGGACAAGGTCGTGGATGAACCCCACAGGATGACCGATATCTGACCATCTGTGCGTTGCGGCGTCGTTCAGCAACTGCCAGAGAAGTGCAATAAAACCTCAGGAGGGTCAATGGAACCACGGTGTCTGACCAGACAGTAAGGAACAGGTTAAGAGAAGTGTCCTTACGACCCAGACGTCCTGTTCGGGTGCCCCGTTTAACATAGCATCATCACGCAGCTCGCTTTTTGTTTGGCCGTACCCACGTCAACTGGCAACTTCGCCAATGGAGGCCTGTGTTGTTCACGGACGAGTCCAGATTTCCCCTGACACAGCGTGATGAATGTCAACGTGTATGGAGATGCCCTGGTGAGCAGTACATGCCAAATGTTGTCCAGGAAGGCGACCGATTCTTACAAGATTCTGTAATGCTGTGGGGTAGCATCAGCATTGATGGTGTTTATCTTACCACTGCGGGGTACATCGAGCAGATACTGCTACAGCATGTATTGGTTACTGCATACGGTGTTGGCCCTGAATTCTTTCTCATGCACGACAATGCCAGGGCTCATTCAGCTCGTATCACCATAACTGTCTTGCGAGAAATTGACATTCAAGGGATGGAATGGCCAGCAGTGAGTCCCGAACTTAATCCCATCGAGCATGTGTGGGATAGGCTTGACAAAAGTGTTCGTGGGCGTCCTGTTCCACCACTGACTCTCCAAAACCTCGAACAGGCTCCCATTGAAGAATGGGACCTGATACCGCAACGTGACCTCCGTCGACTTATATGGAGCATTCCACGTAGATGCCAAGCTGTGATAAATGTTCATGGAGGACATACACAGCACTGAAGCTCTCCAACTGTGATAAAAATCCACCCTGGAGAAGTGTTATCACTTTGTTTCCGCCCCTATTTGGACATTTACGTTTATGTTCTAAAAATTAAGGTGAATCCATCGATGTTCTTTTGTATACTTCAACGGTAAAGAATAAAGGTTTAATTGGTAATATACCTGGGTGTGAGGTATTGTTTTGTGCAGCATAGCATACGTTCAAAGCATGTTCCCCTAATGTTTTTGAACTGTGTAAGTTTGCCTATGTTGATTACCATTGCACAAACAATCACTGGTCCCATACAACGACTATAAGCGTATGTCATCAGTGTGGCCTCAAATCATCTGTTGGACAGTGCGAGTTTCGGGTAGCCTGCGTAGCCGAGTGCGTTAATTCAAACATACGAACTTTAACGCTTTCTGTACGCCGTACGAGTTAATTTCTGAAAGAAGTATTTTGGCCACTGTGTTATTCTTGGCTCATTTAAAATGTGTGCACAATTTAAGTAAGATCGGCGTTTCCCTGGTATGCGCTCTTCCCTTATTAGATGATGAATAAGAACAAATGTGAGAATACAATGTATCCATCTGCCATAACGTAGTACGCAGCTTTTCCAGATGGTCGTTTTAAAATGTGCTGATCGATAATGTATATCCAAGTGAGGTTTGAAAGTATGTTAAACTTACAATATTTGTACCTGATGAATTATACAGAGCTAGGTGAAACATGAATCGGCATGTAGAGTGACTAACTACAAAAAGGCATATTTATGCAGAAATTCCATCTGTATTTCAAAATAATTTTAACTGAAATGAATATTCATACACAGCAAAATATTTGGAGGTCATTTTCGTTCAATACCTGCTACTAAAAAGCAACCCCTCTGATCTATGAGGTGGCATGGCAGGTAGCGGGATAGCGACTGTTGGTATCTCTTGACAGCTTACGAAAGTGACGACGATTAAATACTTTAATGCCGAAGACAAAGATCTTAATTACTGTGCTGTATGCGAATATGTTGTTTTTATTCAAAATATGTGGTGGTTCAATGAACAAACAGAATGAAAAAAAATTCACACTCCTTCAAAGAACAGCCTACTTGAAACAGATACTTTCCCGATGCTGTTCAGTTTCTTGTGGAAGTATCCATGTAGGTAGTGGCCAAATCTTTCTCTTTAGAAAAACAATCTTCTACCGCGTCCCTGCTCAACCCGAAACACTCTATGAACTACTTTCCATAGCTTCGCAATTTACCTGCATACCCAAAGGCTGCTACAGACGAACAAAGCTGGATGGCAGTCAGAAGCAGTGTTGAATAAACACTGAAATAATTATTTGCTAGTAGTTTTAACGTTGCACGAACACATCAAAGGTTTCCGGCAACACAAGCAGGGGAAAGTAGCGGTTATGGTCTTAATCAAGGTACATCACCACCATTTTTCTGGTGTGAAAATGGGGGAACCACGGAACACCATTTACAGGGCCGCCGAAGGTGGGATCCGAGTCCACCATCTCCCGAATTCAAGCTCAAAACTACGCGACCCTAACCGCTCGGTGAAATAATTGGGAATTCAGGAAAATGACTGGTGTTTTACAAGCCTGATGATGAAGATGCCCTTGTTCATTTCTCAAGCACCCTATTCAGGATCCATATTTTTGGGACATTTATTTGTTGTTATGATGGATACAGATCTCACAGCACAGCTTGCATTTTGAGTTAACTCCCCATTTTGTCCGTGGCATCTTCTTTGGTTACATATTTGGACAATGAATTCATTTGCAGCTAGTACTTCGTAGATGTAACTTATAGCATAATTTGACTCCTCCCATTTGTTTCTAAGAAGTCCGGTTCTATTTCTGCTACTCTCTGATCTCTTTCTTGCAACAAAGCGGAGACCGGCATCCTTCTGAGATTATAAACAGTCATGATATCTCTGAACAGGAAGTTGGCTTCCACCAAATAGTACACAAGTTTGAATAATGTAGATTTTTCTGACTCAGAGTTCCTTTAAAGAATGTAGCTTTGGGGTTCTCCAACTTTTATGACGTAGCTGGTTTTCACCACATTTTACACAAGATATTTGGATTTTGATAGGCGCACAATTTTCTTAAAGTAACTAGCATTACGCCGGCCCCGTGGTGTAGGGGTAGCGTGCCTGCCTCTTACCCGGAGGCCCCGAGTTCGATTCCCGGCCAGGTCAGATATTTTTACCCGGACCTGAGGGCTGGTTCGAGGTCCACTCACCCTACGTGATTAGAATTGAGGAGCTATCTGACGGTGAGATAGCGGCCCCGGTTTAGAAAGCCAAGAATAACGGCCGAGAGGATTCGTCGTGCTGACCATACGACACCTCGTAACCTGCAGGCCTTCAGGCTGAGCAGCGGTCGCTTGGTAGGCCAAGGCCCTTCAAGGGCTGTAGTGCCATTGGGTTTGGTTTGATTTGGTTTGGTTTGGTTTGGTTTATGTAGCATAATGGGTCTCTATCTCTGAAGAGGTAGTCGGTTTTCGCCAAATGGTTCACAAAGCGAGATTATGTGGATTTTGACTGGGACAGAGATTTGTTAGGCAACATTGGAACTCTCCAACTTTCTCAGTCTTACGAAATTGAGATATTCTCTGATATTCCTTTGTGTATAAGTCGCTATTTGAGGAACATTTGTTGTGCGGTACTGATGGAAAGTTTACAAAATTCTTGACTTCAAAGTTTGCTTTAACAACTGCTGTGGGACTTTCTTTCTTTCTTTTTCTTTCTTTCTTTCTTTCCTTCTTTCTTTCTTTCTTTCTTTCTTTCTTTCTTTTCACTCCTCTTTAAATTCATAATCTTGGTCTTTTTTAGACTTATTTCTGGTGTATTATGCTGGATCCATAAGTGTTCTCTGCCTCTTTTTAATACAATAAAATGAGAGAAAAGAAGTGTCATATCATCTGGGTAAATGGCGTCTTAGCCTTCGATCCTCGGGCCACCGTGTTCGATTCCTAGGCAAATCGACAAAATTTAACTAAAATAACAATGTCAAGGTTAAAAGCTGACTCACATCTCTGCGTGTACGACAAACTGTTTTTACTAGCGCTAACACATCAGATAGCGCAAGCCTGGATGGGCGTATATTACACTTTCAAAAGTACGGTACACCGTTCGATACATGTATACCGTATATTATTTCATATAAGGACATCACATAATTAAATATTTTCAATACGGCGTTTGTATAATGTACTCGAAACAACGTGCTTTGAAGCGCTGTATACCAGAAAAATAAATCATTACTTTAAAGGTCGCCGTAAGCAATGAAGTACAAAATAAAAGGATGCGTTAGGGGCTTAACATGCTCAACTCTCCTATGAATCAGAATACTACCCAATAGCGTGCTGCTACTATATAGCTTCTGCAGCAAAGGTCATGCTTTTTTTAACTTAAAAGGTAGAGTACGATTAAAGTATCATCTCTTCAAGCAACGTCCGACTCGTTGGCTGAATGGTCAGCGTACTGGCCTTCGGTTCAGAGGGCCCCGGGTTCGATTCCCGGCTGGGTCGAGGATTTTAACCTTAATTGGTTAATTCCAATGGCCCGGGGGCTGGGCGTTTGTGATGTCCCCAACATCCCTGCAACTCACATACCAGACATAACACTATCCTCCACCACAATAACACGCAGTTACCTGCACATGGCAGATGCCGCCCACCCTCATCGGAGGGTCTGCCTTCCAAGGGCTGCAATCGGCTAGTAATAGCTACACGAAATTATTATTATCTTCAAGCAACCATGTTGATATAGAAATACACAAACAAACACAAACAAATTACTGTGGCAATTCTTATGCCACAGCCTATGCAACTGAATATTACAACCATAACGTGTAGATAATACTAATAATAAAAAAAAAAAGAAGAGCGAAGAAGGTTGCAAAGTTCGAGAGCGAGAGAATATTGGACAAGGAGAAAGATCGAAGATACGAATCTGATACAAATTAACGTGGTCCTCAGTCGGCCAAAACGAAAAGAAGAAGAAGAAGAAGAATGTCGCTTGGTCTCCCAAGAGGCCTGGTGCATGTCGTTCGAGTTGACCCGTGTAGGCAACCTGTGCTTCTCTGAGGATGGGGCCCTACCTATTACGAATTCTAAATGATGAGAAGACGGCACTTACAGACAGACCCCGAGCCACCGGAATTAATCATTGGAGGTTAAAATCTCCAGCCCGGCCGGGAATCGAACCCGGGAACCATTGGATTAAAGGCCTGCACGCTAAAAATGAAGCCATGGAGCCGAATACATGTAGATCAAAACAGTTACTGGAGCCTATAGCCTATCACCGGTGGCGTGGACAGCACTGAGTCAACGACGTGGAGAAGTAGAAGCCGACTGAGTGGAAGCGACTTGCGCCCTCGTGCACCAGCACTACAGATACGGTGGACAAGGTTTGACACTCGTGACCTTAACGGTTAATTGCATTTGTTCACAGAATGGGTATTTGTTCTGCCCCAAACATTCCTGCAACTTACACACCACACACAATACTACACCCCACCCCCACCCTCATTAACACGCAGCTTCCTTCATATGGCAGGCGCCGCCCACTTTTGTCGGAGGATCCGCTTTACAGGCGCTGAATCAAGCTACTAATAGCCGCACGAAGATGTTATTATTGTCTAGATAAATAAATAAAAAAATAGATAAATAATTGTGATTACGCCACATTTCTCACTACCTCTCGAGTTAAAGAGTTGAAGACTGGATGTCTAAGTAAGCTCGGCTTCTCAGTTGTCAAACTCTTCCCCATACCTCGCCTCGCGGAGATCATGAGCTTAGTTTCTTGATGAGGCACTCTTAATCTTCGGAAGTCGATATCGCCTTGCCTACAAAATTTTATTACCGGATAATGAGACTTCAGAAGCCGAGTTAATGCCAACATAACAAGTAACTTAAGAATATATAACCTTCCCCCACCCCCACTCCGGTGAAGATTAAAACAAAAGAACTACCACTCGAGGGTCCATTAGCAGCATGCGATGAAAAACAAAACTCTAAACACAACTGCGGCTTTAAGTGTAGCATCTCAGAAGACATCAAATACTCAGCTTTAATTACATACTAATAAAGTGGATGTTGCATCCCCATTGTGAAGACTTTAAAGCTGAAGGGCTAATTAAAACTTCCTTTTAATAAGTTGCAACTCCAATGGCAAGGGAAATTAATTTTCAGATATACTTGGCAGGTTATTTCTGTTTACAAGCCATAATTTGCAATATTATCTAACTAAGTACTATTAGCGGGAAGACACTGCAGTCGAACAAAATCACTTCCGGAAGGAGTGTTAATCAATCAATCAATCAATCAATCAATCAATCAATCAATCAATCAATCAATCAATCAATCAATCAATCAATCAATCAATCAATCAATCAATCAATCAATCAATCAATCAATCAATCAATCAATCAATCAATCAATCAATCAAATCACCACTGATCTACATTTAGAGCAATCGGTGAGGTGGCAGATTCCCTATCTGCTTTTTAACTAATGTTGTCTTAAATAATTGAAAATAATTTGGAAATTTATTGAACGTCTCCGTTGGTAAATTATTCCAGTCCCTAGCTTCTCTTTCGATAAAATAATATTTTCCCCAATTTGTCTTCTTGAATTCCAACTTGATGTTCATACTGTGATCTTTCCTACTTTTTAAAACACCACTCAAACGTATTCGTCTATTAATTTCATTCCACGCCATCTCTCCACTGACAGCTCAGAACATACTACTTTTCCAGGTCAAACTGCAAGATTTTCGTAGCGCTACGCTTTTGTCGGAAATCACTCATAACAAATAGAGCGGCTTTTCTTAGGACTTTTTCCACTTCTCGAATCAAATAATCCTGGCGAGGGTCCCATACACTGGAACCATACTTTAGTTGGGGTCTTGCCAGAGACTTACAGTATATTCCCTCACATTTACATTCTTACCACAACCCCTAAATACCCTCATAACCATGTGCAGAGATCTGTACCCTTTATTTACAATACCGTTCATATGATTACCCCAGTGAAGATCTTTCCTTGCATTAACGACTAAGTACTTACAGTGATCTCCATAAGGAACTTTCAACCCATAAACACAGTAATTAAACTTGAGAGGACATTTCCCTATTCCTGAAACTCACAACCAGACTTCATGCTGCGATGACAACTTTGCCTTGAACATTCTGATAGAGACAACACAAGGAATTCAATATTGAACCATTCATTGCATTTTTGGACCTCAGGGAAGGTATTATACAGAGCGGACAGATTGTTACTATTAGAACTCGTAAATACCGTAGCTTTCAGTCCAATAAGAATCTTGACCTATGGTGACCCCTACATAAAATATTTACCACCCAGAGCATGGCAGTGGCGTAAACAATATTGAATGAATACTTCGCTTTCACCTACAACAGAGCAGAGTGGCTTGGCGTGTTAGCGCGCTACGCATATCGAGTCAATCTCTGCATTGGGGAGACGCATGGGTTACACCTAGAGGATTCGATCCCGGGATCCCGGCCACTTTTTAATCCCGTAGTTCGTGGGATTAAGTTTTGCGGATCCCTGGATTTTCGGGATTGACATCATTTTTGTAAAATATTTGCAAAATATACTGTGTGAAGCGAAACTTTCAGTGCGTTTGAATAATCCATTGCAATTGGAAGAGTCCGATTTCGAGCTCATCGATGAAATCATTAAAATCTTGGCTCCAGTCAAATTAACTGTAGAAGCACTCTGTCGCACTGATGCGAATTTATGCACAGCTGATGCTGCAATTAAGTTTACTTTTAAGCAGTTAAATGACAATAGCTCCGAGTTGGCTTCTAAATTCGGATACATTTAGAAAAGCGCATGAAGGATCGCCGAAGAAATGAGTTGAGTGGCGTATTATGCTACTTACAAAATCCTCATAATGACAATGTGGCGTTGGCGTTCGACGATGAAATAAAGCGTACATTTTCAAGTCGGAGCAAAGTCCTGATAAAAAACAGATTGTTTCTTTAATTGAGAGATTAAATGGTAAAAAAAATGACGAAGTGGAAGAACAAAATATGCAAGTCGAGCCTACAAATACAGAAAAAGTGATTTGATGCTCAAAGAACATCTTCAGCTGGAAATAGAAAACAGCATGAAAATGATGTCTCCTGAAGCATTAAATGAAAGTGAATTTTCCAGAATTGTTAAGAAGGAAATGAACATATATGAGTCTTCAAATTTTACTTGGAGCTATAACCTAGAGCAGGCTTACAAGTATTTACTGACGATTCCTCCAATTTCCATCGAACCTGAACGCGCTTTCTCAGCAGCTGCATATACTGTATGTGCAACAAATTGAGAAGCAGGCTTGGTGATGAGACACTGGACGCGTTGTTATTTCTCAGATCATACTTTCGCAATTCAAATTAGAATGTTCCTATTAAATTAGTTTTCTTTATATTTACGAGAAATGTGAAATGTGACTGATTAATGTTATTTTAACCTACTTATTATGTTGTTACATGACAGTCATCTATTTAGTATATGTTCAGAGAGATTGGTGTTAATTTCCAAAGTTTATTTGCATAGTTCGTTACATAAGGATTTTTTAAATTTATGTAAATTTAAAGAGATCTCACTGATTCTTGGAAAAGAATAATTTTAACATGAAGACTGAGTGATTTTAAATCGTTAGTCTGACTCTAAGTATGATTAGTTAGAGTGATTACATTAGCTAGGTGTATACCGTAAAATATGTTGATTTTGTCTAAATTTCGATTTGCTGATTAAACAGCTGATTTCTGTAAGATTTTCTTATTTTTTATTTGTAACCTTCAATCCCGGGATAATCCCGGGATGCTGGGACTGACCAAGTATAATCCCTAAATCTCGGGATTAGAAATAAAGTACGGGATCGAATTCCCTAGTTTGACCCAACCGTCAGCTGTCCCGAGAATGGTTTTTCGTGATTTCCCATTGTAACTTCCTGACAAATACTGGGACAGTTCGAATTAATAGGGTACAGTCAATTACTTCCACAATCTTACACAATTTCATTCCATCATTCATCTTTATTATCTTCTCACCTTAGGTCCAATATACCCGACAAGACCCAACAGTCTGACAACGTCCCCATGTTGCTTGTATCCACCATAAGGAACCCTTAGCCGGATTATAGAAATTCAAGCTTGGCCTTCTGCCTCACAGCGTTCCTCTGAGTGCCCTCAGGAATTCTGAGTCAATTATCAGAATCAGTGAAGAGGAGTATTCGTCGGAAGATGGATTGGATTGGATTGGATTGGATTGGATTGGATTGGATTGGATTGGATTGGATTGGATTGGATTGGATTGGATTGGATTGGATTGGATTGGATTGGATTGGATTGGATTGGATGTCATTTTTGAGGCCTGACAACACGCGTACTCTCCAGAACACGGTGTCGTCACGAATGGAAGAATGAGCTTCGCATTTTGGGGATGGATGAGCGCCACTGAAATTGGAGACTTAGTTCAGGTCTCATCCAGAATGTAGGCTACTCGGAGCAGTAGACTATACGCAGATCCTAGAGGAGTGCATTCTGCCAAACACCGGGCCTTCTATGCAGCGAACAAGATGTCTTCTATCAGCCTCGAGTACGATAGTAGTGTGACACACCAGGAGTTGGCTCAAAGAACACCCAGATGTATCAGCGCTGTACTGACCCACGAAATCCCCTGCCTTCAATCCCGTCGAGCACGTATATGCGTTATGGCTTGGGGTTGGAAGCTTAGTCAGGAACACACCATTGACTCCCTCATCTTAATTCTTGGAGAGCATAAGGAGCCATACTCGCACTTTAGCTCCCTGGTCTTCTCCCTACCTGGGAAACTCAATGAAATTATTAAACCGAGTGAGTTGGCCGTACGGTTAGGCTCGCGTAGCTGTGAGGTTGTATTCGGAAGGTAGTGGGTTCGAGCTCCACTGTCATCAGCACTGAAGATAGCTTTCTGTTGTTCCCATTTTCACACCAGGCAAATGCTGGGGCTATGCCTTAATTAAGACCATGACCACTTCCTTTCCACTCTTATTCTATCATCGCTATAAGACCAGTCTGTGTCGGTACGACGTAAAGCAAATTATTAAAAAGAAAAAGGGATTATTAAAGAACGGGGTGAGGTTTTACATTTAATTCATCCCCTTATTTCTCCGTCATTTCCCTAGACATAAGAAAGCGTCCCTCATATAAGTTATTCACCATTGAACTAAACAAGTTAATTTTAGCACGTCAGTGTTATTTATAATTCGTTAATTGTCCCACGGTAGTTCGTAAGCGTAATAATTCAAGTAATCCGAGTTTCTGCTCTGCGTATTTCTGATAGTAATGTACTTAGGTTTGTACTTGGGCATCTACTTTAAGAGAATATTCATAGAGTTTGTGATGACCACTACCAGATTACGGAATTCCCTTCCAGCTCAGGTCAAAGACAAAAGCTCCTTGTTAAAATTGTCTGTTGATGACAGCTGACTGAATTGTTGTAGTATGAATGTCTGTGTTCCTGAGGATTAGTTAGACATATTTGTAAAAGAATGTAGTAGGTCGTATGTAATAATGTATAGTTATATCTATAAGAAAACATATTTGGCTGTGATTAAAGTTTTTATTATGAATTTCTATTTCGTTCTTACAATTTATTAGGAACAGCAATTGTATACTTTAATTTATTGCAGCATTCTGTCTATTGTGTTTATATTTGCTCCTAAAGAATGTTCTATTCTTTTAATTAAAGTTCAAAATACACCTTACTATTTAACTTTGAAATGAAAATGAAAATCCACAGCCTGTTCTCAGTTTCAACCGGGTCAGGAATGGAATCAATGAAAAACCCATCTAGCGGTGAGGATAGGAATTTTGCCGGCTGCCGAAGTCTGTTTGACTCCTCTGGGCAATGATTAATGACTCACTGATGAAATGAAATGATATTGGAGAGTGTTTCTGGAATGAAAGATGACAGGGAAAACCGGAGTACCCGGAGAAAAATCTGTCCTGCCCTCGCTTTGTCCAGCACAAATCACACATAGACTAACTGGGATTTGAACCACGGAAGCCAGCGGTGTGAGGCCGGCGTGCTATCACCTGAGCCATGGAGGCTACACTATTTAACATTTAATGATCTAATTTTTTTTTTGCTAGGGGCTTTACGTCGCACCGACACAGATAGGTCTTATGGCGACGATGGGAAAGGAAAGGCCTAGGAGTTGGACGAAAGCGGCCGTGGCCTTAATTAAGGTACAGCCCCAGCATTTGCCTGGTGTGAAAATGGGAAACCACGGAAAACCATTTTCAGGGCTTCCGATAGTGGGATTCGAACCTACTATCTCCCGGATGCAAGCTCACAGCCACGCGCCTCTAAGCGCACGGCCAACTCGCCCGGTCTAAATTATTTGAGGGTACTTGATGCTTATACTAAGTTTTTAATTTAACACAAATTATCTTACTTTTAATAATAATTTTGTTTTGGTTTATTTACATTCATTTTAATTCTATTAACTGTATTTTATATTAGATTGTAAACATAATGTGGTTAAGTGTAAGAGAGGGACTCGAGCCCAACTTTACCACTGAAAATAAATAAATAAATAATAAATAAATAAATAAATAAATTCGACAAACTGTGAAAATCATTTTCCTTGAAGGAAAAATTAAATATTCATCATCATCCATTCCTTGTTTTAGTTAACAAATATCTCTTTTTTCTCTTTTAATTTAAAAGAGAACTCCATTTTATTGAAATACTTGAAATATTTTATTCATTGAAATTGAGTAATAAGCAGGAAAATTATTTTTCTCATGGAGTTTCCTTTTCTAATATTCGTTACCAAAATCAGTAAATAAGACATTGTCTTTCTGAAACATCTAATTAAAAAACTCCTACAGTGTTCTTATTCCACTGCATTATGAAAAGAAATGGAACGTGTCTTTATCGGGACCACAGTCGCATGTTTTGACACAGAATAAGTACCACGAGGAAGATGTGATCGAAATATAATATGTAGTCGATACGGGTTTGAAATGTTGCTATTGGCATTTTATTTCCGGTCTCTTACAATACTTCGTTTTACCATTTTCGTTTTATTTTATATTCCTTGCTTAAAATAAAATGAAATGAGCCATAAATCTGAAAAATCATTTTTGCAGAGTAAAATGGTACAAACATATAGTCTCATGCTTTAATGTGAATGTTGAATGGCAAGAGATAAACCAAATATAACATTTTGTCTTTGCGCCCAGAAAAAAACCGCTCTGTGATAATTTTCAGCTTAGAACTCTGGCCAGAAATGTTCTGTCATCTGAGGTTCAGTATTACATGGACTATATCAATGAATTTCCGTTCTGTTATACATGGGCTGCGGGTCAGTATTTCTCCCCTGAACATTGGCACACAACGTTATTGCAAGGCGCAACGATGATATTGACATTTGGACGTCATAGATATTGATTTTAAAATGTCCCATATTCAGACCACATCAGAGAGCGACAGGTTTTTCAGACCGGACGATTGCAGGGGTACAGTATTGGGTGGTCTTTTTCTCACTTCAGCGGTAGCAGTTCACATTCTTTACTCTTCGAGTCTCAGTTGAGTAATTGAGATTTAGGGAATTTTTTATCAACACTCATGAGACGTTCATCCTTAATTCGGAAGCTAGAAGTCACAGTAATATAGAAAATACCGGGCGAGTTGGCCGTGCGCGTAGAGGCGCGCGGCTGTGAGCTTGCATCCGGGAGATAGTAGGTTCGAATCCCACTATCGGCAGCCCTGAAAATGGTTTTCCGTGGTTTCCCATTTTCACACCAGGCAAATGCTGGGGCTGCACCTTAATTAAAGCCACGGCCGCTACCTTCCAAATCCTAGGCCTTTCCTATCCCATCGTCGCCATAAGACCTATCTGTGTCGGTGTGACGTAAAACCCCTAGCAAAAAAAAGTAATATAGAAAATATAGTTTTAAGAGCACTGAATGAACCGTCCGACAATTCGTAAAAATAAAAGTTCAGAGAATGTAAAATAGAAACACGGAGTCAGTCGTGAGGTCACTAAATTCACCGCCTGAAATTTGTGTAGCTGTGCACAAAGAAAACAGATGATTCTAAAATGCGGCCACTTTCTGCATCTGTTGACTTTGAACTGCTGGAAAAGTATGGGGAATGATTAGAATAGAATAATAAACAAAGGAAAATGTTTAACTATGAAATGTAAATGGTATCAAAAGGGGCCCTCACAATGTGTATGAATTTTAAACAAGACAATCATCATACTATAAATCTCGATAAGAATTTCGAAGTTAATTCGCGTTTAAATGTTCAATTTCCCTCCCTAAATAAGTTCAAGTGTTAAATCAAAATTCCCTTGTAAACATAAGACTACTTTTTCACAAAAATTGTAGCATGGATTCAGAAAACTTCTATATTCTACTTAGTTTCGATCTGATAATAGCTTTGAGGTAATACGTAAACCTGAACATTCTCTGGAATAGCGAGTAGTTTAGATTTCTTTCCGAGTGCGGAAGCTAACGTGTGAATTACAGTGGCTGCCGCGATAAGATTAGCCTCATAAAAACTATGACCACCACGGAGAGTTTATGAACACATTTCGCGGTCTGCTGATCAACTGAATATACGAACCGAGAAATTTTCTTCATTAAAACAAGCACTTTTTTTATACTTCTTGTGAGCCGAAAACGTAGCAGCATGTAACAGAAATACGTAGGTCCTGTTCGAATGTAATGTTATTTATAAGCACTGAATTATATATTTCAAGTCCACCTGGTGGCCATGATCGTTAAGGCGTTGAAGTCTAAAGGGTATGGCACCATGATCAGCCGGTTCGAGTCCCGTTGGTCGGAAAAAATTCACCATCAGAATGTTGGTAGGGGAGGTGGTGATATACAATTCCTAATCAGTAGAATGCATGCCCAAAGCCTGGATTAAATTCCTAACCTCTCCGCAGTGCTCATATGGAGTGAGAGCATATGACGCTGTTGATGGTGATTCATCCGTCGGATGGGGACGTTAAGCCTTGAGCAGACCCCTTGGTGCTATTCGAAAGGAGTAGGTTATGTGGCACCACCGGATTTCACCCTCTCCCTTCCTCTTATCATATATCATGTAATTCATTTCACCTCGTTAACTCCTCTGCTGAGGTTGACGTCAGGAAGGGCATCCGGTCATAAAAACCCGCCACGACAGATTCATCTCACCTCATACTCGACCCCGTAGAGAAACAGGACAAGGTTTGAACATACAAACTGAATTATACATTTCGAAAAATTCGTGTCTTTAGGTTGATGGAATGAGGAAAGCAATGGGAAACTATCTCACACCTCAATACCTAGTACGCCTCTTCAGTGATGCCTAGAACATCTATGGCAGCTAATGGTCAGGCTGTTGAGAATCCAACCAGCCTTCGGGCTGAGGACTGAACACGTGTTGACGGAAACTGTTGAGTGACATGATTACTGGTGTGATTACTGATTAAGGGAAAAAGAACACAGCGCAACCGTCTTCTCTTAATTAATCGGTAGGGAAAAAGAAAAAGCCAACACCTTCAAAAATGAAGGTATCGGGAATGTTTTCCTTTTTTACAATTTATATACATCTGGCAAATGTACCCGTGCTTCGCTACGATATTCTACATTGTGTACGGATTTCCACGTCAATTACTGTACACGCATTGAGTAAGATTATATGAAATCCGAGAAACACAACGGGGAAGATACCAGACGTTGTTTTCTATTTAAGGTGCGCGTTGTGGAGTTCTGATGATAATAACAGGCCACGTTTCCTACTGCCATTCATAATCGAGTTTGGGAGCATCTGCTGTAACAGTAGGCTTACTTGCCTACTACCATTCACAGTGGAGATTTGGAGTTTTCATTGTCAGGACAGACCCCTTTTCCTAATGCCTGTCACAATCGAAAAATCAGCTCTATATAACGTATAAGGGATCGAGATACGACGAAAAGTCATAGGACCAAGGTTGCAGGTCTCTCCAAATTGAGCGGCGATTGTGCTATCTGTGTTGTGATACGATTTACCGCTTAGCCACCAATTGCCCCGAAACGAAGGTCTGCAACATAATTAAAATTACCTCCATATTTCGATATTTTTCCTCAAAAGAGAGAGAGTCCAGTTTTTGGCATTAGCACTCGCATACAAGAAAGACAAGAAATTAAAGCAGAAAACCGAAGTAGAAGAGAAATACAGTAAAAATAGCAAATGTCATAAAAACAATTTACGGTATGAAATAATGGGCTACACTCCGCGGTACTGTTGAAATATTACCCCATCATTAGTGCTATTCGAAGACGATTAAAACCTACAACGGTATTCCGCAAAAAACCCGCAGAATGACAGCTTGACGTCTCTCTCGCCCTCTACCCTACGAACAACCACGAGTTTACATGAATGATGACGGAAATTGCATTACATTACTTCCCTGCTGGCAAGCAGCCAGAGACGTTGGAATGGTAACCGGTAGCTTTGTTGTCGGTCTGCGCGGGTGTCCGTTACGCGATGCGGAGCGTGAAACCTGCAGAAAAGTAATTTTCTCCGTCAGTTCAAGAGTAAGCGAAATTATATTCATAAAAATTGTTAAAAATGAAGGAACGTTTCACATATAGTCTATGGATTTTACAGAAAATCAATAGTATAAGAGAAAATTCCAAAACATACAAACCCACACTCTCTTCAGTGATTTGTAAGTCATATGTATATCTACACCAGCTCCTAGATGCGTATATCCTAATATGAAGTTTGGTCGAGATTTATCCTGCAATTTCTCGGTGATGGTGAAATCGACGAACAATCGAAGAGAAACGGAAGCTAAAAACCACTGACACGGTCTTGAGTTGACCTAAAACGGTTACATATTTGAAAAATTGGCAAAATAAACGAAATTACAGACAGCGAAACCCCTCAAACTTTATTTATATAGATTATTTAACATTTCTACTCAATAGTTTAAATTATTCATTTTTCCCTTGTGGCAATACATTGAAATACAATGAAATTTAAAATTCTCAGCCTGTTTCCAGTCACTCGACCGGGTCAGGAACGTAATGAATGACTCCCCCATCTAGTGGTGAGGATAGGAATGGTGCCAGATACCAAAGCCTGTCGCACTCCTCTGCAGCAATGGTTAATGACTGACAGATGAAGTGAAATACTGGAGAGTGTTGCTGGAATGAAAGATGACAGGGAGATCCGCCTCCATTTTGTCCACCACAAATCTCGCATGGAATGACCGGGATTTGAACCACGGAACCCATCGGTGAGAGTCCGGCGCACTGCCGCCTGAACCATGGAGGCTCCCTACTGATCAATCCAAAAAATCCACAGCCTGTTTCCAGTAATTCAACCGGGTCAAGAAAGGAATGAATGAAGTTCCCATGTAGCGGCGAGGATCGGAATTGTGTCGGCTACCGAAGCCTGTCACACTCTTCTGGGGCAATTATTAATGAATGACAGATGAAATGAAATTATATTTGAGAGTGTTGCTAGAATGAATTATGCCAGGCAAAGCCGGGGTATCCTTAGAAAAACCTGTCCCGCCTCCGCTTTGTCCAGCACAAATCTCACATGGTGCGACCGGGATTTGAACCATGGAACCCAGCGGTCAGAGGCCGGCGTGCTACCGTCTGAACCATGGAGGCTCCCTACTGATCAATAATTCATGAAAATAAAGATACAGAAATGACTTACTTCAAATTTTTACAATGCATTTTCAGGGTTATCTCCCAGATCGCACTGAGATGCCTATGTCTCTATCTTGGTAACAGGGTACTTAAGGGATACAATTATACCGTATAATAAAACATAAAGCCCATTCATACCGCATTGTAGAACCTTCCTCTAAATAATTACAGAATAATACTGCATAATTATCTGAGATACGTTTTCTAGAAATTTATGCGCCCAGTCATTTTTTTTTCTAGTCCACCAGCTCTCTATTTCCTCAGTAGTCTCCTGTGATTAACTTTTTTTCTTTTCGTCGCCATAAGACCTATCTGTGTCGGTGCGACGTAAAGCTCCTAGCAAAAAAAAAAAACTCTTGTTTTCTTTCTACCCTGACGTGGCGTAGAATGTCTTACATTTTCTGGACATTGATACCCTTCCCCTTCTTTTACCTACTTTCTAAATGTTATATTCTGATTGCAATTAAGACGGTATGATTATTTAGTTATACTTCCCATTAAAACCGTAATCACACCATCTCTCAAAATCTCTAAACGTCATGCAGGTATCCATGAGGTCCTGTTGTTTGAAGTGAACACTGAGTTTAAATGCTTTGCTTCACTGACTAACGTTTCAGTTATGAAATTTTCCCCCGAAAGGAAGTGACATCCACGACTTAAGCGTCGAGTCGAGCATTGTATCCGTGTTTTCACAATCCGTCTTACTGCGTATCATCATTCTGGAGTGAGTTTATTTCCTCAGATTATTGAAATTATTTTCCCGTTTGGAAATTTCCTCATGGTTCTGTGTAATGTGCACGCTCATTCATTGATCCCATATTTTGGATAATGTCCTTGATATTAACACCCATATACAGTACCACGATTGGCCTGTAAAACTCGGTTAATACTTGACGAATTTTAAAAATATTGTTATAGTATGCTAAATTTAATACGGTTGTTTTGGTATATTTATTCTGTATCCTAGGAAACTGTTTAACAATAGAGTTTATTATAGAAAATGTTCTTCTAAAGATGAGGTTAACAGATGCGGTATAAATAATGGCAAACTAAGAAGGCGTAAATATTTGTCCAATAGGATGGTGGACGTTTGTTCAGCTTCTTGGCTGAATGATCAGCATCGTGACTTTTCGTTCAGTGAGCCACGAGTTCGATTCCTGGTCGGACTGAGAATTTTAGTTGTATATTGTTAACTTTTCTCTGGATTGGTGACTGGATGTTTTTATTCGTCTTAGTACACTTCTCTTTATCTACATACAATACATACACGTAAAACCACCATCCACCACAGTAGAACGCAATAATGAATATAGTCCTCCACATAGGGTTGGTGTCTGAAAGGGCATCCGGCTATAAAACTAGGTCAAAACCATACCAAGTAACGACGTCTAATAAATTGGAAAAAGTCAGGAAGAAGAAAAAGAATTACATTGTTAAGAAGGAATCCATACTTTCCAGTGTTAACTTAGTCAATGTAACTTAAACGATTTTTAGTTTACCGAATAAACTAGTTCAAAACATATATAACACTATAACACACCTGTAAAAAATACACACTGTTAAACAAAGAATAACATGTTTCTTTCCACAAGAACATCCTCAGACTCTATCAAATCACTTTAATCATGTGTATGTATGCACAATACTGTAACCGCTGTGTAAATTAGTTAATGCTTATGAATTGGTGATGATCTGAACAAATAATCACAGAAGTTGTCCTCTACTGTCACTTTAGTAAATTTTGGACATTTTTCTATACTTTTCTCTGCTGCTGTTGACCACACATAGCCTAGACACAGTTTTTGAAGGTACGGACGACAACAGCTAAGATATGTACGCAAAAATTTTCATAATTTACTAATGCATTCATTATTTGTTCATAGCATCAACAATTCGTTACCATTGATTAGTTTACACAACGCAAGCAATGCGGTATTTTACATATGATTTAAAGTGATTTTATAGAATCTGAGCATGTTCTTATAGAACGAAACACATCATTCTTTGTTTGAAAGCGCGTATTTCATACTGGTATGTTACAGTGCTGTATATTATATTTTGAATTTATGTGTTCGATATACAGAATCTTTTAAGTTATAAGAATAAATGATAAACATTTCACCTATAGGAATAAAACCATTGTAAATATCAGAAGAATGACAGAGGAAGGCATCGCCAACTCATTTCGATAAGACATTCCCAACATAAGGCACCAGGAAATTTCCTACTTAAGTCTAGCTTAGGAACTGGTACGTTAGGAACATGATGCCCAGTTTCTACTCCGTGATCTAGCGGTGCCATCAAATTGCCCTTAAGATGTTTAGGAAACTCAAACGTTCACCCGTCATGATCCGGTGGAGACTCACTCCCTGTACGGTCCGCGTTCAACAGATATAGGATCATATCCGAATACTGCTTCATGCGGCGGGAGGATTTGATGCGGGGGCGACAGTGAGATTCACCGTCAAGCCGAGCCTTAAAGGTCCAGAAGCACTATTACAGTATCTCATAGATACTATAGTCAGCCTCTGGAACGCGCGTCGACAGCGAGTTCTGGCACGAAACGGCGAGTTCCACCGACCAAGGAACTACTCTCGCTAGAGATGGCTGAAAAATAACGTAGCAGTTACTTTGTCCCAGTTACATGTCTGTCACTGTTACAAATGTAACGAGGACGAGAAATAACAGGTTATCGAGTAACGACAACAGAAAAACATACTAGTGAAAACAGTAACTGGGAAGTGGGGACTAGTCACTAGTAGCAGCTTGCACACTAGTAGCACCTTACAGACACAGAATGTGACCTTCAGATAGTACGCATGTCTTCCAAGTGAGAGCGGTTTCGTAGGAGACTGCTTTCAGTTTCTGCTGTCATCTGGTAGTGGTAACTAAAGTGTAAATTGTTATCACACATTCAACTGTTCGTGCAAGGCTACCTACATTATAATATTATAAGTTTCACCCGTATAATTTTTCTTGTACCATAAATAAATTATTATGTTAACTTTCCATACTGAACTGATATTATAGAATGAACGTAGATAAAATGCATTTTGTAATACTATTTCACTTTGACATCATTATAATTGAATAAACCTGACCCCGCCGGGAATCGAGCCCGGGACCGCCAGGTGACAGGCGGGCGCGTTGCCCCCTACACCGTGGAACACAATGAGCACAATTGTTTGAATATTCATAACAAGTACAATAAACATTTCAGACTGTCATGAATGAAACGAACGTGATAACGTCTCTTCACCCACTTAAGTTTTTATTAATTCATTTCACACAATCCATTATAACAAAATAACACATTATCGGTTCTTCATTTTACTTAAACGGTCCTCTTGTACCGGTTTGTGCAAGGTTTGGCAGACAGATCATCATGTTTTCTTGTCTTCCATCCTTAACTGGGGCATTGTCAAACTCGCTCCTCTAGATTTCAGAAAAAGATGCTATGTTGTCTTCTCATTTCATCCCCTGTCTGCCTCTTGATAACTTTATAGCAAATTGGAATGCGTGTTTTGCTGTTCAACAGTGTGTGTAGTGATGCGTGCGCGCATGTGTGAGTGAATGAATGGCAATTTGCAATACAGCTGTAAGGGGACAAGCTTGAAGCCATGACCAGGCTGTGACCAGTAAAAGGTGAGTAACGTTGGACGTTAAACGGGGACAAGCTTGAAGCCGTGACCAGGCTGTGACCGCACAGAACACCAATGTGTGACCGGTAAAAGGTGAGTAACGGTGGACGTTATTTTTCACTGATACTTTTCACAATTACTTTATTGTAGCAGTGACAGATGTAGCAGTTACACAAAAATAACCGTTTGTCACACCTCTAACTCTCGCCGCCCAACTACCCCCCCCCCCCCCAACTCACACCAATACACCCCATTTGGTACCTTCTTCCCTGTTCCTCCGTTGGTGGATACTCGTTGTCTCGTACCGAACTGTGGGCCGACGTACGTCGCGACTTGTTGGTGAATCTCTTCGTGTGGTTGGTCGTCACGCTTTGTTCGGGGCGTGGTTGGGGCCCCACAACTACACCAGCTAACCATCACAGATGGAGCTCTGATAGTTAAGTTTATCGTTATACTATGTGTATGAACGTACAATGTTGTAAAAATAAAAGATTATCAAATAGCATATTGTTGTTACATTTATTATATGTAAATTTTAATCGTGTCAGGTCTAGACTTAAGGTAGTTCCTACTGTAAGAAGAATGGATTCATTTCCAATACCTGTTTGGTTTCAAATATTAACAATACATCGGATGATAGAATATGCAAGTGACATATTACATCATGGTTCCACGACCAATTTTGGGACATGACACGATTATGCTCTTACATATTTTACGTTGAACTTCCGTTAGTAATTTTAGTAGGAGGAAATCTCAGGCACATGTAATGTGAATGACAGCAGTGAAGCCAAAATATCTAACCGGCACATACAACTATGAGGTTCATGGTGGTGATGAACCTGATCATCACAGATGAGGCTCTGTTAGTTCAGTTCATCACTAAACTGTGTGTTCAAATGTTACAATGTTCATGAATTAAGTGCACTTGTCCTCACCAAAGTGCAGCATCAGCCAGGCAGCACTTGCTGATAACAGCACGGCAACCTACTTGAGAGTGAGATACTTCCGATTAGGTTTGAGAGACATGTTGCGACATGCGTCGAGACATGTGGACGAACACAAATCTTCCTCCACCGATGTAGATTAAAACATGCTGTACATCAAATGGATATTAAGTGTTGTAATTAATGTGCCAGGCGAGCAGCACTTTCCCATCTAAGCCGTTCAGTGTGACACTTTAAAATGAGGGGATATATGTGTAATACCAGAAAGAAAAGGGTAACTCTGCCTGAACTTAGACTCATCTAGCTTCCTCTTGTCTCTGGTCTACAAAGTACGGCAGTAACCACTTCCTCATGCACCGGGCGAGTTGGCCGTGCGGCTGTGAACTTGCATCCGGGAGATAGCGGGTTCCAATCCCACTGTCGGCCACCCTGAAGATGGTTTTCCGCATTTTCCCATTTTTACACCAGGCAAGTGCTGGGGCTGTACCTTAATTAATGCCACGGCAGCTTCCTTCCAACTCCTAGGCCTTTCCTATCCCATCGTCACCATAAGACGTATCTGTGTCGGTGCGACGTAAAGCCACTAATAAAAAAAAGTTCCTCGTGCATTCGTGTGTATGTGAAACGAGTTCAACAAATTCTGTGACGTCATTAATGGCATTATACTGCAGATATATGGTGAGGGCATAAAAATAGCCAGGGAGATTTCTATTCGAATGATAAATGCCGGAGAGTGCCATTACCCAAGCACTTTTCAGACATAAACAAGCCAGATATCTACTTGGACACGATTAATACCCTTGCTCCCTTTCTGTAGTTAGCTGAGTATTCTGTTTCTTTCCATGCTGTCTCTGGATTCAATTTGAGACATGAATGTAAGTGAAAACAGTCCAAGATAAGTCTGTGGTCTCCGACAATCCCTCAAGGCTCAAAGGGTGAGTGTATCGTAAGGGAGTTAATGTTGCCAGATATTGTACAAAAAAGTAAAATAAACAAACGATCACCTATTAGCCGTAGAATCGAATATTTGTGTCCCAAATAGTGATGTAAAGTCGAACAGAAATTTCCGCCATGAATATGTTTAGAATTTGTTTTACATCGCACAGACACAGATAGTTTTTATGGCGACGATAGGATAGGAAAGGGCTAGAAGTGGGAAGGAATCGGCCGTGGCCTTGATTAAGGTACAGGCGAATTTACCAAATATTTTACACTACCAGAGTAGTGAGGTGAATCCAAGTATTATGTCTTTTCTTTTTCAGGATGAAAGTTTTTCAATGTAATAACTGTCATCACGTGCAGTTTGCGAAATAAGTCAATAAATTGGGGCCGATGACCTTCGATGTTAGGCCCTTTAAAACAACAAGCATCATCATCAGCAGTCAATAAATTGCTCTTCATTGCAATTTCAATAGGAAACAGTTTTCATAACTTTTTATTGTAGTTAGTCCAGTTATGCCCATGGAATTTAAGTGTAACTTCCCAGTCCTATTGTGGAGCCTATAATTTGTATCTATGAATGAGCCGTCCCCCTTTACCTTAATTTGCATGCCCCGTTCAAGCCCTGTGTTCATTTGGTGCGCCTATATATATATTTTTAAATGTTATTGATTAAAATGTCCGACTCGTTGGCTGAACGGTCAGCGTACTGGCCTTCGATTCAGAGGGTCCCGGGTTCGATTCCCGGCCTGGTCGGGGATTTTAACCTTAATTGGTTAATTCCAATGGCACGGGGGCTGGGTGTATGTGTTGACTTCATCATCATTTCGTCCTCATCACGACGCGCATGTTACCTACGGGTGTCAAATAGAAAGACCTGGCGAGCCGAACCCGTCCTGGGATATCCCGGCACTAAAAGCCATACGACATTTCATTTTTCATTGTTTAAAATTTTTAACATCTTTTACGAACTGATCACCCCTGAGATTAAGGCTAGTCTGGGACTCAGGAGGTGAGCGGGTGCAGTATAGACATCGGAAAGAGACGAGTGTGGTTTAATTTTCTTTGTCACGACGTTATCTATCACAAAACACCAGAAATGAAATGTCAATTTCTTTTTTAATGCCGTATTGAATATTATTTTATTGAAATTTGGCAAATACCATTAATAATGGACATTATAAATGTTCCAGGTGTTTACTCATTCAGAACAAATGTTTCAGGTTCCCTATGGGAATCAACATGTATATCACATACCATTAAGGTAGACTCAGGACAATAAAAGCAGAAACCGCATAGCGTACATTTGAGATTGCTGAGTGGATTGGAACATGTACTTGGGCCATCAGTGTCGAAAGATGACCACCGAGATAAGGTAGACCTTCGGCAGTTGGCGTTGTGACGAAATAACCGACATGGCAGTCTCTCCTCTGCCCCAAACCTTATCTTTTTTCTAAACGTTACTGAAAGAACATTAAAAAAGGAACTTTAACAAAATTTTCTGCGAGTTCCTCTACGGTTTGTTAAAATTACTCTATACTTATTTACATTCAGTTCACGAGGCGGGATGAACCCATGTCACTTAACCTAGTTTCTTCAACGTCTGTGTACCAACCGACATTTTTCCGAGGCACACACACACACACATTAATGTTTGAAGAACTAGTGGTAATATTTACAAGTTACACACGGAATCCCATCTGCGTGTAATTTTCATTTGTCAACATTGCATTTACTTTGAGAAGAGAGGCGCTCCAGACAAAATGAATATTTTATACCAGAGCAGATGTATAGGGGGAGAGAATAACATTTTAAAACCCGAAATGTTCCCTGCTCTATGCATATGTTATCTAGAGATTTATCAGTTCTTGAATGTGATTCTACTGAGTTTCATTTATGTTCATAGTCCCTCTATTTTGCTTGACAAGCGTACCGTATTTCAAACAGGAGGGAAATAAAGAAAGTAAATATTATTTTGACTAAATATTTTTGAATAATTCATAAATCATCAATGATAGGCATTTAGGATGGTCTCCCATGTGGCAGATTCCCTATCAGTTGTTTACCTAGCTTTTTAAAAAATATTTTCAACGAACATGGAAAATTATCAAACGTTTCCCTTGATAATGTATTCCAATCCCTTCTTCTTCGTCCTAAAAATCAAAATTTGTCCCAATGGGTCCTCTCGAATTCTAACTTGTATTTTCATAATTATTATGATCTTTCCTGCGTTTAAAAGCTCCGCTCAAGCTTATACTTCCACTTATGTCATTCCACGCCAACTCACCACTGACAGCTTGAAACATACCACGTAGTTGATCATGTCGTCTCCTTACTTCCAAGTCTTCTCAGCCCAAAGTTAGCAACATTTTAGTAACACTACTCCTTTGTCAGAAATCACCCAGAACAAATCGCGCTGCTTTTCTGAATTATTTCCATTTCTCGTATCAAGTAGTCCTGGTGAGGGTCCCATACACTGGAGCCTTACTGTAACTACGATCTTACCAGACAATTATCCGCCCTCCCCTTTACATCCTTACTACAATCCCTAAGTACTGTCACAACCATGTTGAAGAGATCTGTAACCTTTCTTAACTACATCGTTAAAATTATTACCCTAATGAAAAATGAAATGACTTTTAGTGCCGGGACTGTCCGAGGACAAGTTCGGCTCGCCAGATGCAGGTCTTTTAATTTGACTCCCGTAGGCGACCTGCGCGTCGTGATGAGGATGAAATGATGATGAATACGACACATACACCCAGCCCCCGTGTCAGCGAAATTAACCAATCATGGTTGAAATTCCCGACCCTGCCGGGAATCGAACCCGGGACCTCTGTGACCAAATACCAGCACGCTAACCATTTAGCCATGGAACCGGACATTACCCTAATGAACACCTAGGTATTGACTTTCTTCCCCATGAAGTAATATCACCCCATCAACACAATAATTAAATCTGAGGGAACTTTTCGTCTTACAACTTACAACTCGACTTAGCACCCCATTTACATTCATCCATCTCACTACATTGTTTAAGTCCCCCTTCAGTCGTGCAACTCATTTACTACTCTGTACAGAATAACAATATCCACAAATATCCTTATCTATGATTCCAGATCTTTACTCACCGAGCTCGATAGCTGCAGTCGCTTAAGTGCGGCCAGTATCCAGTATTCGGAAGATACTGGGTTCGAGCCCCACCGTCGGCAGCCCTGAAGATGGTTTTCCGTGGTTTCCCATTTTCACACCAGGAAAATGCTGGGGCTGTACCTTAAAGAAGGCCACGGCCGCTTCCTTCCCACTTCTAGCCCTTTCCTGTCCCATCGTTGCCATAAGACCTAACTGTGCCGGTGCGACGTAAAGCAACTTGCAAAGAAAAGATCTTTACTCTAATTCTCTGAGTTCTATTTTCTAAAATATTACCGTGCCATGAATTTCTATCAGAGACAACCTGCATGTTAGTATTTCTTTATGGATCTAGTAATTTTGCATCTACCTTTTGGCACACGACAGAGTGAAGTGTAACTTTCACGAAAGTTCCAGTCTCATTTATGGCTGGAAGAATAGTCGCCGTCTCATTCCGCGGTTGAGAAACCTCCGTCCGCGGTTCGGGCTGACATTCGTGGAGCTCTTCAGAAGGGACGTCAACGAAGTCAGAGAGCTATGGTGATCGCCTTCATTCGGACCAGATAAGGCACCAAAAGGCGAAGAACTCTTCCCCACTGATCCACAGAAGGAGCTACTTAAGTCTCAGGGGCGTAACGCTAGGGCCTACAGAGCTTGCAGTGCAGGGGTTCCCGGGCCTTTAAGGGGCCCCACAGGCGCCTCGTAAAAAAATATGTGTATCTAGTCTAATGACATTCTGCACCGAGATGGTCAGAAGATCAGTTCGCGCGAAATAGCTTGTTTTTACAATTTGTACGTAGAGGAATTGCCATGGCCCGCGTCTGTGGTGTAGTGGTTAGCGTGATTAGCAGCCACCCTCGGAGGCCTGGGTTCGATTCCCGGATCTGCCACGAAATTTGAAAAGTGGTACGAGGGCTGGAACGGGGTTTACTCAGCCTCGGGAGGTCAACTGAGTAGAGGTGGGCTCGATTCCCACCTCAGCCATCCGGGAAGTGGTTTCCCGTGGCTTCTCACTTCTCCTCCATGCAAATGCCGGGATGGAACTTAACTTAAGGCCACGGCCACTTCCTTCCCTCTTCCTTGTCTATCCCTTCCAATGTCCCCCCCCTGCAAGACCCCCCACTCAGCATAGCATGTGAGGCCGCCTGGGCGGGGTACTGATCATCCTACCCAGTTTTATCCCTCCACCCTAAGTCTCACACACCAGGACGATGCCCTTGAGGCGGCAGAGGTGGGATCCCTCGCTAAGTCTGACGGAAAAACCGACCCTGGAGGGTAAACGGATTAAGGAGAAGAAGAAGAAGAAGAAGAAGAAAAATGATACTTTCTTAATGTGTAGTGTACCTGAGATCGTATTGTGCGCAACGTTTGCTTATCATTTTAGCCTAAGATTTTTCACACATTTCTTCGACAAAAGTGTATAATTCCAACAATAACTTGGTGTGGTTACAATCAATCAACTCAGTTTCGAGCAATCTCCCTTTGCGCGAAGGTAGGATTGATACATTTCAAACATTATTTGAACAGTTTTCTATTTAATATTTTCCATTCTTTTTCTGGGTTGTAATCGGATAAGTTGTTGTAACTAAGACTTGCGTATCGGTAACAGAGTGTAGTATTCTAGTTACTGAAAAAGGAAACCAATTTCAAGCACCTACGAATATCTAAGTGGTGTACGGTGGAAGTTAAGCCACCGGGGCAGACAAATCTCCTTTTTAACAATTGCCTTAACGTCGCACCGACACAGACAGGTCTTACGGCGACGGTGGGACAGGAAAGGGGTAGGAATTTTTTTGCTAGTTGCTTTACGTCGCACCGACACAGATAGGTCTTATGGCGACGATGGGACAGGAAACGGCTAGGACTGGGAAGGAAGCGGCCGTGGCCTTAATTAAGGTACAGCCCCAGCATTTGCCTGGTGTGAAAATGGAAAACCACGGAAAACCATTTTCAGGGCTGCCGACAGTGGGGTTCGAACCTACTATCTCCCGAATACTGGATACTGGCCGCACTTAAGTGACTACAGCTATCGAGCTCGGTACCTAGGAGTTTGAAGGAATCGGCCGTGGCCTTCATTAAGGTCCAACCCCAGAATTTGCCTGGTGTGAAAATGGGAAACCACGGAAAGCCATCTTCAGGGACGCCAACAGTGGGTCCCGAACGCACTATCTCTCGAATGCCAGCTCATAGCTGCGCGCCCCTAACCGCACGGACAACTCGCTCGGTGGTAGACAAATAAAACCTATTAAACTATGTTTTAATAAGATTACAGTAATGAATAATCCCTTTGTTCATATAATTTGACATTATATTGCATTAGTTCTAATTGCTTAGTTATTCATGGGCTTTACGCTTTGTTTGAGGGGACACGAATTTTTATTTTGGCAGTTAGGCCCGTGTCACATTTGTTTCGCCCCAGTTAAGTCTGTGACATTATGAAAGCTGCTCAGGTATTGTTAGTACCGAGCAATTATATTCGAGCACGACCAGTGCATCTGAGTGTTATAAAAGTTGCTGCTCATGGTGTCAATCGTGCTGTAATAGCTCTTTATGGCCCAGTGAGGAAGCAATGCCAAACTACCTAATTTCGCATTTATCTAGTTCACCTCGCCAAGAATGGTTTCTGCTATTTCCCTCTGGTGATCCTGTTGGAGGATTCCATCAACTTCCAGGTTGATGACATAAAATGGCTGGTCTAGCGTGGAATTTCAGAGCAGGATGACAGAACAGTAGCAGCTTCAGCGAGCAGAGATTAGCAGAGACGGAGGAAGTACAAGTACTGTGTTTCGGGTTGCCTACACTGGGAACCGAGGTGTTGTTAGTTCACGAGTAACCCTGCTACCAGTTGTAAGTCTAACGGGACGTAAGGCTGCGAGTTCACGCTGTAATTCCACAAGTATGGGAGTCTGATGCAGATGACACTGGTATTCCTTGCTCCTGGTATACTCGATAGGCGTACCAAGCATGCAGTAATGTAGCCGTGCTTTCAATTGTAACGGAAGGTCAGTGCGTTCAATGTTTAAAATGTGACAAAATGGGAGACAATCATGTGAGGAAAAGCCAAGATAGTGGATGTTTTGACATGAAAATTATGCGATAGTTTATATTCAATTACGAATATGGATAAGATTCGAAAACTGGCACGTGAAAAACCTTTGATGCCGTAATCCATACTTCAGACGGAAAGAATACGAAATGTGCAAGCAGCAAACCAACTCATATTTATGACTTACGAAATGATTAAGATGACAGTGCATTTTCACAGAAAATACCTAGAAGATCCCACATCTCATCAAATTCAGGATGCGAAACCGTTTCGAGAAACAGGTGACATTCATTACTAAAGCCCGGATTTTCATGCAGTAATAGGTTAGATTGCAAACTAATTTGGTTAGTAGGAAATGCCGGCCACCCGCTGTTCCATAATGTAGAAAGAGTAACATAAAATATAGGGGTTCTGATGGGCCGTAACCCTAATGTTTATGCAAACCCCATAGCATAATCGTTGTGAAGGTAGACTATACTTGCTTCTCGCTTCAGTAAGTTTGCATTCTAACCTATTAGTGCATACAATTCCGGGCTCTATTCATTACCTACAGATATATTCGTTATCTTAGTTCTCTATTTCCACACCTGAACATTGGTAACATTAGAGTAGTAGACCATACTTCTTGGTTTATTTCCATCCTCTTCACTGTTCCTATAGAGGACAGATTCAACCTGTGTACAATATGGTAGTAGAAAGCTAACGTTCGTCATTATAAAGAATGAATTGTTCTAAGGTAGAAGTTTTGATCTTCGATGCCAGATTCCTCTTTCGATCTCTTCCAGCGTGTCCCTATGGCTTCGAACCTCTAAGGCGTGCCTTTCAGATCAATCCTGTGCTCATATTTAACAGCACTGGCCATCATTGTAGAGTTCATGCATAATCCAACATGAATCCTCATTCCTGGCTTCATGCTGTACATAATTTGAAGATGCGTAACTGAATGTAATCCTCCTTAAACTGTGGGCTAAAGGAACCTGTGCCTGAGGACATGTAAACGAAGTAATTTTGCAGTCTGACAAGAGAGTATAATTTATGCTGGCCAGGCTCTCACATCATGTCGAGAAAGTTAGCGAGGTAATGTGCCCTGACATTACACCATCTCGACACTCAGTCGTGCCGAGCATACATACGGCGTGCTACACGTAATTAACAGGCCGAGTGGACACGCAGAAAAGATAATGTCCGTGTTTTAACATCGTGATTAATGTCTCATTGTCATAATGATAAAACTACCATACCAATTGTGATCACGATCTCCAATATGGGACAGCCGTTTAACCTATACCTTTGGACATAGAAAAACGGGGTGTATTAAATATTTGTTTCTGCAGGAATGAAAGTGAATACTAAAAGGAAAATTATTATGACAAATACATTATTCCTTAATAATATGTCTACATATTTAGAAATGATATAAACCCATGCCATTATACATAATTAATTATTCAAAATGGCCGTGTATCATAGCCACGATTTTACCGTTTCTCTGATAATTTCCAAACGCATGAATATGTTTTATCATTACTTTTTATCATGATTAGTATTGTTATAGCTACAGTATTTACTAGAATCGCCGGCCCCCGTGGTGTAGGGATAGCGTGCCTGCCTCTTACTCGGAGGCCCCGGGTTCGATTCCCAGCCAGGTCAGGGATTTTTACCTGGACCTGAGGTCTGGTTCGAGGTCCACTCAGCCTACGTGATTAGAATTGAGGAGCTATCTGACGGTGAGATAGCGGCCCCAATCTAGAAAGCCAAGAATAACGGCCGAGATTCGTCGTGCTGACCACATGACACCTCGTAATCTGCAGGCCTTCAGGCTGAGCAGCGGTCGCTTGGTAGGCCAAGGCCCTTCAAGGGCTGTAGTGCCATGGGGTTTGGTTTAGATTTTATTTTCTAGAATCAGTGAAGTCCATACAGTATAAATATTTTTTTTAATGAAGTTATGTACAAGTACTCAATTTTCTCAATTTTTCATTTGAAAATATTTTTTAAAGTTAACCTTTAAAGCTAGCTCAAAAATTCCATCATATCTTCTTCTTTATGAAATATACATGCATGCGAAACTTCATCTTAATATCTTAAAAACTTCAGAGTTATCAGGGAAACTGCTCTGAAAAACAAAGTTACGGGAAACGACCCATCAACTTACCGATAAAAGGCTTGACTGGGTGACAGTGGTTCACGTTTTTGGACATAACTCCGAAAATATTGGAGTTATTAACAAAAATGTTGCACTGTTATAAAGAGGAATGTTCAGGTTTAAACGAAGCAAATTGAAAAATCGCATTTTTTGGTCGGTCAAATGTGTTCGTTCCCCCTTAAAGGAATGAAATCACATTGTAGTTTTGCGATGGTTATTATTGTATAAAAAGGGTGGTAGTGATTACTTTAAAGCGGGTATAGAGGTGTTGATTATTGTATAAAGAGAGTAGTGAGGGGTGGTGATGATTACTGTGTTAAGGAAAAGTACATCTTGGCAACGATCCTCTATTAAAACTAATCAGAAGGAAAAAATGGAAGAGGACCTACAATTCGAAAAATGAAGGTATCGGCCAAGGGAAGTGAAGAGCCACGAAGGGAGTGAAAATGAAAGACTCCCTAGGCCACATAAACCTAATACCTTTGGGGTCAGCATAAAACAAGAGTTCAACAAGGGAGATCGGTCAGGAAAGGTGAAACCGAAGAGCCTGATGCAAGAAAGTGGAACGAATTCCAGACTCAGGTGGGGGAATCATGTCACCAACCCACGCTTCAAACATCAGAGATCCTGGTCCGCCTTTCAGGCAGGGGTACCGTATATATATTCTACCACCAACCACATAGGGAGTAAGAGGGTATGGAGGTAGTGATTGTTTGATGAGGGTGGTGGTATGATAATAACTTTAGTGGTTGTACGTCCCACTAACTACTTTTTACTGTTTTCGGAGACATCCAGGTGCAGAAAGTTCGTCTCGCGGGAGTTCTTTTACGTGCCGGTAATCTACCGACACGAGGCTAGCGTATTTGAGCGCCTTCAAATACCACCGGACTGAGCCAGGATCAAACCTGCCAAATTGGGCTCGGAAAGCCAGCGCTTTAACCTCCTGAGTCATTGAGTCCTGGAAGAGGATGGTGGCCATTATTGTATTAATAGTGTGTTGTTGGTGACTTATGTCTCAATAGGGTAGTGGTAGTGGTGATCATAGTCTTGACAGGATGCTTGTGATTATAGTTTGACGTAGGAGTTTGTGGAGAGTGTTAGGCCTCAAAACGGCCTCCTTTTTTGTATAGTTGGATCTTGGATTTTTGTCCTTATATCAGGCTGAGTAGCTCGGATGGTAGAGCGCTGGCCTTCTGAGCCTAACTTGGCAGGTTCGATCCTGGCTCAGTCCAGTGGTATTTGAAGGTGCTCATATACGTCAGCCTCGTGTCGGTAGATTTACTAGCATGAAAAAAAAACTACTACAGAACTAAATTCCGGCACCTAAGCGTCTCTAAAAATCGTAAAAGTAGTTAATGTGAAATATAATCAATAATATTATCCTTGTCCTCATTCTGCTCTCAGTCCCTCGGGCTCAGTTCTGATTTACATTATTTCTTAAGTAGATAATGCAATTTACTCCGTAAATTTATTGTATTCCTACCACAAATCTGTAGTTCTGCTGACGACTACTTCATTTTCTTGATGTTAAAATCCAAACGATAATATTCACTTGAAGCCCGGATTCCGTATAACAACAACTGGAGATCAGCGAGTCACCACGGTATGATCAGAATAGCGAATGTTGTTCAAGAACTCTCCACTGTTCCTGTTATTTCTGGAGGCTGTAAAACTGTCTTAATGTGTGACTATAAACCTAGGCTATTTCGCTCTATCGTCGACAGTTTAAAATGCGGGTCCATATTATGTGCCGTCCCAGACACCTCCCAGTATAATAAGCTTGTACAGTTTGGTTAAATCCTCATCTATATATATATAAAAAAATTATGAAAACTAAAGTCAGTCAGTCTGGCCATTCTATTCGGTCGATTTCCTTCCTTATTTTTTAACTGAAAGGCATTCATGCACAGATTTTTCATCAGGTACTATAAATCACTCAACTTCTGCCTTCCACAAATTATTTGATTCTTTCAATTTTTTGTTGAAGCAATCATATATTTGGTTCTAACTGAGGTACGGAGTTTTCTTGGCCTACGAACACTCAATGGATCAATCTCTTTCATTTCAGCTCTTAACTATTCAAATTGGTTGATTCTGAGGAAAGTTATGAGTGCACATTCAATTTGACGTCTCATTTCTTCAACATTTTTCCTCATTGAAACAATCATACCTTTCGTTCTAATTGAGGTACGCAGTTCGTTTTGATTTAAAAACACTCAGTGGATTAGCGCTTTTTTTAGGTAATAACTACTTAAATTGGTAGATTCTGAGAAAAGTTATGAGTACATTTGTCTCCATGACGAAGATCATTGAAGGAGTTTTTAACAGTTCGGCGCGTAGTGTTGTTCCAAGGAATGTTTAATTCAATTTCTTTGTGTGATGTATTTTTAAGTGTTTTGTTGACATAATATTACATCGTATTACCACAGCAGATCATGTGCTTTATTTCATTAACGCGAAAGTTGTAAATACATCCGTGAGGATAGTAACGAACAACACCATACTTTGTACATTGCGAGCGGAGCCAGCGGGAAACTGCTAGTAAAATAATAATAATAATAATAATAATAATAATAATAATAATAATAATAAATATAATGTGATTTAAAGGTTTAACAATGAAGAGACTCTGACAAAGTGAGTCCAAAGAACAGAACTGAAATCAAGTTTTGGAAGATCCACTTTGACCAGAATTCGAAATCCCTAGGATAAATGACCACGCTCTATGAAGAATGAAAGAGAGGCGCTACGAGAAAGGGTGAGGTTAATGAAAGATGGATTTCAAATTACGTCAGGGAACTTATAAATTCAAGTGCATCTTCATTTAAGTTAAATTAAAGCATTATTGTACGGTAGTCAGAAAGGAGTGTCTCTACGATAAAATAAGGAGATTTATGACATTGAGAAATTAACAACTGATATGTGGAGCCTCCGTGGCTTAGGCGGAAGCAGGACGGCCTCTCACCGCAGGGTTCCGTGGTTCAAATCTCGTCACTCCATGTGAGATTTGTGCTGGACAAAGCGGAGTCGGGACAGATTTATTTCCGGGTACTCCGGTTTTCCCTGTCATCTTTCATTGCAGCAACACTCCAATACCATTCCATCTGTTTGTCATTAATCATTGCCCCAAAGGAGTGCGACAGGCCTGGGCAGCCGGGAGAGATCCTGTCCTCGCCGCTAGATGAGGGCTTCATTCATTCCATTCCTGACCAGGTCGAATGATTGGAAACAGACTTTGGATTTTCATTTTCACGAGGAAAAGTAGAGTAGCTTTTTATAGATACACCAAGAGGAGAGAGAGTGGCGAGTGGCTCACACGATACTGACCCTGCAAAAGCCAAGCACTGTGGTTGAAGGAGATGCACAAAGAAAATAAGTGAGTGTCGAAGAGAGAGAGAAAAAAGAAAAGAAAACTGCGGAATTAGGGGGAACCCAGAGAAACAGCTTGCCAAGCCACAAAACTCCTCTGTTGAAGAGTGGGAAAGCAGAAATCAAGTATTTTAGGACCTTTGCGGAAAGAGCAAAGAAAATATTGTAAGTCTGAGTGAACTAAGGGCGAGTAGATTGTGCAAACGTAAACAAAACATGGCCGTAACGGTAAATTAATTGATTAATTAATTAATTAGTTAATTAATAATAATAATAATAATAATAATAATAATAATAATAATAATAATAATAATAGCGTGTGGCCTAGTGCAGGTCTTTCAAGTTGACGCCGTATAGACGACGTGCGCATCTACACTGACTGACAGAGCAAATGCAACACCAAGAAGGAGTGGTCAGAACTTTATGCCAATTGCCGGGTAGACTGACGTCACTGGGGTATGCTCATGATGTGAAATGCGCCGCTGGCTGCGCACGTAGCGAACGATAAATGGAACACGGCGTTGACGAATGGCCCACTTCGTACCGTGATTTCTCAGCCGACAGTCATTGTAGAACGTGTTGTCGTGTGCCACAGGACACGTGTATAGCTAAGAATGCCAGGCCGCCGTCAACGGAGGCATTTCCAGCAGACAGACGACTTTACGAGGGGTATGGTGATCGGGCTGAGAAGGGCAGGTTGGTCGCTTCGTCAAATCGCAGCCGATACCCATAGGGATGTGTCCACGGTGCAGCGCCTGTGGCGAAGATGGTTGGCGCAGGGACATGTGGCACGTGCGAGGGGTCCAGGCGCAGCCCGAGTGACGTCAGCACGCGAGGATCGGCGCATCCGCCGCCAAGCGGTGGCAGCCCCGCACGCCACGTCAACCGCCATTCTTCAGCATGTGCAAGACACCCTGGCTGTTCCAATATCGACCAGAACAATTTCCCGTCGATTGGTTGAAGGAGGCCTGCACTCCCGGCGTCCGCTCAGAAGACTACCATTGACTCCACAGCATAGACGTGCACGCCTGGCATGGTGCCGGGCTAGAGCGACTTGGATGAGGGAATGGCGGAACGTCGTGTTCTCCGATGAGTCACGCTTCTGTCCTGTCAGTGATAGTCACCGCAGACGAGTGTGGCGTCGGCGTGGAGAAAGGTCAAATCTGGCAGTAACTGTGGAGCGCCCTACCGCTAGACAACGCGGCATCATGGTTTGGGGCGGTATTGCGTATGATTCCACGTCACCTCTAGTGCGAATTCAAGGCACGTTAAATGCCCACCGCTACGTGCAGCATGTGCTGCGGCCGGTGGCACTCCCGTACCTTCAGGGGGTGCCCAATGCTCTGTTTCAGCAGGATAATGCCCGCCTACACACTGCTCGCATCTCCCAACAGGCTCTACGAGATGTACAGATGCTTCCGTGGCCAGCGTACTCTCCGGATCTCTCACCAATCGAACACGTGTGGGATCTCATTGGACGCCGTTTGCAAACTCTACCCCAGCCTCGTACGGACGACCAACTGTGGCAAATGGTTGACAGAGAATGGAGAACCATCCCTCAGGACACCATCCGCACTCCTATTGACTCTGTACCTCGACGTGTTTCTGCGTGCATCGCCGCTCGCGGTGGTCCTACATCCTACTGAGTCGATGCCGTGCGCATTGTGTAACCTGCATATCGGTTTGAAATAAACATCAATTATTCGTCCGTGCCGTCTCTGTTTTTTCCCCAACTTTCATCCCTTTCGAACCACTCCTTCTTGGTGCTGCATTTGCTCTGTCAGTCAGTGTATGAGGATGGGGCCCTATCTTAAATGAAATCTAATGCTAGAAACGTCACGAACACTAAGACCTTGAGCCATAGGAATTAAGTAAATGAAAGTTAAAACCCCCAACCCAACCGGGAATCGAATCAGGTACCCCATGGACCAAGGCCCTACATGCTAACCACTTAGCCATGGAGCTGGACAGTTAATGAAGGAGCGTAAAGAATTATTCGCCCGTCAACCAATGACAGGATATTGATGATGATGATGATGATGATGATGATGATGATGGTCATGATGATGATGGTGGTGGTGGTATCACAGTGTCCGTAACATTCACAAAGAGATTAATCATCTAAAATGATATGATATATATAATTCTATTCTGGTGAGTGCCCATCACCAGGCTTTCGTGTCGAGGATTTGTTCCACAAAGCAGACGAGATTTTCCTAGACCGCTGAGGCGATAGTCCCGGTCCGCGAGCAAACAGACTGATCCTCTTCACGCCTGTCAGTGCCACACCGTGCCTTGCAATCAGCACTCCGCAGCTAAAGCCAAAGCGCTCCAGTTTGGTTCACGCCACGACCCCGTCATGTCCTTTAAACATGGGTTAAGTATCGTTCGAGTACATTACCGCTACATGGGTGGCATTAAAAACCCACTCTTCTTCAAATAGATACACATAGGAGCTATGATTAATATCCCAGTATCATCAACTACATATCCTGTAGAAACGGAATTTAACATGTTTGTAGGAAGTGTACTTTGATTTGGAGTGCATTTTTAATCATTTTTAAATGTCACTCCTATGCCAAAGTATGTTTTAATACTTTAATTCTTTTATGTAGTTATGGAGCATTTGCCTGATAATTTCCACAAACGAATTGGCATTTATTTATTTATTTATTTATTTATTTATTTATTTATTTATTTATTTATTTATTTATTTATTTCCGAGTATTGTACCAATGAGCTACTCTAGGGAGGAAAACATGGAGAAATGTTTAATATTCATAGAGAGAGAGAGATTTATTAACGAAATAAATCATCTGTCCTCCAATGAGGGCGACCACTGAGATCCGGAATACAATCACTCTACAATTTCAACGGACTTTAGAAACATCAAAAAGTGGAAATGTAATTCTTAATGCAGTTCTTATCTTCTTCTTTTTGAGGATTAGTAAGGTAGGAATGTTAATCACGTTCTCAGGTATAGGTGTAAATGAGTGATTACTAATTTTTCTATTTCGCAGAATGGAACTTTCAAATTTTGTAGTATGGTCGATGTCTGACTAGGGAGGTTTCCTCTTGCTCCCAATAACAGGCCTCTGACAATCCACCGATCGATATTTATCTCATACTTTGCTAACAGTTAAGACAAGCGTTGAACGTAAATAGCTTGCTTTTCTAGGTCCACATCCCGAACCTGATTTCAGTCTCTTTCAAAGTGAATGGTGGGATCTAAGACCATTGCTTTACTCTTCCTTCTGTTGATGGCTATGATAACTGCTCTCCGTTTAGAGTCATCGGCAGAGATTCAGTGAACCTCTTCGTGCACCTCCCATCCTCGCTGTCTCAAGGCTTGAGCAATCGACGTTATTACATGGTGGTTGATCACAACAATATTGGCATTACACTGGAGATAATTAACAATTATATTATTTATGACGATAATAATTAATACTTCTCTATAATTTTTGTAAAAATCTATTAAAAAAAGACCTCGTAAATAGTGAGAAGTTTCTAATACTCCTTACATCAGTTAGAAATTTGTCATATGATACACCGTGGCAGAATATGCTCTAATTTTTATTTCATGCCTTGAAGAAGAGTGTATGTCTGATCTATTGACCTAGTTTGATAGTTATGAACTCATTTCCTGTACCTAATTTCTGTGTTTTAGGAGATGATACCAATTTTAAAATGGTACATGAGCAGTGTTCCATAGTATGCCTAATGCATTATGACAGGTAAGATGTTCGCCTCTCTGTACATCTCAATGGAGCGTTTCAAAATGTTGTATTTATAAATTAATCTTATGACCGTTCACTTAAGTATTTCAAGTTAATTCATTTCTACTCTACTGCACGAACTCCAAATGTTTATGGTCGTAATTCCGAAATATTTGAGAGAAATAATTGTGTTATTCGTCTTCCAAATTATGTGCCACATAAGGTTACTACAATTTAAAATGAATGGTTGCTATTGGAAATAATATAATTACGAAGTGTCAATAACTGAGTCCAAACGCAGTTGTTAAACTGAGTGAGAGGTAGAAGTAGACATCATATCTGGGTTAACAATATATAGTAAGTATAACTGTTCTTTTTTTCTTTCTTTCTTTCTTTCTTTCTTTCTTTCTTTCTTAATACATCTACACTCCAGAGATGGTTTTTCACTCGTGCTCAGTGAGGCATCCAACCCCGACAGCCTCAAGGGCAGTGTCCTGGAGAGTAATATTTTGCGTCGGGAATGAAACTGAGAGTAAGAACCAGTCCCTCGCCCTGGCGGCCTCACCCACTATTCAGAACAGGGGCCTTGTGGTGGATGAGAAGATCGGAAAGAATAGACAAGGAAGAGGGAAGGAAGTGGTCGTGGCCTTAAGGTAGGTACCATCCCGCCATTGGCCTGGAGGAGAAGTGGGAAACCACGGAAAACCACTACGAGGATGGCTGAGGAGGCCACTACGAGGATGGCTGAGGAGGGAATCCATCCCCCTTCTACTCAGTTGACCTCCCGAGGCTGAATGGGTCCAGTTCCAACCCTCGTACCATTTTTCAAATTTCGTGGTAGAGCCGGGAAACTAACCACTACACCACAGACGCATGCGGACACGTATAATTGTTTATAATTGTTACTGTTGCATTTTTAGTCGTGATTTATGAGGTCATCAATTATTATTAAAATGCAAAAAGCAATGATTTAAAATCAAATAAAAATATTATCTCCCAAGATATGTAATGACTTCAGAACACATTGTTAACACACGTATTTCAAACAATTTGAAATAACAACCACTTCAATATCCATAGATCTATGAAAATTATCAGGAAAATACTTATTGAAAGCAAAATATATTATTTTAACATTTTGTCAAGAAATTGAGAGCCCCGATGGCTCAGGCGGCAGCGCGCCGGCCTCTCACCGCTGGGTTCCATGGTTCAAATCCCCTTCACTCCATGTGAGATATTTTGTGATGGACAAAGCGGAGAAGGGGCAGGTTATTCTCCGGGTACTCGGGTTTACCCTGTCATCTTCCATTACAGCAAAGCTTCCCAATATCATTTCATCTGTCAGTCATTAATCATTGTTCCAGAGGGGTGCGACAAGCTTCAGCAGCTGACACAATATGGGGCTTCATTAATTCCAATCCGGATCCGGAAACAGGCTGTTAATTTTTTGTTTTAACTATGTGTGAAGTTTTCAAAATCTTAATAACACAATCTATATTAGAAATACACTTTCTGCAAACACGATCAATTCCATTTCCACTAGATATACAGATATAGAAGGACACTGGGTACTCAAGAACATGTGAATTATGTACATCAGCAAGCATCATTATCATCATCATCATCATCATCATCTGTTTACCCTCCAGGTTCGGTTTTCCCCTCGGACATAGCGAGGGATCCCACCTCTACCGCCTCAAGGGCAGTGTCCTGGAGCTTCAGACTCTTGGTCGGGGGATACAACTGGGGAGTATGACCAGTACCTCGCCCAGGCGGCCTCACCTGCTTTGCTGAACAGGGGCCTTGTGAAGGGATGGGAAGATTGGAGGGGATAAGCAAGGAAGAGGGAAGGAAGCGGCCGTGGCCTTAAGTTAGGTACCATCCCGGCATTCGCCTGGAGGAGAAGTGGGAAACCACGGAAAACCACTTCCAGGATGGCTGAGGTGGGAATCGAACCCACCTCTACTCAGTTGACCTCCCGAGGCTGAGTGGACCCCGTTCCAGCCCTCGTACCACTTTTCAAATTTCGTGGCAGAGCCGGGAATCGAACCCGGGCCTCCGGGGGTGGCAGCTAATCACGCTAACCACTACACCACAGAGGCGGACAAGCATCATTATACTAAGCATTTTCTCGGTTTGTGATAAGGCTATAACTAAGATTCTCGTAACATGTAAAAAACACTTTACGCTGAGGTGGATGATGGCCATGTTATGGTATTTGGGGTTATGAAATCTGGAAAATAAATACAAATTTTAAAAAATAAAAAAGCACAGAATAAGTAACCTTTGTTCATTCAGGAAACATTATCTCAGTTGTTTTTCAACCAAATGCTCTCTAGATTGTTGCACATAATTATAATGGATAATATCATCTTAGTAACCTTTTTGTTTTATTAGAATTACAATGGTGTCTAAGAAAAATATTATTCCTTCTCAACTTCTCCTTTTTTACATTTTGTGAATTGAATCGTTTTCTTCTCAGCCTGTTACCAAATTTTTGAAATTATTTTAGGTTAACATTCAAGAAACGTATTATATAAGTCCATGTAGAAAATATTAGTGCTCCAACTCAAATGGTTGCAGAGTCATAGGTAAATAAATATTCAAAATGCATGGTTACTGGAAACTGGCAAAGATAACATACCTTTTACGTAGCTACTTAGCTACAGAACATCCCAAGTGGACAATCTACATCTTTATGTGATTCTGTTTCTTCCCTTATCCTCTTCAAGTTCCTTTTTCTGCTACTGGCCTCCTTAGTTATCACTTCAGTGAACTTTTCTGCTTCCCGTACACGCATCTTGTTAATAGTTAAGAGAGAATTTTCCATGCTGGGTTCACATTTTATTCCCAAGTTCTTCAAAACATTGATCTCAGTTGTTGCTTCACAATTGAAGCTGATTACTGCTTCAAACACACCCATCTTGTGAGTATCTAGTCCTACAAGAACAGTTTTTGGTATCCTCCCCCAAATACAGTGATTATAACACTCATTGGGATTCTGAGTGCCCCCCATGTAAGCATTTGGATAGGACTTTTACATCACCCAGATCCTTGTAAATTGGTTTAATGACAAGCATTACTGCCTCATGAAGTGAATGTTTGATACCAGTCCTTTTCGGTAACCACACCACAGGCAGAGTTCATGAACTGGCTGGTTATCTGTGGAGACATTTAATATGGGTGCGGCACATGATATACCATTTTTAAATTGTCACTGAAAGATATTACAGGTGTCTTTTTTTTTTTTTTTTTTTTTGCTAGGGGCTTTACGTCGCACCGACACAGATAGGTCTTATGGCGACGATGGGATAGGAAAGGCCTAGGAGTTGGAAGGAAGCGGCCGTGGCCTTAATTAAGGCACAGCCCCAGCATTTGCCTGGTGTGAAAATGGGAAACCACGGAAAACCATTTTCAGGGCTGCCGATAGTGGGATTCGAACCTACTATCTCCCGGATGCAAGCTCACAGCCGCGCGCCTCTACACGCACGGCCAACTCGCCCGGTATTACAGGTGTCAAAACTCCAACAAGATATATATATTTGGATTCAGAGAAACTGTAGATTTTTATGGGACCAAAATAAAGAACCGGTTTTGTTCGTCATATAAGAGTACTCGGTGTTCTGAAATGAAACATGCCATAATATATTACCCATACCTACTGCAGGAAAGTTGTACCTCCCTTTCTTTATAACTGTCTGGTTTACACTTTGCTCCTGCAGGAAGGGTTTAATAGGTAGCCAGGAATGGCCATTTACAATGCCGTTGATTATATGGCTTCTTTTTAAAATGCTATTTATTCGGGGCGTCGACCTAAGAAGATTTTTTGCCCCCACTTTGCACCATATGTTGTTAACCTGCGTGTATTTGGAAATGGCGGAAGTGTAAAGTGTTGAATGTGAGGAAAGGAATATTAAGGACGACACAAACACCCAGTCCCCAGGCCAGGGATATTAATAACTTACTATTAAAAACTCCTGACCCGGCCGGAAATCGAACCCGCGGCTGCCGGATGACAGGCGGACGCATTGCCCCCCACACAGTGTAGCCGAACAAATGGAAGTGAGCCAACGGCGCGTGGTGTTCCCGAGCGGTCACCCATCCAAGCATTGACCACGCCCAATGTTGCTTAACTGCGGTGATCGAACGAGAACCGGATGGTTTGCATCACGTAAGATAATGTAAGCATAGGATTCACCAATGTCATTTCACGAACGTTTGAGAGACGTGGTGACTGAGTAACGTCATATGATTCGCTTTTTCACCAAGATAATGCGATTCGAAACCCATCAATGTAACTTTTTTTTTTATCACGCCCCTATGGTACGTATTCCACGTGAAATTGGAGATACATACAGGATGATCGGAAACAACATGAACCGGGTATATGAGCGTTAGAGGCTTGATAAATAATTTGAAGAAACATAGTTTGAAATCTCGCGCCGTTGTTATTTTATCAGGTGCTGAATTTAGCCAATCAGATCGCTTCGCGGGTGAATTCAAATAGGCTTTCCGAGGCGGTGTTCCCAAAATCTGCACGTGGTTTAAAATCAGCTTCAGAGAAGTCTGCATCAAACATAAAGACAACGTGGGGTTCAGACGCTGTCACCGTAGCGGACTTGCTAAGGCGCGATCCTGCCAGCTCGGAGGTGCGTGTTCAAATCCCTCCCCTGGCGAGGTTTTGTTTTTCGATTGGTTTTAAGCCACGCACAAGTATAGCAACACCGCCTCACAAAGTACACTTTAATTCACCCCCGAAGCGAAGGCATTGGCTAGCCTTAACGGCTGATAAAATGGCAATGGCACGAGATATCGAATTACATTTTTCAAATTCATTTATCAGTATGACTAAACCTATAACGCTCATATACGTTATTTACGACCACCCTATGTATGAATAAATAAATAAATAAATAAATAAATAAATAAATAATAAATAAATACATAAATAACACTTAGATTTGAAATACTATTAATTACAATCTGTATTTATCTATATAAATACTATCCTAACGACAGTTTGTCTGTACATTGAATATTTTGGCGAAATTTTCGTGCAGTTATCTGTTTTAGCTCCAATAATGACCATCTGTTTTCTTAGCTTTAGTAACTGTTTGCCTGTTTGAGTCATTTTAATAGAAAACTACCAGATATATTATCTGCGCACTTTTTAGTGATAGATTTACACCCTAGTGCTGAAGCGGTCGACTTTGGTTATCTTCGAGATTCGTATTGGCAACCTTTGAAACACAAACCAAGAATCGCTTATCATCGCTGTGCGCCATCTGGCGTACACTTTAAGTACTCGTACTGTTGTTGCACGGCCGACTTGATGCGTCGCTCTAGCTAGCTCCTTACCGGCCTTGACAATCGGGTCCAAGCACTGTAATCGGAGTAGTTACACAACTCGACACGTGGCGCTGGCGGCCGACCTATTTTCGGTAGAAATGCATACTTCTTTATGGAAAATATATTGACTTTGGTTGCCGATTTATCGTAATTTAGAGCTATGGAGAATATTACATGGGTTAATACTGTTAAAATGATTAATCTTGAAGGTTACTTTCGTTGATATTTGCCAAAATGATGTCGTGAAATGAAACTGGGGGGAGATGACTTAGTCCAGCTGACGTTCTGATATTGACTCTAGTTGCCGATGTATCTTAATTTAGGGAATAAAATAGTGTGTTACATTGACTAATATTGTTAAAATGATTAATCCTAAAGGCTACTTTCATTGATATGTGCCAAAACAACGTCGTGAAATGAAACTGCGGAGGATGGAGTAGTTCAACTGACGTTAATTAATTGTGAGGAATAATAGTAATCGTTTTTATTATCATGGCATTTAGATACATAGCAGAACTTACCACGATACTTTTGTCTTATGATGTTAATATTGAGATTAAGAGTCATTGTTCAATTAGAGTTTTAAAATTCTTCAAGCGCTGCTCTCAGGAAGGGGGCTGGACAAAACATAAAAGTCTTACTTTTTCCATATTCGTTGTATGCAGAACATAAATATTTTGACTCAAACATGTTTAAATGTTAATTTCAATATATATAGTTTCAGATTACATTCCATTCATACATTTCACTAGAATATTTTAAACCGGGCGAGTTGGCCGTGCGTGTAGAGGCGCGCGGCTGTGAGCTTGCATCCGGAAGATAGTAGGTTCGAATCCCACTATCGGCAGCCCTGAAGATGGTTTTCCGTGGTTTCCCATTTTCACACCAGGCAAATGCTGGGGCTGTACCTTAATTAAGGCCACGGCCGTTTCCTTCCAACTCCTAGGCCTTTCCTATCCCATCGTCGCCATAAGACCTATCTGTGTCGGTGCGACGTAAAGCCCGTAGCAAAAAAAAAAAAAAAAAAGAATATTAAAAACCGGGCAAACTGGTTATGCTAAATTCAGAAAATAAATTTTACTTGAAATGCAGTAGGGTGGAACAAGTTGGCCGCGCGGCGTGGAGCTGTGAGCTTGCATCCGGGAGATAGTGGGTTCGAACCCCACTGTCGGCAGCTCTGGAGATGGTTTTCCGCGGTTTCCCATTTTCACATCAGGCTGTACCTCAATTAAGGCCACGGCCGATCCTTCCTATTCCACCGGCGGCATAAGACCTATCTGTGTCGGTGCGACGTAAAACAAATAGCGAAAGAAGAAGAATTTTAAATAAAAATTCAGTGAGAGAAAAGTATTTTGAGTAAATAAAATGTAAACTGTTCTCTGCTCGATGATGATGATGCTTGTTGTCTAAAGAGGCCTAACATCTAGGTCATCGGCCCTATTGCTCAGGTAACAACACTTCATACGCTGGCCTTACCGTCATAGCAGTAGTGATTCTTACTTGTCAATGTTTAAATGTTAAAGTTCAGATTATCTTGAACAAAAATGTGTTGTGTTGCTGTCATATGGCAAATACGACACCGCCTAAAGGACTATTCTATGAAAGAAAATTCATGGGTAAAATACCTTATTAGCGTGATTAGCGGCCACTCACGGAGGTCCGGGTTCGATTCCTGGCCCTGCCACGAAATTTCAAAAGTGGTACGAAGGCTGAAACGGGGTCCACTTAGCCTTGGGAGGTCAACTGTGTAGAGGGTGGTATCGATTCCCACCTCAGACATCCTCGAAGTGGTTTTCCATAGTTTCCCACTTCTCCTCGAAGCAAATGCCGGGATGGTAACTAACTTGAGGCCATGGCTGCTTCCTTCCCTCTTCCTTGGATACGCCTTCCAATCTTCCCATCCCCGGCACAAGGCCCCTGTTCAGCATAGAAGTTGCGGCCGCCTGGGCGAGGTACTGGTCATCCTTGCCAGTTGTATCCCCCGACCCGCAGTCTCACGCTCCAGGATACTACCCTTGAGGTGGTAGAGGTGGGATCCCTCACTGAGTCCGAGAGAAAAGCCAACGCTGGAGGGGTAAACAGAGTAAGAAAAGAGAAAGAAAGAACGAAGGTAAATACCCGACATAGAAACGGAAAACTAAGACGAGAGTGTTACCTGCTTTTAGCCACTCCGTAGTTTTGTCCTGGTCTACAGAGAATTCGTGAAATGATAGTGTCCCTTTGCTTTTTTTTCCTGTTCGGAATACAAAAAAGGCACACAGCAATATATATTCGAATATTTCCTAACACAGTTAAAGAAAAGCAAATCAACACACCATTAGAAAACGAATTAGCACATAAATTAAAATCCTTGTTCAGGACGAAGTTACAGCGAGAAATCACTTTGTTTTTGTTTCCATAAAATTTCTGCTCGAAGTACGAAAAGGTGCACAAGAATGTCTCAAATTCCAAGATTTGTAAACACAATTTAAAAAATATAATCAACACACTATACAATAAAAAATAAACTCACTAGCGCATAACTATCAGATTTCATTATCAAGCCAACAAGCACCTCATTGCGAACACATTGCCAACATTTACGACAGCAAAACCAAAAAATAAAACTGGAAATGCGGCAATTTGCGGTATACAGCTTCCTGTCAGTGGGTAGTAGGCCAGCGCTCCAGCGGCATTATGGTGAAACTTTCCAATTACAGCTTTATGCTGGGCTTCACAAGCGATTGTCAAGGCCGGTATAAGGAGCGCAGCGAGGTATCCAGTCGGCCGTGGTTGTTGTTTACACAACAAAGCCAAACTATAGAATTCATGCTAGGAACACGTTTCGCAACGGGAAATGTTATATAGTATTAAATATTGTGTGTGTTACACAGTTGTTTGCTTAAAATAATAAAGGTTTATAAAAATTCATATCGATCGATCATATTATCGATTCAATTCAGATTTCATTTCCATTCAGTTGGCAGTATTAACGGAACCCTTCTTACTTCTCCAACGAGTACAAAAATCTATCACTAAAAAGTGCGCGGATAATATATCTACCAAACTTCATATTTAGAATCTGCCTGTCCTTGGGTAGGTATTAGGGCCAAATTTATTTCTAAATCCCTGAATAGGCTAGGGTTTATAGGAGAATCGAAACAGTGATTTTACACTCCCACGGCGTATACATGACCGACCTTAATATATACTTGTTACATTAGGTCTGTCAAAAGTCTGTATATAAAAAACTATTAAATATATGTTATTTCCTCTAGTTTATGTCATATAAGTAGGCCTATTTATCGTAGCCTACGACTGTAAACAATGGAGGTTCTTTCAAAAAATTGGATTTTTTTTTTTTTTTTTTGTCGAAGTCCCATGGAATATTTGGTGCATATCACTTCAAGGTGGGTTGACGGGAGGGACTAAGAGCCATTTTACTATTTGAACGGATAATAATGAAGGTTATTGTAAGGTTGTTACCTAAAGTTTAATCTCCTTGAACCTCGTCCTCCTTTTGATGTCAGCAGAGGTATACATACCATTGTATGTGTACTTCTGTATTGTTTCCCCCTCCCCCTCGCTCCCTATTACTAGCGAGAACGCTGGGGCCTTGACCGTTGTTGGAGAAGCCATCTTGCTGTTTTATTCCTGTCTTTGTACCAGACAGACGCGTCATGTAAGAGATTGCATTTTTCCAGGGTTTACGCTGGTTTTCCACCCCTTTTGGGGGTGAAATTTTGGTATGTTTTTATCATTTCTTGAATCTGTTAACGTAAATTGTGCTTGTACCGTTATTATTATCATTCTGGATTCTCTTCCCAACCTGGCATTATCGCTAGTGATAGGAACTTATTTGATCATTCGTCCATAACTGACCCCTTTCCTAAAACACATTTCTGCTGGTTCTTGTATTTATTTTTCAAAACGTCAGTTATGTTAATTTAGACCTGCCATTCTGAGGCTCATCAAACTTGTGTTTTGATAAAAAGTAGTTCTGCATCATTTTAAAGACTTGGCAATAGCTAAATATGCCTAACGGTTCTGTAAGGTTAATCTTCATCACCAACCACCCTGGGTGGTAAATTGTTATTAATTATTTTAAAAGGAGCTGAGAAAAATGAATACCAATCCGTTCAACGGTTTTTTGTCACTCGTTGACTGTCTGTTTTAAATTTTAATTTGCGGTCGTCTTGGCGACCAGTCTTGTTAATGCTATTGATGGAGATTGTTGATTTTACGCGATGACTGGTGAGTTGGTTGGAGAATGGCACGGATTACGGTTGGAATTGGTTGTTCTGAGCTTGACTTGGAACTTTGGGGAATTATTATTATTATTATTATTATTATTATTATTATTATTATTATTATTATTATTATTATTGGTTTTGCTTAATTCTTTGCCCGGAATCTGATTGTTTTTGGGGGATCCGTGTCATCTCTCCTGGTGATTTCTGTGCGTGAAATATTGAATTCGGCTGAAACTTCTACGTATTCAGGAAAGCTCTTACTGAGTTGGTGTGGACCTTTACGGTAACTATTTCTCAGTGCTTGTAATGCCATTCTGGATTTTTGGCCTATGATTTTATGTAATGAATATTATATTTAGCAGAAATATCTGCTTGCCCTGTTATGCTCCTGAAGTGTTCTGATTGTATTGCCGAATTACCCCTTACCTGGACTCCACTGCCTCGGTGGTGTCGATGGTGGAATTTCCTGTGATTTATTTCCTAATTCTGAATTTAGCTGTTTCTTCGTGCCAACCTATTTGGTATTGTACCAGGCCGGTTCCGTGTATTAGTGTATTTCCATTGATTTGATTTTCGGGGTTGGCTGTTAATTAATGCAGGTTGTTCTTGAATAACACCGTGCTAGAGATTGGTTTCATTTCTCTTCTTGGTGGTTGCGATTTAAAGTAATTAATTATCTATTTGCTCCATGCTTTGATCTTTGGTTTCAAAAAAACCTTGACTTATTCTTCTTTTATTTGACGTCGTGTAATGTTCATTTTGCGTTTTAATTAAATTCCACCGAGCTCGATAGCTGCAGTCGCTTAAGTGCGGCCAGTATCCAGTAATCGGGAGATAGTGGGTTCGAACCCCACTGTCGGCAGCCCTGAAGATGGTTTTCCGTGGTTTCCCATTTTCACACCAGGCAAATGCCGGGGCTGTACCTTAATTAAGGCCACGGCCGCTTCCTTCCAATTCCTAGGCCTTTCCTATCCCATTGTCGCCGTAAGACATATCTGTGTCAGTGCGACGTAAAGCAAATAGCAAAAAAAAAAAAATAAATAAATAAATTCCGATATCTCTAAAAATCCTCGGCTTATCCTTTCATGATAAAGGTCGTGCACTAATATCTAAGGTTTACTTTGAAATTTTTTATAAAGGCCACGATAGCAACGATCCTAAGGCACCTTCCACATTCTCACCTTTGAGGTAAGTTGTCTTACCTTTTACTTGTATTTACTTATTGCATTAACTGCTTCTGCGTGGTGCCTCTACGTGGTAATTTATTTGGATTTACTGGGTGCACAATCTTGGATAATCGGTGTGCACTGGGTTTCTTACTGCTATTGAACTGTCAACTGGCTGTTGCCTACTACGTTACTTTGGTACTATGTTTTAAATGAGTGTATGTTAATTGTTTTGCTTGGGCACCTCTCTACGCTAAAAGGATTATTAACTAGGGAGTTCCTCTGAGTTTCATGTGGTATGTTTTCTAACCTGGCACCTTACAGTGTTTATAAATGTTTTTATGTTCCCGTGCCCAACATGTTCAAGTTTGATCATTAACCCAACTAGTGCTGGTGGAATCCTAACCGGCACTGTGTATTTATATAAACCTAACCGTGGCAGAGTAACACTGTATATCGTAACTATCATTAAACCGGGCGAGTTGGCCGTGCGCGTAGAGGCGCGCGGCTGTGAGCTTGCATCCGGGAGATAGTAGGTTCGAATCCCACTATCGGCAGCCCTGAAAATGGTTTTCCGTGGTTTCCCATTTTCACACCAGGCAAATGCTGGGGCTGTACCTTAATTAAGGCCACGGCCGCTTCCTTCCAACTCCTAGGCCTTTCCTATCCCATCGTCGCCATAAGACCTATCTGTGTCGGTGCGACGTAAAGCCCCTAGCAAAAAAAAATATACTATCATTAACTGAATCTAACTGTATCAAAATATAACCGACGGTCACTGCGTATCATTATCCTAACCTATAGCAAATCGGCCGTCACATTATCATCAACAATGGCTTTCATGAGCCTACAGCCACAGCGCCACTCCAGTGGTCAGAGAAACGAAAATATGTAACCGAGAATTTCGCACAACTTCGGACCAGGAGCTGTTCCGTACAATAAACTCTCTAATCGTTCTCGTTCTGTCACTGCTTTGTTCATCTTTATCGTACTTCACGTTACTGTCACCTGCTTCCGTAGAGAAATATCAGTTTAACATGCTGTATTAAACTTGTAAATACCGGGCGAGTTGGCCGTGCGGTTAGGAGCGCGCAACTGTGAACTCGCATCTGGGAGATAGTGGGTTCGAATCCCATTGTCGGCATCCCTGAAGATGGTTTTCCTGGTTTCCCCATTTTCACGCCAGGCAAATGCTGGGGCTGTACCTTAATTGAAGCCATGGCTGCTTCCTCCCCATTCCCAGGCCTTTCCTGTTCCATCGTCGCCATAAGACGTATCTGTGTCGGCGCGACGTAAAGCAAACAGCAAAACAAACAAAAAAACTTGTGAATACGGGGCGAGTTGGCCGTCCGGTTAGGGGCGCGCAGCAGCTGTGAGCTCGCATCCGGGATATAGTAGGTTCGAATCCCACTGTTGGCAACCCTGAAGATGGTTTTCCGTGGTTTCCTATTTTCACGCCTTAATTAAGACCACGGCCGCTTCCTTCTTATTCCTAGTCCTTTGCTGTGTCATCGTCGCCATAAGACGTATCTATATCAGTGCGACGTAAAGCAAATAGCAAATAATAATAACAATAATAACAACAACAACAACAACAATAATAATAATAACAATAGATAAACTTGTGAATACAGGCATGTAACTTCGCATAAATTCACGAAGAAAACATGTAATCCTTTGCAAATTCCTGTGCGAAGAACGTTTACAGCTGCTAGTAGACGTTAAATTTGCAAAATTTTTAAATAAATGGTTCTAAATTCACTTTACATTAATTCTGGTGGACAAGTTACAATTCTTATATTCTAGTCGACTGTAATGACGTAAGAATTCACGAAACTGAACATAAGGATGAATGCCAAAGCAACTGTAGCACTCAGTGGAGCCTTACACGAGTAACTTGCAGGAATATAAGACTCGGTAGTTGCTCCTGAAAGTGCGAGATGCTTGCTATGAAAATCTTCTATCCCGTATTTGGACTTAAGTTACTGTTCTGTAATCTTGTATAGCGCTCCGTAAATGTGATAGAAAAAAAAAGAAACGTATTAAAAGTGGTTTTGAATCTAACCAGCCCATCCCTGAGGTCATGCTTTGTGAATATAATGCAACACTACCGTTCTGGATTTTAATGTACATCAGAGAGCTTGCGGTGGTTTTAACTGAAGAATAAAAGAGCGCGCTGATTTTAACATCCGCTGTAACATGCGACTGACATCGAAGAAAGCAGTATTCATTCGAGTGCCTGGGGTAGCTTTTAGTTAGTTCATGAGTCCAGTGAAGCCAAGAGAGTTGCATTTATACGTAGCTGGATCATCAATCTGTAGGTTGATTCCACTCCTTGAAACTCCTGATCTAGTGTTGATAATTGAATCATTTTTGTTAAAAGGGTTTAAGTCCAGTTTTCAGCGATTTTGAGTTAAGAATCAATACAAGTACACAATGTTACGTTAAAACAACTTTAGTCCTGGAATCCTGCAGCATAATATTGAAGATGCTTTTCTGAGATGAAGTGTTAATAGGATTTAAGAAAACAACACTATTACTGGAAAACATGAAACGTTCTGTCTCACATTCCGAGAAAATAAGCTTCCAGAGTACAGAGCTCAAATACTCTGCAGATATGAAAGGTTGTATAGTTACTTCTCCATACATCAGCAGTCATACTTTCAGACTTGCACAGCCAGGAGAACAGTACATTTTTCCAAAGACTTAACCATACCCACAGGTTAGTGTTTCCATCAACACAAATAAAACTAGCTGATATTCAACAGGTGCTAGCGTACATTGCTTGTGGTACAGAAGAAGAATATTTTACCAGGAGATTCTACGGTGGAACAATGAAGACAGAGGGAGTGATGTTAGTGGCGAAGACTAATGAAATAATATTGTCAGTCTCATGACTTCTCAAGTAGTTAGCCTTTGATGTCTTAATACCTTGCAAATGACAACATTTTATACGAACCTTAATAAGCACTTTTTTGGCTATTTTATTTTACGTCGCACCGACACAGACAGGTCTTATGGCGACGATGGGATAGGAAAGGCCTAGGAATGGGGAGGAAGCGGCCATGGCCTTAGTTAAGGTACAGCTCCAGCATTTGCCTAGTGTGAAAATGGGAAACTACGGAAAACCATCTTCAGGGCTGCCGACAGTGGGATTCGAACCCACTATCTCCCGAATGCAAGCTCACAGCGGCGCACCTCAAACCGCACGACCAACTCGCCCGGTAATAATAAGTACTTTTACCATTTGTCACATGCCTGTAAAAGGTGTGTCTATGTCAGTTCAGTGGTATTAATATTTTAAAAAACAGACGTAATGAAACAATTTACATTGTATGGTTTCGAACTATGTCATATACTAACTGTATTCAAGCGTCAGTTGTCAAAACGATTTACGTCCATGTACTTTAAACACCTTAATCTATATGTAAAATTGCATTAAAATTAAAGAACTTATATACTACATGTTATACATTACAGACCGAATCATGAGAATAGTGCAGTTTACAAGAACAAAATTAACCGGTTGATAAATAAAGTGTTTATATCTCTTAAAATTAGGTTCTATGGACTTACGCCCTTTCAACAAGGCATTACCGAGCTCGATAGCTGCAGTCGCTTAAGTGCGGCCAGTATCCAGTATTCGGGAGATAGTGGGTTCGAACCCCACTGTCGGCAGCCCTGAAAATGGTTTTCCGTGGTTTCCCATTTTCACACCAGGCAAATGCTGGGGCTGTACCTTAATTAAGGCCACGGCCTCTCCCTTCCCACTCCTAGCCATTTCCTGTCCCATCGTCGCCATAAGACCTATCTGTGTCGGAGCGACGTAAAGCAACTAGCAAAAAAAAAAAAAAAAAAAAGGCATTATTCAATTATTAGTGAACAACGTACAAATCTTGACAGTAGGTGCGTAGCTGGCAAAGCTACACTTATGACAAACTCTCAGACACATAGCTGAGGGAAATGCAAGGAGGTTTAGTGATGCATTTTCTGACGCCAACCCTAAGTGGAAGGATGTATTCACTGTTGCGCGTTTCCGTGGTGTGCTGTATGCAAATCAAAACTTATATTAAGACGAACTCAGAAGCCAGTGCCGGAGCTGGAGAAATTAACCACGTGAAGTTAAAATTCCGGAAGCAGCCGGGAATCGAATTTGGACCCCTTCGAACTCAACACCTCTACACTAACCATTTAGCCAAGGATCCGGAAAAGAACAATAGGACTGATCAAAATATATGTTACTGAACGCAATTAAATTCCATTACATACGGTGTAGCTTATTTTCAGAATATCTTGGACGTTCCTGCAAGTTTAAGCCGTCAGTTTTACCTACATATTTTCAGACTCCGCGCTGGACATGTAACCGTCCTCAACCTCATATTCAAAATGCTACTTTAACAAGCAAAAGCATGAAACCATTAGAGTTATGAACAAATTGCTTAAAGATGTTTTGATAGGAATATTAATTCTAAATAATTTGTGTGTCCCTGTTTTATCTGAATGACTAACACTTCACCGGTTATTTTGGATTTCATAGGGCAAAGCATCCACTAAAACAAAGAAAATAGCTTTTACTACACAACTACTGGAGTAGGGAAGAAAATGTGTATGAGCCTTATCAGTACAAAACTGAATTCTAAGTACACTTGATGTGTTCCATTCTTTAATAAGACTAACTGCTCAGGTAGAGTTTTCACTTCTGAAGGCAGCAAAAGCTCAATTTTTCCGACTTGATCAACATTTTAACTTCCTGCTCTCCCGATAAGCTATTACAACCGCAACTAAAATGTTTCCATTCCTCCCCTAAAGGGGGAGGCGGGTCTCTTAGACGGAGACGCCGTTTCTCAGGAGACGGTGATTATTGTCTTTTAAGAGCAAGTACAACTAGGAAACCATACTTTTCCACCGTCTCTCAGGCCAGAAAATTTGTTACGATGAAGGAGATGCTCGGAGAAGGTGAGGGAGTTAGTTGCCGTGGCCTATACTGGGAACTGTCCCAGCGTTCGCTTAATTGAATGAGAATGGTAAACCACGGAAAACCATTCTCAGGACAGCCAACGGTAGAGACTAGGTCCTTTTTCTGCTCGGTTGGCTGGTCGGAGTGCAGGGCTGTTGGACAACGGACCAGCCGTGGCCACCTGTAGTCCGAGACCCACTCTGCATCTGCTAGTACGATGACATAGATTTCTGATGGTGAAATAATTGCTGAAATTGTAGTAGAGATAAAAATGACACCACGAATTTCAAACGAAACAGGTAATTTGTTCTTACTTTACTTTTCCTCTAATCTTAAACCCTTCTTGTTGAGATATTCTCAGACTGTGAACTGTAATCACTGTGAACGCTGTCCTCATCACGGCTGTCAACCCCACCTACCGCCTCGCCGCCCGGGGTCAAGACGCTCTGACAGAGCACGCTTATTAGACAGTCTTACAGCTGGGGGAGGGGGGAGATTAAATCACATTTAAGTTACAAATTAGGCCCATGAGTTTGTGCTTTGGGATGTCAAGGATAATGCTCCATGCGAGTCAGCAAGTGTGTTCTACACCACGGCGTTTTCGAAGCATGTGTCTTCTAACAGCACCCAAAGTGTTAAAGGTTAGCTGATCCTGCAGTCTAGGATTAGCCATCATTTCCTTTATCCAGAGGTCTTGGGTTCGATTTACGGCAAGATCAGGGATTTTTTTCTCGGATATGAGGACTTGTTCGAGGTCCACTCAGCCCAGAGCGGGGTTTAGAGTGTGCAAGGCTCGTAGGCTGAACATGTGCTACGCCACCTTCCCTTCACCTTTTATTCCATAAGAGTCTTCTCTAAGAAATATGTCATTCATCGTTTTATTCAATAATAGCTTTAAGATTTGGGCTGTTAATCATGTTCAGTTTACAAGAAATAACGTATTAACAACAATTACAATTTGCGTCAAAGAGCTTAGTCGAGCACGGTACACTACGAGTCTCAAAGGATACTTGATTATATAGAGATATGTAAAGTAGTTTGTGCATTTTTGAGCTTATTGTTATTCGTTTTATATTCATAAAAATAAACGATATCCATACACAAACGTGAAGAAAATATAGGTGCTAAAAGATAAATAATTTAAGTATATCAAATATTAAAATGTAAAATTATGTTATCTTCATGTATTATTTACAAATTTATTTTCACGTACGAAAATTTTGTATTGTTTGATGTATACAGTATATGTTGTTTGACTGTTTGTTTGTTTGTTTGTTTGTTTGTTTGCACAGTGTTTGTTTAATTGTGTGTTTGTGCCCTAGCTTGTCCGTTTGTAATTTTGTTAATTTGTTTTATGGTGTTTGTTTGCTTCTTTGTTAGTTAATTTTTCAGCACGAAGGCAGGTTAGATCCCCATCAGTTTCATCAGTACCGGGCGAGTTGGCCGTGCGCGTAGAGGCGCGCGGCTGTGAGCTTGCATCCGGGAGATAGTAGGTTCGAATCCCACTATCGGCAGCCCTGAAGATGGTTTTCCGTGGTTTCCCATTTTCACACCAGGCAAATGCTGGGGCTGTACCTTAATTAAGGCCACGGCTGCTTCCTTCCAACTCCTAGGCCTTTCCTATCCCATCGTCGCCATAAGACCTATCTGTGTCGGTGCGACGTAAAGCCCTAGCAAAAAAAAAAAGTTTCATCAGTAGGTATCAGACATACTGAACAAAACTTACGAAGCCTAGGAGGGAAAGGAGGGTTGTGGTAGTGCCTCATTGCTTTCCTCAGTAAATTATATTACTAGTCTGCCAAACGCATTGAGATGTACAAACTGACCTTCCTTATAATACATTTCCCATGGCACTACAGCCCTTGAAGCGACCGCTGCTCAGCCCGAAGGCCTGCAGATTACGAGGTGTCATGTGGTCAACACGAGGAATCCTCTCGGCCGTTATGCTTGGCTTTCTAGACCGGGGCCGCTATCTCACCGTCAGATAGCTCCTCAACTCTAATCACGTAGGCTGAGTGGACCTCGAACCAACCCCCAGGTCCGAGTAAAAATCGCTATCCTGGCCGAAAATCGAACCCGGGGCCTCCGGGTAAGAGGCAGGCACGGTACCCCTACACCACAGGACCGGCTTATAATACACAGTTTCACATTTTTGTCACAAGGACCAGCTGCATAAAGAATTGTGAGGCAGGTCGTTGAAAGTAACAAACACGATCTAGCTCATCAGGTACACATACTAGGGGAGACTTGGCTAAATCGACGAGTTAAGGAAAAATTGCAATATGACGCATCTTGAGAAAAATATACAATGGAACAACTTTTACACATTCGATATTAATTTCGTTCTTCGAAACGGTTTAAATATTCGGTGTTCTGAATGTATTTTACGCTTTCTATTTACGGTCATTTTGTCGAGATAGACAATATTAGTTACGAAGTATAACGATGACGAACCTACAGTAGTCCAGGTTAAGACAACAGTTCTGTAATGAACTGCTCCAGCTACAACCAACCACTGCACTGCCAAAGTCAGCCAAGAACGGCCAACTTTTCGTATTATAATTCGTTCTCGTTTGTAAAAGACAAGCCGTTCGTGATTACGGCGGCACGGCCGACTTGATGCGTCGCTCTAGCTAGCTCAGCGCAGCGAGGGATCCAGTCGGCCGTGCCGGCGGAGACTTAATTTTGAATTTCTCCGCAGCAACACCAGCGCCACCTAAACTTCTAAGGAATTACTGTATGATATTGTATTTAATACAACAGTGGGAGTAACTCCGATTGTAATATTTTATCCAGTTGAAAGAAATATGATTGTGACAGAAATTGCATGAGCGTATAGGGGACACTCAATTAGGCCAATTTGATTTTTGTATTAAAACTTGCCGGGCCTAGTGGCTCAGACGATTAAGGCGCTGGCCTTCTGAACCCAAGTCGGCAGAGATTTTACCATCAATTTATAGCTTATTTCTGCCTTTACAACCTCCGAAAGTGTTACAACATGGAATCTAATATATTCATGCCTAGAAGCGCTTCTGGCGAATTTCAAAGTTCTGATATTAGTCAGTTTGCTTAATTGGGAAGGGTACGTTAAGATTAAGGTCACATTAAAATAGGTGATGAAACTGTACAACAAGTAAGTCAATTTTGCTACTTGGGAGGCATTATCACTCAGAACAACAGATGCACCACATAAATCGGGAGGAGGATTGCACTAGCTAAACAAGTCTCCAGTAACAAGAAACAGCTTCTGAAAACCAAGAACATTAACATTAAAATTAGGAAAGAATTTGCCAGAATGTTTGTGCGGAGTGTTTTGTTGTATGGTTGCGAAATATGAGACTTATCAAAGCAGCATATGAAACGTCTGGAAGCAATGGAAATGTGAATATGGAGGAGGATACTGAAAATAAGTTAAACTGAGAAAAAGTCAAACAATAGTATCCTTGAGGAAACAGATGAAACAAGGGAATTGATCAACACTGTAGAAAAGAGGAAAACCAAATTTCTTGCCCACAAACTTCGACACAATACACTCCTCACGACTATACTGGAAGGAAAAGTTCTTTGTAAGAAGGGAAGAGGAAGGTCGAGGAATAAGTATGTGGATTCCGTGATGGACAGGCTGAATTGGAAAAAATATGTTGACCTGAAACACTCAGAAGAGGAAAGACAAATGTGGTTGAAGCGACAAGGCCTTGCCTTTAGGATATGAAAGAATGAACGTTTTGAGTTGTAACTCTTTTCCAGATTTTATTAAATGATTGATGTAAGAAGTATGTACACACCAATTTCATAAAAATTGCGTAAAAAGTGTATTTTAGAAAGAAAGTGATGCAAACTGCTTAAACGTTAAACTCTCCTCCGAAAAAAAACAAACATGAATTTTGAATTGTAACCCTTTCGTTTTCGGTCATTGATATTTTCAATCAGGCAGACGGGAAAAAATAAAGATCATTGCACTTTGCATGCGGCTGTGGGTCGTATGCTGGGCAGGCCTAATCTAGATGTTACTGAGAACGCTGTAACATTCCCACAGCACATCAGAACTTATTTCTTAAAAGAATATATCCGTGGCTTATTTTTTAGTTATGTTAACTCTGGCACAAGAAAAGAGGGCTTATATGTTTCCGCCGTTAGACCGTTCGGATATGGCTGTATATCTGCGAGGGAGAAGAAGACTAGGGTAAGAAGGAGAGACTAATGCCGAGCTTGAAATATTCGTCGCCAGAGTTTTGCGATAAAAGAGGACCGCACAGTTGACCAGTGAGTTGTGAGGAGGAGGAGGAGGAGGAGGAGGGACAATCTCAATAAAAGTAGGGGGAGGGGATTGGTGAAAAGGAAGATGGAAAGCCTGCGAACGTGGAGAGGAAAGAGTTGTCGACTCAAGAAGACCGCTAAAATACTGGCAAGTGACAGTCCTCTTTTTTCTGGTGGACTAGTGTAGCAAGAACACACACACACACACACGTACATTCACTTCCCAGCTTAACACAAAGTTTGGGTTAGAAAAACACGGAAAGGAGCAGCTATTTCCGTATATACTGTAAGGAAAAAGACTTCCTAAGAAATTAAAACTTACTTGTAAGCCGGCAAGGACTTAAGCAGTAAGTCAGATACGGGAAATGTGTTTTTGAAAAAATAAGCTGCAAAAGGAAAACTTCTATGTCACGTGTATAAGTTTTGAGGTATCGAATAAATATCTCGAGCATCTTTCTGAAACCTCCATTCACAAACCCGAAGAACATAAATCATTAATTTATTTTGAGCTACCAATTATACCCGTTCTTCGCAAGGAAATTTTTAAATGATTTCCTTCATTAGTACAGGAAAATTTGCATGCCTTCATTGAAACGTTTAACACAGCATGTTAACTCATATTTTCCTACGAACGCAAGTAGCATTATCCTGATGTAAGATAAAAATCAGCAAAGTCGAGACAGAATTAGGACGATTAGAGAGTTTATTTTACGGAGTACGAAATTCTTCGTGTTTCTCGGTTACATATTGTTATTTCTCTGACCGCTGGAGATGCTCTGTGGCTGAGGACTCATAAAGCACACCATTGATTATAACCTAATGCAGGGCCTCTCAAACGCCCAAAATCTCACGCGTGCAGAGCGAGGCGGAAGAGCTCCGTGCACTGTGCATCGGTGCCGCTCGGTATGGCTCGGATCAACGCTTCGTCTCTGGGCTACTCGGCTCAACTCAGCCCGGATTTGGAGCGCTACGGAGCAAGTGGGGGAGAGGGAGACAGGCGGAGCGAGCGAGACAGGCGTAAGGAAAGAGAGAGTTAGCGCTATTGCTCCAAATCGAGGAGTGGGGGGTCTGCACTCAGGTCAACCAAGCCAAGTCGTCTTTTGCACCGTGCACAGTGCATGCACCACGCGCATGCACCCTGAGAGGCCCTGACCTAATGTATTATCTGTTCTATCGAAAACAGTAAAATGGCCCTCCAGTTCATCCCGTTAACCCATCTTGAAGTGAAATGCTCCAAGAGCTCCTCGGCAATTGGACTAAAAATACATCGTAAACATCTCCGTTATTCACCGTCGTACATTAAATACGTATACAGCACAAAACAACGGGAAAAAGTATTCCTAAACTTTCATTATATACAATCTTATGATAGATCTAATTAAAGGAATATATTATATTGGAAATAAACTGTATTTATAAAAGGTAACTCCAAGCGACAGCTTGACGTCATATGCACCTGATAACACAATCCTGATTGAGTAGATTACAAATTCAATTACTTCTCCAGGAAACTGAGCTACAAGATTTAATACATCCAAAAGAGCGTCTTTGTTCTTTACACTTAAATTCCTAGGAGGCTACTCTCCCAAAATTTTACAAGATTCAAGTCTCTCCAAGGCACAATTTAACTTTATTTATTTATTTATTTATTTATTTATTTATTTATTTATTTATTTATTTATTTATTTATTTATTATCCATGAAAAATCCCTACTTCGTCCAGCATATTAGGGCTGTAGGTTATAACTAGTTACCTTAAATAGTACAAACATATACTACAAAATTTTTTGAAGTGAGTGATTACACACACAAATTAAACTGGGAGAAAAGGAAAACTATTCTTAAATGTTTTCTAAAATAAACTGCATAAACTTCAAAATTCATTGAAACAACAGATCTTGTGAAATATCCTAAAAATAGGTTTGACTAACATTACTGTACAACTATTTAAGTGTTGTTCCAAAATATATCTAGATTTGCTGAAGATTGGACAATCGAAATATAAGATGATTTGCAGTTTCTTCATCTCCACAAACAGAACTGTTATTACTACTAATTTTGAATTTATGCAAATAAAATTTAAATTTTCCATGACCCGAAAGGAACTGAGTGCTGGTGAAGTTTGGTTTCAATAAACTGTAGTCCAAACGGTCCTGTATCGTAGGAAAAAAGATTGTTCTTTTAACTTCACCCTTATTACTTGAGTTCCACAGCTTTGACCATTCATTGATTGTGAATTTATATAATTCATGTTTCACTTTTGATATAGGGGCTCTTTTGTATACAGTTTCATTGTTACTAAATGCTGCAAGTTTAGCAAACTCATCAGCTCTTTCATTACCTAATAGACCTTCATGCCCTTTAACCCACTTAAAACAGATATGTTATCCATACTGTGAGAGATCTGTTCTAATGCTACATGCCAAAGAATTTAAATTATATTTGTTACTTATAGATTTCAGAGCTGCTTGCGAGTCACTATGTATACATGCACTAAACATTCTTTCTTTTATCCACTGAACTGCATATTTTATAGCAAGTTCTGCTTGAAAAATGGAACACTGGGAGGAAAGTTTCATAGTCTTAAAATACATTTCTGCTTCATCTTTATACACAAGAAAGGCACTTCCTACTAGATTAGTACAATCCTCCTTGGGTGTTAACTTTAACATAAGGTCAATACAAACACTTTCCACTGTCTTACCCGTTCAACAGTCTAAGTTACATTTAAATTGGGGCAATAAATGCCCATTCTACCTGGCCTTAGTGGGAAAAGAAAAGATTGAACTTAATGGCTGTAAATCAAAGTGTGGGGAGGCGAACTCTTGCCTTCCTTTCAAGTTCACTTGAAATTCATAAAACCCTATGTGTGCTTATGGCCCAGAATTACAGAGGCTAAGCCTATACTACGGAGATGATTGGATGAATAGAAAATTTAAATTACAAAAGGAAGAGATAAATTTTAAAGTTTACAAAATCATAGTCACCTCAATACCAATTTCAAAGGGAATAAAACAGGATTCACACTCTTTCTTTCTCCTAAGTTAGTCTAAGTTCTTTAGACTTGTTTGAAAATTTACGTTGAAAAGATGATGTTAAGATTTACATTAAGAAATAATTTTAAAACCTTCCCCTCAAGTTAGCTTTCTGAGACTATTACATGATTAAAAGATGTCTGCCATCACCTTGAGCTGGTTGGACTTCCGGATTTGGACGAGGCAAGCCCCCTGCCTCTTCTATGAACACACTCTAAACCTCCTGACTGGAGCGATCGAAAAACAATATGGCCCAAAAGGTCCCAGCTTAGATGGCGAAGATGAAGGCTCCAGAATTCTCTGAGTCGAAGCCCTGCACACACCCACAATTTCTATTGGTTGATTCATTACATGTCAAAAATTCTTGATTGGCTAAAATTTTGAGCAGGCGGGAAATTATAGAAGTGCTAGTAACTTTAGAACACAAAAAACAATCTACAAACAATTCCGTTTTGAAAACCTTGACACAACAAAATTACTTTGGAAACTAATTGTTTATCGTCGAACCAGAGGGGGCACGTGAATCGACAGTAGAGACATCTGACGATAAACTTTCAAACTTCTTCCACTGTTTCACTGTTTGCATTACAGATGGCCTTTTAAAAGGCGCTTAGTTTGAATGTACGGAGTTGGTGTACCTCAGGTACACATTCAATCACCACTTGTTCTGAAATGGTTTATTTCTACATATTTTAACGTTTTCAGGAACGATAAGGTGCCGGAATTTTGTCTCGCAGAAGTTTCTTTCGTGCGAGTAAGTCTGTTGACACCAGACTGGCGTATTTGAGCACCCACAAATACCACCGGAGTGAGCCAGGATCGGGCTTGCCAAGCTGGGCTCAGATGGACAGCACTCCCCCGTCTGAGCTACTCATCTCGGTCCGACAGAAGTGTGAAAGGCTTCAATATTATGGCGAAGTAACAAAAATACTTTAATAACATGAAATTAATGTTTATTGAATTCAAAAATTATTAACTAGCCCACGCAAAATGGAATTTTCAGAGAAAAACTGATTCTTTAAACATGATTTTTCGAATCTTAGGTCTTTCATGTCCATTGTTGAGTTTCAGTATTTCCTTTTTTCTTTACAATTTGTTTTGAGTCGCACCGACACAGATAGGTCTAATGGCGACGAAGGGACAGGAAAGATCTAGGAGTGGGAAGGAAGCGGCCGTGGTCTTAATTAAGGTCCAGCCCCAGCATTTGCCCGGTGTGAAAATGGGAAACACGGAAATCTATCTTCAGGGCTTCCGACAGTGGGGCTCTAACCCACTATATCTCGGGTGCAAGCTCACAGCTACGCGCCCCTAACCACATGTCAACTTTCCCGATCAATATTTTCTGGTACTCCTTCCAAATATCACTACTTATTATTATTTTTGTTGTCCGTCAGAACTACCAGCTGCCCACTCATCCACAAAACTGTCGAAAATGTTTCTGACTTGTGGGACATCATGTTCATTATGATTACACTCACTTCTTTCATCTACTGTCTTTTTATCCGATTCCCTGCAAATTTCACTGCCACCGTAGGTATACTATCACATAAACCTTCAAAAATGAAGCGCTCAGTTATTTCAGAGCCGTCAAAAAATGCAATCATGTTGCTTCTAAACTCTCTGAAATGGTAGATGATATGGCAAAAGAAACAAAACTACTACTACTATAATAATAATAATAATAATAATAATAATAATAATAATAATAATAATAATAATACTATTGGTTTTACATCCCACTAATATTTTTCGCGGTTTTCGGAGACGCCGAGGTGCCAGAATTTAGTCCCGCAGGAGTTCTTTTACGTGCCAGTAAATCTACCGACACGAGGCTGACGTTTTTGAGTACCTTCAAAAAAATCATGGACTGAGCCAGGATCGAACCTGCCAAGTTGACGTCAGAAGGCCAGCGCTTCAACAGTCTGTGCAACTCAGCCCAGAATTTTGCACCATACCTCAGTGAGAGATTCACAGATGATGACATACCTTACTGTCTTCAATGAAAAATTTCCACAGTTCTGGGGTCAAATGTGCGTCCTTGAAAGTTGATGAAAAAATTTCCATGTATATGTCAATGTATGCGTACTGATAACCTGCGTAGAATAAATGTTTTGTTAATTTATATTTGTGTGTATCGATGGTTACTTTGTCCGGGAGCACGTAAGGAAACGGCTTCGTGGAGTTGCGTGTTGGCCGTGCGGTTAGGAGCGCGCAGACGTGAGCTCGCATGCGGAAGATAGTGGGTTCAAACCCCACTTTCGGCAGCCCTGAAAATGGTTTTCCGTGGGTTCCCATTTTCAGACCAGGCAAATGCTGGGGCTGCACCTTAATTAAGGCCACGTCCGCTTCCTTCCCATTCCTAGGCCTTTCCTCTCCCATCGTCGCCATAAGACCTATCTGTGTTGGTGCGACGTTAAGCAAAATAGCGATTGTCTGAAGCTGTTTTGTGAAAAAAATATTCGAAGGATGTACATCTTACGCACAAAGTTTGTGGATATCGTTTACGGTTAGGCATCGTAAGCCGAGAAAGTGATCACATATAGCCACTTTATCCGATTTGTTTCGCAGAAACCGTTACAGCTTGGCTTTATTTCATAACAACTGAGCGAGTTGGCCGTGCGGTTAGGGTCGCGCAGCTGTGAGCTTTCATTCTGAATGGGTTGGAATCTCACTGTCGGCAGCCCTGAGGATGGTTTTCCGTGTTTTTCCATTTTCAAACAATGCAAATGCTGGGGTGGTAGCCTACCTTAATTAAGGCCATGGACGCTTCCTTCCCACTCTTAGCCTTTTCCTCTCCTACCTGTGGTGGTCCGACCGAAAGTAAATTGAAAGAAAAAATTTCATAACATTTCAATACGGTATTTAACATACGAAAACGTCCCTCTGGCCATTCTGTAGTGCAGGGCCTCTCAGGGTGCATGCGCTTGGTGCAAAAGACGACTTCGCTTGGTTGACCAGAGTGCAGACCCCTCCCCCCACTCCTCGATTTGGAGCAATAGCGCTTACTCTCTCTTTCCTCACGCCTGTCTTGCTCGCTCCCCGTGTCTCCCTCTTCCACACTTGCCCCGTAGCGCTCCAAATCCGAGCTGAGTTGCGCCGAGTAGAGCCGAGCTTAGCCGAGTAGCCCAGAGACGAAGCGTTGGTCCCAGACAAGCCGAGCGCGAACGATGCACAGTGCACGGAGCTCTTGCGCCTCGATTTGCACGCGTGAGATTTAGGGCGTTTGAGAGGCCCTGTTCTAGTGTCTAGTCAACAACGAAAACCGCACTTAAGAATCTATCTAAACTGTCTGCGTTGTAAAGGAACACCAAAACGTGGAACACATTCATTCAGACAGACAGACAGACAGACAGACAGTGAGTTTTGTGTACGTAGAGAAATAAAGATATCAAATACCGATGCAGCAGACTAAGAATCTTCATGAAAGAAAGTAGTGACTTTTGCACCATACTTATAAATCTGATAATTCATGTTGTACATTTACTTATCACTCAGTCTTGCAGGGTAGAAATGTTGATATCATCCAGTGTTATCGTTTATTATTTACTTTGTCCTTCCGGAAGAAATTGGATGCACCTAAAAGCGGCCTCACGAACATGTTCTATTTTCAGCTTTAATGGGCTCATTTCTCCAAGACTGTAACGTCAAAGCTCTGCGGCTGAGAACGAAGCAGCAGTGAAAGAAGAAAGAAGGAAAATGGAGAAAATGAGTTGCGCGCGGTGATCACACAGGTGTTATCTACGGAGAGGAGATCCGCCACGCCACAGTAAACACAGAATGTCGGTACAAATACGAGAGTATCAATCTCACTGGAGACCAGTACTTTAAATGAGCCAGAAGTTTTTAACAAGGTGTACTCTTAGATCTGTCGGCACTTGGGGTAACTACGGCGATATTTCACGAGAAGTCACTTCCAGGGACGGAGTCTTTACAATCCTCCAGAGTGAAAAAAGAGAGACGTCCACACGTCACAGGCACACAAGAGAACACTCCGTCCATCTACTTGTTGGACCTCTCTTTCACCACTTATGCCGGGAAATGTTCACAGTTGATTAGTGAAAACCAAATTAATATGTTCTTTAAAACCTCGCAAGTTAAGAATTGAATCAGTCATTGTTTAGAAGGGTTAATTTATGAAATCATGGAAGACTTTCAGAACAATACGGGGACAATGTTTTGCCACAGCGAAGTGTTTACCAGTGGATTGAGCAGTTCGCACGAGCGTCAAGGATGAAGAAAAATCCGGGCGTCCATCTGCAGGCGTAATAATATTAAAATGCTATTTATTCGGAGCGTCGACCAAAGATGATCTTTTGCCCCACTTTGCACCATACGTTGTGAAGCTGCGTTTATTTGGAAATGGCGGGAGTGTAAAGTGTTGAATGTGAGGAAAGGAACATTAAGGGACGACACAAACACCCAGTCCCCAGACCAGGGATATTAGTTACTTACAACTAAAAACCCCTGACCCGGCCGGGAATCTAACCTGCGGCCGATGGGTGACATGTGGATGCATTGCCCCCTACACCGCGGGGCCAAACATCGGCAATCGTAACTGATGCCATTAATGAACCAGTGCGTGATATGATCCTGAATAACAGAGGAGTGACTGTTCTATGGATGTCCGCTCCTGGTACACCTTCAGATCACAAAAAAAAATAATTACGGAACGCTGTTTTTCCTTGGTGCAAACAGAGAGTGGCGCGGCCATATTTAGGTCGCAACAGTGCAAGCTGTACTGATCTGATAACGCCGAAATATACCACAACGGTGTCATCTAGTGGCTGGTGAGCACACTACGCCATAGAGCCAACCTAAAGACATTTAGACCAAAATTGCAGGTACTTATTGATTTAACCTCGTAATTTGCATAGTAGGCTAATGTATTTTTCTGTCTGAAGATAATAAAAGTGAAAAAATTGAATTTTCAGTTTGAATTGTGCACTCTGAGCGGTTTTCCCCCCTTCTGTAAAATTTCACTTTTGTATTTGGTATGTTTTCGACATAAACTTTTCACTTCGGCCGTTGTCCGCCTCTGTGGTGTAGTGGTTAGCGTGATTAGCCGCCACCCCTCGGAGGTCCGGGTTCGATTCCAGGCTCTGCCACGAAATTTGAAAAGTGGTACGAGAGCTGGAACGGGGTCCACTCAGCCTCGGGAGGTCAACTGAGTAGAGGTGGGTACAATTCCCACCTCAGCCATCCTGGAAGTGGTTTTCCGTGGTTTCCCACTTCTCCTCCAGGCAAATGCCGGGATGGTACCTAACTTAAGGCCACGACCGCTTCCTTCCCTCTTCCTTGCCTGTCCCATCCAATCTTCCCATCCCCCCACAAGGCCCCTGTTCAGCATAGCAGGTGAGGTCGCCTGGGCGAGGTACTGTTCATTCTCCCCAGTTGTATCCAGGACCCAAAGTCTGAATCTCCAGGACACTGCCCTTGAGGCGGTAGAGGTGGGATCCCTCGCTGAGTCCGAGGGCGAAACCGACCCTGGAGGGTAAGCAGATTACGAACGAAGTTCGGCCGTTGAGCGTTATACAATCATGGAAATTTTCGAATCGGAATAATTTCTAGACAGCAGGTGGCTTTCATTGTAACGAAGAAGGAACAATGTATCTAGTAAGAAATTCTGACGTCAGTGTGTCGTCACCTGATGATGTACCAGCGCTACCAACTTTGGGTAATAAAATCACAGGTCCGCGCGGCTAACAATTAGTGTAGTTCTACCAGTGTGGTAGGACGCCGTGTGAGATGTCGTTTGATTCATCTCGGCGAGTTCTACGAGGGTTGTAAACAAATTAGTGCCAACGTAGTTCAGACATTCGCAGGAGATCGGGCATGTGGGAGCGGTCAGGTGGCGCACTTGTCGATGTGTGATGTGCATTTGACGGGCATCTAGTTGGGTGTGATGTTGCTGTGTGGCGTAGAAGTGAAGAGTATCGTTTTCACCGCACTAAAGCAAAAGGTGATCAGCGTTCGTGGATTAAAATCGAGGTTCCCGCGACAAAAATGCATCAGAATGTTATCGAGGACTAAGTGAAGCCTATGGTGAGAATGCATTACCGTATAAGATTGTTGCACGATGGGTTTCGTGCGAGTCGGAATGAGACTGCAGATTTTCACCGCACAGCTCGGCCGTCCATTCCAGAGATCAGATTAATATCTTGAGTGGTCTCGTTTCCGTAGACTATCGATGGACTGTCCGAGAATTACCCGTAGAGGCATCTGAACCCCGCGCAGTACGGCACTCTGTCGCTGTCATCAACAGAGAACGCTTTACCAACTGTCTCCAACGGCTTCCCGACATTTGGAGAAAGGTAATAGACTTTTCGGATGACTGCATTGAAGGAATGGAATGCAATTGTACTTGTTCGTTCATTACAGGATCCGTTCTGTAAATATTGCCATAGCTTTATTTATAGCTCTCGTATGACTATATGGTGAAACAAATTCAAATATACGTCTTTTCACGAGAGTTTAATCCTGATATAAACATGGTATGTTCACGCCTCTGCCAAAGAAAGAGTTGTGATTTGCTGAGCGTGTAGTACCGACCTCCACGCGGTTTTCCTCTTTTGTGCTTCACTACACGCGATGGTCCTACCTCTTGCTCCATTTCTCTCACTAAGAAAACCGAATCACTAACTATTGGAAGATGAAACACCTTATCTCCGCACTGTACAGCTTGGGACTTTCCCCCGCTACGAGGGGACTTCCTGTATTACACCACGCCTTGTGTCTTCATTTCTCGTTATTTAATCAGTATTTTCTAAAAGAAGTATATGTATGTACCGGTATATATGACAACCATATTTTAATTTGATTACGTACTCTTCCAGACTCTCTAAATGTAATAAACTAAACTAAAATAAAATTAATATCAGGTACTACTTTTCGTCGAGCTCGCATACAGTCGAGTGAGTGCGACGGTTGCTTCTCCAATCGACTACGTATGTGTCCGCGTGTGAAGGCAAGGTGCTCCGCCTATGTGTTTACCTTAGGATTAAACTCTCGTAAACAGCGGTGTAGTGAATATTAGATCAAATTGTGGTGTGAAGAATTGCAAGAGTCAATGAATATTGAATTTTGATTTGGCCCTCAACGGGCAACTTAAACGCACTCTGCAGTGTGATGGTAATAGTACCAGACCTGTAGCTTAGATCCTTTCCAACAGAACAAAGATGGCTTAGGCCACCATAGCTCAATTGGTAGAGCAACCGACGTGAAATCGGGAGGTTGTGGGTTCGGATCCCACTGATGTCCGGTTGGCCATTTTTGTTCTGTACTTAACATCTCTTCAGCACGTACTAAACGTGCGGAACACGACCTAATAGGTTGAAAGTTGGTTTCAATTCCAAAAGTATTTCTTTCTTTCACAACATGTCAAGACCTACGTACTATACATAGCTTCAAAGTTATCGAAAACGGATTCGAGAGGATATTGACTTACAGGAACTCCATAAAGTGACAATCACATCGACTGTCCCAGTGGGGGGGTAAATAATTTAGAGTTCATGGTCCTGAAGATGTGTTAATTTGTATAGAATTAACTCATTGGCACCTATTTACGGAACTGCTCCGTTGGAGGTTATAAAGGAATCTAGTTGGCGTGGCAGGCAAGATAGGAGTCACGCGGTTCTGATACGCCCCCCTCCTCCATGTGCAACAGCCCCGAAGTGCCATAGCGACCGCTGCTCAGGCAAAGGCCTGCAGATTACGAGGTTCGTGTGGTCAGCACGACGGATCCTCTCGGCCGTTATTCTTGGCTTTCTAGACCGGGACCGCCATCTCACCGCCAGACAGCTCCTCAATTGTAATTACGTAGGCTGACTGGACCTCGAACCAGCTCTCACATGCAGGTAAAATTCCTTGACTTGACCTGGCCGGGAATCGAACCCAGGACCTCCGAGTAAGAGGCAGGCACGCTACCCCTACACCGCGGGGCCGGCCAGTTCTGATAACTTGTTCCAAACTATTGACAAAATCTTCCTTAATGGGACACACTCTTCAAACTTAAAGAAATTAAATAATTTTTTTTTTTTTTTTTTTTTTTTTACATTTTGTTTTACGTCGGACCAACACAGATAGGTCTTATGACGACGATGGGATAGGAAAGGTCTACGAGTTGGAAGGAAGTGGTCGTGGCCTTAATTAAGGTACAGCCCAAGCATTTGCCTGGTGTGTAAATTGGAAACCACGGAAAACCATCTTCAGAGCTGCCGACAGTGGGTTTCGAACCCACTATCTCCCGAATACTGGGTACTGGCCGCACTTAAGCGACTGCAGCTATCGAGCTCGGTAATATAATTATTAATGAACTAAAGTTACAAAAATATTCGTATATTCCTTTTATTATGAGTAATGATTACGATACGAGACAAAATTGTTTGAAATACCTCCATGTTGTATGACAAAGTCGTCTACTGATTTCTAATTCTGACAGTATTAAATAATAAAATTAAAGGCACAATCAAAATCCACCATTGGGAGACATTTTTATGAATAAAATATGATGTTTTGCACTTCAAATCCCGGAGTATATCACAACATGTATTGTTGTAGCTTAATTCCCTGATGCCCTCATGCCCTGAAAATGAAACAAATAAATGTTACTAAATAAAGTTAATATAGAATCTGTTTTTAAACCCCTATTAAGCACCACAAATAGTACGGTAACATTTTTATCGTGTTGTGCAGTGTGTAATTAAGTACTTCCCTTTGTTTTACATTGTGGTGTTTAGGCGCTGATCCAATAAAATTAATTTGTAGGCTGAGAAGGACCGTTCGAACATCGCGAGAAGTCACCGGTGCATATTTAAAAAAATAAAACTAGCTGGGTGAAATATCTTCCAAGGGGCTCTTCTTGTTCGCGACTAATGATCTTGCAGACATACACAGAGCTTGAATAACTGTGAGATTTCGTTTCAAGACAGCATGGAATTTTTTTTTTTTTTACGTCGCACCGACACAGATGGGAGTTTGTTAGACACTGACCAGTGAAAGGCACCTAGGCATCCCTGATTCTGAGAAAGGATGACGTGCTGCGGTTTGCAGTTGAGGCACTCGGATTTACAGTATTTCAGAGACAAAGGGTACGAAATCCTAATTTTAAGGAATTTTAAAGCCAACTTTACCGATTGAAATATATTATATCTATCTATCTATCTTAATCTGTTTACCCTCCAGGGTTGGCTTTTCCCTCGGACTCAGCGAGGGATCCCACCTCTACCGCCTCAAGACAGTGTCCTGGAGCTTCAGACTTTGGATCGGGGGATACAACTGGGGAGAATGACCAGTACCTCGCCCAGGTGGCCTCACCTGTTATGCTAAACAGGGGCCTGGTGGAGGGATGGGAAGATTGGAAGGGATAGGCAAAGAAGAGGGAAGGAAGCGGCCGTGGCCTTAAGTGAGGTACCATCCCGGCATTTGCCTGGAGGAGAAGTGGGAAACCATGGAAAACCACTTCCAGGATGGCTGAGGTAAGAATCAAACCTACCTCTATTCACTTGACCTCCCGAGGCTGAGTGGCTCCCGTTCCAGCCCTCGTACCACTTTTCAAATTTCGTGGCAGAGCCGGGAATCGAACCCGGACCTCCGGGGGTGGCAGCTAATCACGCTAACCACTACACCACAGAGGCGGACGAAATATATTATATATGGGATGAAATTCGCCAATTATTTTAGTAGAGTCTGAAAATTAAACGAGCCGACAGAATTTTCAATTTTTAATAATTACCTAAATAAGTACAAAAAATATTATATTTTCCTCATATGTAAAAAGTGAGGAAAGCAACGGGAAACTAACTCACTCCTCATTTCCCTAGTACGCCCCTTCAGCGATGCCTAGGCCATCTACGACAGCCGATGGCGGAGCTGTTGAGGATTCACCCAGCCTTAGGACTGAAGACTGAACATGCATATGTAAAAGTATGTAATATTAATAAAAATTTGTAAACTGAAACACCGGTATAACCCTTTCAGAACCACAATTCGTCGATAGTCTTCATTTTCAGTTATTTACAAGTAAATGTATGGATTATATAATTACTTAAGTATCCGAGCCCCACCTTATAGGGGCTGCCTGGCCGGGGCGGTACAGGCGTGCTCGGCTCGCCCGGAAGAACGTGGGTTCGAATCCCCGTCAGGAAGTCGCAAAATTTAAGAAACGAAATTTCCACTTCCGGAGGTGCTCATGGTCCTTACTTTCACTCAGCCTACACCGAAAATGAGTACCAGGTTAATTCCTGGGGGCAAGGGTGGCCAGGCGTAGAGCTAACCCCACTACCCCATGGCGTACTGAAGTTACGGATAGTGGAATCCTTTACCTTCTACCCATCCAAGGGCCTTCATGGCCTGTACGGAGATGTGAATTTTCTTTGCTTTTTGCCCTACCTTATAGGAATATATGGTATCAAAACAGAAACTGTCTGCGTGAAAATTATCAAACTTTTCCAATACACCCGCTAATATCCCTTTTTCCTTTTCTTTGTTGTTCTACTGAGGATTACATCGGAATTACGTAACCTTCAGCCATTTACTTGCGCAAAATTATAGCTTTGTAAATTTTGATTTATTGCAAATATATTCAGTTACTCCATTTTGTAAAATATTAATATTAACATATTAAAGAAAATTTCAAACCCACAATGACTAGATATTTCATTTCTACATAGTACTTACGACGCGGTTCGCACTGTACGTCAAAACTTTCGGCCGTGCTCCTGACACAGCAACGTTCGAATTTTTTCATCTGTGTTGTGTCGTCAGATAAAGTGAAAATCACGTATGCGTTAGCCACCCTCACACACTTGGACCTACCAAAGTGCAGGCCAAGCACGTCCCTGTGGCGCTTTCGTTTGACCTTCCTTGCACACGCGCAGCACCAAATCGTATTCGAATCATCGGCTCTAATTCAATTTGTCGCCCGTCTCTCCATATATAAAACAAGAAGGAAGGAGTCTGTGAACACAATTACACTGTTTTTGTGTCTGAAGTAGATATGTAGATAATGGTACAGTTAACAATAGCTACGAGTGAACGTGCCTGGCAAGTGAAACACTGATATGAATACCGGGGGGGTCAATTGGGGCCACAAGACTCAGCGTTCTCTCCTCGTTACGAACGAGTCTTGAATCTATTACAGAAGCTCCACAAAGACAGGAACCTAAAGGAACTGTGCCATCGCTGCAGGACACGAATGAAGGGAACTTGAGGGCAGACTACTATATAATATCATATCAATCCTACAGACTCCATATTTCATTTACTAGAGGCTTACTTGAGAAGCAAAGTGATGATATAGTGGCGAGTTGTCAGGGTCCTCAGAACTATGAACGCTACTCAGAGACGTAGCATATTTTACTATTTTAAATAACTTTTATATAACTGTTCACAGTTATTTAAAATTTCAATCGCGTTTGAGTTTCCCAACTAATCACAGTTTTTACTCACGAATGTAATTGGACATACAGTCATTTGGCGCATCAAAATCCTCCCCTCCAACACGCCCTCTCACTGCAGATTATCGTTGCAGAATAGTTCACTTCGCAACTAACAAGCCTCGTTGAACTCCGCATAGTCGTCTGACGGACTCACTCCTCTCTGAGTGACTCATCACGGACTCGTGATCGTTTCGCGACCAACTCTGGACTGACTCCGCACTACACAGAGCTACACTCTTCATATAGACCTGTGGAAAATTCTCGTAGTTTCCACTGCCTTCTTAATGTTGACCAGCTTCTAACTATATACAAGCGTCCTTATCGCGAGGCTCAGCAACTCGCTAGCAGTATTGGTCTGCTCGCAGCTGCTCCCACACAAGTTGCCACTACAGCGCCAGCATTGAAGCCTTCCACTGACCACTGAAATGTCACGCTTAATTGTCACAATACATTAAAATGGAGAAGGCTGTAGTTCTCAAGATTCAGAATTACATAATTTAAGAAAACACTTTTTTCTTTTTTTAAATTGCTTAACGTCGCACCGACACAGACTTGTCTTATAGCGACGATGGGATAGGAAAGAGTCGTGACTTTAATTAAAATTGTAAACCAGGGAAAGCCATCTTCAGGGCTGCCGACAGCGGGGATCAAACCCACCATCTTCCGAACCCAAGCTTACAGCTGCGCGACACTAACTGCAAGTCATAGTAAGTCATAGTACCCCTCAATCTACTGAAAACTGCATTGTTACGGATTTGAATGATTGAAGTTATGTGTGACTTACAATGCTTCATTGATTTTAATTATATAATTTAAGAATAGTTTTCCTTTACTCCCAGTTTATAAAATTTGTGTGAGTAATCACTCACTTCGAAAATTTTGTATTATATTTTTGTACTATTTAAGGTAACTAGTTATAACCTACAGCCCTAATATGCTAGACAAAGTAGGGAGTTTTCGTGGATAATAAATAAATAAATGAATAAATAAATATCAGTTATAACATTTAAACAATTATTGGAAGAGTGGACAAAGGTCTTGACATAAATGGTTTAGACTTCTCAATAATATTGGTCAGTCCGTAAGTTATTTGTAAAAGAACTGTGGATTGGTAGAATCTGATGATATTCTTTGAAAGACGAAATATGCCATTCCATTTTAATTAAATTGTTCCTTTTCCAGGTATTTTCGAAATTTTATTTACTAATTAATTAGTTTCAACAGAATGAAGAACTTAACAGTAATAAATTAATTTAAAATTAAAAACAAATGGCTTCAGATAGCACCACAAAATAATTATTTATTGGTAAAGTTGAAGACGACTGTGAGCAAATGTCGGTATGTCAGATGGGCATTAATATAACTGAATTCTTAATTTCTTTTAGTCACTTCAACAACCGGGATTAGATTCCTTCTTCCACTCGCTCACTCACTAAATGTCGAAGGATAAGCGTTCTACAAACTTACAATCTTCTAGATTTGATTTCCTTCACTATGTAGACATTTTACGAAATTACAGAATCGATTAGAAATAGTTTTTTTCTAGAATGGGTTCCATTTTCCACCTTTTAATTATCCCATCGCGTTTGATCGGAGTATTTAATTCTCTTTTTATTGGTAATAGAGAAGTCAAATCCGATTGACTACAATCAACCAGTAATCACTCAAGGAAGGAAGAGAGAATTCTGTACATATTGGGATGTATAACTGATGGTATTATAGTAGCAAATGTACATTATATACGGATATCACAGTAAATTACTTTACACGTAGTGAATATGATTTTTTAAATTGCATGTCTTTTAGCTTCCTCCAATTCTCCATCTTCTCATTAGGTTTTTTTTCCCTTTTCTCGAACCATTTTAAGCCTGGTTTCTTTACCTTCATTTTTAACACTTTCTTTCTAAAAGTATCTCTCTCTCTCTCTCTCTCTCTCTCTCTCTCTCTCTCTCTCTGTTGCTTCTTCTTCCTTTATATTGTTTCTTTACAAACCTTTCTTGACTTCATGAATCCAGGTTGTTGTTGACTTCTTGTTCCAAATATATTTGAAGATCTGTTTGGTTAACCACTCCGTATAAATGTCCAAAGGATATAAATCGCCTCTTCCGTTATGTTTTCTGTATTCCGATACATTTCTTCATTACTTCTTGATTTCCAGAGTTCTGTAGTAGTTGTTAGCGGTACCGAGTATTTTTCCTAAAATTCTTCTTTTCAGTACTAATTTATTCATCTTGCAACTCAGTACTAGATATTCGCTCGCGTGTAGATATTTCGGTCTGACTACTGTATTTTAGTGTTGTATTTTGAGCTCTTTAGATAAACACATTTTGTTGTATATATTCCTAGTTATACCATAATATGCTCTTTCCAAATTATGTATCCTTTAATCTACAGCGCATTTTTCCAAACCGATTTATTCAAATGTTTCTCCCAAATATCAGAATTTATTTACCTCCCTTATTCGACCAATTTATTTCATTAGAAATTCTGGAGCATTTTCTATATTTGTCATAAGTTTTATTTTTCTACATAAATTTTTCAACATGTTCTGTTGGCTCTCTCTTCCAAGATATTGTCTTGCATTTCTGCACCTTTTAGGATTTCTGAAAGTGTGGCGAAATCATCTGCAAATGCTAGACAGTTTATTTCAACACCTCTGTTATTTCTTTTCAGTGTTAATGGTGCTAGCTTGTGCTATTTCAGCTTTTCATTCCAAATTCTTATATTTTTTTCCAGGACGCAGTTGAAGAGGAGTGAAGATAAACCAATACCGTGCTTTACACCTGTATTTATTCTGAATGGTTTGGATATTTCATCCATAAATTTTACATTTAATAATAATAATAATAATAATAATAATAATAATAATAATAATAATAATAATAATAATTTGATTTTGTATTATTTATCTGTTTAAGCCTCCGTGGCTCAGGCGATAGCGCGCCGGCCTCTCACCGCTGGATACCGTGGTTCAAATCCCGGTCACTCCATGTGAGATTTGTGCTGGACAAAGCGGAGGCGGAACAGGTTTTCCTCCGAGTACTCTGGTTTACCCTGTCATCCTTCATTCCAGCAACACTCTCCATTAACATTTCATTTCATCTCTCAGTCATTTATCACTGCCCCAGAGGAGTGCGACAGGCTTCGGCAGCCGGCACATTTTCTATCCTCGCTGCTAGATGGGGCTTCATTCATTCCATTCCTGACCCGGTCGAATGACTGGAAACAGGCTGTGGATTTTCATTTTCATTATTTATCTGTCTACCAATCATAATGAGATTGTCTCAATCCATGCTTGTGGAAGAAGGTATCCGTTTAGCTCGTTTGTATAAATACCATAAAGAGATCCGTTAGACGAAATTCAAGCATGTGTAATCAGTACTTCTACCCAGCGTATTTCCACATTGATCACAAGTCGTTATTTCTGTCTTGCTAGTCGTTAGCACAGCAATCATTCTAATAGTGATAATACCTCTGGCATCAACTGGAATACCCTTTTCTCTTTCGTGTTTGGTTTGAAATCACGTCAAATATTCTTGTAGGTGGCCGCCCTTTCTATGTTGAATCCTATCGGGTGCGCTGAAAGCAGGGGCGGGGCTCCATAGTTTGTGAGCGCACATTCATCTGGAACCGCTGCCGTCCGACAGACCACCAGCGATTCCTTCGGATGTGCAAACTGATGACACTATCTTCCAAAGTAATAAACTAAGGGAAGACATTTACTCTTGTAACGACATCAAAATTGTAACTTTAATTTTGTGAATGCAGAAGAGATTTCTCATAACAAAACTGATGCAAATTTACACATCAATGCCTATGTTAATTCTAAGCCTCGGATGCTTAATTCTTTAAACAGACGTTCTTTCACCCATTTTTTAAAATTGTCTGGGGATTGTTAATCTTCTAATTTGGAAGAACGGGAAGGAAAGTATAATACTGTTGAAATGAAATGGCGTATGGCTTTTAGTGCCGGGAGTGTCCGAAGACATGTTCGGCTCGCCAGGTGCAGTTCTTTTGATTTGACCCCCGTAGGCGACCTGCGCATCGTGATGAGGATGAAATGGTGATGAAGACGACACATACACCCAGCCCCCGTGCCAGTGAAATTAACCAGTGATGGTTAAAATTCCCGACCCTGCCGGGAATCGAACCCGTGAACCCTGTGACCAAAGGCCAGCACGCTAACCATTTAGCCATGGAGCCGGTCATCATATCGTTAACATACCTACTGCAATAACAGGGCTAAAATTGAAATGACCAAACGAGAGGCTGCGCGGTTTAAGTCACATAGGTGTGTGCTTGCCTTCGGGAGATCGTGGGTTCGAACCCCACTGTCGGCAGCCTTGAAGATGGTTTTCCGTGCTTTCCCATTTTCATACCAGGCAAATGTTGGGGAAAGGTGTACTTTATTCAAAGGCGCGGACGCTTTCTTTCCACTCCTAGTCTTTTCCTATACCATTATCACAATTAAGACCTTCGTGTGCCTGTGGGATTTAACGCAGATTGTATAATAATAAGAAGAATAGGGAGATTAACAAGAATAAAAGAAGAAAAATGAAATAGCCGTTATTATTATTATTTTAGTCATCCAGGTTTATTTTGGTTTTGGATGTGGTTTTAAGGCCAGATACTATTTCAGACACCACATGATTTTTGAGATAAAAATTTCCATCCAGGATCGACCGCGATTCGAACCTCATACTTCCGGTGGAAAGCCAACAGCTACGCCACTGAGCAAACCACGCCCTCCCGTCCTTTATTACAACATAAGGGTGTAAATAGAGGTGGTGATGATGGGAGTCATTGGCAATATTAATATAGCAGTAGTATGTTTGTTTACAAAGCTGCAGCAGGGTTGAGTGGCTCAGACATTTGAGGCGCCGGCGTCCTGACCCCAGCTTGGTATGTTTGATCCTGGCTCAGTCCGGTGGTATTTGAGGGTGCTCAAATACGTAAGCCTGGCACGTGCATGAACACCTACGGGACAAACGTTCAGCACCTCGGCGTCTGCGAAAACCTTCGGAAATAATTAGTGGGACGTCGAAAAATAATCATTACTATTATTATAATTTTTACAAAGCTGCAGCCTTATTAAATTACTACAACCACAAAACTCTGTTTAATTCCTTCTCCTAACGTGACACAGGAAAAAAAATTGCACAACTGTTCAGGAGTAGAACCTCTTCTGTTATCTGTTGAAATCCGCTTGAGTGTGGAAATATTACGCTCCACGTCTCACGAGGTAAAAGCTGCGAACTTCATAGCGGCAATTTCCTAAGAATTCCAAGCCATGCTCCTTGCAACTTCTCTCCGCAGAGAACACGATCCTGTGAAGAAATGATGTCATTCACGACTGAGCGCTGCTCTCGAATTTCTGTAGCTACCCACTGATCCTTCTCACACACTGAGCCAAATATATAGAACTTTCCTGTTGAAGAACGCCGCCCACAATAAGTTATTTACCCTGCAATGAACAGCAACAATGACTTACAAAGCTACTTTTAAAGAAAGGTAATTAAGTATCCCTTTGGGAAAATCATAAAGTATGTGACGCGATGTTATCTAACAATCGTGCAGGCTGTGATGTGAAGTATTGATGGATAGCCATGACATACAGATCCATGGCCTGTATCGCTCTCAAGTTACTGTTGCTGGGTAACACCACGTCACACATGTTGTTACATGACACTGTTTCGATATACAAATTTTCTGATGGTGGTGATTGTTGTTTTAAGAGAAAGTACAACAGACCAGGCAACCATCCTATATATAACACTAATTAGAGAGGAAAAAATTGGAAGGGATCCGACACTTCGAAAAATGAAGATATCGGCCAAAGAAGGCCAGGACCACGTAAGGGCATGAAAATGTAAAACTTCCTAGGCCACAATACGTAATACCGTCGGGGTCAGAAAATAACAAGTGTCGACAAAGGGAGATCGGATATGATATATGAAAGCCTGGTACAAGTGAGTGGAAGCAATGTCAGGACTCAGCTAAGGGCCCCGTGGTCGCCAACTCACGCTCCCAATTAAGAGCCCTTAGAGCCCGTTCAATCACCTCTTAAGGCAGGCAGGGGATACCATGGGTGTAATTCTACAGCCCTCATTCACAGGGGGAATTTTCCGGTGAGCCCCAGCTCCAGGACAGATTTATATCAACAAGGAAAATAAAGATATATAGATTAAATACAACGAATGAGGTATTTTTACGTTGTAAGAATCACTCCTACAAGATGATTCATATAACAGTCATGCTAATTTTTCGTCCATTATTTTAATAGGAATACGCCGAAATGTTTCATTTGCCTATCAAATGACGCGGAAGGTCTTGGAGTTTTGACTGCATTGCGCGCGTGATTTCCAGCATTTGTCAACAGATCGCGCAGTTGGAGTTGCAAATTGCAGTTGTTCATTGTCATTGTCGTTTGATCGCGTCAGGCTCAATTATTGCCTTGCCATTGTCAGTGAAGGTGCAGTAAGCTTTGATCCATTTGTCGATGACCGCATAATCTCCAGCAACTTTTGGCCACCAAGATCACCGAACTTGATCTCACCAGACTTTTTCGTGTGGTGTTACCTAAAGGAAAGATTCTAAGCTACATGCCCTCGGACTTTGGATGATTTAAGAAGAATATTACACGTGAAATCAACGGTGTTGACAACGAAACGCTCCAGCAAACTGCTAAAAGCATGGAATGACGATGGAATAACGTGTCCAGCTGTGCCTACAGACGGACCGAAGATTTTCTCCCAGATATTCTGTACATGTAAAACACACTAACACGTTACTTGTACAATTTTTGCAAGAAAGAAAAGCATCAAATGAAAATACTGAGCTTTAAATTAATCACCCTGTATTAAATCGTTTCCATTCCGTACCCTGGTGGGCCTGCTAGAGGGTTACCGGTACGCCCTCTCTCGAGCCAAGGAGATTTGGGGCGCGAAGGCGATGTTTGGTGAAGATGAGCGAGTTGGCGGCCGCGGCCTATACTAGGAAATGTCCCCGCATTCGCCTTAGTGCAGGAGAATGGGGAACCATGAAACACCATTCTTATGACAGCCAACGGTGGAGACTACCCCTCGCCGTCTCCCGAATGCAGAGCTGAAGAGCCGTAGTAGAGCCATGGCTACCGTTACGGCCGAAGCCGACTCTCTATCCGCTGATGAAGCACGGAACTGCTACTAACTATTTTCATTCCTCCCCTGAAGGAGGAGGCGGGCCTCCTAGACGGTGACGTCATCTCTCAGGCCAGGAGATTTGCATCGAAGAAGGAAATGTGTGGAGAAGATGAGAGGGTTGGCGGCCGTGGCCTCTACTAGGCACTGTCCCGGCATTCGCCTCAGTGCAGGAAAATGGAAAACCACGGAAAACCACTCTCAGGAAGCCGACGGTGTGGACCAGTCTCTTTCCGTCTCCCGAATACAGAGGCGCAGAGCCACGGTGGAGCCGTGGCCAACCCTTTTCAAGCACGAAAATGTAAACACGTCAGTATTATACCACAGGCCGCCTAGAGCATATAAGTGACTGCTAACTATTGTTACTTAATATTTAGTTATGTTAATATTTAGTCCTGAATATCTTACCAGTTTGTTGATTTCTGGTCGTTGAACAAATATGTATATTGGCTCCTCTTGCACCCAGAAGAATTGAAACGTAACTTCGGATATGTTTCTTTCCCCTTTATTCACATTCAAAAGCTGCGAGATGGAAAGGTCAAGGCGTGGGTTTCAGCTTCTGTTTCCTTCCGGTTTATGACTGTAATGTGTAATGTCTATTCGACTATTCCTGAAGTTTTTCAAAAAAGCAGTGAACTTCCTCTTAGAATTCTCGAGAGCATTGGCTAGCAGAATGACGTTTAATTCCTGGTACCTCTCCTTGAGGGTAACTCCCAGGTACAAGTAGGAGGGGTTCATACTCACCTGGAGTGCCTGTCATTTTTTCTCTCCACCTTGAAGTCGACAGCTCAGTTACTACAATTACCCACGAATTCTTTGATGATACTTCTGCTAACAACTCCACACTATATTAGAAGGTTCAAGGGGAAAAAGCCTGGGCCGATGACCTTCGATGTTAGGCCCCTTAAAACAACAAGCAGCAAGCAACAAGGGGAAAAAGCCAGGTAAGTCAACTTCCTTCAGAGAGCGGCGTTCGAACCTACATTCTTTCGAATGCAAGTTGACAGCCGCTCATATCGTTGTTAAAAGTTTGATTTTCTTCATTATTATTATTATTATTATTATTATTATTATTATTATTATTATTATTAAACTCAACCATCCACTTCTGAATATAGGCCTCTTCCATATTTTTTCTAATCATTCCTGATCCTAGCTACATGACATTTTAACGTCGTAACTGCCTGATTCCATTTAGGCATGTATTTTGAAGTCTCTCTTAGTATTCCATTTACAGTTACTTGGTCTAAGTGAACAATCCGTGCCACGCTACAAGTCCAGGCACTTCCATTTTAATTTAACAGGATGTCTGTTACGTCGATTAGAATTGAGGAGCTATCTGACAATGAGGTAGTGGTCTCGGTCTAGAAAGCCAAGAATAACAGCCGAGACAATTCGTCGTGCTGACCACACGATACCTCGTAATCTACAGGCATTCGGGTTGAGCAGCGGTCGCTTGTAGGCCAAGGCCTTTCAGGGCCGTGTAGTGCCACGGGGTTAGTTAGGTTTAGTTAGTCTGTTACGTATCTTTTCTTGTCCCTCAGGCTAATATCCAGTATCATCTCTCCATCGCTCGTTAGGTTTCTTGTAGTGAACGAATGATTGCCTCCTTTGGTCACATTTCCTAGTTGTAGGTTTTCACTCGAAAAATGTCCGCGTCGTTGATTATGATAACTAGAATATTCATGTTAACCGAAACAAATCCGAACTTCATGAATGCTGACCAACTTACTCCTACACTTCGGGAAAATTCAGATTGTTTGTTCTCCCCTTTTTTGACATTTGTGGCCAAGATCAGTAACAATAGGCATCACAATTGGCGGATGGAGCTTGATGGACAACATACTAATCACAGCAACAGATGAACTTAAAATAGAAAACATCATGTGAATGCTAGATGAACGGATTTGAGTGTCTGATCTTGAAATCAACAACATGACCAAATCAATGACTGTAGGAGGCTCCAATAACCACAGAAATGGCACCTCGATAATTGCCGATCATGAGGCTGCCAGTCGCTTCTAGTAACTGGGATCTGTTGCTACAAATACCAGAGACTGTGTGACCCTGACATCCTTTGGCACATTGTGATAGGGAGGAATTCAACAGCTTATCTTAGTCACATTTGGATGGACATCTCTATCACCATCAAGACGAAACACATCCTCGTTCTCTGTTGCGAATTATCTATCGGAAACGTATAGGATGAGAATGGCTGATGCCGGAGAATTGATGCCCTAAATATGTGGTGCTTTAAATAGTATTTCACTCCGAACACAGATTGGCATCAGGACAAGATTGTCGACCATTATCTGCGAGAATAACTACAATAATTTTGTCACATTGCCAGGAGATTAAGGGTAGTGAAACGCTTCATCATAGAGGGACGAAAACCCAGAGGACGTAACCATTATGATGGATGGGCGATATCAATAGACTAACTGAAATTGTGAGCAACTGCAACGTGACCTCGAAAATGTTGTGAGATGGACAGCAGGCAATGGTATGTTGATAAACGGGGTTAAAAGTCAGGTTGTGAGTTTCACAAATAGGAAAAGTCCTCTCAGTTTTAATTACTGCGTTGATGGGGTGAAAGTTCCTTTTGGGGATCATTGTAAGTATCTCGGTGTTAATATAAGGAAAGATCTCCATTGGGGTAATCACATAAATGGGATTGTAAATAAAGGGTACAGATCTCTGCACATGGTTATGAGGGTGTTTAGGGGTTGTAGTAAGGATGTAAAGGAGAGGGCATATAAGTCTCTGGTAAGACCCCAACTAGAGTATGGTTCCAGTGTATGGGACCCTCACCAGGATTACCTGATTCAAGAACTGGAAAAAATCCAAAGAAAAGCAGCTCGATTTGTTCTGGGTGATTTCCGACAAAAGAGTAGCGTTACAAAAATGTTGCAATGTTTGGGTTGGGAAGAATTGAGAGAAAGAAGAAGAGCTGCTCGACTAAGTGGTATGTTCCGAGCTGTCAGCGGAGAGATGGCGTGGAATGACATTAGTAGACGAATAAGTTTGAATGGCGTTTATAAAAGTAGGAAAGATCACAATATGAAGATAAAGTTGGAATTCAAGAGGACAAACTGGGGCAAATATTCATTTATAGGAAGGGGAGTTAGGGATTGGAATAACTTACCAAGGGAGATGTTCAATAAATTTCCAATTTCTTTGAAATCATTTCGGAAAAGGCTAGGAAAGCAACAGATAGGGAATCTGCCACCTGGGCGACTGCCCTAAATGCAGATCGGTATTGATTGATTGATTGATTGATTGATTGATTGATTGATTGATTGATTGATTGATTGATTGATTGATTGATTGATTGATTGATTGATTGATTGATTGATTGATTGATTGATTGATTGATTGATTGATTGATTGATTGAGTCTACACAAAGCAAGTCACCGTACCCAAAACATATACCTCTGGAGGGAGGCTGTCTATAGGATTACATCTTAATGCCATCACACTCTTACGTAGGGTTTGTCCAAGAGACACTCAGCACCCTGACACTCTGTAGTACGACTGCATAATGTGAAAATCATTTCGTCCCTAAAAACCGTCATTTCATGTGCCAGAACTGCGTATTCTCCTACGTGATCAGAAATCACAATGACACAAAACATTGCAGACCGACATCAAAATCCTGTAAGGTATTCCGCTGTTATGGGAGACGTATTCTCCTTGCCCCTTGTGTTTTCTAAGATAAAATTTCAACTAGTTTGTGTAGGGAAAAAGTCCTGAAAATAATTTGGTATATATATACTTGTTCACTAGATTCAGACTGCCTGCTTTTCATAGTCTCACATTGAAGGGTAACTGCCTTTTCGTGTTTCTATCGTTAAAATTGTTAAAATTATCCATCTGCAATCATCTGTAGAGGAACGTACATTGCACGGAGAAAATAAGGTGCAAGGCTTTACCCATCAGAGTCTTTAGTGATCCAAGAGTCGTTCCCTTCTAGCTGCTTTCATTTCTAAGTCATTATGTTATTATTTATTATTTAGCGTATGACTTACATAAACAAAGAAAAGAAAAACAAGTTCATGATGGACACTTCCCAGCAGTCCGTTATAAATTACAGTCCAGGTTCTTGAGCCATTCAACTACATCAGGTGTCACATCAATAAAATCTTGTCTCTCGCCTGGGTAACACCTGATAGGACACTCGAAGGTGACATGGTAGATTGTCTGACTGTCATTCCGCACAGTCGCAGGCAGCTGATGGTTTCCAACCTCATTTATATGCCATGGCAGCACAACATCCATGATTAGTGCGTATCCAGTTTAATCGGACCCATAACTGATGGGGTAGCTGGAATCCCAGGGGCCTTTTATTGTGCTGTTTGACTCATCGCCATTGTAGAGGTGTCATAAGTAAGCTGGAAGGAGTTCATAGACGAGCATGGGCCCTAACGAATAAATCAGGTAACAAAGGTACGAGGCCTCTACCACGCCTAAAACACCTACGCAGACAAATAGACACGACATGTCTCCGTAAATCTCTGGACAAACTAATTGAACTCTCCCCCAGTTATCTTAGCACACAAAGGCAAGGTGAATACCTCTCCCCCAACAACGCAATACCTTTCAGGAGTTTACTCTTGGTCTGCTCGGCTTTGGGAGCCTTCAGCTGAAATTAAACAACTAACTCCACATGAGATTCGCCGCAAAGAGATGACTGTGGGATAGAGTGAAACAGACTATGTTTTATGTTGTGTGAAGACAAAGAGAGCATGTGTGTGTGTGAGTGAGAGAGTATGAAAGAGAGGAAGAGACATGTTAGATCAATTCATTGTACTTGTAAATAATAATAATAATAATAATAATAATAATAATAATAATAATAATAATAATAATAATAATAATAATAATAATAATAATAATAATAATGCGAATAGGAGGAAGACAAACTACCTCATTCCTCATGAAACTCTGTACGGCTCATTATGATGCTGTCATTTGTATTTGCGGTTTATCGCTAAATGTATAATCTTTGGTGATGCTATTTGAGGACCCAAGCAACCTACAAGCTGAAGACTTTACAGATATGTAAACAGTGTTTGTAATAAATAACTTAATCACTCCCGGTTCATTCACGGAGATGAAAATGCAAATAATCTTTCTTCGTCTCCCATCCTTACATTGTAACACAACTTTTGGAAATGAAATACATAATATTAATAACAGAAATACTAGACTAATATAATAAGATGATTTAACATGAACATGTAGCATTGTCCTGAACTGAATAGCTGGGTAAGTAACAGGAACGGCCTTTCATAATCGGAATGGTTGAACACCCTGGACATGTCTTACGACGCCCGAACAGCCCGGGTAGAGGTAGTAAAACAATTCGCTGCTGCCATGGAGACTGCAGCGAGACAGAAACTCTTTCTAATATATTAAGACTTCTGCAAGAAATACCAAAAGAACAGAAAGGGCAAAATGAATTTGTTGAAGTAATCACTGAAGAATCACTTAAGGATTTTTTTCTTTTTTAAATAGTGTACATTTCATAGTTTCTAGGTAAGGAAGTAGGTGAGAAAGCTTAGAAATGCCTAGTTACGTTTTGTCCGACATATAGGTATTTTTCAGTACTTTGTTATCTAAGCAAGTAGCGTAGAAATTGTCTCCATTTTTATCCTGATTTAAGGTTAAATGTCGGATATGTACTATGGTTTTAAATTCCACTAACTACTTCTACGGTTTTCGGAGACGCCGAGGGGCCAGAATTTAGTTCCACAGGAGTTCTTTTAGTTGCTAGTAAATCAGGCTGACGTATCTGAACACCTTCAAATACCACCAGACTGAGCCAGGATCGAACCTGCCAAGTTGGCGTCAGAAGGACAGTGCCTCAACTGTCTGAGCCGCTCAGCTTGTATAACCATGCAATGAAGGAATTAATTTGAAACAAAATTTCATACGATTTCACCCACGATATTTTTTTTGCTAGTTGTTTTACGTCGCACCAACACAGATAGGTCTTATGGCGACGATGGGACAGGAAAGGACTAGTAGTGGGAAGGAAGCGGCCGTGGCCTTAATTAAGGTACAGCCCCAGCATTTGCCTGGTGTGAAAATGGGAAACCACGGAAAACCATTTTCAGGGCTGCCGACAGTGGGGTTCGAACCTACTATCTCCCGAATATTGGATACTGGCCGCACTTAAGCGACAGCAGCTATCGAGCTCGGTGTCCACGATATTTAAATGAAGAAGTTAATGTTTAAACTCTAATTTGTTACCGTATAAATAAAGGTTTGTACAGATTTACTCTTTTATAAATTATAAATATCCCTATTAAATATTATGGGTTCCGTAGCAGACCTTCGGAAATGAAATGGTGGACACAGTACTTATATAATTAGGAGCCACTGTACTAGAGTGCAGCAGCAATTGTATTGCTGACATCCCTGTCTCTTATTCATAGGACATCGCCTCAACTAGGCTACTCGTTACATATGACTATATTCGTTAGTTCAATTTTAAAATGTCCGGTGCGGACGTTACACACTTAGGGAATTCTACTGACAACGCGTGAGCCTTGTAGAAGTGATATAATTACTCGATAACCAAAAGAATATGGTTAACGCTAAATAGCAGCTATCACCACCGACACGAAGATTTTTCACAATATATACATGAATCATTCAAAGATGCTGTATTTATGTACAAATCTGGGTAGTTCGGAGGGTAAAGCGGGTGTAGTTCGGGCAATGGGAGGATTATAAATCTAATTCAAAAAGTTTTAAAGCCATGCATAGGTGTTATGTAGGAAAGAGGTTGAGAACGCATTTCACCAATGTTAAAATAACAAATTAATATACAAAAACTAAATGGGAAAGCCCATCATTCCCTTGAATATGGTAGAATAGGGTTGATGATTTGAAAGATGCTCAAGAATATTGAAAAAAGTGTACGATTTTAGAACTTCCTAATTCAGTCATGACCACCTTATGTTTTCATATACTCAGGTAGGCATCGATGATTTGACATTCCTGGAGCGTCAAATATCTGTATAATGAAGTTATAATAAATAAAGTAGGCATAATAAATATCGCAACCTAAACACCGAGTACGCGTTGTGTATTCCATTGTCAGCATTATTTTGGACGTATTCAATGAAGTAATAGGTATAGTCGCACAAAAAAAGGAAATGAGCGCAATCTTGATTATTGTTTTAGCCAAGATGCAAAGACAGGTTTACACGAGAAACTTTACAGCGGCATTGGGGATTATAATGAAATATTATGAGGTTACTCTACTCATTCCATTATGTTTCGGTCTCGGCTCCAGAGTTAAACAGGAAAGAAAGTCAAAATATACTCTGAGACATCATTTCCGTCTCCAAACTTAAAAACAAATGGTAATATATCAGAAGGAAACTAAGTGAATCAGGGAGCCACGTGTTGACTGTGCGGGTAGAGGCATTGGGGTTGACTGACAGTGTGGTACCTGGGAAGTGGCACAGGATTAAGTCCTTCTAGGAAGCTGAGTTGTTTTTCTTTTCACTTTATTTGGTGATATATGAAATAATAATATTAATAATAATAATAATAATAATCAGACCAACGTATAGAGAAAAGAGTCGCCCTTTGGACAAAGGAAAGAAGGGAGAAGAGAAACATAGCCAGAGGATGCGCGAGTATTGGACAAATATAAAGTCCCTCTCCAAGCAGAAAAGTTGAACATCGTGGTCCTTAGTTGGCCCATCCGAAGAAAGAATAGTAATAATAATAATAGTAAATTTGTTAGCTGTTTGTTCCATCATGGTAATCAGTTCAAGGTTATGAGGAAATCAACCGTAGTCGACCTCAAAATTACAACTAAGGTTTTGAGCCTTAGAGGTTGCGCCAAGATGTATTATGGATGTTGTTTGGTTTTGGCAATAATTTTACAACCGGATACCCTTCCTAACGTCAACCCTCGTCCTTTATCTGGACTTGGGACCGGCAACAATACTTAATGAGGTACTTATTCCACCCATTAACTGCTGCAGGATGAAGACTTATTGCGAAGAGAAGAAGAAAAACCTAAAAAGTGCTATTAAGTTCAAACGCGCTCCTTAGTTGACGAATTATTATTAATAATAATAATAATAAACTATAAGTACAGTCCAAAACAGTTGACATAAACCAAAATGGCATACGGAAAATTTCCGGCAGCCTATTAGATGCTCATTACGAATCACTGCATAGTTTACAAAATTTTAATACGAGGATAATAATAAAAGTAAAACTATTACATCTGCAAGTAAAAAATACAGCGTGTCATTGACATAGCCACGGCTGGGGGCATGGTATGGCGGAAGGTCAACGGATTGACTAGCCAGCTGGACTCGTGCCAACTACAGAACAACGGTTTTGTAACAAATCGCTTTCTTTGTTAGAGTGGAAAGCAGTGAGGACTTCGTTAAGATAAATACTAAATTTCAAGTTTTTAAGGATTTAAAAAGAAATAAACATTAATCTTTATACATTTCTAAATATTTTGAGAGTGATTCGGTAGAATCTGCTAATGTTCTTTCTAATTTAATTATGTGGTTCATTTTGAGGCGTAATTCTGTTACCTTGTGTTTTCTTTTGAATGTAGTTTATATATTTAGTTATTCAAAATTAGTTTCAGAGGACTGAAGAAGCTAGCAGATTTCTTTTCAGTCGCATTACATTGTTTCCTCGTTGCTAGGAGAGATGTGGTCGTTACCATACGCAGATAGTATTACAGTATATTATATAATATGAGTAATATTTCCTTAGAGTTTTTCCTTGACCTCGAGGACTAAACAACAATTAAAATAAAAATGTATCTTGAGACTTAGCGCCAGTCTCTACAAATAAAACAAACTGGAAACAAAAGTCAGCATTAGGTCTGTCGACCCTCGTGCTCTATAATCGCTCGAAGTCGATTGGGTACAGAATGGAGTAAGGGTCTGGAAGAACCCTTCCTCGGCGCAGCTTTTCCCGAAAGTTGAGCACCATTCTCCTCAGCTCTTACTTTGAACTCGAGCAGACACGGCGTTCCCGTGGATTTCTCCTCATTAGGCACGAAACATTCATGCGATAGTTCTCTAATGAAAAATAACTTCCATTGTCTGCCAGCAATTTCTTGTACATTGCGAAGTTCTCATCTGAGCAGTGAAGCTTCTGTTGTTCCAATTCGATTAATATTCAGATGTCTATTACTCAATATATATGGTGAAGTCAAACGTCACCAACAAACTTTCACAGGGTGTTCAGGGATACCTTCTGAGCTTATTGGTAAAAGGAACCCGAGGTCTCCGGTGGCCCGTTACAGAGTAATAATATTCATAGATTTATTTGGTTTCTTACCCTAACCATCCTTGTTTCTGTAAAAATACCTTCATATCGGTGAAAGAGCCCGTAATATTCAATAACCAAAACGTACAACATGTTATAGTTGTAAAATATGTTCATTGGTTTTGTAAAATATGTCTATTTGTCTGACTTTGAAAAATAGACTGTTGGAAAAGAAGAAGGACTTGTGAAAATCGTTTAATACTGTAAAATTTCTTATTTTATTTTCTGTATGTGAAGATATTTAGGGTTGTTTAATTGCTCTGCTACCTCTCCAAATTTATTTGCTTATTGTTAAAAAATGTTATTGTATAGATAACTGTATAATTAGCATCTGAATTTAAGGTAATAACTTTTGTGGCAGGGTGTAGCCGCGCGTGTTTGTGCTGGTAAGGTGATTCTAGCGATTTCCTGTTGCATCAGAAAGGAAATTTCTGGAAGCTATGAAAGTTATTAGGTCATCAGTTTTCTTTGGGCCCTCATTGACCAAAACAGAACCCCTTCCTATTGGCGAATGTAAGAACTGCGGGTACGCTAATTGGTTATTACTCGATTTGACCATATCCGGCAGCTAGCCACTTGGCCAGAGCCAAGCTTGTTCCCGTTGCCATTGTTCTTGGACCGGCGAAGGGAGAAGTAGTCGCCTCCACCTGATGAGTCTCCCGGTCCTCCGAGGTAGGCACTATTTAGTTCATGTCTTGGGTTTTAACCTTCAAACGTAGTTTCTTAATTTAAATTTTCTTTACCCTCCGGAGTGTGCCCGGGGTTTCTTTCATTCGTCAATTTTAATTTCAAATGACTTCGTCTTCGCGGCTAGTCATACCCGTTTTGTTTTAGAGGCATTCCCCTTTTTCTTTTGGCTTTATGAACTGTGTAGTAATTATGTAAAATATCATTCCACTTTCCTTTTGTTTTAATTGTTTAAAATAATATCTAAATTTTAAATTTCCCTCGGATTTGCCTCTAGTAGCGCTGTGTCGTCTTAACGTACACCCGTTCAGGATAAGCTCCTTATTCTGAAGTGTTTTAGGAAAGGCAGCTACCTGATCGGACTCGAAGTTAAGATCTTAATAATTAACACCCTTTCTGTTCCTTCTTTATACCTTAAAATGAAGGTGTGGTGCGTTAACGTGTGTCCTTTTAAAAGTATTTGATTAAATTATTTCTGTATGTTATTTTAAAATTATCGCCGTGAATCTTGTACTTTTGGTATCTTTTATTTCTCAAAATTTTCTGTGTTATCATTTCAGTGAATGTAGTACTTAATTATAACCGCCGTTAATTTCATTTTCCCGGCAACACAATACCTTCTCACGGCCCGCGTAGGATCCCAACCGCTTCCCGTCTCCTTTCCTTTAGTTGTCATGTTGGCTATCCTGGTAGTTATATTCTGATGTTTTCCAGTATTTATCGTATTTGAGTGTTCGATTTTATTTAATCTAATCTCAAAGTCATCATTTTTCTTAATAGTGTTTATTATTATCATTATGTTTAATTTTTTGAAACTGTGTAATCCTGAAAAGGGTTACATAATGAATTAAATTTAGCGAATGGAAGAAATCCCGGGCAAACTCCGGAGGATAAAGAAAATTTAAATTGAGAAACGACAGTTGAAAGCTAAAACCCAAAACATGGACTAAATAGTGGGCCGGATATGGTAAAATTGAGTAATAACCAATTAGCGCACCCGCAGTTCTTACATTCGCCAATAGGAAAGGGTTTTATTTTGGCCAATGAGGGCCCAGAGAAAACTGATGACCAAATACCATTCATAGCTTCCAGAAATTTCCTTTCTGATGCAACAGGAAATCGCTAGAATCACCTTACCAGCACAAACATGTGCGGCTACACCCTGCCACAAAAGTTATTACCTTAAATTCAGATGCTAATTAGGCTATACAGTTATCTATATAATAATAAAATTTCACAATAACCAAATAAATTTGAAGAGGTAGCAGAGTAATTAAATAACCCTAAATATCTTCACATGTATGTCTGTTTAGTCCTCAGCCCGAAGGCTGGTTGGATCGTCAACAGCTCCGCCATCAGCTGGCATAGATGGTCTAGGCATCACTGAAGAGGTATACTAGGGAAATGAGGAGTGAGGTAGTTTCCAGTTGCTTTCCTCACCGAGCCAGAAGTTGCTATTACATATCAGTCTGCCAAGCCCACTGAAATGCATGCACCAACTGACCCTATGAGTAACATTTTCACACCATTCATAGCAGGGACTGGCTGCATAAGGAATGGCATTACTAGCATCACTCATACCTCAGTCACTTTCAGTTTGTCAAAGCCAAGGATAAAGCTGAGACAGATCAGTGAGTAACAAAATTGCTCTAGTCCATACCAGAAGACATAGTGCACTGTAAACACTACATCCTGCCAGCAAAGGCACATACAGAAAATAAAATAAGAAATGTTACAGTATTAAACAATTTTATCGTCGCCATAAGACCTATCTGTGTCGGCGCGACGTAAAGCCACTAGCAAAAAAAAAAAAAAAAATACAATTTTACACAAGTCCTTCTTCTTTTCGCACAGTCCACTTTTCAAAGACAGACAAATAAACATATTTTACAAAACCAATGAACATATTTTACAACTACAACACAACACAAAACACAGAGTAACTCAACAATCCACAGAGGAAACACGAACACATTTGTCACAATCTATTGAATCTGTTGTATCAGTGAACTGTACAGTGCAGTGCGTAACAAATGCAGAACTGTTCCCTTACAGGCATTGTTTAAAATGTCGACCACCATGATCACGGCATCGCTGGCTTCCGGTACTTTGAAGAACTCCTGTGGGACAAAATTCCGACACCCGGCGTTTGTAAAGAAGTAGCATTTATTATTTTCAGTGTAATGCAGGTACAAAGTTAGCCAGGGCAACAAACCAAACGAAATGCAATTACTCTGTAAAGAGTCACTGGAGACCTCGTATCCCTTTTGTTGAAATCGATGGGATAAACCCAACCTTTTATTTAAAATAACACAAGTATTAGACTGTTCTGCGATAGATGTGGGGCACGGAATAAGAATAACTTTGTTTTGCATAAGCTTATGCATTTTTTATTAAAATAAATTCTAAAGCGAACACTATTCAAATTTAGCTTTCTACCAGCTGATCGGGTGTTTGGTCAGGTTGAAAAGCTACTAAGGAAATAACCAACAATTATTCATAAAGCTTACATTGATGTCTATAAATCAGTGGGAGTCGTTCAATTGCTTGGGAAAGATTGGAAACTGTATGGCACCAAACGCCTTTCTTCGAAAGGAAAAGGCTCCTTCAAGCGTCTAGGTGGCATTTCAGCTTCCAAAAGATTTCTAATAAAAAAGGGAAGTTATCAAGCAAAAGAAACAAATTCGAGTGAAAGCCATGTTGAACGTTCAGAAAGATAGGTTGGTCTGCAGATAGAATATCTTCCTAAGTTGAACTAGAACAATTACCTATTGTTTCAACCTGTCTTCGGAAAAGAAGGAAGATGTTGACAAGCTCCTGCAGCTTATGTTCAGAGAAGATTGGAAGAAGGACGACACCCCCGATTGGTACCTATACATCGTCACAAAGAACACCCTTGCCAATAAAGATGCAGAAACAAACAATGCAGAGGAAGAGTGCGACTGCTTAGAGGATGATACAGGACTCCATGTGTAAGACAAGTGACAAGATAGACTTGTTCTGAAAGAGACTGCTCTAAAAAGAACATTATTTTTATAGTAATGATTTCAATGTTTGGTGTCTTATTTCGTTCATAGTAAAACAGTATTGAGCTTTCTGAAAACAAAATATTGATAAGCGGTTTGATGTTAATGTGTAAGATAAATACAAGGCTCGTAAAGAGATAAGTGTTTCATCCAATGAGTCAATCAAAAAGACTACGTCCTAATTGAGTTCATTAAAAAACAGGTTGTTAACTGTGGTCGATCAAATAATGTTTAGTCCAACATAAAAAACAATATATCCAATTGTTAGCGCTTTTGGACAACAAATTGGGTCTAGTACATTAGAAGTTTGAACGAAACTTGAATAGTTAAAATAGGCTTAAACATTTTTATGGCTGTTGTGAAAATTTACGTTGACGTGACGACACCCTTTATGAACCCCACCTTCTCATTTATATATTGTATATATGTTACAAGTTGCTTTAGGTCGCACCAGCACATAGAGGCCGTATGGCGAAAATGGGACAGGATAGGCTAGGAGTGGAGAGGAAGCGACCGTGGCATTATTTAAGGTACAGGCCCAGCATTTGCCTGGTGTGAAAATTGGAAACCACGGAAATAAATCTTCAGGGCTGCCGACAGTAGGGTTCCAACCCACTATCTCCCGAATACAAGCTAACAGCTGCGCGACCCTAACCCCACGGCCTATTCGCTGGATACCTTAGAAATAACTGGGATAAGCTGAAAAAGATTATATTCTCTTCCCGTGAAGACTTGCTTAGGATCACGTGCCAATTTTATTTCCTCGAGCTTTTGATGTTTCTCCTTCCTTCATTTCCAATACTCCTTCATCCTTTAGCTGCGTTTCTTTTATCCCACTCTGTACCAGTTTTCATTTCCTTTCTGCCGTCCAGCTCCATGGCTAAATGGTTAGCGTGCTGGCCTTTGGTCACAGGGGTCCCGGGTTCGATTTCGGGCATGGTCGGGAATGTTAACCATCATTGTTTAATTTCGCTGGCACGGGGGCTGGGTGTCTTCATCATCATTCCATCGTCATCACGACGCGCAGGTCGCCTAAGAGCGCCAAATCGAAAGACCTGCACCTGGCGAGCCGAACATGTCCTCGGACACTCCCGGCACTAAAAGCCATACGCCATTTCATTTCCTTTTTGCCTTGGAATCCTTCCGCATTTCACACTAAATTTCTGAAAACTGTCTCATCATTTCATTCCAAATATTCCTTGACCTCTTTATTTCAGGTCGTTGGTGACTTTCTACTAAAAGTTATTATCGTTTTACATACCTGTTTTAATCTATCCTAAAGATGCGCCCAAAAAATAACAGTCTCCTTTTTCTTATTGTAATCCGTTATGTTTTCTTTGCTTTGATAGGTTTCCTTATTCATTCTTAATTTCCACAATTCTATCCTTTACATTCGACTCAGGATTTTTCTAATGATTCTTCTTTCTAATTTTTCAAGTTTATCTAATATCTTATTTAATAATGACCTGTCTCGGTCTCATCCTTGGCTTTGACGATATGAAAGTGACCGAGGTATGAGCGATTCTAGTAATACCGTTCTTTATGCAGCCAGTGTGAAAATATCGCTCATAGGGTCGGTTGGTGCATACATTTCAGTGGGGCTAGGCAGAATGTTATGTAATAGCAACTTCTGGCTCAGTAAGGAACGCAACGGGTAACTACCTCACTTCTCATTTCCCTAGTATGCCTCTTCAGTGAGACGTAGGCTATCTATGACAGCTGTTGGTCGAGCTGTAGAGGATCAAACCAGCCTTCGGCTTGAATACCCAAGATACCCACATTATTTAATACTAGGCATTCGCTCGCGTATAACACATTATGGTTTCACTACTTCATCAGCAATTTTTATTGTAAGAATTCTAGTAGTACCGTACGCTCTTTCCCATCTTGTGTATCATTTTTTCTATGCAGACTTTTCTAAAACACTGTACTGAATTTCCCCTCCCCCCCCCCCCCAGATATCGAATTTCTTCAGTTTCTCGATTAGACCAATATCTGTCATTAAATAGTTTGTAGCATGTTTTATGTTCGTAATCAATTTGGTTTCCTCTACAGAGATTGTGAAACCTGTTTTGTTGGCTATTTCTTCCAAGAGATTGATTTGTATTCCCGTACTGGTTAGATTTTCCGAAAGAACAGCGCAATCATCTGCAAATACCAGGCAGCATATTTCAACACTTTTACCTTTCCTCCCCAAAGTTATTGGCGAAATTTTGTGTCAATTTACTTTTTTCTTTCCAAATTCTTACAGTTTTCTCTAGGATACAGTTGACGAGAGTGGGCGATCAGTCATCACTTTGCCTTACACCTATATTTCAATTGAAAGGTTCTGACATTTCTCCCATATTGACATTGTGGCCCAAAGGGTTTCAGGTATTATTAGTGGCCTATGTTTGAAGTTGACTTTTTTCGTTGGAGTACTATAATTAACTTGCTCATTAATTACTAATTAAATTCCACATTATTGTACTCACGTATGGATTTACTGGATTTACTTTTCGATCGTGTTCGATTAATATTTTCAATAACTTATTTCTCTAACCTTTACTTCAGATGTAAAACAAATTTTTACAGTCGATCAAAAAAGAATGAGTGCATGGCATTGTATAATTTGAACCTATAGAGTACATTCTTGTGGGTAGCCACAGTGTTTGTATCTACCTACGAGATGCATTACGTTAAAATTCTGATAGAATATTAAACTCGAATTACATGCAATACATGCCCTCATTCTTCTTTTCACTTACTACACACACATCTATTATCTGAGAATAATGAATGGGAAGCGAATTAGTGATCGTCAATTGATGTAAAAATCTTGAAATTGTGTAAATTGAACGCTAGAAAGCTACAAAGGAATCTAAGGGACACAATTATGGGCCTGTAAGAAACGGAGCGAGTAAAGCGGTACTACGACAATACGTATCATAAATAAGATATTTACAGGAAACGTGAGGAGAGAGTTTAAGACGAGGCCGTAGAATTAAGATCCACAACTCAGAGCTCTGAACCAATCACAAGGCAGCATTTAACGAGTTCTTTTCCACTTTAACGGGAATCTATGTCAATGAAAAGGCATCAAAGTTTACGAGGCTATTTTTTTCTGGAATAAGTATTTATCCACAAAGACCGAGATTGTGGAAAGGAAGGGCGTCGACTTTTGAAAGGCACACTGCAACCTTCGCCACGGCCATTACTGAAGCGCAATGCGCCACTACCCTCGGCTTACGATATTTTAGTCCCCCAGAGAACAGTTCTTATTTATCTCCTTTCGGATTTCTAACATCTATCTTATGCTATGAGAAATAGCAAGAAAACGGGGACAATAAGTCTTCATAAAACTATATCACAGGAAGGATTAAATGAAGCACTCAGATTAGCAAGGTCATTTACTTTTTCTATTTTTACGGAAGTTTCACGTAATACACTAGAAATTTACTTCGAGTTTAAAACTAGCTTTTCGTGCAGATTAAAAAGAAATATTTTGAAAATATTTCATCTGAAAATTAATTATATTTATTTTAAAACCCAAATTTCATTATTTATTTCTGCACGAAATTCTGCATTGATTTCCAGTTTGGGAGCACAAGAAACTAATGAAAGAGTAGTAGTTTATTGTGGCTCAAGCTCCATCTGTGGATCAGTGATAGAGTGTCAGCTTCCGGATCCCAAGGTCGCGGGTTCAAGCCAGGCAGAGGTGGTCGGATTTGTGGAAAAATGTCCATTCGCCAATCAACGTCGAGCGATATCAGCATGTAACATATCTTAGTGTCACACATTGTGGTGTTTACTCAACAAAATTAAAACTCAGCCATAAATCGGCCAAGGAATATATTGTTTGCACTGTTATCTAGTAAAGTAAAATGGAATAACGAAATTATTACCGCTCAGGCGGCGTCACGTTAAAATGCCTTGCATACGGTACCCGAGGCTTTACGATTATTATGTACTTTCTTTCATATTCTGCGAATACAGCTTCATTCGTTGGCTTAAATCATCCTTTCTTTCCTCTCAAAAGACTACTGTTGAAACTTTATTTTCTACTGTACTTCTCCTCGGAAGCCTCTGAAGTCTGAAACTACTCGTCGGAAGTGGTTCCTGTTTTTAATGTCTTTCTTACTAATGCCCTTTTTCTCCAAATCGGTATGTATCTCCATAAACCACCTGAGAACAATATTTTATTTCCTTCGGAATGTGTAAGGAGCTTTCGAGTCAACCTTTCTTGGTTCATACTGAGGAGAAAGTCATAAAATTGTATTCGACTCTTCTTCATCGGCGGTATAATTCTTTAAGTCCCTTTGTATAACTCGTTTTTAGGTCTTAATCTCAGTTTTCCACCAATATGTCTGGGTCGCAGAATCTTCCTTAGGATCTACCTTTCTTTCTTTCTTTCTTTCTTTCTTTCTTTCTTTCTTTCTTTTCTTTCTTTTCTTTCTTTCTTCTCCCGTTGTTGCAGCAATCGTCTACTTGTTAAATCCAAGGTCTGAGCAGCGTATAATCCTTGTGGCTTGATCGCAGTGTTATAGTGCTTTACTTTTTTTTCTTCTTTTTTTTTCTCCTTCTTCTTCTTCTCCTTATTGTTTTTCTTCTTTTTGTTTCGTTTCGGCCAACTAAGGACCATGTCATTTCAACTGTTTCCCTTGAGCTTTATTGTTGATCCAGTATTCCGTCTATGCCTTTCCAGCTTTCATCTTCGGCTTTGGTAGGAAACTCTGATGTTCTTGGAGGTTTTTTTCTTAAGTGGGACACGCTCCTGGATATCTTCAAATGAGATCCCAGTCTCCTGCAGATCTTTCTGTACCTCACTGAATCATGCCCCCTTTGCCGTTTTCTCTTGGAGGAAAGTGAAAATGCGGTTGGTTAACCGTGTTGAATTCATTCGGGCCATGTGCCCATAAAAAGTAATCCTCCTTTTTCGCATCACATCGGTTATTTTCTCCACATGCCAGTACAACTCCTGGTTGTGCCGTCTCCTAAACTCGCCGTTGTCTTTGACTGGACCTAAGATTTTTCTCAAAATCTTTCTTTCCTTAGCCTCCAATTTCTCCATCATGCCTTTTTTTGTTCATGGCGAGACATTCCGTTGCATATTATTATTATTATTATTATTATTATTATTATTATTATTATTATTATTATTATTCAATAATTTAATTGAAGTGTTTCATATAAAAACACGCACCTTCAGGTTGGAAAGTCATAAATTTATATCGTAATGCATTCCATAGTAAACATATTTCGTATTGTAAGGTTAAAATGAGTGTACCGTAAGAAGGTTAGCGGTAAATTTGAGCAGCGCTCTTCTGGCTGAGTTATGCTGTGTGGTCAGGGTGAAATAACAGAGAAAAATTAATACTTTTAAAACTGTACCCATTCATTACTATGATTTACACAATATATTCAGTAGGTTTATCAAGGCATTCAGAGAGAGGGTGTCAGTAATTCCAGCTGTGCTATTCTTTCCTTCAGTGAAACTCATTGTTTTCCCCTATTCGAACGGCAGTGAATCACTCATTACATCTCGAAATTTAGTTCAGCAGACGTATTTGATCACCTGCATTCAAAGACAGAATTAATGCTACGTGCAGTGAACTACGACGTGCGTCGGAGTGATCGATTGCGAGGTATTATTTCGTAATAGTCTTGGGGCTCCATTAAATATACATCGTAATGAGTTCAGCACTCGGCTACTCTAATGACAGATGTAGATGGATCACTCACTACATTCTGAACACCACAATATAAACATCCAGAGAGGGAGGGGTAAGTCATTACAGGGAAATAAAAGTTCGCTTTTTATCCATGGAGTTGAAGCACTTACGGACGAGGAACATGCGGCGATCTTCTTGTGAATTCTGAACTATTATTCAGTAAGATATTATTGTTTTTGTTGTTTCTTGTTGTTAATTGTTATTAAGTACTTAAACAGTATTGCCCATTTTTGAACGAGAATTTAATCTAGTGTATGAAAAGTTCGTTTAGACTACAAAAATTCATATTAACAGATGCCCATTGTTTGTTTTGTCTGTGAAGGCTAAACGCGCTGGAGCTCTCTCTCCAGTTCGTGACAATCCGTAACTGGGAGAGAGGAGTGTTCATTTATTCATTCATTCATTGAATACTAACCAGTAATGCATTTCACTCATTCATTAATTCATAATGTCTATTGTAAGCTATTGTACGAGGAAGAAACCGACGCACTGGCATTATTGCTTCTAAGCCATCCTGTTCTGAAGGTTTCATCATTGATCCAACAATTAGATGTGCGACCAACGGAAGCCATCCAGAAGAGGTCGATACGGAAAAAAGAATAATTTATGAAGAAACGGTGGACTTCCATAGGCAAAAGTATAAGTTCTCATCCATTTCTGTAATCGTCATGATGTTAGGGGCTCGAGGAACCATACCTAAATTTTTTTGTCAACTTCTGCAATACCTTTGGGCTGAATACATATTTCATCTATAACATCGCCGTTACTACTCTCAAGAAGTCCATTATCTTCAAGAACCATGCTTGCGGACCGCATATAAATATTCGATGTGCCTCACTCTTTTGCCTACACTTAACCTCGTACGATCTCATAATCTGCTGTATTTCTATCCAGCCTTTGCTGCCAAGACCTAGTGTTTACAGTGCACTGTGTCTTCTCGTATACGCTAGAGCAATTTTGTTACTTCCATAGATCTGTCTCTGTCTTATCCCTGGCTTTGACAATATGAAAGTGACTGAGGTATGAGCGATGCTAGTAATGCCATTCCTTATGCAGCCAGTCCCTGCTATGAATGGTGTGAAAATGTTGCTCATAGGGTCGGTTGGTGCATGCATTTCAATGGGCTTGGCAGACCGACATGTAATAGCAACTCTGGCTCGGTGAGGAAAGCAACGGGAAACTACCTCACTCCTCATTTCCCTAGTACGCCTCTTCAGTGATGCCTAGGCCATCTATGACAGCTGATGGCAGAGCGTGGGTTCGAATCCCCGTAAGGAAGTCGTAAAATTTAAGAAACAAGATTTCCACTTCTGGAGGTGCTTATGGCCCTGAGGTTCACTCAGCCTACACCAAAAATGAGTACCAGGTTAATTCCTGGGGGCAAAGGCGGCCAGGCGTAGAGCTAACCACTCTATCCCACCACGTGCCGAGGTTAACAATGGTGGAAGCCTTTACCTTCCACTCCTCCAAGGGCCTTCATGGCCTGTACGGAGGTGACCTTGCTTTGCTTTGCTTTGCTTTGCTACATGTTGTCTTGGACCATATAACACTGTTAACGTCTAGGACAAAAATTAACAAAACTTTAAAAACTACAATTTAGAGTTTGGGCGTAGAAAGTGATTAGGCGTTATTGTAATGTTTAATGTGGTAATATGAAGATTAGTCCGACTCTTTGGCTGAACGGCAGCGTAATGGCATACGGTTCAGAGGGTCCCGGGTTCGATTCCCGGCCGGGTCGGGGATTTTAACCTTAATTGGTTAATTCCAATGACACGGGGGCTGGGTGTAGGTGTTGTCTTCATCATCATTTCATCCTCATCACAACGCGCAGGTCATCTACGGTCGTCAAATATAAAGACCTGCCCTTGGCGAGCCGAACCCGTCCTGGGATATCCCGGCACTAAAAGCTATACGACATTTCATTTTCATAGGAAGATTAATTGTAATAAGAAAATCTTGCATGCATTAAAAATCATTTAGATTGCAATAAATTATTATTCTCTCCCCACTTCCAGACGATCCAGAGCTAGGGGGTGGGAGTATTTTATTCTATTCTAAACGCTCTGAAAATCTTGGATAGTCCAGGATGTTTCTTCTCCTGCATTTCAGGGTCGTTGAGAAAATGATTTCGGGACATTATTTTGTTCCGGTTTATTTCAGCTCTCTATTTCTGATATTCTGTTTGGGCTAATTTTAAATCCATTCTTTTTCTCGAACGAATTTTCTTATCCATTATACAGGGTTATTCAAAAAAGATTAATCAAAATTAATTAATTTGTATCTCACGAAATATACATGCATTGGACATGAACAATCTACATACCAATGAACAGTGGAAGGTTCAAAGTTTTGTTGACCACAGGTTATAAATGTTCAATGAGTCCCGCTTGTGCTGCACAGGAAACATCAAACGATAGCCAAACGCGCTCCACACGCGAGAAAGCATGTATCGTGTTAAGGCGGGTACAGACATGCGCGCCTAACTCCGTAACGTAACCACGTCGCGCGCCAACGTTAAACGGGGCAATGTTACGCACCGCGGTTGCGAGGTAAACTTTTCTACCCCGCGCCGCAGGTCGTAACGCGTAACCTACCAGCGTTCCGCCAGTTGAGACAGTGCAGCTTTGAAAGATGGACTTAGCTGCAGCAGCCTATATTTATGTGCATTATGCAACTAAACGGAAACATAGGCGATGTTGGCAAACTCAGCTATATTCACGTAGAACTACACATGGTGGTTCAAATTTGCTGGCTGACATGAAGTTTCAGACAGTTAGTGGGCATTATAAACATTTTACTTGCTAAACCTGACCAAGGCGTCGTTTCCGTTTCCAACGCTTTGTGTTGATTTTTGTTTTCGAGTTCCGCGCCAGGGTATTATTGCTTAGGCAATCAAGTCGGAGGTTTAAATGTTTCAATATGGGTAGGTTTTTTTTACAGATAGGTCTTATGGCGACGATGGTATAGGAAAAGCCTAGGAGTGGGAAGGAAGCGGCCGTGGCCTTAATTAAGGTACAGCCCCAGCATTTGTCTGGTGTGAAAATGGGAAACCACAGAAAACTATCTTCAGGGCTGCCGAGAGTGGGGTTCGAACTCACTATCTTCCGGATGCAAGCTCACAGATGCACGCCCCTAACCGCACGACCAACTCGCCCGGTAATATGGGTAGTGAAAGCATAGTAAAACAATTATTCAACACGTTTTTCATCAAGTGAAAATAAACAAGTGATTGACTGTAGCCGACCCTGCTCAGCGATTTTCAGGCTTGACGACGGTTTTCTGTACTTTAGTTTTACAATATTATATTAATACAGTATATAAGATTTTACAACGGTGAACTGGCCGAAATACACATTTCATCTTTGAAAGAAAGTCGTAATTCTCTGCAGACTTCTTTTTTTTCCCTCCATGTCTTTCTATTATATTCATTTCGTGATCTAAATAATTCGGGGAGGGTGTGGAGGAATGTGCGGACTTATATTTAATTCATAAATTTAATCTATAACAACGCCTGAACTTCTGGGGCAGGAAATACCACTGTCTTATGCGTGTTGTACACCATTACATTTTCCTGTCAGTTCAACATTTCACAAGAAATTTGTCAAATCTTGTCAAAGACTGTTCAACATTGCTGAAGGTTTGATAAGATTTGAAAAGATTTGGCAAGATTTGATAGCATTTCGTTTTAACATAGAGGAAAGGCAAACAGCTGTTGTAGTTGTTGGACTAACAGCGGGGTACAGTCTTAGAAAGAAGAGAAACGCGCAATAAACCACAATTTACATGGGCAAAAAATTAATGTTGTTATCTTCAACATAATTTTTGCAATGTATTTACTGCCAAACATCATTTGTAGAGGTTAAGTTATACTACATAGGTATACTCACATAATTGAATAAAAATGACAGCAATGAAACGGAAATACGTATCTCATTACATGAAAACATATTAGAAATTCCATCATAATAATAATAATAATAATAATAATAATAATAATAATAATAATAATAATAATAATAATAATAATAATATGTGTCTTTCTTTCTTAATCCGTTTACCCTCCAGAGTTGGCTTTTCCCTCAGACTCAGCGAGAGATCCCACCTCATCAATTTGATAGGGCCTATAGTTGCTAAGAAGGATACCACATTCAGAGAGGCTATATCGGTGCAAGAGAGACTGGGAGTGACAGTACGATTTCTAGCATTCGGTGATTCAAACATTAGTCTGCAGTATCTTTTCAAAATATCCAAACAGTCGATTAGTGTTATCGTACCGGAATGTGTCAAGCTCTAATTGAAGCATTAGACGAAAATATAAACGTAACTAAGGAATTTATTGCTGGTATATTCTAAGTTTCATACATCAAACATTTTCTATTTGAATTGCTTATTCAACACAGAAACACTACTTTGTAAGTCTAATCAAGTCCTGAAAATCCATATCCACATCGTGGGAATTGCCTACTGTATCTGACTCAGTGGACAGATTGGAGTTGGAGTGAGGAGAATTGGGTGTAGTAGTAGTATTCGGTGAGGATAAGGAAGCTGATGGAGTGGGTGTTGAAACGGTGTAACCTTGAAAATGTGATGGGTTCGGCAGCTGATGAACATTATGCTGTGCAGCATGATGGGGATATTGGGGATATGTAGAGTGAACCGGAGAAGGGAGTGGATGGGGAAAGTGGTCATTCCTTAAAATATTGTTGAAATGCCTGGGATGGCTAGTTAGCCACAACATTTCCTTAGCTCTGTACATTTCAATAAAATGCAGTGTGTTTTGCTCGGTCGACAACATTTTTACTGATCAAGCAGGCAGAGGCAAATGTGTGTTACGCGCCGAGGTCCTGTGTACGTCCAAGCTTGCTGTAACTTCCGCGCGCGCAGCTCTTTGATGTGACGCGGGAAAACCGACAAGCAGTGGAACGCAGCGAACCTCGTTCCGTATCGTTCATGTTGCGGGCCAAGGTTGCGCGACGAGGTTACGGAGTACCGTCCAGACAGGAGCGCGACGCGGTTACGTTACGATGTTCTGTTACAAGTCTGGACGCGCCTTTACTGAGTGCACCGCAGCAGTGGTACGGTTCCGCAGGTCGGCCAGTGTTGTTGGCAGACGTGGGACGTAAACCGTGGCTTTAGCATAGCCCCACACGGATAAGTCACATAGCGTGAGATCGGGTGATCTCGGTGGCCAGAAGTGTCGAGCCAGGTCCTCCTTTCCTATGCAATCTATTCATCGCCGAGGAAGGGATTGATTTAACAGTCTCCGGACATCAAGGTGCCAATGCGGTGGGGCTCCATCCTGTTGGAAAGTGAAATCTCGTGAATCTCCGTTAGTTGAGGAAAAGTTGTTCTTCTTCGTGATGAAATATCCTAACTCTGTTCCGAACAGTCTTGTGTATAATGTAATTTGTAATTACAAAACATGGTGGTATATTTAATGCGAAATAAAGGTACTGAATTTTAAGACACTCATTCACCTTTACGAGCCATACTTTCTACATAGAGAGGTTGTTCCGTTTAGTGTGTAGGATGTATGATACAGGAGAAGTACCATCTGATTTTCGTCAGAATGGTGTTATACCTATTCCCAAGAAAGCCGGTGCTAACAAGTGTGAAAACTACCGCACCAATAGTATCTCACGCTTGCAAAATTTGAACACGTATGATTTACAGAAGAATGGAAAGACAAGTTGAAAATTAGTTGGGAGAAGATCAATTTGGCTTCAGAAGAAATGTGGAAACACGTGAAGGAATTCTGACTTTACGTCTGATTTTAGGGGAAGGAATTAAGAAAGACAAGCCCATGTACATGGCGTTCTTAGATCTAGAAAAGGCATTTGATAATGTTGATTGGACCAAGCTGTTTGAGATTCTGAAGGTGATCGGGATGAGATACTGAAAAAGGAGAATTATCTACAATCTATACAAAAATCAATCTGCAGTGATAAGAACCGAGGGATTTGAAAAAGAGGCAGCAATGCAGAAAGAAGTGAAGCAAGGCTGGAGTTTGTCCCCTCTCCTGTCCAATGTTTACATAGAACAGGCAATAAAGGAAATAAAAGAGGAATTTGGAAAGGGTACCCGTGTCAAGGTCCAAGGAGAGGAAATCAAAACTCTGAGATTTACTGATGATATTGTTATTTTACCTGACTCTGCAAATGATCTGGAAAAATTGCTGAATGGTATGGCCAGAGTCTTGGGAAAGGAATACAAGATGAAGATAAATACGTCCAAAACAAAAGAAGTGGAGTGCGGTCGAACAAGGTCAGGTGATACAGGAAATGTTAGATTAGGAAATGAAGTCTTAAAGAAAGGCAGATGACTATTGTTACTTGGGTAGCAAAATAACTAATGGTGGCTCAAGTAAGGAGGATATTAAATGCAGACTTGCACAAGGAAGGAAGGCCTTTCTAAGAAAAGAAATTTGTTCACCTGGAGCATTGGTATAGGAATTACATAGATGTTTTTGAATTTTTGAAAACTTTCGTCTGGAGCGTGGCATTGTATGGAAGTGAAACATGGACGATAACTAGCTCAGAAAGAAAGAGAATAGAAGCTTTTGAAATGTGGTGTTACAGAAGAATGTTGAAGGTGAGATGGGTAAATAGAATCACAAATGAAGATATCCTGAATCGAATTGGTGAGAGGGGATCGATTTGGCTAAATTTGACTAGAAGAAGAGATAGAATGACAGGACACATCTTAAGACACCCAGGTCTTGTACAGTTGATTTTTGAGGGAAGTGTATATAGGGGTAGACCAAGGTATGACTATGACAAACAGATTAGAGCAGATATAGGATGTAGTAGTTGTGTAGAAATGAAAAGTTTACCGCAGGATGGAGTGGTATGGAGGGCTGTATCAATCGACTCTATGGACTGATGACTCGGACAACTTTCTACATGTCAATTGAAAACAGAGTCAAAGAGATGACAAATAGGGTATGTGCAGGGATAGTAGTGAATAAGACAGTCAAGAAAAGTGGTATTTCTTTCTAAAGAGAAAGAAAAATAAATAAAAGTTCATTTTTTACCCTCGGCTTGTTTGGTGACATAATGACGTATCTCGGTAATTACTAATGTAACTAAGAACTTCGATAATGTTTAGATAACATCCAAACAACATATTTCAAAAAATAATATTTATTTCTGCACCTTTGCATGGTTAAAAATACCGCAGCCTTTAAGTTACCAACAGGGGGCAGGCCCAGCCTCAAAGTAAACTCAAGAGGACATGGTTTTGATAAAAGGGTCAACATTAAAATTGCGTACTTCCTTTGCAATAAACCTCCTATGGATGGGGGACGCAGACGACGAATACACCCATGATATCCCCTGCCTGTCGTAAGAGACGACTAAAAGGGCCGTCCAAGGGATGATAAAATGTGAACCTTGAGAATACTTGTGATCGCTACTGCGATTCGATTCATCGGATAGTGGAATGAATCGATACACTACTTCGAATCATACACTCAGTAGCCAACACTACTAGCACGAGGAAAGGGACGATGTTGGCCCCTATGTCACTGTATCTTATAGTTTTCTGTAAATGTCATGGCATAATAATAATGAGTAACAAGAGATCAAGCGAAATGTCTGTAGAAATTCCGGAAATGTTAATTCTTCTTCTTTGTTCCCTAGCTGATAGCACGTCGGTGCCTGTTCCGAAGCCGGTTTGCTGCTCTGGGTGCCATGGTTTTCTGACATCGTCAATCATATTTTTCCAGATTTTTCTGCCCGCGGCTGCGATATGGGCTTGAGTAACCTGTAAGTTTCTTAGGTTACGCTCAAGCTGTTTAGCCCAGGTCTTCCACTGAACATTGTGACCGAGTGAGTGGCTGCGCGGTTCGGGTCACGTAGCTGTCAGCTTGCATTCGGGAGATAGTGGACGGACGACCAGCATGCTAGCTAGTTAGCTACGGAGACGGACTACTTCATATTGGAAAAGAATGACAAATTTCAGGAAATTAACATAATTTGTTTATACAAATTTACTACCTACAAGTTTTTGTGATGTGGACAGTAACACTGACTTTTTTCTCAGTTTATTTACACTTATAATAGGTTAACTGTAATTACACGACGTTTTAACAGTTAAATGACACATATTAAATCATTCCTTTAGTTTTATGTGTGCTACGAAACTTTAATTGATGTGATTTCGGAAAGCAGTTCGCATTCTTTTAGTCTCAAATCCTCTCGAATCTTAGAGTTAAATAACATTCTGCATACTCTACTTCTCTTCACAAACTTTCTGGAACCACTATCTTCTCTCTATACATTTTTGTTCAATTTGCTTTACACTGTACCTATGTTAAGATTGAAGCCATTTTCCAGTGTCGACTTCGTTAAATGCAATAAAAACACGAATATATTATTGTATATTTTACAGGTATGTTTACAGGATTATAATTTATATTGTAATTGCTGTGCGTTTAACAGACTGAAAAGTTTTTTATTGCATTACACTGTACCGACACAGATAGATCTTGAGTGGTGGTGGTGATTATTGTTTTAAGAGGAATTACAAATGTGCAACCATCCTCTCTTAACACTAATCAGAATGAAAAAAAAAATGGAAGGGGTCCAACACTTCGAAAAATAAAGGTATTGGACAAAAAGTCAAGGTCCACCAAGGGAGTGAAAACGAAAGCCTTCTTAGGCTTCCACACGCAATGCCGTCGATATCAAAAAAGAACAAGAGTTGACCAAGGGAGATCGAATAGAATAGATGAAAGTGACAAGCCTGGCACAAGTAAGCGGAAACAACGCCAGGAATCAGCTACGGGCCCCGTGGTCACCAACCCACGCGCCCAGGTCAAGGGCATCTGGGGCATCTTCCATCATGACGAGATAGGAAATAACTAGGAGCGGGAAGGAAACGACCGTGGTGTTAATTAACGTACAACACCAGTATTTGCCTGGTGTGAAAATGGGAAACTACGGAAATCCATCTTCAGTGTTGCCAACGCCACTATCTCCCGAATGCAAGCTGACAGCTACGTGACCCGAACCGCGCAGCCACTCACTCGGTCACAATGTTCAGTGGAAGACCTGGGCTAAACAGCTTGAGCGTAACCTAAGAAACTTACAGGTTACTCAAGCCCATATCGCAGCCGCGGGCAGAAAAATCTGGAAAAATATGATTGACGATGTCAGAAAACCATGGCACCCAGAGCAGCAAACCGGCTCCGAAACAGGCACCGACGTGCTATCAGCTAGGGAACAAAGAAGAAGAAGAATTAACATTTCCGGAATTTCTACAGACATTTCGCTTGATCTCTTGTTACTCATTATTATTATGCCATGACATTTACAGAAAACTGTAAGATACAGTGACATAGGGGCCAACATCGTCCCTTTCCTCGTGCTAGTAGTGTTGGCTACTGAGTGTATGATTCGAAGTAGTGTATCGATTCATTCCACTATCCGATGAATCGAATCGCAGTAGCGATCACAAGTATTCTCAAGGTTCACATTTTATCATCCCTTGGACGGCCCTTTTAGTCGTCTCTTACGACAGGCAGGGGATATCATGGGTGTATTCGTCGTCTGCGTCCTCTATCCATAGGAGGTTTATTGCAAAGGAAGTACGCAATTTTAATGTTGACCCTTTTATCAAAACCATGTCCTCTTGAGTTTACTTTGAGGCTGGGCCTGCCCCCTGTTGGTAACTAAAAGGCTGCGGTACTTTTAACCATGCAAAGGTGCAGAAATAAATATTATTTTTTGAAATATGTTGTTTGGATGTTATCTAAACATTATCGAAGTTCTTAGTTACATTAATAATTACCGAGATACGTCATTATGTCACCAAACAAGTCGAGGGTAAAGAATGAACTTTTATTCATTTTTATTTCTCTTTAGAAAGAAACACCACTTTTCTTGACTGTCTTATTCACTACTATCCCTGCACATACCCTATTTGTCATGTCTTTGACTCTGTTTTCAATTGACATGTAGAAAGTTGTCCGAGTCATCAGTCCATAGAGTCGATTGATACAGCCCTCCATACCACTCCATCCTGCGGTAAACTTTTCATTTCTACACAACTACTACATCCTATATCTGCTCTAATCTGTTTGTCATAGTCATACCTTGGTCTACCCCTATATACACTTCCCTCAAAAATCAACTGTACAAGACCTGGGTGTCTTAAGATGTGTCCTGTCATTCTATCTCTTCTTCTGGTCAAATTTAACCAAATCGATCCCCTCTCACCAATTCGATTCAGGATATCTTCATTTGTGATTCTATCTACCCATCTCACCTTCAACATTCTTCTGTAACACCACATTTCAAAAGCTTCTATTCTCTTTCTTTCTGAGCTAGTTATCGTCCATGTTTCACTTCCATACAATGCCACGCTCCAGACGAAAATTTTCAAAAATTCAAAAACATCTATGTAATTCCTATACCAATGCTCCAGGTGAACAAATTTCTTTTCTTAGAAAGGCCTTCCTTCCTTGTGCAAGTCTGCATTTAATATCCTCCTTACTTGAGCCATCATTAGTTATTTTGCTACCCAAGTAACAATAGTCATCTGCCTTTCTTTAAGACTTCATTTCCTAATCTAACATTTCCTGTATCACCTGACCTTGTTCGACCGCACTCCACTTCTTTTGTTTTGGACGTATTTATCTTCATCTTGTATTCCTTTCCCAAGACTCTGGTCATACCATTCAGCAATTTTTCCAGTTCATTTGCAGAGTCAGGTCCTACTGTGATGTTATCTTGGTAGACGCTACTAAAGAACAAACTAGGAAACTGCAGCGTATTATGAATTGTTGCCTTAGATTCATTTTTAACCTAAGGTATGATCTGCATATTACTCCTTATTATCAGGCACTGCACTGGTTAAAACCTGATAAGAGACGTGAATATCATATACTTGTCTTAATACACAAATTCCTGCATAGTAACTCCCCCCGGTATATTTCATCTAAACTTCACTTCCTCTCTTCCTTCCATAATCGCAACACTCGCTCGGGCTCCACTTTAGCTATTCCTCTTCACCACTCTTCTGTGTATAATAAATCTTTCATTGTAACCGGATCCAGGCTTTGGAATTCCCTGCCAGTAAGTGTCAGGGGCATTGCCTCCTTCCTCAAATTTAAAATATCTTGCCGAGACTTCCTGTTGAGAGATACCGATTGAAGTGTGTATTGGTGTGTATTGTGTGCGTGTGATCGGTAATTGTAAAATTAAAAATTGTTTCTGTTAGTTTTATATAATATAAACGTAAGGTTAGTTGATAAGTGTGTACATTGTAAGTGTATGTGCAAGTGTCTGTGTGAGATAGAAAAGAGGACTGAAGTAACGAGCTAATAAGCTGCATATTGTGTGGGTGTGTAACTTAAGCTTAATTTAGGAAATAGTATAAGTAGTGTAATTAGTATAATCAGTAATAGGCAACCTTAATATTATTTATTGTATTGTGGTTAAGTGTAAGAGAGGGCCGTGTGCCCTAACGTCGCCACATGAAAGAAGCCATAATAAATAAATAAGTAAATAAAATAAATAACAATATCATCAGTAAATCTCAGGGTTTTGATTTCCTCTCCTTGGACCTTGACACGGGTACCCTTTCCAAATTCCTCTTTTATTTCCTTTATTGCCTGTTCTATGTAAACATTGAACAGGAGAGGGACAAACTCCAGCCTTGCTTCACTTCTTTCTGCATTGCTGCCTCTTTTTCAAATCCCTCGGTTCTTATCACTGCAGATTGATTTTTGTATAGATTGTAGATAATTCTCCTTTTTCAGTATCTCATCCCGATCACTATCAGAATCTCAAACAGCTTGGTCCAATCAACGTTACCAAATGCCTTTTCTAGATCTAAGAACGCCATGTACATGGGCTTGTCTTTCTTAATTCCTTCCCCTAAAATCAGACGTAAAGTCAGAATTCCTTCACGTGTTTCCACATTTCTTCTGAAGCCAAATTGATCTTCTCCCAACTCATTTTCAACTTTTCTTTCCATTCTTCTGTAAATAATACGTGTTCAAATTTTGCAAGCGTGAGATACTAAACTAATGGTGCGGTAGTTTTCACGCTTGTTAGCACCGGCTTTCTTGGGAATAGGTATAACACCATTCTGACGAAAATCAGATGGTACTTCTCCTGTATCATACATCCTACACACTAAACGGAACAACCTCTCTATGTAGAAAGTATGGCTCGTAAAGGTGAATGAGTGTCTTAAAATTCAGTACCTTTATTTCGCATTAAATACAGTATACCACCATGTTTTGTAATTACAAATTACATTATACACAAGACTGTTCGGAACCGAGTTAGGATATTTCATCACGAAGAACAACTTTGTGACAAGTAATGTAAAATCAAAAAAGTCAACTTTTGCAGTGGCGTTATTTTCACACTAAGCCCTCGAATTCCATTCTTTGAAGTTGTATTATAATGATTTCCAAACGTCTATTTCCTTCAACAGATGCCTAAGTTACTTCAGAGATTATTTCCCTTCCCTTACAGCGTTTTCATGATTCACTTATTCCAGGAAGACTCAGAGTGGTTGTCTCATTATTCTGGTCTTGTTACGTATATTAAACTATCGACCAGGTAGCGATACGGCAAAGGCATCACCAAATCTACTAATTAGTTTACACTGCAGAATCTATTAGCCCCCAAGCGTAGGAGCAGCTCCATTCCATTGCTTCCTCAACTCAGAATGGAGAATAGCTCAGTACATGCTTGGCGTGTTCACGTTCACCCGAACAGTCACAGCAGATTTGAAGGGACCTAACGGAACTTCAAGATGTGACTTACCATTCAGGCAAACCTAATATTCTATCATTATTGGACTGCCATCAAGGAAAATCTGAATCCTATAGAAAACTGACATTTTCAAATTTTCATCCAAAACAATTTTTGTTTTTACAAATTGCTTTACGTCTCATGGACATAGGTCTTATGCCGATGATGGAATAGGAGAGGGGTAGGTGTGGGAAGGACGTGGCCGCTGCCTTAATAATGGTAGAGTCCCAGAATTTCCGTGACCGAGCTCGATAGCTGCAGTCGCTTAAGTGCGGCCAGTATCCAGTATTCGGGAGATAGTGGGTTCGAACCCCACTATCGGCAGGTCTGAAAATGGTTTTCCGTGGTTTCCCATTTTCACACCAGGCAAATGCTGGGGCTGTACCTTAATTAAGGCCATGGCCGCTTCCTTCGCACTCCTAGCCCTCTCCTGTCCCATCGTCGCCGTAAGACCTATCTGTGTCGGTGCGACTTAAAGCAAATAGCAAAAAAAAATATATATATATATATATATTTCCGTGGGAAACCATGGATAATCATATTCACGGCTGCCGACAGTGGGGTTCGAATCTACTCTCTGTAAGCTGATAGCTACGTGACCCAAACCATGCGGCAACATATACGGTTTTATCCTACAAATGCAGTCAGCTCGCAGTTGCAGTTCTGTATGAAAGACGTGAGCTCCCGGACGAAGCTCTCATTATAACCGTCTGTATTCAGTCAAGTGTTACTGTGTGAGAATGAAAGCTGCGCGGACTCAGGATATAATATTCGTAGAATATAGAATTAATGGACCTGTAAGTTGTGAGAAAGGTTGCTGGCACAGACTGGCAGGAGATGCTCGGAATGAAGAGATCAAGACTAAGTTAGGAAATAAACTTAATGGGTGAAACTAAGGGTATAAAATAGGCTTCGGTACCACGGTCATAATGAGGCGACTTGAGGAGGCTAGGTTATGTAGGAGAATAGCGAACTCGACCGTGGGGAGTAAGATAAGTAGAGGAAGACCAAGGTGACGTACAAAAGGTAGATAACAGAAACAGCTAAAAGCTATATCTATAGATGTTTCAACGATGGAGGATGCAGTGAAATAAATTTTAAAATGTTAAAATTAACGGGACACAACAGAACAAATCCCCTTGAAATGTGGCACGTGGGGAATGGGTATTACTCAAACCGAATTTTGAAACATAATTTACTTACACTAGCTTGTTGAAAACTACAAGTGACACTGCAGTTAACGTATCATCCAATGGCTTTCCATCCATTCCCTTCGATTCTATTTTACAGCACTAGTTCTATCGTAGCTATACGTCACAGCGTAAATTTACAATAAAGTATCAATCTTTAATCTACAATCCATATTTTGTTCTTCTTTTCTAATAGCATTAGTGCTCATTTGACAAGTAAACAACAAATTACTCCCTTTTCCCAGTTAGCAATAGCAAACCATCTGATTTCACAAATGCAGACAGAGAACTAACAAAAGAACTGGGTGAAGTACAAGAAAACTCCCATTGCCTTGCTAACCTTATAACGTCAGTATCGGAAGGGAACAACAGTTAAATAAATGTGGTCGTAAAAGATGTATGAAAGCGGGAAGTTTGACACGGGCGAGTGGAACACTATCAGACTCAGTTAGTTGCCCTGTGCTCAATAAACCACACTCAAATTTGAAAACCCTGGAATTTCCTTTCAGTCAACTCTTATGACGGACTCTTATGGATGTATTCTACCACCGCCATGTGCAGTGGGGAGACATCTTTTAAGGGTATCATCATGAGGTAAAAGAATAGCTTAATTAATTATTTATTCAGTCCCTGTGGGCTGTGGAATATTCCCACGGTGCCCCCTGCCTGTCGTAAGACGACTAAAAGAGGCTTGAAGGGCTCGTGAGCTGGAAACCAAGGTGCTCCTAGCTGAGTGCGGCATTCTTATTCTTATTCTTCTACCACATATGTGGGGTCGTGGGTGCGAACTATGTTGCACTTATGGATTTGTTCCGGATGCCCTTCCTGACGCCAACCCTTTATGGACGAATGTAATCACTATCGCGTGTTTCTCTGGTGGTCGTGGTAGCGTAGTGTGTTTATCTGAATATGAATAGTGAAGTGTTGGGACAAACAAAAATACCAAGTCGTCGAGCCAGAAGACGTGATTAAAATCCCCGAACCGGCCGGGTATAAAACCCGTGACCCTCTGAACCAAAGGTCTGAACGATAACCGTTCAGTTAATGAGTCGTACTATCTGAGTGCGGCATTGTTTCCACTTTCCGACCTCTCTTGGTCAACATTTGTTTCCTTCCCACCCCGACGGTGTTAGGTTTGCGAGGAGTCATTCATGTCCAAACCCTTCGTGGTCCTTGCCTTTCTTTTACTGATGTCTTCAAAATTCGAAGGTTAAGAGTGGAAAGGAAGCAGCCGTGGCTCTAATTAAGGTAAACCCACTTTCGACCGCCCTGAAGATGGTTTTCCGTGGTTTCCCATTTTCACACAAGGCAAATGCCGGGGCTGTACCTTACTTAAAGCCACGGCCGCTTCCTACCACTTCCTAGGCCTTTCCTATCCCACCGTCGCCATAAGACATATCTGTGTAGGTGCGACGTTAAGCAAATAGCAAAAAAATTAAGGTAAAGCCGCAGCACTTGCCTGGGGTGAAAATGGGAAACCACAGAAACCATCTTCAGGGCTACCGACAGCCCACTGTCTCCCGAATGCAAGCTCATAGCTGCGCGCCTCTAACCGCACGGCCACCTTCCTTGGTCTCTTCCTTTCTTCCTTGTGATTAATGTTAATAGAGGATGGCTGCCCGGTTGTTCATCGTCCCAAAACAACAATCACTACGACCACTCACTGCTTATTCAGCGACCGACAGAGTAAATAATGCATCTCCAACTTTAAGGCTGCCTTCATACGTACCACTTCTCAACCACAAAACGGTGGTTCTTCAGTGGTTCAGCTGTGGCTACAATCGACCACTCTCAACCAGAACTAAGTTGTGCTTTGTGGTTGTTTGAAGTTCGCATCGGTTACAATCTTTCCAACCACTTTACACCCGTAAAATTACACTGTACTGAAATGGATTTCCAAGAGGAAGCATTGCTCTGGCTTTTGTTACGTCGACGAGGACGAAATAGATTTTATTGGATTCATCCTGTTATAGAAAAGAAGAGCAAAATTCGGTTTCGCTTACTGTGTTGTTCTTTGAGAATGTAAGATAAGTTTTTAAATTATTTTAGAATGACCAGAGATACATTCGATTACTTGTTATTCCAATTAAAAGACTATTTACAACGAAGGAACACACCTGTCAGGGAAAGTATATCGCCAAAAGAATGTCTCGCAATCACAATGGGCCGATAACCTTCGATGTTAGGCCCCTTTAAACAACAAGCGCAATCACAATCACACGTGTGTGCCGAGCTACAGCGCTGTTACTGGCGTGTCGCACATGTGAACAGCGTTGGACCACTATCAGTGACATTTTTGTGGGTGATGCCGTCCACAGACTGCGACAGTGAACTTGGTTGCAGCGCGTGGTACGTGTGAAAGCAATACTGCGTTCCCGTAGGAGCTTGAGGCCGCCCACAGCCAACCATTGTGGTGTGGTTGCAAAGTGGTACGTGTAAAGGCAGCCTAAATGTCGTATCAGGTGTACACCAGTGCTGTACTCAAACGCCAATCTCATCAGTAAAATTCATAATCTAAGGTTCTTTTTTTTTTTTTTTGAATGGGAATGGATATAGGGTCGAAAAGAAACACAGGACGAAGATCTTTATACTGTTATATTCTCTTTACGTATTTCTCACTATTACTTACCATATTATTCTGGTTTAGTAAGACCACACTGATGACATATTTATTACATATTTTGAATCCGAATATGTGAATCATATAATTTAACGCCTCGTTTACTTGTGAGATCAGTGTGGGAGGAAGTGGTGTACAGAAACTAGACCGCTGTACCACTTTCACTCGGAGAAGAAGTCCTAAATCACCAGCATGACATGGATATATGATGACGTTATTTCCAGTGTACGTGTCACTTAAAATAGGCCTGACTACTCTAACAGTGTCACCTCATTGACTGGTGATATACGACCCCATCTCATATCGCACTACTCGCTGCCACCTGCTCACAATAGCTAGAGTGAGCGCAATCCACAGACGAGGAACCATTGTGAATCTCCACCACCTCACTGAGTGTTCTCTCAAGAAATATCGCTTTAGTGATATCTCGTACTAGGAAACCACATACCTTCATCTGCGCAGTTTTTGTTTATATGACATTTTATTTCTATAATAATAAACTCTACTTATATTCCAGACGTAATTATATAGGAATCGGCGCTGGTTATTGAACGATATTAAAATTAATAGTTTTAAAAACGTGCCAGTTGGTCGTGCGTTTAGGGGCGCGTAGCTGTGAGCTTGCATTCGGAAGATATTTCGTTCGAACCCCACTGTCGGCAATCCTGAAGATGGTTCCCCATGGATTCCCATTTTCACACGAGGCACACCTTAACTAACACCACGCCCGCTTGCTTCCCACTCCGAGCCCTTTTCTACTCTAGTCTATCGTCGCCATACGACCTATCGGAGTCAAATGCAAGTTACTTCACGTCGCACCGAGACAGACAGGTCTTATGGCGACGAAAGCACAGGAAGGAACTATTAGTGAGGAGGAAGCGGCGTGGCCTTAATTAGGTAAAGCCCCAGCATTTGCCTGGTGTGAAAATGGGAAATAATAATAATAATAATAATAATAATAATAATAATAATAATAATAATAATAATAATAATAATAATAATAATAATAATAATAATGCTCTCGAAGATGTTTGCAGATTCCGGAGCAACTTAGAAATATACACCCACACCGAAAAGAAGGATAACGTTTTACGCTCACATCTTCAGATTGCCAGCTGAAAGAATCTGTTTACCGGGCGAGTTGGCTGTGCAGTTAGAGGCGCGCAGCTGTGAGCTTGCAGCCCTGAAGATGGTTTTCCGTGGTTTCCCATTTTCACACCAGGCAAATTCTGGGGCTGTACCTTAATTAAGGCCACGGCCGCTTCCTTCCCACTCCTAGGCCTTCCGTGTCCCATCGTCGCCATAAGACCTATCTGTGTCGGTGCGACGTAAAGTAACTTGCAAAAAAAAAAAAAAAAAAAATGAAAGAAAAAAGGAAGTTCCTCTGTCGGGCACCTGTTATGGCAGAATATATATTCTATCACCCTCAACTACATGAGGGACGAATTGTTACTCTAAAGGTTGTACGAAAAACTCCGCACATCATGAGATGTAATGAAAGACAACAGCCATCGTTCTGAGCAAGTTGGCTACATGGTCCGTATAACATAGCTGCGAGCTGTCATTCGGAAAATAATGACTTCCAATCCCACCGTCGCAAGCCGTATACATGGTTTTCCATGGATTTCATTTTCACGGCAGGCAAATGGGGCTGTACCTTAATTAAGGCTACGGTCGATTCATTCCCAGTCCCAAGCCCGCCCTATCCCATCGTCACAATTAGATTTGTCGGTGTCCGTGCGACTAAAACAAATATCAAACATAACCAATCGTGGTTTAATGAATAGCCATGGAAATCTTTTTCATGATCTACCGTTTTGAAGTAGAGATTCAAGCTCCCATGCTCTGTCACAAGACGACAAATTCTCTTCTTCCTTTATTGAGTCCACTCAGCAAAGAACACAGAGAAAATAAACACTTCTTAAGAGCACCTCCTACCAAAGAAAGCTGGCAAGAAGTGTTTTGATGTGTAAGGACAAGAACTGTGAAGACTTTCACTACTCTTTAAGGTAGGATAGTAAAGACGAAGTTACGAGACGTCAAATGCACCGACTCAGTATTGTGGTATTTGTAGTTACTCAAATACGTCAGGCTCGTATCGTTGGATTTACTGGCCCGTGAAACATGTGCAAAATTCCGGCACATCAGCGTCTTCGGAAACAGTAAAGTAGTTACAGGACGTAAAACACAAATATTAATATTTTCTAAGGTTTGCAAGCTCACTACTAGTTTTGATGAAGCCGACAAATACACCCAGCCCCAGTGCCAACGGAATTAACCAATGATGGTTAAAACTCCCGACACGTTGCCGGGAATCTAACCTAGAACCCCTGTGACCAAAGGCCAGTACGCTAACTATTTAGTCATGGAGCCGGATAGATTTTAAGTATGCACCAGGCGATTGAAAAATTCCACGAAAAGAGCAGAGTTGTGAATTGAGTAAAAGTAATAGGATTAATTGTAAGGATTACATTCTGAGTAATTTTACTTTTATCCTTATTGAAATAAAATTGTAAACGTTACATTCTATTAATTGATATACATCACACGGAATCAGAAACGAGAAATGTGAGCTCCAGAATGGGTTCGAACCCCACTGTCGGCAGCTCTGTAGATGGTTTTCCGTGGTTTCCCATTTTCACACCAGGCAAATGCTGGGGCTGTACCTTAATTGAGGCCACGGCTGCTTCCTTCCCATTCTTAGGCCTTTCCTGTCCCATCGTCGCCATAAGACTTACCTGTGTCGGTGCGACGTAAAGTAAATAGCGAAAAAAAAAAAACGAAAAATGAAGATGAGGATAACTCAGTGCTACCAGAGGACCCGTGCTGCTCCGCACCATTCGTTATAAATACGTTAGATAAATCGTCTTGATGAGCCTCCGTGGCTCAGGCGGCAGCGAGCCGGCCTCTCACTGCTGGGTTCTATGGTTCAAAACCCGTTTACTCCATGTGAGATTTGTGTTGGAAAAAGTGGGGGGCGGGACAGCTTTTTCTCCGGGTACTCCGGTTTTCCCTGTCATATTTCATTCCGGCAACACTCTCCGATATATCATTTCATTTCATCTGTCATTTATTAATCGTACCCCCAGAAGAGTGCGACAGGCTTCCGCAGCCGGCACAATTGCTATCCTCGCCGCTAGATGGGGGCTTCGTTCATTCCATTCCTGACCCGGTCGACTGACTAGAAACAGGCTGTGGATTTTCAACTCGTCTCGACATGCCTTTTCAATAGCTTTATGAAGATTTAATACCGCTACTTAATAACTGATTCATTCATAATGTAGTTTATGGGCCAATACTTCTTTCCATACAATAGTCACTGTGCTTTGATTATTCCGGCGTATCTAGATCTTAACATTTTCAAATCATCTTGCCCGAGATAGTGCAACATACAATTCGCCATGACTGAATACTAGTTCGGGTAAGTAGACACCCACTTTTTCAAGAGTGTGTCCTTGCGCTCTATTAATGGTCATACAGAAGGCTAGTCTAACTGATACCTTCCTTTCTGTGCGTACGCCGACTGTTTTCTCTTAGAAGCATCTAAGTCATTAGGAACGTTCTGCCATCTGTTGAGTACATTTAGAAGCTGTGGTAGGTCAGAGCATCAAACGAGAATCTATCAGAGAATAGTATTCTTCCATGATCATAGGCTTTACAGGTACCCAGTAAACAAACAGGCCTGCATGCAATCACATTACTAAGGATGAAAATCACATATATCAGAATCTTAATGAAAGTGAATCTTGAATTTTCACGACCGCATTGTGATTGAAATCGACATTCAATATATTAGGTCGTGTTAAGTCTGCATAGTACGCATTGAAGAGATGTTAAGTACAGAACAAAAACGGCCAACCGGAGACCATTGGGATCTGAAACCACAACCTCCCAATTTCACGTTGACTGCTCTACCGTTGAGCTATGGTACCCTAGGTCATATTTGGCCGGGAACAGTATAACAGTATAACAGTATAATAGCAGTAGTGCCAGTCCTGTAAATTCTATCCTTTCCAAAAGAACAAGTACAACCTAGGCCACCATAGCTCAATGGTAAACCACCTGAGGTGAAATCGGGAGGTTGTGGGTTCGGATCCCACTGTGTCCGGTTGGCCTTTCTTGTTCTGTGTCTCTTCAACACGTATTATACGTACGTAACACGATTTAACAGGTTAAAGTCAATTTCAATATGAAAGTGTTATGGCTGCAGATATTCTTCAATGACCTTCTGAGCTGCAGATGACCCTGATATGACCATGAGTCATGCACATGACCCTGACATGACCTTGATTGATGCAGATAACCTTCATATGACCTTGAGTGTGCAGATGACCTTCAATGACCTTGCGTGCTGCAGTTGACCTTCAAATGAGCTTGAGTGATGCAGATGAACTTCAAGTGACCTTGAGTGATGCAGATGATCTTCAAGTGACCTTGAGTGATGCAGATGACCTTCATATGATACTGAGTGTTACAGATGACCTTCAATGACCTTGCGTGCAGCAGTTGACCTCCAAGTAGAGAATGTATTGCGGGCCAGGGTAAACCTTCGCTTGCAAGTATTGGAGTGGTAATTTAGTGATCCTATTTCTAGAATTGACTGAACGTAGAGACCTATCATTGTCTGATGATTTACCGGCAGGTAATTCTGGAGTGAATAAAATAAGAATGAAACAAATCGGTCCAATGCAATGGCCGAACAGACTGGACAATCTGTTGTTAGCAAACTTGTCTAATATACAGATTACAGCTGAACCAGTAAGTTCTCAAGCGTACACCTCTCCAGTTCTTTTGAAATCATCATACTTATCGCAACGAAGTTCATAAGATTAACCACAGGTAGGCTACACCTTAAAGCGGAAAACACGTGATTCACACGCAATACTATCCGCCACTACAATAACACGCTGTTTACCAGAGGGCCTGCTTTAGAAGGGCACCAACAGCCTAGCAAGAGCCAAACAAATTTGTTGTTTTTGCTATTTGTTTTACATCGCACCGACACAGATAGGTCGTACGGCGACGATGGTATAGGAAAGGCCTAGGAATGGAAAGAAGGGGCCGTTGCCTTAATTAAAGTGCAGTCTGGTGTGAAAATGGGAAACCACGGAAAACCATCTTCAGGGCTGCCGACAGTAGGTTCGATTCATACGATTTTGACTGATGCAGATGACTTTCATATGGCCTTGAGTGCTGCAGATATTCTTCAATGACCTTCTGAGCTGCAGATGACCCTGATATGACCATGAGTCATGCACATGACCCTGACATGACCTTGATTGATGCAGATAACCTTCATATGACCTTGAGTGTGCAGATGACCTTCAATGACCTTGCGTGCTGAAGTTGACCTCCAAATGACCTTGAGTGATGCAGATGAACTTCATATGACCTTGAATGTTGCAGATGACCTTAAAATGACCTTGAGTGATGCAGATGCCCTTATAGGACCTTGAGTGACGCAGATGACCTTCATGTGACCTTGAATGTTGCAGATGACCTTAAAATGACCTTGAGTGGTGCAGATGCCTTTGAAATGACCTTGAGTGACGCAGATGACCTTCATGTGACCTTGAATGTTTCAGATGACCTTCTTGTGTCCTTGAGTTGTGCAGATGACCTTCAAATGACAGTGAGTGATGCAGATAACCTGCATTGACCTTGCGTGCTGCAGTTGACCTTCAAATGACATTGAGCGATGCAGATGACATTCATATGAACTTGAATTTTGCAGATGACCTTGATATGTTCTTGAGTGATGCAGCTGACCTTCACGTGAACTTGAATGTTGCAGATGACCTTCATGTGACCTCGAGTGGTGCAGATGACCTTGATATGACCTTGAATGATGCAGATGACCTTCATATGACCTCGAATATTGCAGATGACTTTCATGTGACCTTGAATGCTGCATTTGACCTTCAAATGATCTTGAGTGATGCTGATAACCTTCATATGATACTGAGTGTTGCAGAAGAGCTTCAATGACCTTGCGTGCTGCAGTTGACCTCCAAATGACCTTGAGTGATGCAGACGACCTTCATATGACCTTGAATGTTGCAGATGACCTTAAAATGACCTTGAGTGGTGCAGATGCCCTTGACATGACCTTGAGTGAAGCAGATGACCTTCATGTGACCTTGAATGTTTCAGATGACCTTCTTGTGTCCTTGAGTTGTGCAGATGACCTTCAAATGACCGTGAGTGATGCAGATGACCTTCATGTGACCTTCAATGTTGCAGATGACCTACATGTGACCTTGAGTGCTTCAGTTGACCTTCAAATAACCTTGAGTGATGCAGATGACCTTCATATGACCTTGAGTGCTGCAGATAACCTGCATTGACCTTGCGTGCTGCAGTTGACCTTCAAATGACCTTGAGTGATGCAGATGACCTTCATGTGGCCTTAAACGTTGCAGGTGATGTTCATGTGACCTTGAGTGTTGCAGTTGACCTTCAAAAGATCTTGAGTGATGCAGATGACCTGCATATGATACAGACTGTAGCAGATGACCTGAAATGACCTTGGGTGCTGCAGTTGACCTCCACATGACCTGGAGTGATGTAGATGACCTTCGTATGACCTTGAATATTTCAGATGACCTTCAAATGACATTCAGTGATGCAGATGACCTTCAAATAACTTTGGGTGATGCAGATGACGTTCATATGACCTCGAATTTTGCAGATGACCTTGATATGAACTTGAATGTTGCAGATGACCTTCATGTGACCTTGAGTAGTGCAGATGACCATGACATGACCTGGCATGATGCAGATGACCTTTATGTGACCTTGAATGTTGCAGATGACTTTCATGTGACCTTGAGTGCTGCAGTTGACCTTCAAATGACCTTGAGTGTTGCAGATGACCTTCATATGATACTGAGTGTTGCAGATGACCTTCAATGACCTTGCGTGCTGCAGTTGTCCTCCAAATGACCTGGAGTGATGCAGATGACCTTCGTATGACCTTGAATATTGCAGATGACCTTCAAATGACCTTGAGTGATGCAGATGCCCTTGACCTTGAGTGCTGCTGTTGACATTCAAATGATTTTGTGTGATGCAGATGACTTTCATATGATACTGAGTGTTGCAGATCACCTTCAATGACCTTGCGTGCTGCAGTTGACCTCCAAATGACCTGGAGTGATGCAGATGACCTTCGTATGACCTTGAATATTGCAGATGACCTTCAAATGACATTGAGTGATGCAGATGACGTTCATGTGACCTTGAATATTTCAGATGACCTTCATGTGATCTTGAATGTTGCAGAAGACCTGCAAGTGACCTTGAGTGCTGCAGTTGATCTTCAAATAACCTTGAGTGATGCAGATGACCTTCATGTGACCTTGAATGTTTCAGATGACCTTCATGTGTTTTTGAGTTGTGCAGATGACCTTCAAATGACCGTGAGTGATGCAGATGACCTTCATGTGATCTTCAATGTTGCAGATGACCTACATGTGAGCATGAGTGCTGCAGTTGACCTCAAAATAACCTTGAGTGATGCAGATGACCTTCATATGACCTTGAGTGCTGCAGATGACCTTCAATGACCTTGCGTGCTGCAGTTGGCCTCAAATGACCTTGAGTGATGCAGATGACCTTCATGTGGCCTTGAACGTTGCAGATGTTGTTCATGTGACCTTGAGTGCTGCAGTTGATCTTCAAATAACCTTGAGTGATGCAGATGACCTTCATGTGACCTTGAATGTTTCAGATGACCTTCATGTGTTTTTGAGTTGTGCAGATGACCTTCAAATGACCGTGAGTGATGCAGATGACCTTCATGTGACCTTCAATGTTGCAGATGACCTACATGTGAGCATGAGTGCTGCAGTTGACCTTCAAATAACCTTGAGTGATGCAGATGACCTTTATGTGACCTTGAATGTTTCAGATGACCTTCAAATGACATTGAGTGATGCAGATGACGTTCATGTGACCTTGAATGTTTCAGATGACCGTCATGTGACCTTCAATGTTGCAGATGACCTACATGTGAGCATGAGTGCTGCAGTTGACCTTCAAATAACCTTGAGTGATGCAGATGACCTTGATATGACCTTGAGTGCTGCAGATGACCTTCAATGACCTTGCGTGCTGCAGTTGGCCTCAAATGACCTTGAGTGATGCAGATGACCTTCATGTGGCCTTGAACGTTGCAGATGATGTTTATGTGACCTCGAGTGGTGCAGATGACCTTGATATGATCTTGAATGATGCAGATGACCTTTATGTGACCTTAAATGTTGCAGATGACTTTCATGTGACCTTGAGTGCTGCACTTGACCTTCAAATGATCTTGAGTGATGCAGATGACCTTCATATGACCTTGAATGTTGCAGATGACCTTAAAATAACATTGAGTGATGTAGATGCCCTTCATATGACCTTGAGTGACGCAGATGACCTTCATGTGACCTTGAATGTTTCAGATGACCTTCAATTGTCCTTGGGTGGTGCTGATGACCTTCATGTGTCCTTGAGTGATGCAGATCACCTTCATGTGACCTTGAATGTTGGAGATGACCTACATGTGACCTTGAGTGTTGCAGTTGACCTTCAAATAACCTTGAATGATGCAGATGACCTTCATATGACCTTGAGTGCTGCAGATGACCTTCATTGACCTTGCGTGCTACAGTTGACCTTCAAATGATCTTGAGTGATACAGATGACCTTCATGTGGCCTTGAACGTTGCAGATGATGTTCATGAGACCTTGAGTGCTGCAGTTGACCTTCAAAAGATCTTGAATGATACAGATGACCTTCACATGATACTGAGTGTTGCAGATGACCTTCAATGACCTTGCGTGTTGCAGTTGACCTCCAAATGACTTGGGGTGATGCAGATGACCTTCGTATGACCTTGAATATTGCAGATGACTTTCAAATGACATTGAGTGATGCAGATTACGTTCATATGATCTTGAATTTTGCAGATGACCTTGGTATGATCTTGAGTGATGCAGATGAGCTTCACGTGATCTTGAATGTTGCAGATGACCTTCATGTGACCTTGAGTGGTGCAGATGACCTTGATATGACCTGGAATGATGCAGATGACCTTAATGTGACCCCGAATGTTGCAGATGACTTTCATGTGACCTTGAATGCTGCATTTGACCTTCATATGATCTTGAGTGCTGCAGATGACCCTCATATGATACTGAGTGTTGCAGATGACCTTCAATGACTTTGCGTGCTGCAGTTGACCTCCAAATGACCTGGAGTGATGCAGATGACCTTCGTATGACCTTGAATATTGCAGATGACCTTAAAATGACCTTGAGGGATGCAGATGCCCTTGACCTCGAGTGCTGCAGTTGACCCTTAAATGATCTTGTGTGATGCAGATGACATTCATATTATACTGAGTGTTGCAGATGACCTTAAATGACCTTGCGTGCTGCATTTGACCTCCAAATGACCTGGAGTGATGCAGATGACCTTCGTATGACCTTGAATATTGCAGATGGCCTTCAAATGACATTGAGTGATTAAGATGACGTTCATATGATCTTGAATGTTTCAGATGACCTTCCTGTGACCTTGAATGTTGCAGATGACCTACAAGTGGCCTTGAGTGCTGCAGTTGACCTTCAAATAACCTTGAGTGATGCGGATGACCTTCATGTGATCTTGAATGTTGCAGATGACCTACATGTGACCTTGAGTGCTGCAGCTGATCTTCAAATAACCTTGAGTAATGCAGATGACCTTCATGTGACCTTGAATGTTTCAGATGACCTACATGTGACCTTGAGTGGTGCAGTTGACCTTCAAATAACCTTGAGTGATGTAGATGACCTTCATATGACCTTGAGTGCTGCAGATGACCTTTATTGACCTTGCGTGCTACAGTTGACCTTCAAATGACCTTGAGTGATGCAGATGACCTCATGTGACTTTCAATGTTGCAGATGACCCTCATTTGACCTTGCATGTTGCAGATGTACTTGATGCAGATAGCCATTCAAATGAACTTCAGTGAAGCAATTGATCATCGTATGACATTGCGGTGAAGCACATGACCTTCATATGATCATAATTAATTCAGTTGACCTTCACAAAAGTAAGTGATCTTCATATCACCTTGAGTACTGCAGATGACATTCATATGACCTTCAGTGCTGCAGGTGACCTTCCTGCGAACTTGAGTACTGAATATGGCCTTCATTTGACCTTCACTGCTGCTGATGACATTCATAAAACCTTGACTGATGTAAATGACCTTCTTGTGACCTAGACCGATGTCGATGACCTTCATATGACCTTGGGGGCGCCAGGGAGCTTTCATATGACCTTGAGTAAGGCAGATGACCTTCACGTACCTTGAAAAATGCAATTACTTACATATGATCTTGAGTGTAGCTGTTTACCTTGAAATGACCTTGAGTAATGCGTGTGACATTCAGACGATCTTGATAGATCCAGATGACTGTAATATAATTTTGAGGTCATGCAGGTGACCTTTGTATGACTTTGAGAGCTGCATATAACCTTCAAATGACCTTGAGTGATGCAGATGGTCTTCATGTGATTCTGAGTGCTGCAAATGGCCATCATACGATTTTGACTGATGGAGATGAGATTCATATGATCTTGAGTGCTGCAGATATCCTTCAGAACGCTTGAATGCTGCAGTTGACATTCAAGTGACCTTGAGTGTTGCAGATGACCTTGATATGACCGTGAGTGATGCAGATGACCTTCAAATGACCTTGAGTGGTGCAGATGATCCTCATATGACCCTGAGTGCTGCAGATCACCACCATATGATTTTAACTGATGCAGATGAAGTTCATATGACCTTGAGTGCTGCAGATATGCTTCAATAACATTTAGTCTGCAGGTGACATTCAAATGACCTTCAATGATGCGTTCGACTATCATATAACATTGAGATGAAGCAGATGACCATCATATGATCAAGATTGCTTGAACTGATCTTCACAGGACCTTGACAAACGCAAATGACCTTCGTCTCACGTTGAGTACTGCAGGTGACCTTCATATTACCACGAGTGCTGCAGTATATCTTTCAATTACCGTTAGTGCTGTCGATGACCTCCAAATGACCTTCAGTTGTGCAGATGAAATTCAAATGACCTTGAGTGATGAAAATGACCTTTACAAGCCCTTGTAAAACGCAAGACAAGACCTCTATATGACCTTGAGTACTGAGGATGACCTTCGTATGACATTGAGGCGATGCAGATGGCATTCATATGACCTTGCGAGCTGCATGTGACCTTCCTACGAACTTGACTACTGCATATGACCTTCATTTGACCATCACTGGTGCGGATGACATTTATAACGTCTTGACTGATCGACATTGGTCGATGCATATGACCTTCGTATGACCTTGAGTACAGCAGATGTTTTCATATGACATTGAAGTAATGTAGATGATCTTCATGTTACCTTGATTGCCACGGTTGAGTTTCCAATGACCTTCAGTACTGCATATAACCTTCATGTGACCTTCACTGCTGAAGATCATGTTCATAAAACTTACTGATGCAATTGATCTTCATATGACCTTGACCGTTGCAATTGAATTTTCATGTGACCTTGCATGTTGCACATAGCCTTCATATGACCTTGAGGAAGGCATATGACCTTTTTGAGACATTGGCTAATGAAAATGGCCTGCATATGACCTTGTGTGTTGTAGATGTCCTTCGAATGACCTTAAGTATGTAGATAACCTACATAAGACATTGAGGTGAAGCAGATGACCTTCATATTACATTTACTCGCGCAAATGACCTTCAAATATCTTTGAGTGGTGAAGATGACCTTTAAATGACCTTGAGTAATGCAGATGGCATCCAAATTACCTTGAGTGGTTCATATGACTTTCATGTGAAGTTGACTGATTCAAATGTTCCTCATGTGATCTCGAATGGTACACATGACCCTCATATGACCTTGACCGAAAAAATGGCTTTTAACTGCCCTTGAAGATGAGTCATGTGGCCTTGAGTGCTGCAGATGACCATCATATGACAATGAGGTTATTCAGATGACACTCATATGATTTTGAGTGCTACTGATGTTACCATATGACATGCTTAAGAACGTAATGCGACAGTTGTTCTCGACTAAACACTTCATAGCTGACCGGTTTTGCAATGAGTGCACCATCACTTAAGGAGCATGCTTAAGAACGTAATGCGACAGTTGTACTCCGCTAAACACTTCATAGCTGACCAGTTTTGCCAATGTAATGTGTGCACAATCGCTTAAGAAGCAAAATCGCACAGCTAACATAATACAGCAAATGCAGCGGTTCAGTTTGGCATAAAAAAAACATGAGCAATAAAGTTGATGACCCGGATGATTTTCCCTTACGTACAAATTGGTTGAGCTATTTCATTATAAGAGAACAATTTCTAAGGGTTCTGCATCATTTTATTAAATTTGTTATTTACTTCTACTCTAAAATTATAATTTTGTGGTTTCGTAATTGATTTTACTCCATCTGGTAGCTAGGGGTGTAACATTTTTATACACAGTTTATTGTTCGAACTTTTATTTTTAACATGGTTTCACGGGAAATGAATTTTGACCAGAAGCCAACCTATCACTCATTAAATTATAGTTTTGTATCAACTAACTAACCGTCAATTCTGAGTCTGAAATATGCATCGTTTTTAAAAGACGTCCTTGGGCGAATATGACCAATAAAACACATAGTACGGTATATGACAGAACATTATTCTGTACTTAAATGAGCAACGACAATTGGCCATATTCTACGCTGTACTGATTATTTTAATTCAAATCGAATCACTGAACGATAATTATCATATTCGTTAGTAATTGATGTAAAACAAAAACTAAAGTAACAGAAATAAAGCATCGAATGACCAAGCACCTTTATCTCAAATTACGGCAGTATATTTAAAACATCAACTTTTATACCAGGTGGCCATGCAGCCCCATACTTTCTACGCATAATCGCCCCGTATTCAGTAATGATGAATTAATAAATATAATAATATTAATAAAACAATCATATTTTATTTTCATTTTGATATACACGGTGTATCATAATTAATAGTGCAAACCGAAACACCTGTAACTACACGATACTAGAAGCAAACTAGTAAATATGGGTCCGCAAACCAGTCGTTTGCGAGATAATTTCGAACAACCACCACTAACTTGATCGTGTGTAAACGTCATCCTAGTTAGAAAAATGGTGCTAAAACAACATTAAGAAATAATATTAGATACTTTGGTATAAGAGCAGTTGTTCTTAATGAACTTGTCGCCGCATTGAGTTTCTAATTCTTGCAAACGCGCCTGGATCATTTTGAAATACTTGACAAGCATTTACTAGTCTGTGCTCCAATTCTTCGCTCATGTTAACTGGAGTGTCGTACACTAAACCATTTTGAGGTGGCCCCTAACATAAAAATCCAAAGGTTTCAGGTCAGGTGATCTTGGAGGCCACGGTACATATCCTCTTCGTCAATCCATATTTAGCCATCTCACAATAACAGCTATATGTGCATTTAACAAATCATGTGGCGTTGCTCCAAGGGAACACACTCAAGCAATCCTGGAAGATAATGCCGCAGAAACTGAAGGTAATTCCGCCCACTGAGTTTGTTGGATAAAATGTACGGCCCAATAAGACAATCACTTGGTACTCCTAACCACACATTTAATGAGTAACGCCACTAATGCGGTGACTCGTATACAGGATGTGGGTTTAAGCCTCGATGACTCCAAACCTGAGAGTACCACTCATGTCAGTTATTTGAGGAGCATTCAGGATTGCCTGCAAGCGAGTACAAGGACAAAACTTTGAACACTTCCTTTAAATATGGGTAAATACACTGTACAGTCATTGTCACATGTAACTGCAACATACTTAGTAAGACTGTCTTCTTGTTCATTAAAACAACTGCACTTCTACAAATTATCTAATAACTTTTCTTAATTTAGTATTGATATCTCTTCCTAGCTAGGTCAGCTTTTACACACAATCAAGTCAGTGGTGGGTGGCACAAATTCGAAATTATGGTCGCAAACGGCTCGTTTGCGGACCCATGTTTACTAAGAATTTTTTACTTGTAGTACCGTGTCTTTACAGCTGTTTTAATTTGCGCTCTTAATTGTGATACCTGTATAACACTTTATATTTCACTCGAAAGATTAATTAATATAAATAATTTTGCGTTTGTGTATATAACTCGGAATCTAATTTTGGTACTTGGTCAAGTGATGACGCCTAGCACTATCCAAGTGACTATATAGATTGCGACCATAGGAATTCGCCATTGCTAACTTGTTACTCAAAGTTTATTAGTAACTTATTTGGCGGTACATCCCAGAAGGACGGAGGGGATCTGTTCTTGTTGTAATAATTTGACAAAAACATTTCTTGTATTCTTACTGTGTTAACAAGATTAAATATGCTAATTGAGGATTTCAAGGCCGCATATCAAAAAATTACACCAATACGCTGGGTTGTTAAGCAGTACATGTGTAGAGTTTAGCCCCGGTCGAGCTATTTGTGTTTGTCAGTTTTACTGACACTGTAACACGATGTGGATTACAAATATTTCATAGCGGAGAACCATTCCTACTTTAGCAGGTTATCAATCTTTATATGATAAAGAAGTGCAATTATTCGACGATTTGAAGATGCTAAAAAGCGTCTTGTCGGTCCAACTGTCGAGCAAAAATGGCACGACTGGGGCGAAACGCTACAAACACAACATACATACACGCACGGCGAACTAATAACCCACTCTGTTTCTTTTCAAATTATGTATTCGTATTAATTTAATGGATTGTATATAATAACTGAAACAAAATTTTTTCTCATTCATAACATGAAAACAGGAAGGAAACGCCATACCATACGAAAGAAGTGGTGGTGGTGGTGGTGGTGGTGGTGGTGGTGGTGGTGGTGGTGGTACAATTCTATGACTAAGAAAGGAATTACCTGAAGGAACAGATTTGGAACGGAGAGAAAGTACAAAAAACAGTTAAGAAAAAAGAGTTGAATGTGCTTTAGTTGCGATCCAGAGATTACAACAAGAGAGTGCAATTTAACCACTTAAGTGGAGCTAAATAATGAACTGATCCTCTACTGCGAGCAAGTTCGGAAAACAAGCAAATGTTTGCGATTAAGGCTATCCAAGCTTTAAAGTGGAAGTTTCCTTTTTTATTCATTATTTCTCAAACGTTCCTCTCGGAGGTAAATAGTTTTCGTTCACGTTCATCAAAAGTAAAGTTATCCAGCGATGCATTTTACTTCTGGCTGCAAATAAGCACCTCTGTACATTAGTAACTTCGATGTCACACATTTGCCGCCCTTGCTACGACCTTTATTTTTCTCTAAATGAACTCCAAAAATTGAAAACTTATATCCATCACAGTTGTTAGTAATATATGTACCATATGCAGCCCTTCCTTCTGAAAGTGGTAACCGTACCGGTATAACATTTCCATTTGTTCTTAAAACAACACAAAATTATTACTTTAGCTGTGCACTTCAAGTTGTTGCTTTATATCTCATCTTTATCTCAGAATAGTTTAAAGTTAAAAGTAGTATTAGTTCAAATTTTATTGTCTGCTTCTTTTTCTTCGTTTTTATGACATAACGGATAAATGGCTGAAAATGAACTTAGTATTTAAGTTCTGGTATTGCCGAACTTCGCACTAAGATACAATCTATTATTTGATTACTATACAGTGACGTAGCGACATTAAAGGGGCCGGAACAGAAAATCTCAAATTTCTCTTAATATTAGCTACATCCAAGAACTGTACATAATTCAAATTGTAGAAAGTTCAATTTTGTTATACAGTGAAGGTTTTCGACGACGCAAGGATGCGGAAGAAAGGCATAGGTCATCGCCTGGTGTGAAAATGCAAAAACCATGGAAAATCATCTTCATGGCTACCGAAGCTCGGTTTCGAGAAAGTTTTTCCCTGCAAGCTAGGATAACGGAGAGATTTAGTCGTTTAAATTTCTAGTACAGTCCATCAACTGCGATATTGCAGTCTCCTAGAGAACCAATTTACATTTTTTGGGAAAGGCTCCAGAGAAATTGAAGGTAATTCAGTCATATTATCAATTTGCCATGGATGTTTCTTGCGACATTACTTTACGCGAATGATCCGCCCTGCTTATATAACAGAGCTTTCGTAGTCGATGCTCAAATCTCCCTAAGCTGACTATCATATACGCATTGCACATGGCGTATAATCCTGCTCTATTAGTTTACAGTATTGTACCCACGTTCATGTAAATTCATTATGACTTATGACAACGTGTCTGTCTGGTAAAAGTCTATTGTGCTCTCCACTGACAGAATGTAATTTAAATTAAACCCTATTTTGCCACAAAACTTGTGGGGGATTTTTCAATGAGTACGTGGTACATTCATCTCCATCTCCCTGGAGTTAGTAGCGCTTCCTCACCTACGAATGTGGTGCTGCTTAATTAGATTTAGGATGCATTGCACAGTAGATTTGCGCTCGTATTCGTCAGGGGACAGACGTCAAATTGCTCCCGCAGGGCCGTTCCACTGAAAACCAGTCTAATGGTTCACATGGACCAATCAGATTAGCAGTAGGCCAGTAATTAACGCTCCCTGGCGACACAATGCCGAGTAGTGAATCTCCTCTATTTAATCAGAGAAATCGTTTTAGAACGATTCACTCGAGAATGTGAGAAACCAAAAAACCCTGTCGGGAACGTGATGGCACTTGTCACCTCCTGTGAATGATGTATCGAGAGGCTGGCTGCATCTAGCAGGCCAGTGACTGAATGTGACGCTTATTATTTTTTATTACGGATTGGAGAGGTTTGTTGTCGCTGCTGTATTTAATGGATAAAAACGGAATATATCAACAGGTATTGAAGTGTTATCTATCAAATGCACTTACTTCATTACGAGCACATCGCATTCAATGTGTAAATTTAAAGTTTAGCAGTGAACTGGAATTACATGAATAAAGGAGCTGGAAAATATAATATGTATTTTGAAAGTTACATATTTTAAAGCAGAACAAACACAATATCAACATTTTGAAATATTGTTCTAAAAATAACAGTATATGTACGACAAACTGTCTCTTTTTTTTCTGCTATTTGCTTTACGTCGCACCGACACAGGTAGGTCTTATGGCTACAATGGGATAGGGAAGGCGTAGGAGTGGGAAGGAAGCGGCTGTGACCTTAATAGTACAGTGGGATTCGAACCCACTACCTTCCGGATGCAAGCTTACAGCTGCGCGACACTAACCGCACCGACCAACTCGTCCGGTGACGAACTGTCTAATCGGAAATTATTGAATAAAAAAGACAATTTTTCGGACATATCCTGAAGAAAAATACGTTTCTCGCAATTATAAAGGTGCCAGTCCACAGTAAACTATACCGAGAAAAGAGAAGAGTTTTGAGCCATAATGATCAGTTTTGAATTTGTAGTGTTATCTGTTACTTTGATACTTAACCTACGTCTTGAACATGACACCAATATTACCAGTGCAGAGTAACAGCAAGAAAAGTTCAGATGCATGGGAAGATGGCGTTTTTTGCCAATAGCTCTTTATGAGCTCGAATTTCAAATACGTATATAACATAACCTGTACTAACTACAAAAGAGACGCATGTATGTTATTTATCGTACACTGCCTGGCAAAAAAGGCGAAGCCGCCGGAAGGGGAGGGGAAAAAAGAAATGAAACTTCACGTGTTGAAAGGGTATGTTATGTTATTTCAGTGATTATGAAATCGAGTAAAATTTCAATTGGGGACAGATCTGGGAATCTTGCTGGCCACTAAAGATGGCTGAAAAATAACGTAGCAGTTACTTTGTCACAGTTACCTGCTTGTAACTGTTATAAATGTAACGAGACCAAAAATAACAAGTTACCGAGTAACGACAATAGAATAACGTACTAGTGGAAACAGTAACTGAGAAGTGGGAACTGTTACTAGTAGCAGCTTACAGACACAGAATGTGACCTTCAGAGTTCAGACAGTACGCATGTCTTCCAAGTATTATCTGCGCACTTTTTAGTGATAGATTTACACCCTAGTGCTGAAGCGGTCGACTTTGGTTATCTTCGAGATTCGTATTGGCAACCTTTGAAACACAAACTAAGAACCGCTTATCATCGCTGTGCGCCATCTGGCGTACACTTTAAGTACTCGTACTGTTGTTGTTTACACAGCAAAGCTAAACTATAGAATTCATGCTAGGAACACTTTTCGCAACGGGAAATGTTATATAGTATTAAATATTGTGTGTGTGACACAGTTGTTTGCTTAAAATAATAAAGGTTTATAAAATTCATATCGATCGATCATATTATCGATTCAATTCAGATTTCATTTCCATTCAGTTGGCAGTATTAACGGAACCCTTCTTACTTCTCCAACGAGTACAAAAATCTATCACTAAAAAGTGCGCGGATAATAAGTGCGCTTTCGTAGGAGATTGCTGTAAGTCAAATACACTATAGAGTATAATATACTCTATAGTGTAGCCTATTTGTTTAAGTTGCTGCTGTCACCTGATAATAAGTTTCACCCGTATAATTATTCTTGTACCACAAATAAATAAGTGTGCTAACTTTCCATATTGATATTATAGAGAACATTACATTACTTCATTTTACTTAATCGATCCTCTTGTACCGGTTTGTGTCGAGGTTTGGCAGACAGATCACCATGTTTTCTTGTCTTTTATCCTTGATCGGGACATTGTCACACTCACTTCTCTAGATTTCAGAAAAGGCGCTATGTTGTCTTCTCATTGCATCCGTTGTCTGTCTCTAGTTAACTTTGTAGCAAATAGAAATGCGTGCTTTGCTGCACCGACTTTCAACAGTATAGTGATGCGCGCGCGCATGTGCGAGTGATCGAATGGGACTTCGCAACACAGCCGTAAGGAGACAAGCTTTCCGTGTCCAGGCTGTGACCAATAAAAGGTGACTAACGCTGGACGTTGTTTTTAACTGTTACTTTTCACAGTTAAGTTATTGTAACAGTGACAGATGTAGCAGTTACACAGAAATAACCGTTTATCACACCTCTACTGGCCACACGAGTACCTCAACATCGCGCAGACAGTTCACAGCGACACGTATCGTCTGTGGACGAGCACTGTCCTGTAGAAAAATGGCACCACGATACCGTGACATGAGAGGTAACACATGAGGACGCAGGATGTTCGTGACGTACCGTTGTGCCTTGAGTCATACCCGTTGGCTCCCCACACCACGACACAAGGAGTAACTCCTCTGTGCCTCCCAAAACATTGTAAGAATGGGATATCTACAGAGGTCGCCGCCATACTCGTAGACGATGGTCATCCGGCGTAGTGCAGAATCGCGATTCGTCGTTAATACAATGTGCTTCCCGGTCACGGCTCCACTCCAGACGCAGCCGTTTGTGTTGCGGTGTTAACAACAGCCTACGCATGGGATGGTAATTCCCTAGTTCGGCAGCTGCTAGTCTCCGATAGTGGCCGATAACCTAGATGTTAAGCCTCTTTAAACAACAAGCATTATCATCATCAGCTAGTCTCAGACCAACAATGATGCGAGATCGATCAATCAATCAATAACTACTGATCTGCATTTAGAGCAGTCGCCCAGGTGGCAGATTCCCTATCTGTTGTCTTCCTAGTCTTTCTTAAATGATTGCAAAGAAATTGGAACTTTATTGAACATTTCCCTTGGTAAGTTATTCCAATCCCTAACTCCCCTTACTATAAACGAATATTTGCCCCAATTTGTCCTCTTGAATTCCAACTTTATATTCATATTGTGATCTTTCCTGCTTTTAAAGACACCACTCAAACTTATTCTTATCCCACGCTATTTCTTCACTGATAGCTCGGAACATACCACTTAGTCGAGCAGCTCGTCTCCTTTCTTCCAAGTCTTCCCAGCCCAAACTTTACAATATGTTTGTAACGCTACTCTTTTGTCAGAAATCACCCAGAACAGATCGAGCTGCTTTTCTTTGGATTTTTTCCAGTTTCTTGAATCAAGTAATCCTGGTGAGGGTCCCCTCACACTGGAACCATACTCTAGTTGACACAGAATGTTGCAGGGAATCCATTAAGTTGTTCTTGGATGGCAGGTGCAGACGTGAAGTGGTTACGATGTGCTTGATGCACAATACGGCGTTGTCAACCGGAACCTTGACGACGCTATTCTGCGGTAGATTTGCATCGCCCTAATAAATGAGAAAATTCGCGTGAGACTTCTACAACGACACAAATGCGTGACGCGATGTTTCCTAGCAACCGTGCAGGCTGTGATGTGAAGTATTGATGGATGGCCATGACAGAGACATATAGAAGGATTTCCTATCAAAGAGGCCTCATCTCATCATACTCATTATTTTATTTGTGGTAACTTCATAGGCCCTGAGTCAGTTTCCACTTTGGACACACTGAACCTTATACATTGATTCCAAATTCTATACAGATGTGTCTGATTCGTTAGCTACAAATACAGTAATCGTGGTGAAATTTAGTTATGTTTATTGAAAGTCATTTATGATTATTTGATTTTCTCATATGGAAATTTGACACTTTATTTCCCAATCTTTACCTTATTCATCGAAAAATTAGGAGGGATGATCCTCCCATCTCACCTCTCCAACTTATTCGCACTCAAACGAGCTGAGTCTGTCGTTATTTTTTTTTTTTTTTTTGCTAGAGGCTTTACGTTGCACCGACACAGATAGTTCTTATGGCGACGATGGGACAGGGAAGGGCTAGGAGTTGGAAGGAAGCGGCCGTGGCCTTAATTAAGGTACAGCCCCAGCATTTGCCTGGTGTGAAAATGGGAAACCACGGAAAACCATCTTCAGGACTGCCGATAGTGGGATTCGAACCTACTATCTCCCGGATGCAAGCTCACAGCCGCGCGCCTCTACGCGCACGGCCAACTCGCCCGGTGAGTCTGTCGTAGAAGAAGAAGAAGAAGTCATGATTTCTTAAACACATATTAATATTTGAAGATACTGAAGATTTTCCCAACATAGGTCCAAATATTTTACGTACAGATTAACCCTACGCCGCACTCTCTGAATGCACCTTAAGTGCAGTTTTCTGTTCTAAATATGCAAAAAAAAAAAAAAAAAAAAATAGTTCGAACCTTTGTGTAAAATATTTATTTCTTAAATCCCATACGTATGCTCGTTTTGTGTGAAAGACTGACGGTTTACTCATTTTTCGTTTTCGTTGGCTGAAACATGCACCAAAAAACACACACACACAAAATAATTACTTCAGGATACTGTAAGTGTTAAGAGAAAATACATATAAACATTTTTCAGAAAATTTATTCTAACTGCGCTTCTTTCTTGAATAGGGCTAATGTTTAGGCAGCGTACATTTTCCCTCTGATATACTTCAATTTTCTCTTACTCGGCATGGCACCCTTAAGAGACAGCGTGGTTGCTTAGCCAAAGGTACCCGATATAAGTTTGCCAATTTGTACTCAAGTAGTTTTTACATAAAAGAAAGAATAACAAACAAACGAGCATTCTGATTTATACGAGGTATTTGGAAGATAAGTACAAATAATCTTGAGGAAGTTACGGATGACTGTGCGCAGTTCCTAAACTATGATTCTTTTAAATTTAGAATAATAATGTTTAAGCTCTTTAATTATTTAAACTTTTTCATTTGTGAAATTACCAACGTTTCGCCCCAGTAGTGGGCTCATCAGTTGGAATACTACACCTTTTCAAGACGCTGGTGCTATTTTTAAATAATAATGTTATTTGCTTTACGTCCCAGTCACTATTTTTACGGTTTTTGGAGACGCCGAGGTGCCGGAATTTAGTCCCGCAGGAGTTCCTTTACGTGCGGGTAAATCTAATAAGAAGAGGCTGACCTACATTATTTGAACACTTTCAAATACCAACGGACTGAGCCAGGATCGAACCTGCAAAGTTGCGGTCAGAAGGCCAGCGCCTCAAACGTCCGAGCTCTCGCCCCGGCTTTAAATTTAGTGAATGGTTTGTCTAGGGGAGGAGCTTGAATTAGAGTCAGATGTTTGTGAGATAGGTAGTAGCCTCGTTCGCCCCTCGGCTTATACCATCCGCCGTACCATGCTTTAGGTTGTATGAATGCATAAGGTGTAAGAAGAAATTGTAAGTGCAATCACTGCACTGCAGCAGTGCATATCTCTTCACAGCAGCTTCAGGACGTACGCTAGTGTGATAAAGCAAGAAACAAAGTACATCACTGCGCTGAAACTGCAGATAGTATGCATGCAAAGGTTACGTCCAAGAAACGACCGGTTAAACACTTGAAAATATTGTAATGAACGTCTGCAAAGCTCTGAGTCGTGCGTTATTAAATACCACGTGTGCAACAAACATTAAATTTCCAAATTCACGTTTAATTTTTGAAACAGGATAATATTTTGACGTCATATATTCATGGCGGTACTAGTAACCGGCAGAAAAAACGTAGTTTTACTTACGCTCCAAACATCCCGTATATTAATGTTCGAACATTTCCTAGCAGACAAAGTAGGGGTCTCCATACTAAGCCGGGCTGAGTGGCTCAGACGGTTGAAGCGCTGGCCTTCTGACCACAACTGGCAGGTTCGATCCTGGCTCAGTCCGGTGATATTTGAAGGTGCTCAAATATGTCAGCCTCGTGTTGGTAGCACGTAAAAGAACTCCTGCGGGACAAAATTCCGGCACCTCGGCGTCTCCGAAAACCGTAAAAGTAGTTAGTGGGACGTAAAGCAAGTAGCATTATTATTATTATTATTATTATTATTATTATTATTATTATTATTATTATTATTATTATTATTATCTCCATACTAAGAAAAGCGTAAAGTTAAGCAATTTCCTCAATTGTGCCTAAATTTGAAGGGCTAAAGGGCCCGTAATGGTTTCAAATTGCGAGCCTTGGATAGGTCTATCAAACTAAAAAACGAATTTCGAAAATCATTTCCGGCCTAAATGCAGTTCGGGAAAAACAGCCTAAAATCACTTGTTTCTTCACTCGTTTTCTATTTTGTTCGAATCCTAGCCAAAATTATTTGCATAGTGTTTTCTGTAATGCCTTCCTTGTTTCAATAGCCTCAGTAGTTTTTCGATTTTAAAAAATGTCCACACCGATGTAGTTATAGGGGCTTAAGTGAAACTCTGCATAAACTCACATTAGCGTTCGTAGCGGTGAAAAAAGACGAACTGCTAATCTAATCGACCGGATAACGATGACTAAGAAAAGGATTGTAATTTTCAGGAATAAATAAAGAATATATTGTCTGTCTGTCAGGTCATCAGCCCAGAGGCTGGTTGGATCCTCAAATAGCATCACCAAAGGCTATGCAGTTATAGGGAAGCCACAAAAACCAATGGCGGAGCCCAAATGAGGCGTACTAGGCAAGATGAGGAGTGAGGTAGTTTGCCATTGCTTTCCTCACTGGGCCAGACAGTGCTATTGTAGCACAACTAACCCTATGAGCCACACCTTTCAGGACACTCAGACACACTGGTTGTGCTCTGAATGTCATTAATCAGCACCACCCATACCCTAGCAGCTTCCATATTGTCACAGCCATGGATGAGACTGGGACTTCAGTGGAAGCTACACTTTGCTCTGGCCTGTGCCAAGAGATGGATGCAAAAGTACTGTATCCATCAAGAAATTACAGCAGGCAGGAAGAATATATTATCATTCTTTATTTTATTTCATTTACCTAGAATTCGTAGCTCATGTCCCTAGGATGTTTTGAACATTGAGTTGCTTGCATGAAAGACTAGAACTGTGGATTATAGTGAGGATACCTGTATTCATCAGTAGTAAGCTGTAAATAATGAAGACGAAGTTTAAGACAATTCCGATGCCACACGGAAGACTCAGAGTGTTTGTATTCTCCAAGTAACTTCATCGGTTAGCAAGCATAATTTCACTAAGTATCTCCGTGACATTTGAGTGTTGTATTTCATATTAGTCTTATTATTTAAAAGACCGGTGACCTCTTTACATTGCGATCGCTGGCATAAATCACTCGGCATGTTGTGTGTGTTCTGTTTGTCGACATTACAGCGCACATTCACGTGGAGGTGCTAGCGTGGTAATGCGACCCTTTGTGTGGGGGACACGAGTTAAGTTCGTTATGTCGGACCACGATAATGACCTGGTCACACAGCGCGCTCTTTTGGGCTGGGCTCTCCAGCTCCGCCATACCCTCTACTGCATTAATGTCAATAGCACCACGAACCGTGCAAACGAATACCTTCCAGTATTCACCTGTAATGTGGAACTTCCAATGCGAGAATTATTAGAAGACAAAACAACTCCGTATAGACCCCGAATGTCTGTGTAGGAACGCAAGCTAGTGACTGCACTCATAACAACACTAAATTTTCCAGCAAATACAGGGTACACGGAATGAGGAGATAAAGGCTAATTTAGGAATGAACTCGATGGATGAAGCTGTACGCATAAACCGGCTTCGGTGGTGGGGTCATGTGAGGCGAATGGAGGAGGTTACCTAGGACAATAATGGACTCTGTTATGGATGGTAAGAGAAGTAGAGGGAGACCAAGACGAGGATGGTTAGACTCAGTTTCTAAAGATTTAAAGATAAGAGTTATAGAACTAAATGAGGCCACAGCACTAATTGCAAATAGAGGATTGTGGCGAAGTTTAGTAAATCCACAGAGGCTTGCAAACTGAACGCTGAAAGGCATAAGTCTATAATGATAATGTATCTATGTATGTATGTATGTATGTATGTATGTATGTATGTATGTATGTATGTGTGTATGTACAGCTAAAACAAGACTCCATGTCTCATATTTAAAAAGAGAACGTGCACAAAACGATCATCTTTCAGGGGGTGAAATTAATTGTATCGCTATTGACCTATACAAGGCTTTTGACAGGGTAGATCATGGGCGATTACTGACAAAAATGAGGGCAATTGGACTAGATAAAAGAGTGGTTGAATGGGTGGCTACATTTCCAGAAAATAGAACCCAGAGAATTATTGTACGTGAAGCGTTATTTGATCCTGTAATGATTAAGAGAGGTTTACCTCAGGGCAGTGATATTGGACCTTTATATTTTCTTATGTATAAATGATATGAGTAATGATCTGGAATCACATATAAGGATATTTGTGGATGTTTTTACTCTGTAAAGTAGTAAATTAGTTGCAGGATTGTGAGCGACTGCAGGGGGACTTAAACAAAGTAGTGAGATCGACAATGGTATGATTGTAAATGGGATGAAAAGTCAAATTGTAAGGTCCACTAAGAGGAAAAGTCCTCTCAGTTTTAATTATTGTATTTATGAGGTGATAGTATCTCATGGGGAACAATGTAAGTACCTAGGTGTTAATATAAGGAATGATCTTTATTGAGGTAATCATATTAATCATATTTAGGGTCTGTAGTAAGGATGTACAGCAGAGGACGTACAAGTCTCTGGTAAGACTGCAGTTAGAGTATGACTCCAGTGTATGGGACCCTCCCCAGAACTACTTGATACGAGAAAAAGAAAAACTCAAAGGAAAGCAGCACGATTTGTTGCAAACTCTTGGGTAGGAAGACCTGGAAAAAAGGAGACGAGATGCTCAACTATGCGGTATGTTTCGAGCTGTCAGTGGTGAGTTTGCCTGGAATGACATACGTAGAAGAATAATCTTGAGTGGAACTTTTAAAAGTAGGAAAGATCACAATATGAAGATAAAGTTGGAATTCAAGAGGACAAACTGGAGCAAATATTCATTTATAGGACTAGGAGTAAGGGATTAGAATAAATTATCAAGGGAAAGTTTCGATAAATTTCCAAGTTGGTTGAAAATATTTTTTAAAAATAGGTAAACAATTATAAATACTGCAAATGTAAATATGAGGTAAAAGAAATGATAGGGAATCTGTCATCTGGGCGACCGCCCTAAACTGATTGATTGATCGATCGATCTTGGTACCTGGAGGTACGTAGATGGATAATCTATGATAACTCAGCTCGGAACAATTTCTCAGGTAATTAAATTCAAGTATCTAGTGGGAATAATTCAACCTTCAGCATTAAATCTTGCAACTAACAAAGAGAAAATCTCTAGAGTATGTAAATCCTGTAGAAAGATTCATCTGGTACATACATACATACATACATACATACATACATACATACAGGGTCTCTCATATAAATTAAGAACATCGAAGCGGCGTTTTTACGCTCCGATTGGGGTTCTGCAGTATTGGAGGCGCAAGCATAATTCTTGACCTTGAAAGTAGCCTGCACGTGTTGGACCTGGCAGGTATCAGTCACCAGTCTGAATCTCAGCTGTTATCATGGTGAGACAGTTGGTGGTGATGAAGATGATGATGATGATGATGATGATGATGATGATGATGCTTGTTGTTTAAAAGGGCCTAACATCGAAGGTCATCGGCCCTCGATGGTATGAGATGGACGACATGAGATGATAAATAAAAAAATATAATTTTAAAAGATTAAAATGCATCCACTGACTAGAGTTTAAAAGAAATGGTGATGAAAAATTATTATGGGATTAAAACAATCAGTGGATCTAATTCGCAATGCCTTATTTCCAATAAGAGGATAAGAAATAGAGGTGATAATGGAATAAGGCATTGCCTGGACAGTATATATATATATAAAATTCACGTTATGAGTTAAGATGACACTTTAAAATACGCAACACGAACTAAAATAGAGTCAATGGGATAAAAGCGCAGTGGACAAAAAATACACTAAGACAAGAACAATATTAAACACGAGAAAAAAGACCACTGTCCCTCATGAAACGGATGATGAGGTGTGCGGACTGCTCGTCATCGCGCAGGATGAGGGAGATGGTACGCGGGAGTTTTAGACTACGGCGCAGATCGACCAGGTCCACGTACTCCGTAAGGATGTGTACCACGGTAAGATTATCGCCGCAAGTACACAGAAGAGGGGGTTCTCCTTTCAATAAATAGGAGCGAGTCACGATACCGTGGACTATCCGAAGACGGCATAATACCACTGCTTCCCTCCGAGAAGCCCGAAGGGAAGTCCTCCGTACCTTCGTTGTACCTTTCACCGCTCTCAGCTTATTTGGAAGAAGAGTGGCTTTCCACTCCATCTCCCAATGGGACATAACCAGATGTCTCAGCTGAGAGCGAATATCACTTGCTGGAACCTTGTAAGGCAACGGGGGCAGTGTTACTGCCTCCTTGACAGCCTTACCTGCTAACTCGTTTCCCTCTACACCAATATGGCTTGGGAGCCACAGAAAAATGATTCTGATGCCGGCATCCGAACACCCGGCCACCAGGTCCTGGATCCGCTGCACCAGAGGGTGCTGAGGAAATCAGGTATCAATAGACTGTAGCGAACTCAAGGAGTCAGTACACAGAACAAAATTTTGGCGCTCATCGGACAGTGCGTACCGCAGAGCTTCACAGATAGCATAAAGTTCTGCTGTATACACACTACAGGTTTCCGGGAGAGCAAAAAGAAACCTATCAGTGCCGACAATGAACGCACAGCCCACTTTAGTGTCTGTTCTCGAGCCATCCGTGTAAACGACGACTGAGCCTGGATACCGGCCAAGAACGGACAGAAAGAGCCTCCGATAACTCGAAGGGTCCGTGTCTTCCTTCGTTCCAGTGTGCAGATCCAGGATTATGTCAGAACGTCGTACTAATAATTATGTTATTTGCTTTACGTCCCACTAGCTACTCTTTTACGGTTTTCGGAGACGCTGAGGTGACGGAATTTAGTCCCGTAGGAGTTCTTTTACGTGCCAGTAGAACGTCGTACAAACCACGGAGGTATCCCATTTGGTTGTCTGACAAGGCAAGGAACCGAAGGTACGTGAAACAATCTGTGACTGCTATCCAAGCGTACGGTGAGACAGTTATCATTACAACACCGCATTTTCGTATGTAAAAGTTCTTGGTTCATCTGACTGGTTGTATGAACAGTCATAACTCTCACTATTCGTGTGCAGAAAATCCTAATGGTGCTTATGAAATCCCTCATTATGATAGGAAGATTGGTTTTTGCTGTGTTGTTAGTGCAAGACGAATAATTGGGCTTATTGTTTTCGAGACGACAATAAATGCAGATGGCTACCAAGATGACATTTTGATGCAGTTCTTCCATCATATAATGGGAGAAGAAAAATCGCATGGTCTCTTTCAACGAGATTCAGCCCCTGCTCATACAGCAGACTATACCCTTCTTACAACCTCGGAAGTGTTTGCAGACAGAGTGATCAATGCTGGTTTATTTTCCCCTCGTTCTCAAGATCTAACAGTGTGCGATTTTAAATTGTGGGGCAAACTGAAATAAAAAGTGTATCAAAAAAAGTCCTCACACAGATCACTAATTAAATACACAGGAAATCAAGAAACGACAATATGAAGGAAAAATCTTCGCCCTACTTAGCACACACAGAATTGAACGAAAAGAAAATCGCATATGCTATATCGCTATTTTGAAAAGAAATCTATGACACTTTCAGGAATAGGTGACTGAAATGCTACCGTTACATTCGCGGATTGAACAGATTCCTCTCTCAATGAAAGTCAAGAACAATAATTGGCAAATTTAAATTAAAAGGGATCTGCAGGAAATGGGCATCACAGGTGAAACTATGCATGAAGGAGCTACCTTCAAACACTAGTCGACATATTACAATTTTCATTTTTCATCCAAAATTCGAACCAACAACACCTGGACAGAAAGGAAACAAAAAAAATCAGTGAGGACTTGCAGGAGATTTTGGGAAAGTACGAAAGCAACACATCAGCTAAAGAAGTTCAATCGTGCCCCTCACATGGACATAAAATCATACACAATACCACAGTACAATGCTCGGCCTTCGAAGATGATACGCCATTGCTACACGAGACGGAAGAAGATGCGAATATTGCGAGACTGCGGCGAAGGTTGGCCTGGCGATAGTGTACATGAAGACCAAGATAATGAATGCAATGATCAACTGGAAAGTTGGAGATCAATTAGTAGAGAGAGTTGACAGTATCCGGTACCTAGGTCAGAATCTAACAGGCAAATTACAGAATAATAGGAGTGCAGGAGACAAAGCACAACTCCTGCAGAAACTACGATTCACGCCCCAAACGACTTATGGGAAGAAGAATCTATCAAGGAACGCCGAACTGAGACACTCTACGATGACCATTCGGAACGCTGCTTGTATGCTGCTGAGAGCATGACATTAGGCAAAAGAGCAAAGGAGGAAGAAAGTTCCTGTTAGATATATGGTGTACCAGAAAGCAGTATGAAATATGGGCCCATAGATCAAGGCAGGAGATATACGAGAAACTAGAACCAATATCAAGTATATTACGGAAAAGAAGGTTGAGTTTCGTGGGACATTTGATGAGAATGGATGACAACAGGTTGAGAAAGAAGATATGGAATGCGACATGCTTAACGGGAAATAACTGAATGAAGTTAGGGAGGATTGGAAGGCTATTGTCGTAATGGATAAATATCCACTAACTACTGTACAGGATAGGTCTGTTAACAAAAAGCTCGTCGAAAGTTACAAATGAACGAATACTAAGATCAAGATCCAAATCACAGAAGCGGAGAGAAATAGAAGTTAAACAATGAAGAGGTATCGAGAAGAACGAAAACGTGCTGAACAAGTCAATCGAGATCGTAAGGGTCGAAACAAATAAAATAAATAAATAAATAAATAAATAAATAAATAAATAATAATAATAATAATAATAATAATAATAATAATAATAATAATAATAATAATAATAATAATAATAATAAGTCATTTCATCGAAATGTCTTTATTGGTCGGGAGCATTAACAGGAATGTAGACAGCGAAAATGTGGAGGAAAATTGATGAAAACATCAAATGGAAAATTCTAGGTGAAAAACTCATAGGCGATTAATGGAGTTTTTTGTTCGGCCCTTACTCCTGTTTCGGACATCGCGCAGTGTCCTTAATATCAGAATGTGACCGTACTGTTGGAGACTTCTCACACGAACTTTCTCATTTATGAGGGCGATGTCAATCTACAGCCGAATAGCGTCGTCTGTAATGTGATCAAGGTGAGATATTCCTATCGCTCAACGCGACAAATACATCTCCATAACGGAAGTTGGTGCTTTACTCGTCTCGTAACTGACCGGTACTCAGCTCCAGAGACGACTATTGGGCGACTGCAGGTGTACCGGCATTCTTTTGTCACATTACACTCCCGTTACCTCCCCCCATCACATCCATCCAGCATTTATCTTTGCTCGCACTTCAGCGTTGTTGGTGGTGAGAATCTAAGTAACGGAAAGTTTTCGATAGGTGTTCATCATTGACTTAAATAGCACCGTCATTTTTGTTCTTTTAAGCTTAAAAAAAGAAAATACGTAGTTTTTGTGGAAATTAATATTTTGTTTTACCTATTTATTACGTCGTAAAAATACAGGTTGGGACAGCTCAGGTTCAGTCTCTTCTTTTTTGTGACAACGACACACGGCGCGAGTCTGACATTGGGTCATACGAAAGACACGTCAGGTAATCAATTTATTATTCCTTTTAAATTTTCTTACGTCGTACTAACACAGATAGGTCTCATCGCGACGATAGGATAGGAGAGAGATGAGAAGGAAGCGACCGTGGCCTAAGTTAAGGCACAGCCACAGCATTTGCCTGGTTTGAAAATGGGAAACCACGGAACACCATCTTCAGCACTTCCGACAGTGGAGTTCGAACCCATTATCTCCTGAATGTAAGCTGCTCGCTACGTGGCCCAATCCTTGCAGCTACTTGTTCGGCATTACTAGAATCGCCCAAACCTCAGTCGCTTTCATTTTGTCAAAGTCTCAGTGAAAGTAACATATTTGTTCTAGTTCATGCAAGAAGACACAGTGAAATGTAAACACTACTATGATACACACATACACATCCGAAAATTACATTCATAAGTCTATATGATGCATGTTAATAAATTTTCTGATTTTCGATCGTCAGATACTTTGTTCCTACAGGTCACAGGACAACCGTTGTAGAACTATCATCTCTGGCTCAGAGAGGTGGTCGTTACTGCTATGTAGACGGTCAAAGTGACGATTTTTCAAACAAAAAATCCTCAGTTCTAGCTCGCTCTTCAAACAAGCAACTCAATGTTGAAAACATCCTAGGGATATGAGCTACGAATTTTAGGTAAATATAATAAAGTATGGGAATAATTTTTTATTTATTCCTGAATATTACAATCCTTTTCTTAATCATCGTCATCCGGTCGATAAGATTAGCAGTTTGCCTTTTTCTACCGCTACGAGCGCTAATGTTGTTTCACTTAAGCACCACTAGGAGCGCTAATGTGAGTCAATGCAGAGTTTTAGTTAAGCCCTTATAACTACATTCGGTGTGGAATTTTCTTCAAAAATTAAGTAAACGCCTGAGGGTATTGAACCAAGGAACACATTACAGAGAGAATTATGTAAATCAGTTAGTTTGGCTAGGATCTGAATCAAAAAGAAACCTAGTAAAGAAACAAGCGAGTTTAGTCAATTTTTCCGGAACTGTATTTAGTCGGAAGCAGGGTGCGAAATCAGAAATAAGTGGTGGTGGTGGAGGGGGGGAGAACGAACATAGGGTTTAGCTACTAGTATTTATTTCAGGCAGTATCCGGCGGGGGAGGGGGTATAAATTTTCCCTGTAATTTAATTACCCGCCTCCCCCCAGAAAAATCGAAATTTTAGATCTTTCTGTTTGATTTTTGTTGTTATAACGGAAATGATAATTATTAGAACGTTATTCCAATCAGCTGAGAAGTTTATGAGAGACTGTCGCTTTCTTAAGAATGGCCAGACGAGGCGCGATTTGTTCTGATTTATTGCTTTCTTAGTGGAACCTTCCTCTACCAGGGCTATGTGTTGACTGAACAAATTTGTCGGTTTGTACACTGCTTAAGGGAATATTGTCTTACTGGCTACTCATCGAAAACACACACTCTGTAAGAAGTACAAGAGTGGTGTAAGCTCGAGCGATGACAAGGGAGTAGAGCTTCAAGTAATTTATACTTCTGCCCGGGTTTCAGATGGACTTGTCAGAGTGAAACATGAGCAATAGGCTGCAGGTCCGGTTTGCCACAGCTGCGTTATTTCATTGCTCAAGATCTGACAGTCATTTGAATTATTTCTAACGTTTTTATGAAAATATGACAGTAAAATCATTAATTTCAGTAATCTATATATATAAAATTGGATGTTGGTATGTTTGAAGCTAATAGACTCAAAAACTCCTGGACTGATTTCGCTGAAATTTTCACAGTTTGTTCGTATTACATCTGAGAGGGATTATGAAGTGGTTTGAACAAAATCTGATTGGTAGTTCGGCACTAAGGGGTAAAAAATTAAAATAGGGTAAGATAAGTAAACCACAAGACAAGTCCGATCAGAGTATGTTGAAACTATGATGTGTTCCTTAAAACTTATTTCTCCTTTTATCTGGAAAAATTACTGTAGGGGCAAGAAACCCCTAGCACCCCTAAAGGAAGGGGGTGAAACTTAAAAATCCGAAAATGACCATATTAGTGATGAATTCATAGTCTTTGGGGTAGCTGAGGTGAACTGTGACACTCTGAATGCCGTTTAAGTCAAAGTTCGTTCCCGATGTGTATGGTAAACATATTATGACTTACTGTTTGGGAAAGAAAACTGTAGGGTAAGACACACATACGGGCAGGATCGTACAACTGAAGATGTTACAGACGTTAAAATTGGTATTTGGAATCTTCTCTAAAAATAAACACATTTTTTATTTTTGGAAAATCCAATATTATCGGTATTAAATGTTCATAAAATTATTGAAATGGCAGGAAAAACAATATGACTTCGAAGGCGTATCAAGATGAGTTATCTGACCTATTTATAAGGAACGCTGTGGAGCAGTGCACAGGTCTACTAGTAAATTATATGTGTTCTACATTTTCCTCATCATCTTATAATGAAATAATCCCCCCCCCCGGGCAATTTTAGTGGGGGGGAACCTTTGAGATAAAATCGTTGTGGGGGGAATCCCTCCCTTACCCCCCACCCCCCCGCACCCAGGTCGGAAGTGATTTTCGAAATGTGCTTTATTTAGTTTGGTAGAGCTTTCCAAGACTCACAATTTGAAATCTTTCTCTTTAGCCCTTCAACTTTCGGAACTATTGAGGATATTGCTTAATTTTACTTGTTTCTTGGTATAGGGACCCCTGCATTGCTAGAAATATTTTCAACATTAAAAATACAATGTTAGATGCCTCCTCTAATCGGGAGATAGTGGGTTTGAGCCCCACTGTCAGCAGCCCTGAAGATGGTTTTCCGTGGTTTCCCATTTTCACACCAGGTAAATGCCGGGGCTGTACCTTAATTAAGGCCACGGCCGCTTCCTTCTAATTCCTAGGCCTTTCCTATCCCATCGTCGCCATAAGACCTATCTGTGTCGGTGGGACGTAAAGCAAATAGCAAAAAAAATATCCCTCCTTTGCCACGTTATTCATTTGGCATTCTAAATATGTTTAAAGAAACGTAGGTTGTCAAATGCTTTATCTTGAAACATGTTAACCATCTTCGTATGTCTTCTGGTTTGGGATTTATTAATCACGAGCTGAAACGTGTACCTATAAATCGCCACTCCACACTGGGTATTGCAATGAGGCCCACTGAGAATCATATGTTATCTAATGTTCCACATTAGTAACCAAGCGGTACGTCAACTATTTGGATCGCGTCGTTAGTTCCGGACGTGTGTTTCAGTCATCATTCCATAGACTGGTTTAATGCAATGCCACCTTATCCCGTGCTAATCTTTTCATTTCTACATAACTGCTACATGCAATATGCTTGTCATATTCATACCTTGGCCTACCCTTACCGTTCTTATCCCCTACACTTGCCTCCAAAACCAACTGAACAAGTTCTGGGTGTCTTATGATGTGTCCTATCATTCTCGTCCAATTTAGCCACAATGATCTCCTCTCAGTATCTCTTTATTCGCGATTCTATCTATCCATTTCACCTTCAGCATTCTACTCTAACACCACATTTCAAAAACTTCTCTTCTATTTCCTTCTGAGCTAGTTATCATCCATGTTTCACTTTCATACGATACCACGGTCCAGACGAAAGTCTTCAAAAACGTTTTTCTAATTCTTCTATCAATGTTCGAAGTGAGCAAATTTCTTATCTCAAGAAAGGCCTTCCTTGCTTGTGCTAGCCTGCATTTTATGTCCCCCTTCCATCTGCCATTATTAGTTATTTAACTACCTACCCAAGTAACAATATTCATCTACTTCCTTTAAGATTTCAATTCCTAACCTTATATTACCTACATCGCCTAACTTCGTACGACTGCACTCCATTAGTTTTGTTTTTGGACTTATTTATTTTCATCTTGTACTCCTTACCGAAGACTCAGTCCATACCATTCAGTAGTTTCTCCAGATCTTCTGTAGTCTCAGATAAAATAACAATATAATCGGCAAATCTCAAGATTTTGATTTCTTCTCCTTGGATTGTGATTCCCTCTGGATGTACATGTCCGAATGTGATGACAAATGCTCAAATGTATGTAGCCTGCTTTCATAGACGTTCCCACATCCAAAATACTATTCGTTGCCTTTCAATCCCACCTCGAACACTGACGTTTTTACAGCTCAACTTTGCAATATGACGTACTGTGTGAGATCCACATTTTGACCTGCTGAAAATGAAGTCATCTCTTTACTGCCCTGAAGTGAGCAGAGGAGACAGTTGGTAGATGGCGACATCTGTCCCGCCACCCTCTTAATTACCTCATTACCTGCTTGAATTATCATTTCTCTTACCTCGCACTGAGGGGAGAAAATCTGCTTACACTATGCAAATTGGCTGACGTGCTTAGCATAGCGAACTTGTTTCTCAGACAGACATTCCGTGGTGTGTCAACTAATGAATATTTATACATCCCACTTCTGTGCTTATTTTCATTAATAATCTTCAATTATATAATCTTTGTTGGTGGGTTTAATCTCAGGATTAGAAAGAGGTAATACGTTTTAGGAATTTTAAACGCGCGCAGAAATTGCATGAAGAGATTACTCTGCGAAAAAGTAATTGAATTGTTGATTGTTCGAAGAAAACAAGGAGTAGAAAGTCAACTACAAACGCAGTGGTGGTTATTGATGTGCCTCTTCCAAGACAACATCTTATTATTACACATTTGATCAATGTTGAGAATGAAGGCTAGCATTGGTTCGTCAAGATTAATTTACAGTAGTAAAGAGAATTAGCTAATTGACGAAATAAATCACTCGCTCTTATTCACACAAAATTTTTAATTTCTTCCTTATCACATAATAATATACCGTACTTAACAAGTAATTTCGCAATGTGTTTGGTATATGTCGATATAATAATGAACAAGACATAAAGTTCAGTTACAAAGTATTAAGTGTACTGAATTTAGATGCCCGTATTCGTTACTAAATATGTTTAAGTATTGAAAATGAAGTCTTGTAATTATAAAGTTTGTTCAATAGAAACAAAGGCACACTGTGCAAATAACTGACGCAACAGACAAGCGATGGCAGCACTGCGTGGTATGGTGTTTGTAGTAACAGTTCAGAACTTGGCCAGTCTGAGGCAAGAGTCCACTAAGTAGTGGAAAAAGCTGAGGCAATATTTGTGTTACTCCCAACTAATACAACGTGGCATGATTCAATTCTTTTGCAAATGAGATGCTTGGATCGGGAAAACTGTCACAAATTATGCTTGTGCTGCACTCTAACTCACATCAGCACGTTGCAAACACAACAATGAGCAGTCGACGCTGTTCTCGCTTGGGATCTTGCGGAACACCCCGCTTTCAACCTTTACAACAGTCACATCATTAGTCCGCTGAATAGTTAGTGTTTCACTATTGGTCAAGCGATTAATGATGCTGAGGAAGACTGGTTCAACCAGCAACAAAATTCCTTAATTGTGAAGGGTATAGATAAACTTATTCGACATTAGGACAGGTGGCTGAACGGTGGAAGTGATTATAGATTATAGATTCTGTCAAACTGCTGTCGCTTTGATGCACAGAGCATATATAGCGAAAATTTCTAGACACCAGTCTATGTTGTAAATTAACAACCCTTGTGGAACGTACATGACAACGAGTACTCAAAATAAATGAGTCATTCGAGTAATCGGGACTTAAAGCAACTCGAAACTACTATGTTCTAGATAACGCTGTCATGAGTATGAAGGATGTCACATTCAACTGGAAATAATGGCAATAATATTCTTCAACGATAGCAGAATGATTTTCTCATATCCGATGCTGATGTCTGAATCTTTATTTATTGCGATCCCGTTCATCAATCTGCAGTGACATAGCAACCATTCCACCTGGTACAATTTCACCGATTCAACCTTTAGGTGATAATCCTTTCGTCAATGGAAAACCTTGTAAGCGAGTCTTGCTCTACATTATTGATATCGGTTTCTAAAAATTCGAGAAGTTTTTCCTGGTACAATAAAAACTGTCGTCTTTTCTTCCGAGTTTTCAGAGATGATAAGGTGCCAGAGTTTTGACTGTCAGGAATTTCTTACGTGTCAGTAAATAAACCAACACGAGGCTGGCGTATTTGAGCACCTTCAAATACCACCTATCTGAGCTCTGATATTTCTTATGCTTCACTCGTTTGAGAAGCGCCCATTCACTTCCCTCCCACTCAAGCTGAGAGTGACATGGCGCTTGTGATACACAGATGAACCGCGCACTCAGTACCGTTTGACTCGCTGTAACTAGCTGACGTATCGTTTGATTTATTTATTTTAGATATCACATAATATCTGAATAGACAAAAACTCCACAACATGTTTTAATATATTACTTGTGACAACACTGTGTTACTAATTCCGCGCGGAAGTTGAATCATGAGGCTAAAAGTGACCATCAAGACCTATTGTATATGTATCACTGAAAAGTCAAACACGGATAGATTTCATCAAATTAAATATGACGGTGAACGGATCATTGAGATATTTCCATCCATTCAAGAGATATACACCCAAGAAGATGATCATAGTTCATCCGACACTGACACGACGTCACTCGCTCAGCTATCGTATGACACGTCTCGCTTGTCCACCTTGTCATCGGTGATGGGGCGATACAGAGCGAACATTGTGATTCATTCAATTGATTCTGTGACTTACGAATGCATTTGTACATTCGATAGATGAATTTCATTTCTCTAGACTTGGCAGGTAGACTGTGTCACGCCTAAAACTTGCGGCCGAGTGGTATACGCAACATAAGCGTTATTTTGTATTTCTGATTATTGTTAAAAGAGGATGGTTGCTCATTTATACTTCTCCCTAAAACAATAATCACCACCATACTAACGTTCACTGAAATAGCGTCCAGGACATAAACTGATCATAACAGCGCATTATTTATGACAGTGTGTTGAAATCTAGTGGAGATATTCTCGAACTTTCCAGGACTGCAATTTGTCCTCGTTTTGAAGCAGCATGTATTTCAATTTCCGATTCGCAAGCTCATCCTCGTTCCATCTGAGCGTGTCTCTGAAGTGACTGCTAGGCCGATATCTGGCTTTTCGTGTAGAAACAGAGCTGTTAGTTTCCTTTCCCCCTTTCTCTCCCACTTTATACCTGGTCTCACCTGGAGGGTAGATGGGAAGAGGCAACTACACTCCAAGACTCTCGCTCCTTTATGCTGACTTAGAACAGCTGGTTGCTATGGTAATCATGACGTCATATTCCCTCAAGCATACCGACCTTGGAGAGTTATAGAACTGACTGAGGTTTTCTCTAGGCCAGGGATGGCGAACCTATGACACGCGTGCCACTAGGCACGACTTCTCTGGCACGTCACACAACATACTAACATATTTTAATATTTTTTAACATATAATAAATACGTCGAAAATCTACCAACAAATTTTAACATTACGTTTTAATAAATAAGTGTGTCACTATTAATTCTATGGTCATATTATTATAGAAATTTTATTAGGTTAAAGCAAACAAAAATATCTTATTCATAAAATGTACCTGTTTTTGAAAAGTACTTTTCAGTGATGTGTGTGAAATAAAATCACGGAGCATTCAGTCGAACGGATGAGTCCGACTCATTGGCTGAATGGTCAGTGTTGAAGTCTTCAGTTCAGATGGTCCCGGGTTCGATTCTCGGCTGGGTCGGGAATGTCAATCGCCTCTGATTAATTCTTCTGGCCCGGAGACTGGGTGTTTACGTTTGTCCCAGCACTTTCCTCCACATATTCGGACAACAAACTACACTAATAATCACCACAGAAACATACAATAGTGATTACATCCCTCCATATTAGGGTCGGCGACAGGAATGGCATCCGGCCGTAAAAGAGTGCCAAATAAACTTGTGCGACACAGTTCGCACCCACGACCCCACAGATGTGGGAAAAGCGGTAGAAAAAGAAAAGACAATCTAATACCTAAATGAAGTCAATGAGGGAGTTTCTTCATGATTTTAAAGGAAAAATAACCGATGGCACACTAGATAGTAAGGTAAGGCTTATTCTGCCCGAAGGCAGGTCCGAACCTCCGCAGAGGTGTTCCTGAGCCGGAGTTTACGTGCGGTAGAGTGGTCAGTTCCTTTCCGCTCCTCCATTCCCTTACCCACCAACAGCGCGTGGCAGCCCATCCAACTCCTGACCACGCCCAATGTTGCTTAACTTCGGAGATCTCACGGGATCCGGTGTTTCAATACGGCTACAGCCGTTGGCTACACTAGATAGTAAAATGTAATAAACAAAACCTTAATTGACACACTAGTCGGAAAAGGTTTGCCATCTCTGTCTAGGTGAAGGCTACCCCCGCCCTTCACAACTTGCTATCTTACTTTTGACCCAGTTGCTGGCCTGTCCCATTGAACGAGCTGTACGTAATTCGTAAGCGTAGGACGGGATATTGTGAATTCAGTTAACGATACTAATATTTTCGTGTGCCTAGGCCGAGTGCAGCCCTTGTAAGGCAGACCCTCCGATGAGGGTGGGCGGGATCTGCTCTGTGTAGATAACTGGGTGTTATTACGGAAGAAGATAGTTTTGTATGTGGTGTGTGAGTGCAGGGATGTTGGGGACTGCACAAATACCCAGCCTCCGAGGCATTGGAATTAACCAATGAAGGTTAAAATCTCCGATCCAGTCGGGAATCGAGCCCGGGACGCTCTGAACCGAAGGCCAGTACGCTGACAATTCAGCCAACGAGTCGGACAGTTAACGATATAGTGTGTGCTTTACTAGAGACACCGTTTTCCAGAATACTGAACTGATGTTTTAATCACTGGACGACCTACAACGTGAAAAAGTAGAACACGGCAAACCGTCAAAGTTTCTTTGTTTGCCGAATGTCCTTGGCTGTGCAGTAGCTACATCTTACAAAAGATCGTTTCGTTGGCCTTGTTAACTTTTTCTTAACAATAACTATAGTGTCTCGATTAAGGAGGGATTTTCAGGTTTTAACAACATAAAAAATTAAATTTCGTGTGGCTATTTCTAGCCGAGAGCAGCCCTGAGGGTGGGCGGCATCTGCCATGTGTAGGTAACTGCGTGTTATTGTGGTGGAGGATAGTGTTATGTGTCGTTTGTGAGTTTCAAGAATGTTGGGGACAGCACAAACACCCAGCCCCCGGGCCACTGGAATTAACCAATGAAGGTTAAAACCCCCGACCCGGCCGGGCATCGAACCCGGAACCCTCTGAATCGAAGGCCAGTACGCTGACCATTCAGCCAACGAGTCGGACTTTAACAACATAACGCGAGCTCTATATAAGCATAACGATACTGCTTAGCACCTGACATGTACACTGAACTTCAACCCTTCTCTAAAGAGCATAAATGCCATTTCTAACGCCATTAGGGAAGACTCAAGGTCGTTTATTGTTACGTTTAATAAAAATGTTTGTCTAAATAGACTTCTGTTTCAGCTCGTAATTGATGCTGTATTTATGCAAACTTTTTTTTTTTTTTGCAAGTTGCTTTACGTCGCACCGACACAGATAGGTCTTATGGCGACGATGGGACAGGGAAGGGCTAGGGGTGGGAAGGAAGCGGCCGTGGCCTTAATTAAGGTACAGCCGCAGCATTTGCCTGGTGTGAAAATGGGAAACCACGGAAAACCATTTTCAGGGCTGCCGACAGTGGGGCTCGAACCTACTATCTCCCGAATACTGGATACTGGCCGCACTTAAGCGACTGCAGCTGTCGAGCTCGGTATTTATGCAAACAAGAACTGGTGTTTCGGCGACATGGTGAGAGTGTTTTCTCGCTAAATTGTGTCAATTTCAAAGCGCTCCTGGCATTATTAATGTGAAGGAGCCTTTTAGAAATTCAGACTCATTATTCTAAAGTTACTACTATATTTATTTAGCTGGGCTTCAAAGATAATACAGAATGTAGTAACGGAATGTATTGTACCCACCATCTCCCTGTCGGGTACAGTATGATATAGGCCAATCACACATACGACCATGTGGAAAACAAAATTCTTAGCACCCGGTATTTCTCTATTAAGGATGATCATGGCACAGACATCTGTAAAAAATCACAGTGTTCAGTCGTCACACCGAGAATTTTGTTGAACATTTTCTTGCCTTCTACGTATTGGTACTGATCGGATCTCCGAGGCCTTTTCAATCTTTAGATTAGCTTAAGAGGAAATTCGATTATGAGAAGAAATTGATAGCACAATGCTACGACGGAGTAAATGTAACGGCAGGTCAATCAAATAATCCGCCAGAGAAAGGCAAAGGACAAAGCACCTCATTCTCTGTTAGTGGACTGTCTAGCTCATCTGTTAAACTTAATGTTGCAGTAAAGTCTGAAATATATTTCCAAATGCCATATACGAGTAATTTTGCAAGCATTATTCAACAAAAAGGAACTCACGTAATAGACTCGCTTTCAGCTCGAGGTATTCCAGCCCTAGGAGAAACTCGCTGGTGTTCTAACTCCAAATTGCTGAATGTAATTCTAAAGCTTGTATTCCAAACAATTGTGTGACAGCCTGTCGGGCAAAACAAACATCCAACTCAGTAAAGGTTTTCTAAATGAAATAAATAGTTTTGAATTTACTATACTGCCTGTGGTATTTAATTATATTGTCCTGTGGCAGACATTTTACATTATGTACTGCAGAAGAAATCACTGTTTGTTGCATACTGTATATGGAAAATAAGAAGCACGCGTGACCTTACTGAATAGCAAGAGACGTGACTATTATTTCTCGAAGTTGCTCGAGAAAGCTAAGCTACTGACCGAAAATTTTCAGAGAATTGTCTATGATAGCTCGACTGAGAATGAAACTACAAATTTTTCGTGTTTTGTACTTCGAAATTTTGGATATTATTTTAATGGAGATGAAAGGTTTATTTAGATTTTTTATGTCACACTAACACAAACAGGTCTTATGCCGACGATGGGATAGGAAAGGACCAGTTGTGGGAAGGAAGCGGCCGTAGCTTCAATTAAGGTAGAGGGGAAACCACGGAAAACCATCTTCAGGGTAGCTGACAGTGGGATTCGAACCCATTATCTCTCTGATGCAAGCTCACAGCTGCACGCCCCTAACCGCACGGCCAACTTACCCGGTATGAAGAAAGGTTTTGAGACTGCCACAGCATAACATAACACAATTTGACAGTTACTCAAACGAATTTTCTACAACTGCATTTTAAAATTTACTACATGGCTGCTCAAACAATTTTAACAAGGCTGGCCGTCTGAAAATCAATTAAGTCTTCTGTGTGCAGATTAAATATATCGATGAATTTCTATAATAAAGCGTTTTAAATTATGTCGTGAACATAAAAAGTGTGTATGAGGAAACTTCTAAATTATTTTCTTTAGTCTTAACGATTCATTCAACCAATGTTTAAGTGGCGAGAACTTTCCCCAGCTTAAATACTGTAGAATTACAGTACGTCGTACGTAAGAAACACATTATGGAAGAAAGGCTCACGGCGTTAGCTCAAATTTCCATCCAGAAAGATTTTATTTGAGATATGATCAATAAACAACCATTTCATGAGGACGGGAACGGATAGGTTAGCTACTCTCGAGGACACGAGTGTCGATTTAGTGCATAAAAATAGGTGATATGTGCATGATGAATAATATAGGCTACATGTATTTGCATATTCGATCGTTGTTGTTATCTAGGAAAGTGAATCAGATTTCCTTTGGTAAGAATTGTCTTGAGTTTGATTCTGGCAAAGTTAATTATTATTTCTTAAGCGTATTGGCTTGGAACAGAGTCCAATCAGTCTTGTGATGTGATAAGAAAGTGTAGCGTTCTATTATACGGTAGCATACATATGTAGTACTGTAGTATTATGTGCTGCCAGCCTACTGCTGTCGATCCTCATTATCATCGTTAGGCTGACAAACATACTAATTGAAATAATTTAGCTTCTTTGGAAATTTATTCCAAATCCCTGGTTATGTTCACGTGTGTGGTGGGGAATCTTTCTACGAGGCTACCCTTATAGCGACAGACGTCCAGACTTGGAGAAAGAAAATCGTGACAATAAAATCATGAACGCCGTCATTGTTCAGTCAAGGGTAGAGGATTGAGGAGGAAGATGGTCACGTGATTGACCTTAAGACAACCATTGACCTATTTGTCACAGCAGGAGCCGCCACTGTCCATTTTTCTACTATGATGGATACAACTGTTATCGTACATTTAAACAGAAAATATATTACAGTACTGTAATTGTTTTGGTATTATTATGCATAGGCCTTTTTTCCTATGTATATCTGGTTTCTACAAAATTGGATATCTTGTTCATAGAAGAGCCACTTTTTCTAGCGATTCTTAAATTGCATCCTGATTTTGGAATAATAATAATAATAATAATAATAATAATAATAATAATAATAATAATAATAATAATAATAATAATAATAATAAAGTAATAATAGTAAATGGCAGTAGGCTAGATGTATTATACTGCGAGAAGGTGGGAAGAATTTTTTCTAATTTCTCCAGGATGGTGAAGAAGATTGCGTCACAGATTTATATTATTTATATTTAATGCAGTTAGCAAACGTGGCATCTTTGTTGATAAAAGGCCCTCCACACTAGTCAACCAAAAATACAGCAGGAAACTACAAACCTCCCTCCTAATAGGCAAATATTCCTCAGTGTATTTCAGAACGTTTATCTCAATGCAACCTCTGGAGTGCTACTCTCAGTGATGAAATTTCCTTTGAAGAATTTTCACATCTCCTCTGGTTTCTTCCGCACTGTAGCAATGGTTGTTTGAAGTCAGTTTCTCCCAGAGGCTCTTAACTTGGGCGCGTGGGCTGGCGACCACGGTGCCCTTAGCTGAGTTCTGGCATTGCTTCCACTCACTTGTGCCAGACTCCTCACTTTCGTCTATCCTATCTGACCTCCCTTGATCAATTCTTGTTATTTTTCGACTCCGACGGTCTTAGAACACTCAAGGCCTAGGGAGTCTGTCATTTTCACGCCTTTCGTGGCCCTTGTCTTTCTTTGGCCGATATCTTTATTTTTCGAAGTGTCGGACCCCTTCCATTTTCTCTCTCTGATTAGTGTTACATAGAATATAGTTGCCTAGTTGTACTTCATCTTAGAACAATAATCACTACCACCACCACTTTACTATTTATAACGAAGTTAGAGACTTGGAATTCTTTCTATGTGAAGTATCCCACATGAAGCGGAACCTCCTGTGGCATTCCTATACATCCTAATCATGACTTCAGTTTTTTAATCAATGTTGCCCACCATTTCGGTGTTCACAATCACAACCAACACACTACAAAGGAACGCAGTAGGTAACACTAGAAGAGGTATGAGCCACTTGTTGACAATGCTTGACGGAAAACGGTGCTCCACATGCGTCAACGTCGCAGGTGGCGGTGATGGTGGTGGTTGTGATCGTGGGGACGCCCCCTTCGTTAGCTCGTTGGCTACGCAGACCAGCGAACAGCAATCCACCTTCCGGTTGGGATAACAAACAAGCCGCTACAGTAGGCAACCTCTCCAATCAACGTGTTCCCGGTTTACTGTTGATATGTTTAGTTGACTAGTGCGTGACAGTGAAAACCAAACGAAATCAAATTAAGCCCCATGGTGCTGCACATCTAACAGGCCTTGGTCACCAAGCGACCGCTGCTTATCCAGAAGGCCTGCGGAATGTCTGGTCAGCGCAATGAATGCTCTTGGCCATCGTTCTTGGCTTCATAGATGTAGGCTGATTAGACTTCGAATCAACCTTCAGATCCAGGTAAAAATCCTTGACCTTTTAGGTAATCGAACATCGGACATCCGGGTAAGATGCGGGCTCCCTACCCCTAGACTACAGGCCGAATTCTTTATTAGGTGAGATTAAATGCTACCTATCTCGGAATCTTAACAAGAATTCTTCAGTTAAAGTTAAAATTTACAAATACCGAGAAATGGCTATGCGGCTTGGGTCATGTAGCTGTCACCTTGCATTTAAGAGGTAGTAGGTTCCAACCCCACTGTCGGCAGCTGAAGATGGTTTTCCGTGGTTTCCCATTTTCACACCAGGCTGTACCTTAATAAACGCCACGGTCTTTTCCTTCCCACTCCTAGACCTTTCTAATCCCATCGTCGACGTAAGACCTAACTGTGACGGTACGACGTAAATAAAGGTGTACATAATTTGTAAAAAGAATCGCAAAAATTATAAAGAATGAATCGCATTCCCTAGTGCTTCTGTCAACTGAAGTATTCAAGTTTCAATCAGGTAAAATTTGTACCCCCTAATGAAGAGAAAGGACACATCTCTGAGGAACCTGTCATCTTCAATGATGTAATCTCTCACAGATATTCATTTGTCACCACCGAGGAGTTATGTGACGTTACAAACTTCGCCTACATTCAGGCACTAGCTTAGTGACCTGGCCACGCACTTGGCAGGAATCAGGTTAAGAAGATTATTCTACAACTCACAGTCATTTGGTATCCACATACAAGAAATAAGTTGCAACAAAGTGTGGGAATCGTCACGCAACATACTTTCTGCGTAAACGGCTACTTAATAATATTTAAATTAATTGTATCAAATTTCCACTTCATTCGAATAGTAAGAACTATGTTGGTATAAAACATCTTCCGCATCATCTTACCCCTGTACATGGAGGTGGTAAATACACCCACGACATCTGTCGTAAGAAGCGACCAAAAGGGTAACCTAAGGAGCTCCCAACTTGAGAGCTCAGGTTGGTGACCACATACCACCTAGCTGAGTCCGGCATTACTTTCACTGTACTTCTTCTAGGCTTGTCACGGTATTAAGCTTGTAACCCTTAATGAGTCTTTCATTTTCACGTTCTTCGTGGTTCTTCCTTCCTTCCCTCCTTTCTTTCTTTCATTCATTCTTTCTTTCTTTCTTTCTTTCCTTCTTTCTTTCTTAATCCGTTTGCCCTCCAGGATTGGTTTTTCCCTCGGACTCAGCGAGAAATACCACCTCTACCGCCTCAAGGGGATTGTCCTGGATCATGAGACTTTTGGTCGGGGGATACAGCTGGGGAGGAGGATCTGTACCTCGCCCAGGTGGCCTAACCTGCTATGCTGATCACGGGCCTTGTGGTGGATGGGAAGATTGGAAAGGATAGACAAGGAAGAGGGAAGGAAACGGCCGTGCCCTTAACTTAGATACCATCCCGGCATTTGCCTGGAGGAGAAGTGGGAAACCATGGAAAACCACTTCCAGGATGGACGAGGAGGGAATCGAACCCCCTACACTCACTTGACATCCCGAGGCTGAGCAGACACCGTTCCAGCCATCGTACCACTTTTCAAACTTCGTGGCAGAGCCTGGAATCGAACCCGGACCTCCTGGGGTGGCAGCTAATCACACTAACTACTACATCAGAGAGGTTTCCGTTCTTTTCCTCTTTTTTTTTTAAATCATTTTGCTTTACGTCACACCGACTTCTTAAGGCGACGATGAGATAGAAAAAGCCTAGGAGTGGGAAGGAAGCGGCATTTGAATGGTGTAAAAATGGTGAAACCACGGAATTCCATCTTCATGGCTGCCGACAGTGGAGTTCGAACACACTATCTCTCAAATGAAAGCTCACAGCTGCGCGCCCCTACCCGCACGGCCACCTCTCCCGGTTCTTGGTTCTTCGAAGCGTCGGATCTCTTCCAGGTATCCACTGATTAGAGTTAAGAGAGGTTGCCCAGAGAGAGAAAGAGAGAGAGAGAGAGAGAGAGAGAGAGAGAGAGAGTAGTTTTTCGTGTCGGATAGTAGAAGAGGCCAACAGTGACTTAACTGACTTAACATGGACTGTGGACAAAAGTAGATTAGAAGGAGAAGAAAAAGAATTGACCTGCTCTGGTGGGATAGGATAGATAAAAATGCCGTCAGGATCCGAAGGGAGCATCGGGTGAGAAAGAGGGGTCGGATAAAAATAAAGGTGAGTAGCCTAGTACAAGTAAGTGGAAGCCACAGGAGGCTCATCTGGGTTCCCCGTTGTTGCCATCACATGCTCCATGTTGAGAGCCACGTGCGACACCGTTTTGTCATTTCTTACAATAGGCAGGGAATACCGTGGACATAGTTTACCAGAGAAGTAAGCTGTATATCGATACCATGTTTCACCCTCTTTCTATCACGTTATCTACACATCATAAGCAGTCAATTACACTGGACACAGGAGCACATATAGTCACGTAATGATCTCGCTTCTGAAACAAGGAGGACTAACTCCGCGATATTTAAGAGTTTTGTCTGTGCATTGCTCAGAATTTAAAAATAATTGTATTTCTGTATCGCTCGTATCCACGGTAACAAGGAAATGCACTTTTTAATTTTCCGTAATGTCTGTCTGTCTGTCTGTCTGTCTGTCTGTCTGTCTGTCTGTCTGTCTGTCTGTCTGTCTGTCTGTCTGTACGCGCGTCTCGAGAAAACGGCTGAAGAGAATTTAATGAAACTCGGCATGTAAAGTCGGGGAATACTCGTAAGTCGGTACAATCTAGGCCATAAATACTTTTATTCATGCTGAGTGAAATGGTAATTTAGGGGAAGGCCTAGAAAGTAATTCTCAAATATTTACGTTATTAGTGGTTTTATCGATAAATACTACGTAACTAAAGTTATATAGTATTAAATTTCCGATCATTTATGTCTTATACATTTTTACAGTACCGGCTATGATAACAGAGATATTCATTAATTTGGATTTTTATTGCTCCGAAGTCCATACCAACGCCGAGTCACGAGAAAATGGGTAAACAGATTTTAATCAAAATCGGTATGCAAAGTCGAGTAATAAGGAACTACAGTCTACGCTATAAATAATTTTATAAGATGCCCTAATATCACAGAGTCGAAAGAAAACTGAATGTGAAGGCCTACAATATAGGAAGCTCATAAAATTGATCAACAATAACATTACATTGACCATTGTTAGTTGTGCTGTGTTTTGCGGCTTCTGCTGCCACTTATCTCCGATAGTGGGATTACTGTTGCGTACCGAGTATAACAGCCTGCCTAATATTGGCGGATGTAGCTGGAGAGTTAGACCTACCTTCTTTTAACTTGCCATTCCTTTCCGCTTGTTCATAAATGTTCTGATACCGAAAAACCCAAAACCTGTTTTGCAGTCAGTGACCGGGTCAGGGATGGAATGAATGAAGCCTGTCGCACTCTTCTGGGGCAATGATTAATGTCTGACAGATGAAATGATAGTGGAGAGTGTTGCTGGAATGAAAGATGACAGTGAAAACCGGAGTACCCGGAGGAAAACCTGTCCTGCCTCTGCTTTGTCCAACACAAATCTCACATTGAGCGACCGGGGTTTGAACCACGGAACACAGCGGTGAGAGGCCGACGCGCTGCCACCTGAGCCACGGAGGCTTCAAATTTTCTGATACTACTGGTACGTAACACATTAGTTCAGCATAGCATTCGAGCTATTCAATCCCTAATCTGAGACACTGACAGGAATGAGCAGTGTGCATATTTAACGGAATAGTGGCAGAGGAGTGTTCGCTGCTGTCTGCGGCCTGGTCATTCCATCACTGGAACTTTGCACTGTTAGATCGGCAGCGTAGTACTGTTCGTTAACAGTGAGAAAATGTGCGGTTTTCATTTGATTGAGTATTTTCTATGATAGCATTGCGTTCAATCGCTACATTCCTACTGACGTCATTGTAATGATCTATGTTGACTTCAGTTGGGAAAACTACAACGGCAGTCTTTCTGAGAATGCCATAGCGAAAGCACGGGTACATCGGCTAGTAAATAAAAAAAAAAATTCAAAAAGCACCCATCGTCACGACCAAAGGATTATATCCAAGTGCCTAGGGCATTAGCGCGGGCACGGACGCGCGCGCGCGCGCACACACACATGCACACCATTTAATATTAAGGGTGTATTCTGCCCGAAGGCAGGTCGGAACCTCCGCAGAGGTGTGCCTGAGCCGGAGTTTACGTACGGTAGGATGGCCAGTTCCTTTTCGCTCCTCCATTCCCTTATCCCCCACCAACAGCGCGTGGCAACCCATCCAGATTTTGACCACGCCCAATGTTGCTTAACTTCGGAGATCTCACGGGATCCGGTGCTTCAACACGGCTACGGCCGTTGGCCCATTTAATAATGGTGTGCAAATATTCGAAGCCAACCGCTGACTCGCTGCGGTACAAACATGAGATTTCAACATAGGACTGATGTTCAACGAGCAGGCCTTTTCTGAAATATCTGGAGGTACTGTGGAAGAATATGTGTCCGACTCCTTGGCTGAATGGTCAGCGTTGAGGCCTTTAATTCAGATGATCGCGGGTTCGATGTACGTGTCTGATTAATTCTTCTGGCTCGGGGACTGGGCGTTTGCGGTTGTCCTAACACCTTCCTCTTCATATTCAGACAACATACCACACTACCAACCACCATAGAAACATTCAATAGTGATTATATTCCTCCAAATAGGGTTGGCGTCAGGAAGGCCATCAGCCGTAAAACAGGGCCAAATCCACATGTGAACCACAGTTATCACCCATGATGCCACAGGTGTAAGAAAAAGCCGTAGAAGAATGTGAAGGAGACTGTGGAAGTACTTGCAACTCTCGGATTAGACTATAAAGTCATAGAAAAATCACAAATAATTGTGCTCGTATGATCAACCTACTCGCATCAAGTATTTATTCATCAGCAAGATGGATTAACACTGGCCTTAATAAGGCAATAAACAGGTACAGTGTGCCAAGAAAACCACAGGAGGTTGGCGTTTGTAGCTAGTAATTCCTGTGCTGACTTTGTTCAAATTATAATTCAATTGAAGAGTAGTCCGAGTGCTTTACACCAAGATATCATTCCCAAGACCAACGTCCCGCGCCGATTTGTGAACTTCCATGAAACCTATCTGAATATTTCCTTTAACGATCTTGAATTGTTTAATCTCCGCTCATAAAGGTCTTGTGAAGATTAGAAAGAGGCAAGGCAGTTCCTGGAGAGTAGATATACTACTTGGATGAAGAGAGAGGAATGAACGTATAGTTGATTATACGACACAAAGGCCTGAGGCAAACAAGAAATGAAAAGTGAACTGCAAACGGAGGAACAAAACCGTAGACACGAAGCAGTTCTTTGATGCGTTTTACTTATCCACCTCCTGCGTCTTGCTTGTTTACTGTTGTGTAAGGGGCGGAGGCAAGAAGACGGTACGTGTAACAGTTGGGGAATTCGTGGAAGAGGTTCTTGTCTCTAATTAGAGAGCGTCATGATCTGCAGACCGATTATGATCTATTACCGCTATCAGCATAATAAGTCACTCAATAAATGCAAGACCTTCATTACACAGTAGTGATGGGACATTCGATTCATTTTACTGAATCGATTCATTTGATTCCGTTCACGTTACTGAATCGATACAGTGATCCGATTCACGGCTCATTGGTCACCGCTCTTACTGCATCTGTGTAGTATGTGCTGGTAAGACAGCAGCAACAGCATTCAGTGCTCGCAGCTGCCATCTGGTCTTCATACAAAGAACTCCTTTCTTAGAAAAAATGCTAGTTACTCTAATACATCGAAGGTTTCCGGCGACGCAGGGTGGGAAAGGTTAGGAAGGTAGCAGCCCTGGCCTGAATTAAGGTACAGTCCCAGCATTTCCTGGTGTGAAAATGGGGAAACTATGGAAAAACCATCTTAACGGCTGCCGACGGTGGGATTCGAACCCACCATCCCCCGAATGCAAGCGCATAGCCACGCGATATTAACCGCACGACAACTCGCTCAGTCATTTTTTTAAAAGTATTTTTCTATAGCTGAGGATGTTTTTAATCGTCATATTTTGTATAGGCTACCCGAGATGTACGCCCGCTGGTTTTCTGATTCAACATACTGTTATTGCGTCTGTTCACATATGATTGAAGTCTTGTGCAACGATGTGACATATGAACTGAGAGAATACTGAGCCGTTCTTCCAAAATATAAAACAAGTACTTTTGAGTGGTCATGAGCATGACTCATAGTCATAGGACAGGCTAGAGTCGAGTTTAATTGTCAAATGTCAAGTAAGTTATAATACTAAGATTCATTAAACTAATAAATAGTATAACCTAATAGCCTACCTACTTACTAGCTACTTCAGAATTATGTTGTGACTACCTTTTTAACACTGCAAATAAATCCATCTATTACTTAAACCTCCCTGTAAGAAGAGGACAGTGAATGCAAATGGGTATTATTTTCAAATGAGCTGAGCTCGAGAGTCCATTATAGCATACGATTCTTTCAGTGTAGCATGGCTCACTGTATGTCTCGATGCAGCGGAAGCTCGGCTCTCCGCGTGTCCAGTGAGCCGATAAAGAGCCGTGTGTATCATGTGTCTCACTGAGCCGCGCTCGTTCACGATTCTTTCGATGTGCCATGATTCAGTGTCTCGCTGCAGCGGAAGCTCGGCTCTCCGCGTGTCCAGTGAGCCGATAAGGAGCCGTGTGTATCATGTGTCTCACTGAGCCGCGCTCGTTCACGATTCTTTCGATGTGCCATGATTCAGTGTCTCGCTGCAGCGGAAGCTCGGCTCCCCGTCAACGTCCAGTGAGTGCGCCACTCAGCACTGTCCGCTGGGAGTAAGCTGAATCGTGTGCCGTGAGCTCGCCGTTCCTGTGAATCGATTCACTCGGACACTTTAATGAATCGATACACTGCTTCGAATCATTCATTCAGTAGCCAACACTATTACACAGCCGATTTTGGGTATGGATGAAAACGTGAAGAATCAAAATACGGGAGTTGAAACCGTAATAACAGAAAATTTTGACTATTTCAGATTTGCATTTACAAGGAAATTTACGATTTACTGAATAAAATTGGTGTATAGATTATTAAGGAACTCGTCCCAAAAGCGAGATTTTTGTATTTACCAAGTCATGATTTAAATTATTCCAGTATTCACAAAGTTATCATGAAGGTAGTTGCTGAGTCATACAGGACATTAAGATTTGTGATGAGGAATGTCAAACCCTTTAAACTCCTAAAAACCTGTATACACCTCTACAGCTCTCTTGTCAGGCCCAAAGTAGAATACGCAAGCGTTATATGGAATCCAGCAAACAAAATATATATTGCACAGATCGAAAAAATCCAAAAGAGATATTTAAAATACTTACATTTCAAAAAAAACCGGTAATTATCCACGCATAGCATACAACGAACTTCTCCTAAATTTTGAAATAGAAAGCTTGGAACTGAGGAGACAAAAGGATGACATGAAGTTTCTGTACAAAACTGTTAACTCTATTATTGACAACCCTGACTTTTTATGCCTCTTGAACTTCCACGTGCCCCGCTTTAACGCGAGGACAAATGTAACTTTTCATAATTAAAAAGTCAGAACAACCGCTCACAAAAATTCCCCACTCTACAGGCTATGCAATGTCTATAACAGTGCAGTTCAGAAAAATAATTCTTTAGACTTCTGTGTACCTCTAGGCCTGTTTTTACTACAATTCACCATCTCCGTGAAAACTCAGTAATGCTGAACCAAAAAATGTATTATAAACATTCTACATTAAGCCCTATCCCACAAATGTAATTATAAGTGTTGTAAATATAATATTAGAATAGTTTAGGTATTAGGTTATTAGACTAGTTTAGATATTAAAATATGTTTTATATACTTGTTTCTTGCAAGGATTAGATATGTAATATTATTTATTTTTCAACGTAAATATATTATTAGAATAGTTTGAGATATTATGATATTAGACTGACTGAAACAAAAAAGTGTAAACATTTGCCACTGTAATTGGGATTAGAAATCCTGTAGTACGCAGTAAATAAATAAATAAAAAAATCTCCTACTTCATCTCTCTCTACCTGGTCTTTTACTATTCCCATGGAATCGGAATTTCATGTGAATTTGGCTTGATTTTACGGCGGGATTGCCTTCTTGTTTACCCTGTGAGTTTCTGTGGTAACTGGTCATGTGGTATGTTGTGTGTGAATGAAAGTGTACATTAAAGGCCCATACGTTGATATATCGAACTCTGGCTGACAATCTACCCCAATATACTTCTCAACATTCCATTTATTAACCTCATTCCGTAATTGTAACACTAGATCTGGCACTCCTCTCGCTATTCCCGTCAACCGCTCCTCAATGTAAAGTAGATTATTCGTCGTGGTTGGGGTCACGACTTCAGAATTCACTTCTAGATGCTGTCAGAAACTCTGAAGTCAATATCAAAATTTAAGAATGCATGCAGAGATTAGCAGTTGAATACCGCTGATTGTTTCGCGTGTGTGATTGTGGTAGGTAGGCTCGTAACATTGCCAGCTTAAGAACACTGTTGTTTCTTATCACAAATAGTAGGTAAATGTAAGTAAATGCACATAATATTTAGCCGTTAACTTATGTGCATAGATCATTAATTACGGCCATACTTCATCATCATCATCTGTTTACCCTCCAGATTCGGCCTTTTCCTCGGACACAGCGAGGGATCCCACCTCTACCGCCTCAAGGGCAGTGTCCTGGAGCTTCAGACTCTTGGTCGGGGATACAACTGGGCAGAATGACCAGTACCTCGAACAGGCGACCTCACCTGCTATGCTGAACAGGGGCCTTGTGGAGGGATGGGAAGATTGGAAGGGATAGGCAAGGAAGAGGGAAGGAAGCGGCCGTGGCCTTATGTTAGGTACCATCCCGGCATTCGCCTGGAGGAGAAGTGGGAAACCACGGAAAACCACTTCCAGGATGGCTGAGGTGGGAATCGAACCCAGCTCTACTCAGTTGACCTCCCGAGGCTGAGTGGACCCCGTTCCAGCCCTCATACTACTTTTCAAATTTCGTGGCAGAGCCGGGAATCGAACCCGGGCCTCCGGGGGTGGCAGCTAATCACGCTAACCACTACACCACAGAGGCCGATCATACTTCTATTTCCATTACTTTATTACTATGTATTGTGTTGTGTTTGTGAATTGCTTATATTTTACAGCTTGTATGTTACTGTTTTCATTATGATTTTTCTCTTTCATTTTTTACTGTTATGCTTGGGATTTATTTTTATTATATTTTATTTTTTCAGCTTTCCTTTCTTCATTTTATGTTCTCCAAATCTTATTTAGCTTAGAAATCTTTGATAGTATAATATAATAGTACATTTCTTTTATATATGTACTTTCTTGTAATTCACGTGGTTAAGTGTAAGAGAGGGCCACGAGCCCCAACTTCGGCACTGCTAAAGTAAAATAAATAAATAAATAAATAAATAAATAAATAAATAAATAAATAAATAAATAAATAAATAAATAAATAAATAAATAAATAAATAAATAAATAAATAAATATTACGCAGTGTCGGAATCGAATCCGGAGCCCTTTGAACCAAATGCCACTACGCCAAAGAGCCGGATGGTTCCACCTATTCAATATTTTAATAACATGAAGGCTACGTTAAGTTGGGACTAGTTATGATCTCCCCACTATATGGTCTTCAGTGAAAAATTATATAAAAGTGACAAGTCATGATACAGAAACATATGTATGTTAAAATTAAGTTTTAAAACAAATTAATGCCGGGCTGAGTGGCTCAGACGGTTAAGGCGCTGGCCTTCTAACCCCAACTTCGCAGGTTCGAACCTGGCTCAGTCCGGTGGTATTTGAAGGTGCTCAAATACGACAGCCTCGTGTCGGCAGATTTACTGGCACGTAAAAGAACTCCTGCGGGACTAAATTCCGGCACCTCGCGTCTCCGAAGACCGTAAAAGTAGTTAGTGGGGCGTAAAGCAAATAACATTATTATTATTAAAAACAAATTAAAATTGAGACTCTTAGTTATTACACTTCGTCGGATTAAAATTGCGTTACACTCCTGCTGAAACATGAAGTGAAGTTTCCCTGTCTTAAACTTGTAACTTAAAATAGTTTAGTGCAGAATTACATTAATAAAATTAGCATCATAATACATACCTAGCTGTAACTCGTTCAAAGTAGAATTAAAATCACGTCACAGTTCTGGTAATACTAAATGAGGTTACATTTTCTTAGTTTTGTGATTTTATATTGATGTAGTACAGAGTAACATCGATGATTTTTGTCGTAAAACAAATCTTATGGAGATTGACTCTTGCTTAATTTAGAGTAGAATGTAGCTATGTGGTATTCCATTAGGGACTTCTTGATGTGTCAGAAGAATGCAGAAATTTTAGTGAAGTTTTTGTTTTCCAATTCGAATCCAAATTATGCATCTGTCCCTAGTTGCGGAGCCCAAGGTGTGTTCCTGGTGCTTTAATAGAAAGAAGATGTTATGAGATGATCGAAACTAGTCCCAACTTAATATAGCCTTTATATTAATAAAGTATTGAATAGACGAAACCGTTCTACCTTTTCGCTTTCCAATTTTTACCAGCCTACAATGTTCTTCAAGGCTTTAAAACATGCATGCCGTGATTCACGAGCGATAAGTGTTTTTTTTTTTACCTTCACGCACAGTACGACAGAAAATGCACTGAGGGCAATCAATCAATCAATCAATCAATCAATCAATCAATCAATCAATCAATCAATCAATCAATCAATCAATCAATCAATGATCTACATTTAGGATTGTGGTCCAGAAGGCAATTTCTCTATTGATTGTTTATCAAGTCTTTTCTTAAATGATATCAAAGAAGTTAGAAATTTGTCAAATATCTCCCTGGGTAAATCATTACAATCCCTAATTCTTCATCCTATAAACGAGCATTTCCCCTAATTTGTTCTATTGAATTCCTACTTTATCTGCATATTATGGCCATTACTATGTTTGTAAGCTCCATACAAGTTTACTCGTCTACTAAAGACCATTCTGACATTAGAGTCACGGGAAATTGCACGTTCTGACTGCTTGCAGAGCCATATTTTCGCCTGGTGGCATGACTTGGAACTATTAATTTTTGTGGCATAATTCGCAAGCGCATTCCTTAGTTAGTATATCTCCCATATTCCAGACTCCTGCGATCATTACAGCCCGTGCTGTGCGCGTTGAACACCGTCAGTGTAATTGTGGACACCCGATACTTGTAAAAATGACTGAGACGAATCAAACGACACCTCATAAGAGGTATTAGCACGCCGGAGTCCAGAGAGTTAACCGCACGGCACGGAGATTTTAGTAAGAAAAGTCACCATTTAAAAAGAAATCGTAACCCTATTTGGGCCAATGGGCCTTACAGAGATATGCCATTTTTAAAATCGATATAACTAGTGGTCTGTCGGAGTAATAGCTGCGAACAAAGACTACAAATGAAACTGATGACAAAGGAAGTTTGAGAAAAGTAATGGAAAATATACTCAACTCCGCAAGCCCGTTCAGTAGCTTTAAACTTACACTTTCGTTGTGCAACTTTAACTCTACCGAGATAAGTAAATACCTATTTTGTCAAAACTTTGACCCTGTGCCTTGTTAATGGTCATTACAAAAGCAAGACGTAACGGGAACTGCCTCCCTTTAAATTTGAAAGGCAGGTTGCTGTCAGTTATTTATTTATTTTTATTATTATTATTATTATTATTATTATTATTATTATTATTATTGTACAATAATGTTATTGGCTTTACGTCCCATTAATACTTTTACGCTTTTCTGAATCGCCGAAATGCCGAAATTTAGTATAGCAAGCGTTATTTTACGTGCCAGTACATCTACCGACACGAGGCTGACATAGGTTTACTTGAGCACCTTCAAATACCACCGGACTGAGTTAGAATCGAACCTGCCAAGTTTATTCCTGTTCTTGTAGTAGTTAGTACTATGATGTCATTAAATTCTATTTTAATAGTTCTCTAATTTATTTATTTCTAGTGCAAACTATTGCCAGAGAAAAACCAGACACTGAATAATAATAATAATAATAATAATAATAATAATAATAATAATAATAATAACAGCTTTACGTCCCACTGTCTACTTTTACAGTTTTCGGAGACGCCGAGGTGCCGGAATTTAGTCCCGCAGGAATTATTTTACGTGCCACCGACACGAGCCTGACGAATTTCAGCACCTTCAAATACCACCGGATTGAGCCAGGATCGAACCTGCCAAGTTGGCGTCAGAAGATCAGCACCTCAACCGTCTGAGCCACTCAGCCCGGCAGGCATTGAATAAATCACAATGCTATTTAAAAAAGTTCATAAGCAGTTAACTTATTTCATTTATTAGAGGAAAACAGTGGCGTAAAATCAATTCACCTCACGATCCTCATTGTCACCTGACGTTTGGAGCATCGATGTCCAGAAGAAATGTAAGAATATCATACGCGAACCACAGGTTTCCTCTCAATGGAGAAGCGCCGCCAGTTTTCATTTTCTGAATTATTTTATGCTCTCGGTGGAAAGCTGAACGCGTTTTTAAAATTTTCTTTAGTTCGTGGACACTGCTGTCATTTTTCTGGGGGAGGTTTTAACGTATACTTTCTTTACTACTGTTTTTATAATCGCTCAATGTTACATTCCGCAATTCGGAGCATTGTGATAATCCCCAATTAAATTCGCAGTGTTTTCAATAGTCCACTTCATCTTGTCGCACAGAAGTTGTAGCAGCGATGCACACACTGTCGGATCCCGGGCGACACTGTTCGAGAAGCATATTTTTTAGGCATGCGGCACCAGAGAGTGTTCGACAGATGGCAACAATGTCTCATGCCACACAGCCGTACGCTACATGTCGTGCCATGTTTCTTCAATTGAAACTCGGCTGTAGCATGCTTCACTGTTGGATGCTCCATATCGCCCAAATGTTGCCTCAGTGGAATCCCGCCTTAACAGCGTGGCCACCTCACTCGGTCCCGCTTCTTCTCCGCTTTACCTCGTATTATTTTATTTTCTGTCTCTTTCGTTTAGGGTCATAAAGGACCCCGTTAGATAACTGTTACACATTTTTGGAAGTCTTTCTTGGAGCCCAAAACCGCTGCATTCTTTCCGACGTCCAACCACTGTTCTGTTTTTCTTTTTCACGAAAGCCCTTGAAGTTGTTGATTTGCAACCAGTACTGTGTTCGATTTGAGATGTCCTCTTGCGTATCATCACCACCGCCACCATCATCATCAATATCATCATTATCATCACCAACGTTTCTCTTAAAAAATTATCTTCTTCCGTACATATAATATGTATATTACGAGGACAAAACAGACCAATTTATTTTGCCCTTATACGGTACCTGCATGACACAAATATTAAAATATAGATTTTGAGTGTCGGTATGCCTTTCCCTGTATTTCTAGATACAACATCATTTTATTGAAGATGTTTACTATACGATCTATGGTAAGAATTGTGTGTTTTATTCCTTGTTCAAACGAGTGGTATTATCCAAGATTCTACGTTTTTCATTGTTATTTATATATATTATTATGTTTTGTGTGTTTAATCTGATTGTAATTTGTATGTAACCTTTTGATGATGATGCCTGTTGTTTAAAGGGGCCTAACATCTAAGGTCATCGGCCCATGTAATCTTTTGATCGTAACTCTGTATATATGCATGTTGTACCATCACACTGAAATGTCCAAATATGGCGATTCGCGAAGGCCAATAAAAAAAATGTTAAAGGTATGGAAAGTAAATCACAGCTGTAGTAGTCAGTTATGATTCTCCAATGATCTAATCTTCATTCCAAGTTTTTAACATTAAATGATATATTATAACACAGTACAATAATTAAGGTTATGACTCGTTGGCTGAACGGTCAGCGTACTGGCCTTCGGTTCAGAGGGTCCCGGGTTCGATTCCCGACTGGGTCGGGGATTTTAACCTTCATTGGTTAATTCCAATGGCCGGGGAATGGGTGTTTGTACTGTCCCCAACATCCCTGCAACTCACACACCACACATAACACTCTCCTCCTCCACAATAACACTCAGTTACCGACACATGGCAAATGCCGCCCACCCTCATCGGAGGGTCTGCCTTACAAGGGCTGCACCCGGCTAGAAAAAACCACACGAAATTCTTCTTCTTATTATTATTATTATTAAGGTTATTATTACTTTTAATTAATTAATATTACCATTATTATCCTCCGTAGCGTAACAGTTAGTGCTATTACCTGCCGTCCGCGGAGGCTTAAGTTCGGTTTAAGATTTAAGGAATTTAAGATTGGTAGGAGGGCTGGCATGTGGTTAAAATGGTACGTACCGGGCGAGTTGGCCGTCCGGTTAGGAGCGCGCAGTGTGAGGTTGCACCGGGAGATAGTGGGTACGAATCCCACTGTAGGCAGCCCTGAAGGTGATTTTCCGTGGTTTCCCATTTTCACACCAGGCAAATGCTGGGGCTGTACCTTAATAAAGGCCACTGCCACTTCCTTCCCATCCCTAGGCCTTTCCTATCCCATCACCACCATAAGACCTATCTGTGTCGGTGCGACGTAAAGCAAAATAGCCACACACAAAAAAAAATGGTACGTGCAGCTCATCTCCATTGCGGATGTGCCTGAAAATGGCTGCGTCACCTCCGGTCGAAGAGAATTATTAATAGCATTATTATTATTGTTATTTCTGTTAATTTCTACATAGATGTTATATCATCAATGAAACCCCGTATATAATTTTACTTTTTGTATATTATGTAGTATATAAGATATTTTATGTATAGTCCAATTGGTTTAGTATAGTCATGATAAAATTATTGTTTTCATGTCCCACTAACTACTCTCTCGGTTTTCGGAGAAGCTGAGATGCCGGAATTTGGTCCCGCGGGATTTCTTTTAAGTGCCAGTAAATCTATCGACACGGAAATGACATATTTGATCACCATCAAATACCACCGGACTGAGCCAGGATCGAACCTGATAACTTGGGCTCCGAAAGCCAACACCTTAACCGTCTGAGCCACTCAGCCCGGCAGTTAAGTATTTGCGGTAAGAATTTATTAGGTTCTGATCTGATGTTACTACTGTGTTAACAGCAATGGTTAAGTGTCAGAGAGGTAAAGTAAATCCTTTACCTATCACGACAATACGTATCCTGTATTTTACGTAAAACTTGAGAGTATGACCCTAACACAGCCTTGTTCAGATTTTTTAAAGCAAAGTACAAATTAGCTTGGATGAGGCTGAATAGCTTGGATTCTTTCTTGTTTTTTTTTTTTGTTTGTTTTTTGTTTTACGTCGCACTGACATCAGGTCTTATGACGACGATGGGATAGGAAAGGCCAGAATGGGAAGGAATTGGCCGTGACCTTCAGTAAGGTAAGGCTCCAACATTTTCCTGGTGTGAAAATGGGAAAACACGAAAAACCATATTCAGGGCTAACCACAGTGGGGATCGAACCCACTATCTCACGGATGCAAGTTCACAGCTGCACGCCCCTAACCGCACGGCCAACTCGCCCGGTGGTAGGTTTTGTAATTCTCTATCCGTTTGTAGTCTGCATACAAAGTTCAACTGCGACCTTTAAACACATTCGACGATACATTATATGTCTCTATTGTACTGAGTTCACTGAAAATGACCGCAACCTCTACCAGACCTCTCACCTTTCTGCTGTCCACGTCCTATTACTGCACGTCAAACGCGTTGCGTGTCGTCTTCCTTAACAAGAAAAATCATGATGTAATTAATTTTTCTTCCGTAGGTGGGCAACTTCTTTCTTTATAAATGAAATCATCCGTAAAACATGTTTATGTCATGAAACTCTCCCGAGGAAGATCCAATTACGTTGAAGAACACGTCTTGGAAGACGGAGCATTATAATGAGATCCCTAGGTCTGTTTACCATTTAACTTCTTTGGAGGTGTAGACAGGATGTCACAGAAAACTTCCACCACGTTAGTGCAAGCAATTTATTCTTTATTACTCTTTACACTGAATAGCTTTTCGTGCCGGGATTGTCCAAAGACATACTCGACTCGCTAGTTCTGTAGGTGTTTTTTCCGATACACTCCACTGAGATGAGCTACAAATACTGCTGCGTGAGGGTGTCGCCTGTGTGTGGAGGTGTATTTGTGTATGTATGTTCAGTCTTCATCCCTAAGGCTGGTTGGATCCTCAGCAGCTCTGCCATCAGCTGTCATAGATGCCTAGGCATCAATGAAGAGGCGTACTAGGGAAATGAAGAGTGTGGTAGTTGCTCGTTGCTTTCCTCATCGAGCCAGAAGTTGCTATTACATATCAGTCTGCCAAGCCCACTGAAATGGATGCACCAACGGACCCTCTGAGCAATATTTTCGCATCATTCATAGCAGGGACTGGCTGCAGAAGGAATGGCATTACTAGCATTACTCATACCTCAGTCACTTTCATATTGTCAAGACAGAGACAAATCAATGAAAGTAAGAAAACTGCTCTAGCCCATACCAGAAGACATAGTGCACTGTAAACACTAGGTCCTGATAGAAAAGGCTTGGTGTATTTGTGCGGGCTACGAATGGAAAGGAGGTAACTGTGGCCTTGAGAAAGGTATTATCCCGGAATTCACCTGGAGTTGAATGGGAAACCACGGAAAATCGAGAATGGGCGACAGGGGATTCAAGCCCACCATCTCCGAAGTACAGAGCTAGCAACCCTAATTGCCCCTGCCGCAAAGCACTGCTCTAAATATAGTAATAACAACATCAAACAGAAGATTAACCACAGTGTGAAATAAAATACAGTCGGACCTCGATATCTTGACTCACCGCGAGAGCTGTGTTTTATTTCGAACTATCTAAATTCCAAATATACTAGAGAATTGCCACCTTCGCCGATTGCACGCAATCGAATCACGTGTAACTACGGCTTTATACTGTCATTAGTGTTACTTAATCATATAAAAAAACTCGAAGTGTTTTGAGTCCGCCTCTGTGGTGTAGTGGTTAGTGTGATTAGCTGCCACCCTCAGACGCCCGGGTTCGATTCCCGGCTCTGCCACGAAATTTGAAAAGTAGCACGAGGGCTGGAACGGGGTCCACTCAGCCTCGGGAGGTCAACTGAGTAGAAGTGGGTTCGATTCCCACCTGAGCCATCCTGGAAGTAGTTTTCCATGGTTTCCCACTTCTCCTCCAGGCAAATGCCGGAATGGTACCTGACTTAAGGCTACGGCCGCTTCCTTCCCTCTTCCTTGTCGATCCCTTCCAATCTTTCCATCCCCCCGCAAGGCCCCTGTTCACCATAGCAGGTGCGGCCACCTGGGCGAGGTACTGGTCATCCTCCCCAGTAGTATCCCCCGACCCAGAGTCTGAAGCTCCAGGACGCTGCCCTTGAGGCGGTGGAGGTGGAATCCCTCGCTGAGTCCGAGGGGAAAACCGACCCTGGAGGGTAAACAGAAAAAAGGAGGAAGAAGAAGAAGAAATGTTTTGTCATTTTAATTACAACACTTATTATAGCAAGTCGTTGAAAACAGAACACATACCTCCCTTAACAACTTGGTAAAAATCCCTTGGTTTCTTCTGTTTTCACTCTCAAGCTTCCTTTACTCCACATAGGTTTCAACAACAGTTATTGCTACAAAAACATTTATATTCGACTGAATCTGTATGTGGGATCGAAGAATAGTCGCTGCACTTGACGCCTGGTCTAGTGACTACCTAGGAGGGGGTTCTTACAGCTCTAACTGCCTATAGTCAACGCACAAGGTGTGGACAGATACGCCGCTGTTTAAACATACCGAGGGCTGATGGAAAGGTATACAATAAAACACAAACCTTAAATTCTGTATTGAACAGTTAATGTAAAAAATTCAAATTGCAGTACATTTTCTGAAATTGCAGCCAAAACAGGACTTCAAATATCATATGATAAAAACAGTAGCCTACATGGAAGGAGCCTCTCAGTTTCTAGATGGGCAAGGTATGATGGCTAAATCTGGACAAATGTCTCAAGTATATAAATTAAAATACCTTGGAGAAATCATTCAATCTTCTAGATTGAATCGTGAACCAAAAAGGAGAGAATTACTAAATTAGAGAAAGCATATCGAATCACTTGGAACACATATAACAAAAAAAAAATCATTATCTCGGACAACAAAACTAAGACATTATAATACAGTAATAAAACCTGAAGCATTTTACGCATCGGAAACCTTAATCATTGGCGGTAGATCATTCATAAAAGATATATAGAAAGGCAAGAAAACTTTTACGGAAAATTTTCGACCCAGTCTGCACAGAGGGAGTATGGATGAAAAGGAAATATCATGAAATTTATTGCCACACTGAAAAAATCTCAGACACTGTCAGGTTGAAATTATATGATCACATTCTCAGAATGAACAATGATAGACTGACCAAAAGAAGTCTAAATCTTGCTCTCGCACTGAAAGTCAAGAACAACAGGCTAAATGAAATAGAATCAGATCTTCAGGAAATAAACATCAACCAGGAAACTGGGAAGAACCGATCTGCTTTCAGAACAATGATTTATAACCATTGTTTCGCGGAGCCAAAAGCTAGAGCTGATAAAACCTGGACAGAAGAACGTAAGAAGAATTTCAGTGAGAGGATGAAGAGATTTTGTGAAGAGAAAAAGCAAAATCATCAGCTAAATAAGTTCAAGTGTGCTCCGCAGTTGGGCATGACAATGTGGAAAATACGGGTCTCAAGCTACGAAATTAGAGTTCATGTAAAATTAACAAGGTTATATTTTCTTTTCAAAATAAAGAAATAACAAGCATGGCAGGTACAGAGTAGCAAGTCAACAAAATGTAGTTACAATATTTACCGGATTTGGGCTTCGCGCCCCGGCTTCACAATTCCTGGGCAATCAGCCCAACCTTACTCCAAAATAAGTTTTAACAGAGGGGCAGAAAACCCCATTCATGCTCAGGAGCACTTGCTCCAAATTACACAGAAAATCCTCCTCGAGGCATACAACACTCAATTTTCAAGAAAGAGCCACTCGCTCTCAAACTTTAAGCCTCTCAAAGGCCACACCAAACTCCACCTTCAAGTTGTCCTCCCAGGACATAGACACAGGGGTAACATACCCAACCTACTGAGGTCTATTAAGTGAAAAAAGGTTAATTACATGACCTCTAAAATAACAATTTGAGAGGAGGCGATCTGCACTCCTAAAGTATTTGTTTCAAAACCTAATTTGGCTCTAGGCCACTGATGCAAGGGCTAATCCCATACTACAGAGGTGACTTTAGAAAAGAACAATTTACATTACATTAAGGAAGAATCGGTTGTGAGAAATAAGTTCACCTCAAAGCAATATGAGTGGGAGCTCGAGAGGGTTAAGCACTCTCTATCCCAATATGTAGCTTTAAAAGAGAATAGATGCTAAGAGTAATTACATTTTAGGAAAAGGTTACATGAGAGAAACGCTTCGGACCCGCCCCGAGAGTTAAACTGCTGAGCTAGCAAAGAAAGAAGTTATTAATCGGCCATTACCTTGTTGTTGACCGCTGCCGAAGAAAGAGGCGCTTCCCGCCCCCTGCTATGTACTTTACACACTGAAAGATGGAACAGAAGTGGCGCAGAGACCCAAAAATCAGCAGTTTATATACTCTCGCGGAAAGTTCGAGGCGTTTTAGGGAAGAAAACACCCGCCCACAATCACTTTATTGGTTAGGGATAAGCAGCATATTCAAGTTGGGGGAAGATACATCAGATTGGTCAGAAATTAATTAAAGAAATTCGGGATTGGCTAAATACAAAACAAGGGGAAAGAGAGGGGTATACAGCCAACTTAAACAATAACAGAAAGAAATTTAACAAGAAACAAACTTTTGAAATAAAAATTTCTCCAAAAAAAACAGTTCCTTCACATCGCACTAGGGTGCACCATTGTAGTTTTTCAGTAGTGTCCTCTAGAAGAGAAAGTTCACACTTCTTACTACCGGTAAAACAAAAATACATCCAAAGTGGCACAGTTCAAAAACTCCAAACTTTCCAAGTAGTGACATCTTCTGAGAAACTTGAAAATTAATACCCTCGATAAAGTTCAGACTTCCTCCAGCAGAGGAGTTTCAACTGGCGCACATTTTAAATTAGCGGCGTGGAGGTGTACCGCCCGGTACAATAATAATGGCTTTTCATACCAGTAACCAAATCACTGTTTCCGAAGACGGCGTGATGTCAGACCTTTATCTTGCACGAGCTCTTTTATGTGGTGGCGTGACATATTTTAGCATCCTTAAATACCACCACATGGAGTTGGGACAGAAACCGCTAAGTTCGGCATCGAGTACCAACGCTCTACCATCCCAACCAATCAGCACGACCTCTAAAATCTATTCCTAGCTATTCAATCATCGCAGACCATACATTTTCCAAATCATATTTTCAGAAATAATTTTTTTTTTTATTTGTGAGGAAAGACGTCGATTGTTTTTATTTTTCATTTTCATGTTGTCCGTGAATATCGTACTGAACTTCATCGCAAGCGAGAGAAGTTCTAAGGTTTCCAAATACTCACGACTACTTTGCTCCATTTTCTGCTTGCCTCCGCTGTGTTACCGCCCGTCAGTTGAAATGCCAGGCAGGTCACGTTTCTCTTGACCTAGTATTCGTTCTTATCGTTCTTTCTTTTTTTTCGACTGAAGTACATCAAGATTGATTGCTCAAAATGAAGCACTGTGGTGCTCTTATTTTTTTTTTCATGATAGCGCTCTGGCAGTCGAGAAATGTGCCTCACTCTGTGAGATGTCTCCAAAATGGTAGCCGTGTGTATTTAAGGAAAACTAGCCATGGTACGTCTTCAGTTAGGAATATGGCGAATATGTGTCATTCGCCACCAGTGACGATCGTTTCCAGATTAAAATGTGTTATAATGGCTCCCAGTGCATCAGATGTTTACACCTGCGCGTGACTCACTGTCCGGCTGTCTCCCTTGAGACAATGACCGCTGGAATAAACACAGGAAATACCACAGGACTCCCCTTTTCACCAGAAAATTGCATTTGTCTGCATTTTCGCTCCGAGTGTCCATAATGTTCTGGTCATAATTATTTAGTGCATTCTACGAATCAGTTAGTTATCCTGAACACACCTGATGGACGCGCACAGTCAGTGTCACACACTCTCGTATGTAGGTGGCCTGCCGAGGTGCGCCAACTGCCAAGGCAGTCACGCCGCCTCGTTTCCCGGCTGCCCATTCATTAAGAGCGCAATTAAAGCACACTACAGACAATCCAGACACTTACATCCAACCAGAAAACCACCCCCGCTACTCAGCCGACCTATCCCACCACCCACGCAACCGAACCCGGGACCTATCACTACTCCCCCCACCCCACTCACCCCAGACGCAAACACCCTGTTCCAGCTATTACTACTAAACCTAATATCAACCCAAACTAGACCACTTCCAACGCCTACACCGCAACATTATGATAACCCGAAGTAACCGCCCCCACCAAGCAACAAACCCCACCAAGTCCAGCGTAAGAACCACGAAAACCCTCACTTCCTCCTACATCGAAAACGCACATCCTACTACAGTCAAACCCTCAAACAGTCTAATACACCCTCACAAAACATAAATCACCTCCACCTAAAAAAGAACAGACAGGACGCCCAGGCGGGATGCACTCAAAAACTGCTGCAAATTCAAATGCTGTAATTTTCGAAAACTCAAATTCTGTCACCAGCAACGACACACTGGAATGAGTGATTTAAATGCACACGTTTCGGCGAACAATCCAGCGACAGGGCCCGATACAGTTAAGCAACATCGGGCGTGGTCAGGTTTTGGATGGGTCACCATCCAGGCTCGGCCCTTGCCGCTGGTCCTTACATTTTTTTTAGAAATACTCCTAATACAGCCATGGCACAAAACACGCAATGTAACATTTGTCACCCTTTTCGCATTTAACCGTAACCACGAAACAGTAATAATTTCACCATTATTATTATTATTATTATTATTATTATTATTATTATTATTATTATCAGCATCTATATACTTACTATTTTTATACTTATTTTCACAAACAGGCCGGGTGATGAGCGCAACAATGCGCACCGGTACTGGCACCGTAAAGGCCCCCTTGGGGGTGTCGAACTGAACTACAGGATTTCTTGCCGAACACTGCTGGATTTAAATAGTAAAGAGAGATGGTGGGGAAAACCTTCAGGAATATTCTTCATTGAGAACAGCCCCTTCTAGGGGTGACTGTCCATGGTGTGAACAGCTGGACTAGAGTAATGGACTGGGAGCGATTGTAACACATTTTAAGGCTACGGCCATACTGCGTTATTGCGTGTTTTTCACGCAGCCGGACGACCTGCAAGGTGGGTGGCGAAACTTCCGTTTTGCCACGCTGGATTTCTGCGAGTTTTTCACGCAGTTGGACAACAGGGCGCGTGACCACACTTCCGTGTTTGCACGGCGTGATTTCATTAGTGTGTTGTGTACTGTTAAGTAGCAAAGCATCGCCATTGCTCTGCACATGGAAGGAATTCCATTAAATGATAACTCCTTTGTTGTGTTATGTGCTGCTTTGGTTGTTCGTCATCATTGCCGTCGTTAAAGCAAATGTTGGATCCATCCTATAATAAATGACAGGTCATCAGGTGGACAATTTGTGCTGCTACACAATAAGATAAAAGACAGTCAAGAGAATATTTTTGAGTATCACAGAATGTCCATGACCTTATCTGAAATGCTTTTCTGTTTGTTAAGAAATGCAACAGCAAAGGAAACACAATGGAATGTTTTGCTGCGAAATAAAAACGAACGCAGATGGACCACGCGCAGTATTCAAACAAGAGCACAAGACCGGCAGCGTCTTTTTCTTGCAAGTGTGGCCACCCACTGGACGGGAAAACACGCAAACAAAATGGACATCGGCCAATTCTGGTGCGGGCGACCTTGAACATGCCCCTTGTCTCTTGTCCCGCGGCGGGAAATCACGCTGTGTGTGGCGGTAGCATAAGCTGTGAGCGATTGACACTATATGTCTTTTCAAGGGAGTTTAATCCTGATGCAAACATGGTATGTCCACCCCTCCGCCAAAGAAAGGGTTGTGATTCGCTTAACGTGTAGTAGCGACCTCCACCCCGTCAACGTCTCGTGTTCGGACGTACAGGGCTGCGCATCGCATACGACACCAGTGCGAAGATCTGAACTTCTGAATAAACGACTAAACCTGGATTATGTTCACTTAGTTTATTGAATACATTCACAGCGCACTGCCTATGGTCACTTCTGAGCGGTTTTCCTCTTTTTTTCTTCACTACACGCGATGATCCTACCTCTTGCTCCATTTCTCTCACTATGAATACTCGCTGACTGCTGTTGCAAGATGCAAACCCTTATCTCCACGCTGTACAGCTTGGGATTTTCCCTCGCTACGGGAAGACTTCCTGTATTACACCACACCCTGTGCCTTCATTTCTCGTAATTTAATCACTATTTTATATATAAAAACACACACACATATATATATATAACAACCGTATTTTATTTTGATTACGCAGTCTTCCGAACTCTCTAAATGTAATAACCTAAAATAACATTAATGCGACGTACTACTTTTCTTCGAACTCGCGTATAGTCGAGTGAGTGCGACGGTTGCTTCTCAAATCAACTACGTCTATGTCAACGTGGAAAGGCAAGGTGTTCCGTCTATTTGTTTACATCAGGATTAAATTCTCGTGAAACGCGGTATAGTGGCGATTGGCAGGTCACCGATATGGCGAGCTGCTTCTGGAGCGGTGTCCACGGGAGCTGTACTGAAACCTGTGTCCCGACAGGACGCAAAGAGAGGGCGTCATAGTGAGTGCGGCAAGATTGAACCTTCTTCCTAGCCTTTCCCCAATTACCTTTCCAGTCACTAACTCTATGTGAAGCGATGCAATCACTACTGGATCTTTCTCTGGTGGTTTGTAGTGTGATGTGTAAATGAAGACGAATTTATTTATTATTATTTATGTACTTGTGAAACAACAACTACCAAACTTCCGCTGAATGGAAGAAGAGACTCAACGACAAATACTGCCCGACAATGCCTTCTGTGAAGAAGACGCCGCCACCTGGTTTCAACCTCCCTCGTAGACTATGGACCGCACTGAACAAGATCCGAACAAACCATAGGAACTATGCAGCCTTCCACTACAAGTGGAACAGAATCCCCAACCCCGAATGTGATTGTGTTGCTTCACAACAGACAGTAAAACACATCATCGAAGAATGCAGGAGTAGAAAATACAAGGGCAGTGCTAGTGACTTCGCTTTTGCGACTCCAGAGGCTATAGACCAGGAATGGCGAACCTGTGACACGGGAACACGATTTCGGTGGCACACCACATGAACATAAATGTTTTTATGTACGTCTTATAATATAGATTATACATATCTCGTGTATCGTATAGTCATAGTTTTGCAGGCTTAATAAATAAATACCTGTGCCCTGCAATATGCGATCTCAATACAGTGTCGCAAATTAGACAAGCATACAGCCTCCCATCACTGTGCGTTACAATATGTGTAAGGCAGAGTTCAGCTCTAAATGTCCTCTCACAGATGGAACACACGGACACACCAGCACCACTGTACGGACCTGCTTACAAGCTGAACGCTAGTATACGCACTTCGGCCATCTACCTCTCTCTTGCCTTTTAAAAGCCACCCCACACGTGAGACATGGGAATAGCCTTCTTTCATTATGACTATGAATGTGTCTCCTAAGAAAAACGACCACTAAATGCACTCCCACAAATAGAACAACCAATTGGCCTACCCCCGCTATATGTAAAGCTGCGTGATCCAAGAGATGATTTATCCTAAAGGAGCTCCAAAGGAGTTTTGTAAGAGGTCTCACAAGCGGAACGGACGTCGATCCCCACTATGACTGCTAGTAAATACCTGACAATGTCTATCTGACATTGTACCTTTTTACTCTATGGAATTTAATTACATATGTAATCCAATCATTGTGAATTATTGTGTGTATGGTCATTAGCTGCAATAAATTATTACTAATAAATAAATACCAAAAATCTAAATTATAGTTCCATTCGGACGTGCATTATGGCAAGACGGATACACTGATAGGTCCGGAAATCAAGTGAGATAAAATGTGAGATGCGGTCGGCGATCCATTCGCTCACACACATCAGTCAATTAGTGAAGTTTGACGTTTGTGTGGTTGCTAGCAGCGCGTAATTTTTCTTAGTGTGAAACTTTACTGTTTTTAATTTTGTAAGACGAATAGTTGCCAAGAGATTATTCCAATTTCGAGATTTGGAGAAACTATCGCACTTAATTTCAAACCCTCATATTGCACAAATGAGTGATATTAAGGTCAATTTCTTTGAGTGGTTAGAAATGGAGTTGACTGAATTTTAAGAAAGCAGTACATGGGTGAACAAATTCGTATAACTTGGTGAAGCATTAGTGAAAATCGAGTGTTCTGTTTATGGTTAATATTCTCTACAGAAGCCGGAGAAATTAATACTAGAACAGTGAAACAACCTCCCACAAATATTTTCGGACATGAAGTAACTTGCTAAAGCGGTACATACTTTGTTTGGGTCATTATACACCGGCACGAAGCTATTTTCTACAATGAACGTTGTAAAGTCAACAGAGACCGTCTTGGTTCACACGTAAGTGCTTCTTGTGTGTTACTGAAGACAAGTTATGAACCTAACATTAATGACGTGGCTACTAAGATTTATCAACAAGTTTCACACTAAAGTTGAGAACGATATTCCACTTAAAGCCTTTTGGCAATATTAGTACTTTTGATTTCTATATTTACCGAGCTCGATAGCTGCAGTCGCTTAAGTGCAGCCAGTATCCAGTATTCGGGAGATAGTAGGTTCGAACCCCACTGTCGGCAGCCCTGAAAATGGTTTTCCGTGGTTTCCCATTTTCACACCAGGCAAATGCTGGGGCTGTACCTTAATTAAGGCCACGGCCGCTTCCTTCCCACTCCTAGCCCTTTCCTGTCCCATAGTCGCTATAAGACCTATCTGTGTCGGTGCGACGTAAAGCAATTAGCAAAAAAAAAAATTTCTATATCTAATATTACTTAATAACGAAGTATGTTACAATGGGCGCTAATGTGAGGTATTCTTAAAACTTACATATTTAAAAATGTATTTTTGCAGTATTGGTAAATACAACCAAGGAACATGCAACCAAAATTAGGCCTATTATTTTACAAGATATATGTAATAAAGTAATAACATATTGTGAAACATAATTTGAAATTAGGGATGGACGTCGGGAGTGGGGAGGGGGCATGGGTTGTAGCTATTCCCAAGGAAAATAACTAGTGGCACAGTAGACAGTCGAGAATAATAAACCAGACTTAAAATGGCACACTGTTTGGAAAAGGTTCGCCATCCCTGCTATAGACTATACAAACAATTTGGACATACGTATATAATGTAGATCTTACAACAATAGACGCTATATCTCTAGCCATACGCTAAATAAATGAATAAAACCCATCTCCCGAGCTAGAGGAATTAATCAGATTATGTTAAATTTCCTATGCCCGGCCAAGATTCGTACTGGTCCGCACTGAACAGGATCCGAACAAACCATAGGAACTGTGCAGCCTTCCACTACAAGTGGAACAGAATCCCTACGCCCGAGTGTGACTGTGTTGCTTCACAACAGACTGTAAAGCACATAATCATGATGATGATGTTGATGATATTAATTTTTTAAACGGGCCTACAAGCTAGGTCATCGGCCCTTAATAGTACGAAGTGCAACGAAATGAAACGATAATAAAAAATAATAATAATCGTATGGCCTCAGCTACCGTGTGCAGACATTTCAATTTGACGCCATCTGGCTGCTCGTCAATTTCGACGTTCCGTTTTACTCTAGGCCCCCACTAGATGGCAGACCGAGTAAACCGAAACTCTCTTGGGCGTCTATGGCTGAGATTTAATGAATTTTGTCGGGTAAACACCAAATGTGTCACCAGAGATCTTTTACATGCCGACATCGTACGACATGGAGTGTCGAATGGACTTTTTTCCGCCCCTTCAAAAATTAGACTACCTCTGCCGAGTTTGAACCCGCTATCTTGGGATTCGGAGGCCGACACTCTACCGCTGATCCACAGAGGCAGCTAAACGATAATTAAAACTTCAAAATGTATCCACTGACTTTAATCTGAAACGAATGATGATGATGACAAAAAATGATCATGAATACCAAATAATCTGTGGATCCAATTCACAATTAATTTTTTTCTGACATGATGCTTGTTGTCTAAGGGGGTCCAAAGTCCAGGTGCTAATCACAGGTAACGCAGACTCATGGTATTCCTCTCATAGTGATACTAATCACAGGTAACATAGACCCATGGTGTTCCTCACATAAGGGTACCACTCACAAGTAACGTAGACCCATGGTGTTCCTCACATTGTGGGTTTAATCACGGACGCCGCCTAGACCCATGGTGTTCCTCACATAACGGTATCACTCACAAGTAAGGTAAACCCATGGTGTTCCTCACATTGTGGGACTAATCACAGGTAACATAGACCCTTGGTGTTCCTCACATAAGGGTACCACTCACAAGTAAGGTAGACCCTTGGTGTTCCTCACATTGTGGGACTAATCACGGGCGCCGCCTAGACCCATGGTGTTCCTCACATAACGGTATCACTCACTAGTAAGGTAGACCCATAGTGTTCCTCACATTGTGGGACTAATCACAGGTAACATAGACCCATGGTGTTCCTCACATAACGGTATCACTCACAAGTAAGGTAGACCCTTGGTGTTCCTCACATTGTGGGACTAATCCCAGGTAACATAGACCCATGGTGTTCCTCACATCGTGGGACTAATCACAGGTAACATAGACCCATGGTGTTCCTCACATAACGGTATCACTCACAAGTAAGGTAGACCCATGGTGTTCCTCATATTGTGGGACTAATCACAGGTAACATAGACCCATGGTGTTCCTCACATAACGGTATCACTCACAAGTAAGGTAGACGCTTGGTGTTCCTCACATTGTGGGACTAATCACAGGTAACATAGACCCATGGTGTTCCTCACATCGTGGGACTAATCACAGGTAACATAGACCCATGGTGTTCCTCACATAACGGTATCACTCACAAGTAAGGTAGACGCTTGGTGTTCCTCACATTGTGGGACTAATCACAGGTAACATAGACCCATGGTGTTCCTCACATTGTGGGACTAATCACAGGTAACATAGACCCTTGGTGTTCCTCACATAACGATACCACTCACAAGTAAGGTAGACCCTTGGTGTTCCTCACATTGTGGGACTAATCACAGGTAACATAGACCCATGGTGTTCCTCACATAAGGGTACCACTCACATGTAAGGTAGACCCTTGGTGTTCCTCACATTGTGGGACTAATCACGGGCGCCGCCTAGACCCATGGTGTTCCTCACATAACGGTATCACTCACAAGTAAGGTAGACCCATGGTGTTCCTCACATGTTGGGACTAATCACAGGCCGCGTATACTCATGGTGTCGCTCACGTAGTGGTACTAATGATAGTCAATGTAGACCAACGGTGTATCACACATTATGGTACCATCCACATGCAACAAAGACTCATGGTGTTCCGCACGTAATGATACTACTCATAGGTGAGGCAGACCCATACTGAACACAGTGGAACCAACACAGCGCTCGGCACCTATTCCCGCTAGACACGAGTCTGTGCAGCCGAGCACCTACTCCTCCACCACGGTGAGATTCACGCGATGGTACTCCCCATAGGCAACGCCCATACCCGTGGTGTTGCTAGGTAACATAGACCTATAGTGTTCCTCACATGGTGGTACTAATCTCAAGTAATCTCATGGTTCTAAGTCCATCATCCCTTAGTCGCCTTTTACGACAGGCAGGGGATACCGTGGGTGTAATCTTCATCTGCGTCTTGCCCCTTTTAATCGCCTTTTACGACAGGCAGGGAATACCGTGGGTGTATTTTTCGTCTGCGTCCCCCACCCACAGGGGTTCCGAAGGCCCTCTGATCCGAAGGCCAGTACACCAAGGAGCCGATCAGTATGATTGAATTCATTAAATGTAATGTCGTTGTGCCTGCGAATGAGAAAGAAGAACACCACCAATAGGAAATGATCCAAACTCCAAGTGTACAATCTTCTAAAGGCCGAACATAGATCTCTAAGAAACTTGAATAATTGAGGAAGTTTCTCTTAGACTATGCGAGACGTCATGGATCCCTATCACAGATAGTCTAACATGTTTGTTTATCAGAGCAATGTTAATCAAACATTCACACTAATGGAATTTCAGGTGTACCTTCATATTTCTGTGACAGTAATGTAGTTTTATTATGTAGCCCAGTTTTGTAACCCTAAAAAAAGTCGTTCTGTAATCCTATCCTTTACTGCGAGCAGTGTTTCAAAGTTTTGTCATTTTTATTTATATGGTAATGGGTTGTAAAGCTTTTGATAAAGGGGATTATGAGGCAAGTTTACGAGGTATTCGAGGTGAATAAGCTTTCCTGTTCACGTTCTTTTCATTAAGAACAACAAATGCGTGAGCTGATACCTGGTTTACCCGCTGTGGCCTGGCCACAACAGAGAAGGTTAAGGATTTAAACATGGCAGATCCATTTTACCTGCGCTCTCCTCAGCTTTAATTCTCTCTCTTTAGCCTCAAGTAACTATGAGACCTGGCATGTTCCATCGACGTTAACAGTGAACGGACGATCTCCTTCCACGTTAATCATCATGGAGTTCAATCCGGTGACTGTACGTTTAAACTTGCGAGACACGTTTAAATATATTTAGTAAAATGTGGAAAATTATTATTTCATCGAACAACGCGGCATTAACGCATATTAAGACGGGAAAGACAACACGTCAGAACTCCCTTAATACTGTTCCTCCTCCAGAGTGCATATTTATTCTAGACTAGCTGATGTACCCGTGCTTCGCTACGGAATTCTACATTGTATACAGAATTATAGGTTAGGTAGTGTACACGTTATGAGCAAGATTGTATGAAATTGTATAGCTCTTAGCGTTACCCTAGAAACGCGACGGGGAGGTCACCAAACATCTTTTCTCATATGAAGACCGACTTTGGGAATTTTCACTCTAATGGTAGACGCGCTTGCATACCATCAGTCACAATCATATTGGGGAGCTTTCATTATAATGGTAGACACTCACTCTCCACCTGCCTTTTTACATTCTCAGAAAGACTGCCTTAGTGTTTTTCCCAACTGGAATGAACATAAATTACAATGACGTCTGTAAGAATGGCGCGATAAAAAGCAATGTTTTCATATGAAATACTCGATCAAATGGAAAACCACACATTTTTTCACTTTTAACGAACAGGACTGCGCTGCCGATCTAACAGTCCAAAGTTCTAGAGCTGGAATGACCAAGGCGCAGACTGCCGCAGGCCGTGAACACTCTTCATCCATTTTCGGTGGGGAGAGGGTCAAATAGTGGCGACTCCCAGGGCAAAAACTATAACCTTTTACTAATCTCTTTCCTAGGAGTACCGATGAGTCGGAAAGTATCAATTCACTACACTGGCGGCCGAAAAATCTACCTGACTTGGAGGCAAATTTTTCCTCCAAGCCAGAGGAGAAACCGCCTCTTCACTGCTAATTTGGAATAAAATGAATGTAGAATTTAATAGAAATGAAGAGGAAGAAGCCTTTCTTAAGAAAAGGCTCTTTTCAGGGTTGAATTTTGAGTTATTTAGTAAATTGTGCTGCTATAATTTGGAATAGCCCTAATTGTTATTCTAGACCATACTACTACTACTACTACTACTCTACTAAGTGAGCCTCTGCCTTAAGTAAGCCCACTGCTCATTCAAAACAGCGTATCAGAGTAGGGATTGAATATCTGGAATACTATGATGAACCACTGTGTGTTACGTACCAGCTGTATCAGAAAATGTATGAACCAGAGGAATGGCATGCTAAAGAATAAAGTTTTCTAACTCCCTGGCTATTTCCCGCCAATATTCAGTCAGGCTGTTATACTCGGTATGCGGCAGTAATCCCATCTATCGGAGTTGAGAGGCAGCATAAGAGACAAAGAACATCACAACAAACAATGGTCAACGTAATGTTATTGTTGATCAATGTTATGCGCTTTCGATATTGTAGGCCTTCACATTAAGTTTTCTTCCGACTCTGAAATACCACTCTTATCATAGTCGGTACGTTAAAACTGAATAAAACATAAATGACCGGAAATTGTATTCTCTATAACTTTTGTTATGTAGTATTTTTCGATAGGACCAATAACATAGGTATTTAAAAATTACATTTTAGGCGCCTTCCCCTAAACTACAATTTCATCCAGGGTGAATACAATTGTTTATAGTTTAGACTGTAGTTTCTTATTCCCCGACTCCATATACCGATTTTCATTAAAACCTGTTTTCTCGTGGCTCGGCGTTGATATGGACTTAGCAACAAAAATACAAATTCATGAATATCTGTGTTATCATGGCTGGTACGGTAAAAATGTATAAGACATAAATGGACGAAAATTTAATTTTATGTAACTTTGGTTGTGTATTATTTATTGATACAACCGCCAATAATATAAATATTTGAGAATTACATTTTAAGCCTCCCACTAAACTACCATTTCACTCAGCGTTAAATGATTTAAGGCTTATATTGTAGTGGCTCATTCTCCGACTTCGCATACCAAATTTCAATGAGATAGGACCACTAATAATGCAAATATTTAAGAATAAAGTTTCAGGCCTTCCCCTAAACTGCCATTTCACTCAGCATGAATAAAATTATTTATAGCCTAGATTGTAGCGACTTATCCCCCGATTTTGCATACTTATTTTCATTAAGTTCTCTTTAGCAGTTTTCTACTGATGCGTGCACAGACAGACAGACAGACAGACAGACAGACAGACAGACAGACAGACAGACAGACAGACAGACAGACAGACAGACAGACAGACAGACAGACATTACGGAAAAGTAAGAAATGCATTTTCTTGTTACTGTGGACATGAACGATACATAAATACAATTGTTTTCAAATTCTAAGCAATGTAGAGACAAAACTCTTATTTTATACACTGACTGACAGAGCAAATGCAACACCAAGAAGGAGTGGTCAGAACTTTATGCCAATTGCAGGGTAGACTGACGTCACTGAGGTATGCTCATGATGTGAAATGCGCCGCTGTGCTGCGCACGTAGCGAACGATAAATGGGACACGGCGTTGGCGAATGGCCCACTTCGTACCGTGATTTCTCAGCCGACAGTCATTGTAGAACGTGTTGTCGTGTGCCACAGGACACGTGTATAGCTAAGAATGCCAGGCCGCCGTCAACGGAGGCATTTCCAGCAGACAGACGACTTTACGAGGGGTATGGTGATCGGGCTGAGAAGGGCAGGTTGGTCGCTTCGTCAAATCGCAGCCGATACCCATAGGGATGTGTCCACGGTGCAGCGCCTGTGTCAAAGATGGTTGGCGCAGGGACATGTAGCACGTGCGAGGGGTCCAGGAGCAGCCCGAGTGACGTCAGCACGCGAGGATCGGCGCATCCGCCGCCAAGCGGTGGCAGCCCCGCACGCCACGTCAACCGCCATTCTTCAGCATGTGCAAGACACCCTGGCTGTTCCAATATCGACCAGAACAATTTCCCGTCGATTGGTTGAAGGAGGCCTGCACTCCCGGCGTCCGCTCAGAAGACTAACATTGACTCCACAGCATAGACTTGCACGCCTGGCATGGTGCCGGGCTAGAGCGACTTGGATGAGGGAATGGCGGAACGTCGTGTTCTCCGATGAGTCACGCTTCTGTTCTGTCAGTGATATTCACCGCAGACGAGTGTGGCGTCGGCGTGGAGAAAGGTCAAATCCGGCAGTAACTGTGGAGCGCCCTACCGCTAGACAACGCGGCATCATGGTTTGGGGCGCTATTGCGTATGATTCCACGTCACCTCTAGTGCGTATTCAAGGCACGTTAAATGCCCACCGCTACGTGCAGCATGTGCTGCGGCTGGTGGCACTCCCGTACCTTCAGGGGCTGCCCAATGCTCTGTTTCAGCAGGATAATGCCCGCCCACACACTGCTCGCATCTCCCAACAGGCTCTACGAGGTGTACAGATGCTTCCGTGGCCAGCGTACTCTCCGGATCTCTCACCAATCGAACACGTGTGGGATCTCATTGGACGCCGTTTGCAAACTTTGCCCCAGCCTCGTACGGATGACCAACTGTGGCAAATGGTTGACAGAGAATGGAGAACCATCCCTCAGGACACCATCCGCACTCTTATTGACTCTGTACCTCGACGTGTTTCTGCGTGCATCGCCGCTCGCGGTGGTCCTACATCCTACTGAGTCGATGCCGTGCGCATTGTGTAACCTGCATATCGGTTTGAAATAAACATCAATTATTCATCCGTGCCGTCTCTGTTTTTTCCCCAACTTTCATCCCTTTCGAACCACTCCTCCTTGGTGTTGCATTGTCACTGTCAGCCAGTGTATATATAGATAATCTATTCTCTTCTACTCGCATAACACGAGTTAACTTCAGAGTTAGGGCCGTGAATCTTTAAGATTGCATTCAGCTGATGACGAGTTCGAACCCCACCGTCCTGGAGATGTATTGTATTTCTGCAGTTTCTCATTTTCACAACTTTCCCTCCCCCTGTGGGTGGGGCGATATAATAACACCCAAGGTAGCCCCTGTCTGCTACTAAAAGGGACCCCAGGGGCTCTTAACTTGGTAGAGTGGGTTGGCGACCACGGAGCCCTTAGCTGAGTTCTGGTATTGCTCCACTTAATTGTGCCAGGCTCCTCACTTTTATCGACCCTACCCGACCTCCTTTGGTCAACAGTTGTTCTTTTCCAACCTTGACAGTATTATAGCATTAGAGGCCTAAGGAGTCTTCCATTTTCATGCCCTTCGGGGCCCTTGTCTTTCTTTGGCCGACACCTTCGTTTTTCGAAGTGTGCGATCTGTTCCAGTTTTTCCCTCTCATTAGTGTTAATAGAGGATGGTTGTCCAGTTGCACTTCCTCTTAAAACAATAATCACAAATATCAATACCTTTCCTTCTCCTTTCCATCGTCACGGAAAATCACTCCATGTTAATGCCACGTTAAAAGAAGGAATTCGCCTCACGTGACCCCACGACATGCGCAGAGCTCCATCGATCGAGTTCGTTCCTAGCATAGTCCTTACGTCGCGCCGACACAGATAGGTATTATGGTGACGGTAGGATAGAAGTGAGAAGGAAGCGACTGTGGCCTTAACGTGCAGCCTCAGCATTTGCCTGGTGTGAAAAATGGCGAATTACGGAAAACCGTGTTCAGGGCTGCCGACAGTCGGGTTCGGGCCTACTATCGCCCGAATGCAAATTGACAGCTAGATGACGCAAACTACGCAGCCACACGTTCGGTCTAATTTAGTCTTTGTCTCCTGATTATGAGTGCCCTCTTGTCATTGTTACCACCAGCTTTTGACAGCTACTTTTATCTTTGGTACTTCCGGCTCTTACTCCCTCTGGGTGGGGGCGATAGAATACATCTCCGGTATCTCCAGTCTGTGGCTGAAAAGGGATCTCACCTTGGGAGCGTTGCTTGGTGACCCCACAGTGTCCGCCCCCCGCCCCAGCTTAGTTAGGCATCTCTCCTCTTTACTGGTGCCACGCTCCTGACTTTCGGCTTTCCTAACAGACCTACCTTGGTCAACTCTTCTCTTTCGAACCCAATGGTATAAGGTCAGCTATTTTCACAGTCTTCGTGTCTCCTCTCTATCTGCGATACCACCATTATATAAAGGGTCAGGTCACTTCAATTTTGCCTCTGGTTTGTGTTAACATAGAATGATTGCTCAGTTGTTTTTCCTCTTAAAACAGTAATCATCACCACCATAATCCTAAATATTTTCGCAGTTTATCAGGATCCGTAACAGTAAAATTACTACACAGACAGGTACCATATATTACTATACATTAAATTTATTGATCTAATATTTACAGTTCGTGCTCGGTTCACCCGCAACGGCGTGGGTTCGATTCCCCGTCAGAGAGTCAAAACATTTAAGAAACAGGATTTCCACTTTCGGAGGTACACATGGCCCTGATGCCTATTCAGCCTACACCATAAATGAGTACCGGGTTAATTCCTGGGGGCAAAGAAGGCCGGGCCAGCGAGTGCTGAGGTTACGAATAGTGGAATCCTTTACCTTCCACCCTCTCAGGGCCTTCATGGCCTGTAAGGAGATGACGTTGCTTTGTTTACTATTTACATTTAATTACAGGTTCACCAAACGAGTTAGTCGTGCGATTAGGATCCCGTATCCGTGAGCTTGCATTCGCGAGATGGTGGGTTCACCGTCGGCAGTCCTGAAGATGATTTTCCGTGGCTTCTCATTTTCAGCTGGACCGTAAATAAGGCCACGTCGCTACTTTCCAAATTATAGCCCTATCCATCCTTTCCTCACCGAAAACCTTCGATGTGTTAGTGCGACATTAAATCAGCAGCAAAAATAAAATGTTCATCCGTGTTTGAGTTTTACATTTGAAACAGTTTTCCTCAAGATCGTAACACACACTCGAGCGATCACATTGCACACCAAGGGAGTGGAACCCCGGCTCTCCACACGGCTTCTCACATTTCAGCGTCGTTCCAGAAAAGTTTCACAATCATCAAGGCTCGTTGAATTCCGGGTAGCTGGCTGATGGACTCACTTTCGATGAATGACTCGTCACAGACTCACGCCTGTCTGTTTACGTTCAATTGTAATTGACACAATCGAGACTGGCTAGCGTCCACCACTTCAACTATTTATAAAGGCTCGCAGAAGAATCTAGTAGTTTCCACTTCCAGATCATTTTGCGCACCTGGGGCCTGTTCCACGAACAAACTTTGCAACTTTTTAACTTTGCACTTTGCACTTTTCAATTCTTGCAAAGTGCAAAGTCTTTCTGTACCACCATGATCTAGGTTGTACTTTTCAATTTCATCGCATTGCGAATGAGTGATCCGATCGAGTTTATTCCATGAGCAAACTGTATAGGCCTAATACTCTATGATTTTAATGCTTTACTTTTTGCGGCGAATTTGACGTTATAATTATCGTACCGTTTAAGTTTTTATCATGGGAAAGAAAGGTTAGTATTACAAGAAGCTGGCTGTGCTGGAAGTTGTCAAGGAGAAACGTGACAGCCTTTTTGACAACTTTAAAGATAACCTCTCAAATGATGACACACATCAATGTTAACGAGAGTACCGTCAACACATCCACACACAGAAGGAAATTCACCCTTGTTTAGAAATCCCATCGCTTATTATGTGTTTTATCAGGCCTACGCACTGTTAGGACATATTACATTTACTATAACATCTATGACTTTGGTAATAGTTCTGCAAATAATTGATTTTGATGTCCCATGCATTGGTGCTAAACCGTGCAGCTGGGTACCATTTACTAACCAATGTAAGCATATAAGAATTTGTTCTTTTTCGGAAAGGAATTGACTTCATTTTGTTACATGTATCAAAAAATATCCGATCATTTCAAGAATATAGTGAGCCTGTGTTGGGGTAATACGAAATCCCTCGAGAAAGTCTGTCAAAGTGGGGTTATGAAAATTAATCTCGTCTTTGTACGTTCTCTTATTTGATTCTTCATCACTGTCCTCGCTTGATGCTAATAAAAGCTCACGTCGTAACTTGTTTATATCGCTAAACAAAATTCTACACCGAGAAACTAGTGAACATATTTGTTAATTAACAGATGGAAAGAATTTGTTCTTTTTCGGAAAGGAATTGACTTCTTTGCAAGATGTAGGAAAACTTTTCACTTCACACCTTTGCATTTAGCATTTCTGTATCAATGAAGAAACATAACAGGCTTGAAAAGTGAAAAGATTCCTAACTTTTCACTTTGCAAGATAAAAATGAAAAGTGAAGGTGGAACAAAATCTGAACTAAAAAGTGCAAAGTGAAAAGTTGCATAGTTCGTTCGTGGAACAGGCCCCTGGTTCCTTCTTAATCATTTTCCTGCTTCTTCAAGGAACCTTATTATAGCGGGCCTGAACAGTTCGTAGGTGCTATTGTTTTTCTCAATTTTAGTCCAGTCCACATTGTTGCAACTGCGTCACAATTACCTCTCGCTGGCATTATTGCCGGCCGCTCCATACTCTGCTTTCTTTGTCTCATTGTGGGTCAAGCACCTATAAATTGGATGAAATAGTTCGGAATAGTTATAAAATGACAATTTTAAATGTTATCACAATTATGTAAAGTAGCACCTACTGGGTGAAATTTGTTAGTTAAAGGAATCAGCAAAACTTACTTTGTTTACATAGATTATAAAGTATATTCGTAAAACAAATAAATTACCTTTATTTCTGTGAATGTATATTCCTCAACTGTATTTTATTCTGTCTTATGACTGTCTATATCAGCCGATAGAGCCAACTTTACCACTAGTCTCCTCTACTTCAAAATTTACTTCTTCCTGTTTTATACACTCCAAAATATTGATTCAACAACAAAAACTCAGTCTGGAAAAAAAGTCTTTTAGTTTTGAATTTACTCAAGAAAATAATAACAGTGCAACGATGTTTTATGCTTTTGTGGAGACGAATAATTCAGTTTCAACAATCCTATGTTCAGCGCACAAAGCTATTGACAGTCAACTTAATGCCACCACACTATTCCAAACTGAGAGCCAATGGGAAATACAGTAATTCACACCCATGCGGATTTAAAGGATTCCTTGTACTCAAATCTTAGGACCAAACAATCAAGTGGCATCCATTACCATTTGGCTCGATGAAGAATGGAGTTACTACTTTCTAACTTTAGAAAATTTCGTTGTTAATTTTCTTTGGATTTACTACTCACTGGATCTGATAGACCACAGTTAGATGTAAGAGAATCACCAAATAAACAACAACAAAGAAAACCCAGCAAAAATTGGAGTTACGCTCTTTTGGCTCTCGGCTACAGAATATTTCGTGACATGTACAAAACTGTTATGTAATTCATACTTGTGATATTATTATACATTACACTAAATTGCATACAAAAGTTAAGACGGTTACGTTTAAACGCCTGTAGAAAAACTCGCCAAAAAACTCGTCTACCAGTTGCTTTCTGCAAAGAGCCCCACCTATCTATTGACCAATTTTAGGCTTCTTTCTTCATTTCACGAAATTAAACTCGTTCCAGATCACTGCTCGAAATAGCACCACATCCAACAAATACCTATAGTCATTCCTTCCTGTTCACTGGTTCCAGGCTACGGAACACGATCTCGGTAGATATTAAAAAACTCTTCTTTGTCCAGGACGGCCTCCACAGTACACACAGTTTACTTGATGAATGTAGTGTATGAGTGAATGAAATCCCGTACTGCTCCGCAACATTCGTTATAAATAGGTCAGATAAATCGTCTTGATATTCCTCTCGCAGACATATTGTTTTGTCTGCCATTTTCAGTGGTTTTATGAACATTTAGTAAGAAGCGCGTTGTGGCGTGCCGCAGCTCGCAGTCAGAATTCATCCATTCTGACGTCATCATGCCGTCCGTTTTGTAAAAATCTATCCAGATATTCGCTATTTTTATCCTGCAATTCTTGATGTAAATCTTGGTATTGTGTCGTAGAAGCCAATGTTACTTACTACTAGTAGACATGACATAGGCTTTTGGGTTTATGCCGTGCCAAGAAAATCAGGTGAAATTCTTAACGTTTCGCAGAGAACTGTGCTCTGCGTCATCAGAAGAAAATCTCGACTGTCCACGAGAAGGGCTTCTTAAACAGTATGTACGTTCGTCATCGCCAGATGATTTATTCCAGGCTTGTGTCAATGCCATACACCTGTCAGTGTAATATGTTACGTACACATGTTAGATGGTTCGGTTAGCTTCCACTTCGAACGCTAGCGCTGTGCCGCGTCCGGGGAACCATCTGGTGACGAATAAACGTACCATTTTCACTTCTATTATAACGTCAAATTTCAAAAGCTCATTGTTTAAGAAGCCTTTCTCGTGGACAGTCGCGATTTTCTTTTGATGACGCAGAGCACAGTTCTCTGCGAAATGTAAATAATTTCACCTCATTTTCTTGACACGGCATAAGCCTAAAAGCCTATATCATAAGTACGCGCCGTGAAAGCACCAATGGCAACGTCATTTACTACTACTGCTAAAAGGTTTTCATTCCTCCTTTGAAGGAGGGGGGGGGCCCTTAGACAGTGACGCCCTCTCTCAGGCCAGGAGATTTGTTGCGGTGAAGATGTGTGGAGAAGGTGATGGGGTTGGCGACCATGCCCTATAATAGGAACTGTCCCGGCATTCGCCTTGGTGCAGGAGAATGGGAAACCACGGAAATCCATTCTCAAGACAGCCGACGATGGGGACCCACCCCTCTCCGTTTCCCGAATGCAGAGGCAAAGAGCCACGGCAGAGCCGCGGCCACCCGTCCTCTGTTCGGTTGGTCAGTCGGAGTGCAGAGCTGTCAGACCGGCCGAAGTCCACTCTGCAACCGCCGGCCAATGTTATTTTAATCGCACTTCTTCTATATGGAACGGTTGTCTTGTGAGCTCATAGGTTAGTCTCAAAGAAGCGGGTTTTGCCAGGCAAATTTTCTTTCTCATTTTAGTGTAGCTCGGTTATCCTTCAATAGGTGTTCCCAGATAATGTCAAAGGCGTATGTCGTGAGCGGTTCTGTTTGTACGTAGACTTTTTCTCTTAGCAGCATATAAGTTATTAGGAACGCTCTGCCATCTGTTGAGTATATTCGGAAACTGGAAAAGGTTAGAGAATCAAAGAGTATCTAGCAGGGAATAGCATTCTTTAGTGACCAGGGGAAGTGTATACAGGCAGTAATCAAACATGGCTGCATGCAATGACATTAATAAGGATGAAAATCACATATATCAGAACAATAATGAAAGTGTTAGTCGGTTAGCAACCTGTTAAGAACAAAATGTATTGCGGGTTAGTGTAAGCCTTCGCCTGCAATTATTGGAGGGATCATTTAATGATTTTATTTTAAGATCACTCGAAGAAGGCTGAACTTTAGAGTCCTATCAATGTCTCGTGATTCACCGGCAGGTAATTCCGGACGGAATAAAAGATAAATGAAGGAGATCGGTCCAGTAGAAAGGACGGATGAATTTGCCAAAGCTGTTTTTAGTAAACTCTTTTAATATATCGATATACTAAATGAAAAAGTCTTAAGTTATCCCATCTACATTTTACTCTTCTCATTTATCATTAAGCATTGGTTCATAAAAATAGATAACACAGTAACATGGTTCTTAGTGAACTGTGATTCTAACATAAATATCATTTCGTTTGTTTTGCCTCATTGAAATTCGGCGCAATGCTGTTTCTGATCTATAAATAAATAAATAAATAAATAAATAAATAAATAAATAAATAAATAAATAAATAAATAAATAAATAAATAAATAAATAAATAGATAAATAGATAGTTAAATAAATACATAAATAAATAGATAAATAAATCAATATTCAATATAATTCTTATTTTAAGCTAGTTAGTAGATACTGTCATATTAGCTTCGACATTCTACAGTTAATAATCTGGTGTGTTAATCACATGATATTTTCACACGCCATCCGCCCTCTTTGTCATATTACTGTGCGTAGTCGTAAGTGATCATATTCCCAAATAATAATAATAATAATAATAATAATAATAATAATAATAATAATAATAATAATAATAATAATAATAATAATAATAACTCCGCTATTACCTGTCCCAAGCCCGGGGCCTCGTCTATCAAGAGACGGGGAAGTGAGGAGGGGGAGGAGTAACAACCTCGTTAAAAAACCTGGGTCCATCTGGCTCCGGGTGGTAGCACCCAGTAAGGGCCCCTGCCTAGGGTTACAGGTGAAACCTGGCCAACGGTCTTGAAGGCGGAAGAGGAACTCTGCTTTAGTTCCGAACGGTGGAGAGAGCGGAAGAGCCTAGTGGAGTGAACCACGAACAAAAATCAAATTTCGGACTAACAATCCGATCTTATCCTGGAATCTAATTCCTCACTTTGTATTTTATACAATTTCAATTGCAGTATGGAAAGTCCGCTGAATGAAGGCACTACACCAGGTGGTAACTCCAAAGAGAAATCCACCATTGCGTCACGCAATGCATTGGGACTAAAGGTTCTGGGGAGTCCCAACAACTGCAATCAGAAGGTTGAGTCGGAGCAACCTTGGAATCCTTCTAAAATAAAATTCAAAAAGGAATTCTTTTTTGGCACTTTAAATGTAAATTCTCTACTCAAGACTGGTAAACAAAAAGAACTAGAAATACTTCTAGAGAAAAACAAAATTCAAATTTTGGCAGTTCAAGAAACTAGATTCCTAGATGAAAATGTAATAGACACTTGTAACTACAGGATCTTTAAAGGCAAACCAGCAATCAAAATTATGAAGGGGATGCCACTACTTGGTACAGCTTTCTACATTCATAAAAGTATAATAGGAAATGTAACAGAATTTAAATCCAACTCAGAAAGAATATCTCTCCTATCAATTAAATGCAAAAACAAAACGTACACACTTGTTAATTGCCATGCACCAATAAATGAAGACAATAGGAAAAACCCTCAAAAAACAGAGGAATTCTGGGTTCGTTTGGAAAATGAAATATCCAAAATTCCGAAAATGAACACCATATTACTATTAGGTGACTTCAATGCACAAATAGGTAGAGAAAAGAAATTTAGAAATGTAGTAGGACATTACCCAGCCCACAGAAGAACAAATACAAATGGTATTAGGCTAATCAGTTTGTGTCAAAGCTATCACCTGAAACTAATGTCAACCTTCTTTAGAAAACTCCCCAGAAAAGCTAAAACGTGGATATCTCCAAACCCAATGTTAGGAGAGTTTCAGTTAGATCATGTGGCTGTTTCAAAAAAAAGTACAAAAGAAATTATGAATGTGAAAGTAGTAAGGAATGGTGAATTTGATTCCGACCATTATCTCTCTAAAATTAAAGCCAAACTCCTACCTAATAAAGAACAAAGAAAGCCACAGAGGTTAATAAAATATAATGTAGACAGACTTACTATAACAAAAGAATCAATTAAAAACTACCAAGACGAAGTTAAAGTGGCTAAACAAGGCAACTGGCAAGAAATATCCAAAGCAATTAATTATGCAGCACAGAAAACATTTGGGCCAATAAAAAATAAAAGGAAAATATGGTGGAATGAAATATGTGAAGAAGCCTTAGCAGAGAGGGCTAAAACATGGAAAAAATGGAAATGCTCAAAGAAAATTGAAGATTTTGATCAGTTTAAACAACAAAGGAAGGAAACAGCAAGGATAATCAGAAGTACTAAACGAGCCTTTCAAAAGGAGAAACTTATAGAAATGGACAAAAACTTTATAAAAAATAACACCCGTGACTTTTATCAGACTTTTAAGAATGAATTAAAGGGGTACCAAACTACAAATGTTAGTTTCAAGGATGAAAACGGCAGAATTGGACTAAGCAATACTGAAAATTGTGAGATATTAGCAAGATATTTTGATCAACTTTTGAACTGTCCTGAACCAAGTCATAAATTAGAATTTCAAGATATTGATGAAAATTTGGCAAAACTATAAAAGAAATTGAAGAAGTAATTAAAACCCTCAAAAACAACAAAGCTAGCGGAGAAGATTCTATTACAGCGGAACTTTTGAAGTGGTCCTTACCAAATATAGCAAATGAGCTACAATTACTCTTTGAAGAAATCTGGAAAACTGAAAAAATTCCTGAGGAATGGAAAGTAGCCTTGATACATCCACTTCACAAAAAAGGTAATAAACAGGACGTTAATAACTACAGAGGAATATCTTTATTAGCAGTGGCATATAAAGTATTTTCCAAGATTTTATTAAACAGAGTAGAAACAACACTAGACAATCATTTAGGTGAATATCAAGGTGGTTTCAGGAAAGGAAGATCATGCTCAGAACAAATATTTAATCTTAAGTCAATAATTCGCCACAGGTTACTTAATTCAAAGGACATTGTAGTCATGTTTGTAGATTTCAAAAAGGCTTTTGATTCTGTTGACAGAGAAACTATATATAAAATAATTCGAGAATTTGGCATAAAGTCTAAACTGGCAAATCTAATCCGTGAAACACTTACAGACACAGTCTCTAAAGTGAAATTTCTGGGAGAGATATCACAGCCTTTCAAAATAAAAACTGGTGTACGGCAAGGCGACGGACTATCCCCAATTCTTTTTAATTGTGTCCTAGAGAAAATAGTGAGAATTTGGAACGAAAAACTTATTGAACTCAACATTTCACCGATAAGGTTAGGCAGAGGAAATAAAAGGATTGAAATAAATTGTCTTGCATTTGCAGATGACTTTGCAATACTTTCTGAAAATGTGACATCTGCTGTAACCCAAGTAAATGTCTTGGAAAGAATCGCCAGCAGAACTGGCTTAAGAATTTCTGCAGAAAAAACAAAATTTTTAACAAATATTTGGGATGCACCAAAATTTCTGAAAACAGATATTGGCCAAATAGAGAGGGTAAAAAAATTCAAATATCTAGGGGAAATAATCCAAGAAAATGGTTTAGAAAAATCTGCAGTAGAGGAGAGGGTACATAAAATGGAGAGAGCTTATGGTGTCACCAAAGATATCTACAATAAAAGATGCCTATCCAAAAATGCAAAAATAAGGCATTACAACACAGTAGTGAAGCCAGAATGCCTATATGCAAGCGAGTGTCTGGCATTAAACTATAATTTAGATAAGCTAGAAATACTAGAAAGGCGAATCATGAGGAAAATATTAGGCCCACAAAACACAGCAGAAGGTTGGAAATTACGAAGTAATGCTGAAATATATCAAAAAATAGAAAATATATCAGATGTAATGAGGAAAAGGAGACTTATGTTTTTTGGACATTTATATCGAATGCAAGATAGTAGATTAACCAGTAAGATTTTCAGATATTTGTGGAGTAAGAAATCAACGACAAGCTGGGTCAATGAAGTAAGAAAGGATTTAGAAAAAAACAATATAACAACAGAAGAAATAAATAATAGAGAAGGCTTTCGGGAAAAAGTATTGAAAATAGAAGGATTCCAAGGTAGGAAAGTAAAAAAGACTGGTTCAAAGTGGTCTGAAGACAGAAAGAAGAAACATAGTGAACAGATGAAAGCGTACTGGAAGAAAAGGAAAGAACAAAGAAGAAGGAATTGAAATTGGCACGTGGTCCTCTGGTGGCCCATTCGAAAGAATAATAATAATAATAATAATAATAATAATAATAATAATAATAATAATAATAAATGGCGTATGGCTTTTTAGTGCCGAGAGAGTTCGAGAACAAGTTCGGCTCGCCAGATGCAGGTCTTTAGTTTTGACTCCCGTAGGCGACCTGCGCATCCTGATGAGGATGAAATGATTATGAAGACGACACATACACCTAGCCCCCGTGCCAGCGAAATTAACCTTGTGGCCAAAGTTCAGCACGGTAACCATTCAGCCATGGAGCCGGACGTAATAATAATAATAATAATAATAATAATAATAATAATAATAATAATAATAATAATAAATGGATAACAAGAGAGAGTGACCTCAAGAATCTTCAACACTCTTTCTGGAGGGAAGAGGACAAATACTAAATCGAGGAAACTTGTTGGAAAAGACCTAGAATTTTTAAAAATTGATCGCAAAGGTATATTCAACAGAGATAAATGTCCAATGCTGATCAGATCATCCGACACTCTCCAGTCACTGATAGCAAAAACACTGCGTCCTGGGGCTAAGCTCACCACAGTTAGGAACCACGTAGTCCAAGAGGCCTCAACGAAATAATAATAATAATGTTCATAATAATGAATAATGAGCCTCAAAAGCGATAACTCACTTGAATACTCCTTTCGTCAAACAGGTAATGCATATGCTGGAAGTGTTCATCTGCTCGTTTTCCGAAATACAGACTTTACTCCCGCCTTCATCAGTTTTCCATGTCCTTGAGACTCTGCGAGCTGTGTGTTCAATCTAAGAGAATTGCCACTTCTTCTGGAAAAAGATAAAAATGCTATATCTTTCATCAGTAGTCTACTTGGGAAGCGAGTGGCAGGCGTGATTTTATGCCCATAGCCTGCATCATCTCTCTAAATTCGTTAGTTTATCTGAGGACACTTCGCTGGTTATTTCTCCTCCATCAGTCGGTCCCAGTCTATCTGCACAAAACGTATCTATTTAATGCTTTTACACTTCAGATGTTGGTGACCTCATCTCAGTTACAGTTGGAACTAATTTTTAGAAACGTATCCGTACATGTTTTAACATTAAACAATGGTCAGTAGGCAAAATATTTTGTTCTTTAAATTAATTAACCCATAATTCAATCAAAAGCCTGCAATTTAATTAACTGTATATTCTTCATTTTTTCTGGTTGCATCCCGATATGGAATATTGACGACTATCATGGAATAAATTTTCCTGTTTTGTAGATAACAAACCACTGTCGGAGCTGTTGAGAAAGCACTGGAAGTCTTAATTTTTAGCAAGTATCACCGTGTTATCTCCATAGCGGATGGTATTTACTTGCTTCCCGTTGATCTTGATTGCTTTACCAATTTCAACATGGGCAATTTGAGAAATGGCTTCAGATTATAAATTAAAAATGATTGGACAAAGGCTGATGATGCAATGTGTTTAAAGGGACTTAACAGCTAGGTCATCGGCCCCAAATGGTACAAGGTGCAATTAAATGAAGCGATAATTAAAACTTCAAAATGTATTCACTGATTAATATATAAAACGAATGATGATGAAAAAAAGACCACGAATCCAAAACAATCAGTGGATCCAATGCACAATGCCTTCTTTTCTGAGATGATGCTTGATAGGAAATGAGTCCAAAATTCAGGTCACCAGCCCCTCATAATAGCACTAATCACTGGTAAAACAGAACCATGGTGTTCTTCCGATAATGGTAATAGTCACATGTAACGTAGACGCATGGTGTTCCTCGCATGATGGTACTAATCACAGGTGATGCAGACCTATAGTATGTCACACACAATGGCCCCACAAGCAGGCAACAGACCCATGGTGTTCCTCACATAATGGTACTGATCACGGACAACAGTCAAACCCGTTGTGTTCCTCACATAGTGGAACTAATCACAGGTGCCGCTCACTTAGTAGAACTAATCATAGGCAATGCAAAGCCACAGCGTATTACGCATTATGGTACCACCCACAGGCAACACAGACTCATGGTGTTCCTCACTACTCTCAGATAATGTAGGCCTATTAGTGGTACTAATCACTGTCAACAGCGAATAGTGGTACTGCTAATAGATATTGCAGACCCATTCTGTTTACAGGGGAGCAGACACATTCCAGCACAGCGTCAGGCACCTTTTGTGGCATGGATATTAGTCTACGGAGCCGAGTGCCCGTAAGCCCCTTCACCCCCTCCCTGCCGACACGGTGGGATACACACAATGGTACTAACCACAGGCAACGCCCAGACCCATGGTGTTCCTGACATAAGGGGTCAGAAGGCCAGAGTCTCAACCGTCTGAGCCACTCAGCCCGGCTTGTTGCCATGTACGCGGATTTCATAAGTAGTACGGTGAGGGAAATGTCGCACATTGGCAGCCTTTATGTTAGTCTCATGAACAGGTTGTGTGGAGGTCAGAAAAGAGTGGTTAGATTCATATTTGGGGCAGTCAGAGAGAATCATGTAGGCTTGCATTTCAGCAAACACGTTATGGTTTGTACACACAAACTTATCTTATCTTACTGTTCTCGCCAGAGCCCACGCCTCGTTCTAGAAGTACCGAGCTTTCCTTTTGCCAGAAGGCCGTAGATACGATTTTGCGGCCGCGGATCTGCGGGCTGGCTGCTAGTGGCTTTACGTCGCACCGACACACATAGGTCTTATGGCGACGATGGGATAGGAAAGGCCTAGGAGTGGGAAGGAAGCGGCCGCGGCCTTAATTAAGGTACAGCCCCAGCACTTGCCTGGTGTGAAAATGGGAAATCACAGAAAACCATTTTCAGGGCTGCCGACAGTGGGACTCAAACCCACTCTCTCCCGGATGCAAGCTCACAGCCGCACGCCCCTAACCGCACGGCCAGCGGGCTGGCTGGAGGTCCACGCAGCCTACATAAGAACAATTGGGAAAATATCGTTGGTGAGAGAGGATTCCCGCTCTGGAAGCCCAAGAATTACGGTCAAGAGGATTCGTCGCGCTGACCACGCAGCACCTCACGCTGAACAGCAATCTCTTGGTAGATCAACGCCCATAAGGGTTGTAGCAAAATACTGTACTGTTTCTTTGGGTTTTTTGTTTTACTGACGAGAAATAATGCACATTGAATGATAATCAACCGTAACTTGACTTGTACAATTACGAAACTACAGGTCAAGACAAGTATTTCTAAATAAAAGTAAATAAAAAATATGCTGAACACGAAGATTTTAAATGGAGAGTAATTGTTTACGATAAGCTGCCCAAGAGAGTTACATTTGTCAGGTTTTGTATTTAAGAAGACATCAAAACTGAGTTGGCTAACAGAAATGTACATTTTCTGGTCAAATTTGACTGATATCAAGAATATCATGCATTCAGGTTTATACTACTACTACTACTACTACTTTACGTTCCACTAAAAATATTTACGATTTTCGGGGACGCCGAAGTGGCGCATTTTAGTCCCGCAGGGATTCTTTTACGTGCCAAGCAATCTACAGACACGAGGCTGACGTATTTCAGCAACTTCAGATACCACCGGACTGAGCCAGGATCGAACCTTCCAAGTTGGAGTCAGAAAGCCAGCGCCTTAACCGTCTGAGCCACTCAGCTCGGCACTACATGTAGTAGTAGAAGTAGTAGTAGTAGTACCGGGCGAGTTGGCCGTGCGGTTGTCAGCTTGCATCCGGGAGATATTGGGTTCGAATCCACTGTCGGCAGCCCTGAAGATGGTTTTCCGTGGTTTCCCATTTTCACACCAGGAAAATGCTGGTGCTGTACCTTAATTAAGGCAACGGCCGCTTCCTTCACACGCCTAGCCATTTCCTATCCTATCGTCACCATAAGACCTGTCTGTATCGGTGCGACGTAAAGCCACTAGCAAAATGAAGTAGTGGTGGTAGTAGTAGTAGTAGTAGTAGTAGTAGTAGTAGTAGTAGCAGTAGTAGTAGTAGAAACAATTTAACAGAGAATAAAACCACGTCTTAGCACTTACGGTCACGGTTCCTATTTTTTAAATCAGCAATTGCATGATGAGCCGCCATATCACCAACACATGGCTCCTCAACTGTAATCACGTAGGCTGAGTGGACCTCAAACATGCCCTCAGATCCAGGTAAACATACCTGATCTGGTCGGGAATCCAACCGGGGCCTCCGGGTAAGAGTCATTCTTGCTACCCTTACACCATGGGACCGGCATCTTAAGGGGAAGGTGGTCAGAGTCTTGACATCGTTGGCAGTTTCAAATACCTAGGGAGTGTATTAGTGAAGAATACAATGCAGGACGTGGAGATTAGCAAGAGGGTGCAACAGGGCAATGCATTCTAGGTTATCAGAGTGTAAGAAAATGTGGAATAAAGGGAAGTGTAAAGAAATAATGTAAAACGTACATTATGCACCCATATTGACTTATGCGACTGAGACCTGAACATTGATAAGTAGGGAGGAGAGTATAATGCAAGCCAGTGAAATAAGAAAAAGAAGAGTCTACCGATTCCCGGCTCTGCCATGAAATCTGTAAAGTGGTACGAGGACTGGAACGGGGTCCACTCAACCTCGAGAGGTCAACTGAGTAGAGGGAGGTAGGATTCCCTCCTCAGCCTTCCTCGAAGTGGTTTTCTGTGGTTTCCCATTTCTCCTCCAGGCAAATGCCGGGATGTTACCTAACTTAAAACCACGGCCACTTCCTTCCCTCGTCCTTATCTATCCCTTCCAATATTCCCATCCCCCACAAGGCCCCTGTTCAGCATAGCAGGTGAGGCTGCCTGGGTAAGTACTGGCCCTTCTCCCCAGTTTTATCACCCGACCCAATATCTCACGTTCCAGGACACTGCCCTTGAGGCGGTAGAGGTGGGGTCCCTCGCTGAGCCCGAGAGGAAAATCAACCCTAGAGGGTAAACGGATTAAGAAAGAAAGAAAGAAAGAAAGAAAATGGAAAGACATATTGAGAAATACAGATGTGAGAAAGGAGATCGGAATGGAAAATCTAGATGAGGGAATTTATAAGAGTAAATTAAGACGGCTTGGGCTTGCCAAGAGGATGGAGGAGGAAATACTCGTAGTACTAAACAGATGACGGAGATGAATTTCGAGGGGAAGAGAGCAAGACGGAGACTTAGAAAAAGGTGGATCGATTCGATAAAGAGGACTGCAAGAAAAAGAAACCTGGACTGGGACAGAATGACGGAAGAGGAATGGTGGATGGAGAGTAAGGTGGAGAAGTACCATAAATGCCCCTAATCGGCAGGAGCTGGATACGGGTAAAGGAGGAGGAGGATGGTTCTTGGTTGCTCTTACTGACGGGAAATAATTAGAAAGGGTAGTTTAGCAACAAACACTGGGGACCCCAGAACTTTTTTAACATGGACTTTTCACCGTTCAACCAATGGACAGCATTTCTCTATTACGATTTTCGAATGTTTGGTAACCACGAAGATGTTTTGAGAGGTCACGCACCCCCACCGTTCCCTTCCAGTACTCCGTCCCTCGGTAAAAATCCGCGTGTCCCCCCCCCCCAAAAAAAAATGTGAATCAGAATTCCTCCAATAATTTCAAAATCAAAACTGCAATACCGATTTGTAAAGAGAAAGATTCAAAGAGTTGACCCTAACGACTTTCACGTTATGGGCGAGGCAAAAGTTCAGATAATACGCAACTTTTTCAGCGCAGACATTTAGACGCGATTGCACTGCTGTTTGTTTCTTTCTCGCGGACTTCTCGTGGTCGACGTGACTGTGCGGTGCACAAGGCTGCCAACTCTTGAACTTTATTATATTATTATTATTATTTGCTATTTGGGTTACGTCGCACCGTCACAGATAGGTCTTACGGCGGCGATGGGACAGGAAAAGCCTAGGAATGGGAAGGAATGGGCCGTGGCCTTAATTAAGGTACAGCCTCAGCATTTGCCTGGTGTGAAAATGGGAAACCACGGAAAACGATCTTCAGGGCTGCCGACAGTGGGGTTCGAACCCACTATCTCCCGGATGCGAGCTCACAGCTGCGCGCTCCTAACCACACGGCCAACTCGCCCGGTTCTCTTGAACTTAACAACTAGTAGTACATTGTTAAGTGTAGCAGCGCTACTTTTGAATTTACGAACTAGTAGTACCTACAGACATCATTCGACTATGATCAAGGTTTGGGAGGTGAAGCGGCTTTTAGGCCTGTAGCATTCCGTAGGGCTATAGCAGCTTGCAATTTTCAAACAACAATGGTGCAATACAAATAATAATATAATAAAATTCCACCGCCTTTTTCCAGTCAGGAATGGAATGAAGCCCCATCTAGCGGCGAGGATAGGAACTGTGCCGGCTGCCGAAGTCTGTCTCACTCCTTTGGGGCAATGATTAATACTGACAGATGAAGTAAAATTACTGTATATTGGAGAATAATGCTGGAATGAAAAATGACAGGGAAAACCGGGCTACCTGAAGAAAAGCCTGTCCTGCCTCCACTTTGACCAGCACGAATCTCATATGGAGTGACCGGGATTTGAACCACGTAACCTAGCGATTTGTACATGTATTATGTATTCCTACCTACTGGTCAATAATTCATTAATTAAAAAAACATACATTACCTTTAATATATTTCAATAATAATTTTTTATAGAATCTTACAGACGGGACCTGGGTGTTAATATCCCTATCATGGTAGCCGGGTGGTTAGGGTTAATATTGACTTTCAAGTTTTAATTGCACTGACCAGGATATAGCCTGCACCCCTTAGTGGGTAGGGAGGGAGGGAATTGGGTTGGATTATAAACATCTCTACAATGAGGCTTCAAGGTCACGTAGATTCAGCTGCCAAAGTGCGAAATGGACTTAGGTAATGGATCACTGTCAGGATTTATGTGAGAACGCACTGCAGAGAATGCTGACGATATGTCAGGATCTCTCTTGCTTCCTCGCTTCTTTCGAGCGTTTGACTGGGCACACTCGCAGGATGTGTGCAGCTTGTTTATTTGTAGCGGGCTGGCTGTGCTCTACCGGTACGTTTGACTGATCCGCTGCGACAGCAGCAGAACGCATGGAACGTGCTTTACGCTGTGGACTTTCAGTTCTCATATGACAAGGCGAGTTACATGCGAGCAATGTTCTATTGTCCTTTATACATGATTTGAACCGTACATCCTTCTATTATAAATGACAAGATGGATTCTATAAAGTCAATTCGAATTGCACGAATGCAATTTTTAATTTGAAACAAGTATGGCTGCAACAATTCTTCGTTCCAGAGTTCGATAACCTTCCGATATTTATTCAATACCTTGTTGGTGGACTCTACTGGAAATTCAAGTAAAATATTTAAAATTCTGACTGTTTTTTTGGGATAGTATTAACTACACCAAGTTTAACACTGCAAAATACTCCCGTTCAAAAAGAACATTAGAAATTACCTTAACAAAAGCAGCATTTTTTAAGTTGCCTAGTTGAATAATTTCTAAATGGACCGCTGTTAGTTTCAGGAACGTTGAAATCCAGTAGCGTTCCTCCCACACGCTGGGCCTGTTGTCTTCAATACACTCATATTTTAAAATGATTTTTCTGACGAATGTTTTCACCATAATTTTCATTTAGTTGTAACTCTTACACAAAAACACAGATCAAAAACACAGACCTCAAAGTATTAAAAGACCAGCTGCGAATATACACACACTGCAACTCACAATGTGAACACGCCGGAGCCATTCGAGCAACTGACTAGTGATGAGTAGCTCGTGAATGAGTAGTTCAAAATGAACGCTTCACTCCTATGAAGGTGTGAACACGCCGGAGTCATTCGAGCAACTGACTAGTGATGAGTAGCTCGTGAATGAGTAGTTCAAAATGAACGCTTCACTCCTATTAAGTGTGAACACGCCGGAGTCATTCGAGCAACTGACTAGTGATGAGTAGCTCGTGAATGAGTAGTTCAAAATGAACGCTTCACTCCTATGAAGTGTGAACACGCCGGAGTCATTCGAGCAACTGACTAGTGATGAGCAGCTCGTGAATGAGTAGTTCAAAATGAAAGCTTCACTCCTATGAAGTGTGAACTAACCGGTGAAACTAACCTCTAAATTTCAATGAACTGGTAGTTCAAACACTTCACAACCCATTCGATTCATCGCTCGCTCACTCGTTTTCTTGCCCCTCCCACTATCTGCGTCACTTATGAATCCTTCACTCCCAGGCCCGTCCTACCTGTCAACTGTATTCTTAACGTATTTCCTTCTTTTAATGAGACAGGCTTCTGTGTTTCTATTTTCTTTGTCCCCATCACCCATCATCTAGAACTTAATCCCTTAGTAGTTAATACTCAGGGTAGGTGAATGTTCCTCTAAACAGTAGTGTATGATGTCGGATAACCAAATCTTGTAAATGAAACTTTTCATTTACTTGTTAGCACGCCTGGTGGCCATGATCGTTAACACGTTAGATCTATATGATCTGACAATGTGTTTAGCCGGTTCGAGTTCCGTTGATGGACACAATTTTCACCATTAGAATGTTGGCCGGTAGGGTAGGAAAAGTGGTGGTATACAATTTCTAATCCCTAGATTCCTAGCCAAAAGCCTGGAGACGCGCAGGTGACCTGTGGACTTCAACTAGAAAGACCTGGGCCAGATCTTTCCAGAGACAACATGATCTCAATCAATCAATCAATCAATCAATCAATCAATCAATCAATCAATCAATCGATCATCTTTGATCTTCATCTAGGATTATCGCCCAGATGCCAGATTTCCCGTCAATAGATAAGATTTGAGACGTTTCTTAAATATTATGTCAAAGAACTTGGAAATTTATCGAACATTTCGCTTGATAAATTATTCCACCCCTTTTCCAATCAAATACTGTTTCCCAATTTATCCTCTTGAACTCCAACTTTATTTTCTTATTATGATCTTTTCTACCTTTAAAACCTCAACTCGTTCGTCTACAAGTGTCACTCCTCGCCACCTCTCCACTGATAGCTCGGAGCATATCGAGCACCTCGCGTGCTTACCGAAATTTGCAACATGTTCAAAACACTTTTCGAACTCTTCCAACTTTGATATCTTCGTGACCGGATCAGTTGAAATGTTGAAAATAGTGCTAACATTGAAAGTTTATTTTAAATATCTTCTGTCTAATTGTAACAGAAACTACCATAAATGCATTCAGTAGGGTGGATCGAAATCCTTAGAATCGAGTAAGCCCAAGAAGTCGGAAGTAGAACATACTAGGGAGCACCGGCACCGCAAGAAAGTGGAGGTGTCTGCGCAGCGGGACGTACAGCCCAGCATTTTCACAGCACCCCTGGAGTCTGTTTGTTCTTACATCAGATTTTGTCTGCTTCATTTATGTCGAAAAGACGACTTCTTTGCCATAAACTTTGCAGCGATTCCTCCGACAGAGCTAGCTGGTTCTGTTTGCGATAGGTCTGCTTTGGTTAGGTCTGGCGAGTGGCGTTAGGCTTTGTAAAGATGTGAGTGTTAATACGTTTTGTCATTACGTTTTATTTCGTTTATTTCTTTTTTATTGTTTCAATGGCACTCACATTTCGAGAGTTCTACCATAAAACGCATTCTACGCATGATGGTTTCATGAAACTGTTTAAAAATCACAGTTCTAGAACTTCAGACAAGCAACACAATAAACATCCTAGAGATATGAGCTACGAAATTTTAAAAGTATGAGAATGTATTCCTTATTTATTACTAAAAATTACAATCTTTTTCTTCATTTTCGTTATCCGGTCGATTAGACACGGCTGATTTGATGCGTCGCTGTAGCTAGCTCGATTAGATTAGCAGTTTCCCTTTTTTACCACTACGAGCGCTAATGTCAGTCAATGCAGAGATTTATTTAAACTGTTATAACTACATTCGGTGTGGACATCTTTCAAAAATCAAAACACGCCTGAGCGATGCCTCCGACAGAGCCAGCTGGTTCTGTTTGCATATCGAACGCCTCGCTCCCTAGGAATACATAACGGAAATAATTATGTAAATAAGTTTATTTGGCTAGGATTTGATTAAGAAATAAAACGATTAAAGAAACAGGCGATTTTAGGCTGTTTCTACGGAACTGCATTTAGGCCGGAAGTAACTTACTATTTTTTTGTTTGATAGAGCTATCTAAGACTCGTAATTTGAAACTTTTCCGGGTTCTTTAACCCTTCAACTTTCGGCACAATAGAGGAAATTGCTTAATTTTACGCTTTTCGTACCATGGGGACCACGACTTTGTGTGCTAAGAAATGTTTTCAACATTGAAACATGCAGTAAAAGTACAAATAAAGAATAAGGTGTCCAGGAAACATAATTAATCAACATTTAATATGTGTAATTGATGATTTATTTTGTTGTTCGCTCTACCATCACAAGGAAATGGCAGAATATATTTCATAATAATATTATGTTATTGTATAAACGTTCCACTAACTAGTTTTCCGATTTTCAGAGGCGCCGAGATGCCGAAATTTTTCCCAGAGGATTTCTTTTATGTGCTGGTAAATCTACCGACACGAGTCTGGTGTATTTGAGCACCTTCAAATAAAACCGGACTGAGCCAGGTTCGAACTTGCCAAGTTGGACTCAGATGGCCAGCACTCTACCGTCTATTCTACTTTGATTTGAGTGTAATGGTTAACACTGAGGATAACAAACTTTTCTAACTCACTGTAAGCAGGCTAATGGGGCACACCTTTCCTCCTTCTGCTCTTCACGAAATAATTGTCACCTTGTTCAGCTTTCATCTCCACTAAGCGAGTCGTAATTGAAGATATTCGCATCACCTCGAGCTAGAAAGGCTTTAAATATCTGAACCTAAGGAGTTTATTCTTTAAGAGAGCATTTCCCAGCAGCTAACGACATCGCTCTGCAGTCCAAGAAGGCGTTGTTTATCATCACAGCGCGTCCCAGGTACAAGCAAACGAAATGAAACCGCTTGTGGTCCAGCCATTTCACACGCCCACACAATGGGAGCAGAATGCCGTTTGCTTAGCATTTCATAATGCAACTTCTGAATTAGTCTTTTTATGACTTCATCTGCCGCTCTAGGGATGCATTATTTGAATTGCTTTCCCTATATGGCTTCCAAGTCTTATTCCACAGAACAGTAGAACCTTCCACGAAGATAAAAGCAGGGTTACTCCTTTCACTTCAGGCAACTGAAGATCACACGGCTATTCCAGAATGATTTTAAAATTACGTAACTCTTGCTTACTACCAACATTGTAAAAGGTCGTCCTCTTGTTTCTGTGTGTTAGACAAGAGCACACTAGACAAAAAGGGGACTTATAAACAAAATGGAGAGAAAGTTTTTTATTAGAAAACAAATATCAATAATAATAATAATAATAATAATAATAATAAATTAATAGAATGGAACACGGTAAGATAAAGAAAGTATCCAAATTCAAGTACCATCTCGGTGATTGGTACAGTTCAATTGTGTTGATAATGAAGTGAATAACAGGAGGATCAGGAAAATGGAATTAGCTTACAAACTCACACAAAACGTAGGCCTATGCAACAAATAAACCATTGTCGATATCCCGGATATTTAAATATGATCCTCGTTGAAACTGTAACACATAAATTGAAATTCGCTACAAAAAAAAAACTCGAACATGGAAATATTACTCTGTCTATTTCTTACAATAAAGCGTGAAATCGAAATTAAACAACATGTCCGAATAATTTAATCTATTCCTCAATACAATCTCAACACGTACAGTGAAGTTCATAAATAAAAATAAACTCAATTCTCGTTTAATATTACGTAATATCAGCGAAAACAATAACCACAACCATCACGATACCACGGCATAACTTATGCTTGAGGGTCCAACTGGCCTTTTATCTCAACACTACAAACATGTATCACCGTAAACTGTCCAGTGAAGTAACTTTTCATCAGTCTATTCAAGGTAAACTATTATTCTAATAAAATTCATTTTTCACACCCGCAATGTTTCTAGTCAGCGATAATTTCGTCTCGTAAAGATACAGAATAGAATTCAATTTACAATAATCAAGTATTATCTTGACCGTGCGTCAGAATGTATTTTCTTCCTGAGGTCAGCTATCACAAAATGCACTTCGCTGGTATCAAATAGAACTGTCACTTAGACTTAACTGCCGAAACATACGGTCTCACCTAAAATAGTAATCATGGGAGATCATCTATTTGTACTTAGAATAGGCTTACCACGCGCTCACTTGGTCTTGACAACCTTTAAATTCATCAACCGTTCTGGATTGCTACAGGACATCACCCATCTTGCACAACCTGTTTCAGAAATATTACATCTTCACATACACCATGTCACAAAAATTTTTCTCCGTCGAAAAGAGACCTCTTATTCTCAGTCTCCTGCTCATTATACATCACTCACAAATATAGGCTTACTCTGCCTTTAACATCTTCCTAATTATTCTCGTAATATTTCATTTCCGTTACAATCCATTTCTTCTTGTTTAAAAGTTTGCCAAATACAAGCAATCCCATGACCAAACAACTTTATAACGATCTCACAATTAACTTCTCTAAATTTTCCTGACCTCAAGAGCAAAATAGCATACTGTGATTTTCTGTATCACAAATACACGGTGTCACAAAATTTAGGTATCCAAAAATAAACGCCAACTTTATAATACTTCACTGGATTTCGATATAAATCGCAAATCTCGCTTGACATTACTGCTTAACACATAATTTATCACCTCAAATTTATCCTGACGTGATTATTATTATTGGATAATTTGATAATTCGACTTTATCACACTCATAACGGTTATTTTATCGTTATCATTATTTGTAACTTTTGCCGGCCTGAACATTATTTCAATGATTTTCAGTACAATATGTAAAACTTTACCTTTACATTTTTCTAAAGAAATGTAAACACATTTTAAAGTCTAGCGCACTGACATAAATAATAGACAATTCGCCTCAACATTGCAATACACTTAATTTTTACACACGCCACATATTAATTTAATGGTACAAGCATGTATATTTCTAGCTACAAAACATAATATTTAAATTAGACAGAATTGTAACTGCGTCTTGGGCATGGTGTTATCTTGACCTCATTTTTACGCCAGCAGTCTCGAATTTAGCCCGTCATGATTGCAGAGCACATTCTTCTTTAAATATTACTCATAATTACACAGATTCTGAATTTTACTTGATTCAACGCACATAAATAATAATTTATTCTAGACACATATAACAGTGAAACCCGTTTCTCTTCTTGCCGAGAACACAACTCACGCAGCTTGTGGAAAATTCCAACTCCTACTTGGCTAGATCTTCACAAATATGACTGACCGTGAAATCCGAAGCTTATCTCCGCCAGTCTACAAACAATTCCTTAACAATTACAAAAATATACACCACCCGTAGTAATTCACGAAAGCTATCTATGAATTTATTGTAACCATATGAGAAATTCAGGAATCCTATAATAATTCAACTAATGATTTTCTTTACTGATCGTGATAGATGTCGTAACTACACTGTATCAATAGCTACTTTCGGCTTCATTCACCATTTACCACTTGGTAAAAGTATTTTATCTCGAACGAACTGACTTTATAAATTTTCACAAGTCCATTCTAGCCCACTTGAAGTCCTCTTCTTGATATTGCCCGACACAGGTTCACTCACTCGGAGAACGAATAGTAAGTGAAGCTGCTGTCTGTGGTGGGGATATTTAAAGCCTTTCTAGGGACGCTTTGCTTGTCGTGATGTATTATGGTGCAATCATACAATTTGATGACCACTGGACCGATTTCCTAGAGACTCAGTCCAGAGATTCCGCCTAAATTTCCAGACATGACGGTGTTGTTTGCTGATTTTTCCCGTTACTCTAACGGGCGTAATTTATTAATTTCGTGCATTAGATTTGCCACTGTATGTCCTTGACACGTGTTTCCCTCACAGCCAACATAGATGCCAACTTCTCTCCAGGCCTAATTGAATACATTTCCGCCCTGTGGACTTTAGCTTCATCAAATATTTCCTAAAATTCTTAATTACTTACTTTTTTGTTAATGATAGTGCCTAAATCTCTCGCAGCGAAGGTTATTATCTAGAATTTCATTATTAATTGCCCGAGGTCTATCGAAGTGTTCCGACCTCGTTCAAATGTTTGGCGGCTCACTCCCCAATATGGTTTGTCACGCTACGGAACGTGAGACAAGCGTGCAATAAATAACTACGGTTGCACTCGTAGTTGCATCTGGTAGTTGCAATATTTAGCAAGGTAAAATTATGGGTCTAGTACTGTAGTAGTTTTTTTAATAGGTTTTTGAAGGTCTTTTATCTTCTCTTTTATTTTTCGTCATGTCGAGTGAATCAAGTGAGAAAGAAATGTTGCACCTGTACCGGTACATTAGATCCCGAAGAAGAAGAAGAAGAAGAAGAAGAAGAAGAAGAAGAAGAAGAAGAAGAAGAAGAAGAAGAAGAAGAAGAAGAAGAAGAAACCGTAGGAAGTATTGGGCTCATCCCTAAAATCAAAGGATTATAGGATTGAGACTATTCGTTCCAGCCAATGAACTGCAACAAAGTAACCCCGAATTTCTTGCCTTTTATAGAATGCCGAAAGAGTCATATAATGCTGAGGAAATAATTTTGATTACATTAAGGTAAGCATTTTATATTTTCTCAAAACATTTTTATTTTTTTACAGCTTTCATAAAACTAAGAAAACTAAGCACATTTACAAAAAATCGCTGTTGAATTGCCTTCATATTGCTCCATTGGTGCGTCGTCACCCCCCCCCCGCCCCCACCTTTACCTAGGGAGTGACAGGGAGAGGATATCATATCGCTGTTGAATTGCTTTCGTGTTACCTCGTGTGTGGAGAGCCTTAGTGTCATTTATTACTAAAATTTGCCGATCGGACTAACTAAAACTCTGTGAATCGCAGGCCAGTGCGGTAGATATTCAACCAAGAAGTCAAATAGGTATGAGACTACTGATAAGTTCATATTCCTGCTGGAAATTACAATTTTTCACCTCAGATTGAAGCAGAATATTGACACGTAAGTTTCTCACTTCACCAATATGACGAGCCAGTGACAGATGCGACAGTTTGATGTGATGTATGAACTCGTAGAATTAACGTGTCATTCATCGGGATGTGCGTGACGTGTTATATAGAAAAAGTAATAACTTCCTGTTGACTTGGTTTCACAATAAAAATTGAAGTGAAATATTGTAGTGAGCTCTACAAGAAGGTAAGCTTGTAATGTGATATCCGGTTCCTTGCTTGAATGGTCGGCGTTGTAGCCTTCGGCGCAGAAAACTCGGAGTTTGATTCCCGGTCTGGTCGGGGATGTTAGGCGTGTCTGGTTAACTCCTCTAACTCGGGTACTGAGTGCTGAAGTTCGTTTTAATACACATCTTCATTTGTATAAAATAAACCAGACCGAGTGAATTGACCGTGTTGTGAGCTTGCATTCGTGAGATAGTGAGTTCGAACCCAACTGTCGGCAGCTCCGAAGATGGTTTTCCGCGGTTTATCATTTTAAAAGGCCAATTCTGGGGACTGTATCTTAATTAAGGCCACGGCCGCTTCCTTCCTCACTCCTAGAACTATGTCATCGTCGCCATGAGATCTATTTGTGTCGGTGCGACTAAGCAAGTTGTAAAAAATACTACTATGTGCTCCTGATACGAGTAAATAAATAAATAAATAAATAAATAAATAAATAAATAAATAAATAAATAAATAAATAAATAAACCACATCGGTACCATTATGTCGGGCGTAAGACTCGCCATTCCGTAATATATCACAGGTCGTAAGTTACATTCAGTTGTCGATATAAATCAAATAATATTTTTTTCACTATTACATAAGGTTTCGTAGGGATATTGCTGTCATACCATTAGCTCCTGCACAGAAAAACTTTCTGATATTACTCTATATGCACGATTCACTGTCCACGGGTTTCATGGAAGGATCTGCCAGAATGAGACATTTCATGAACCCAAGGAGGATTGCGTCTGCAAGAAATTGAATAATCCATGCTGTAAATACCATTTATTGGAATGTGTTAACAGACCTCAATCTCTAATCACAGAAATGACAGAGTGGTGAAAAACTTGATTGTACACATTCTGTTTAATAAATTAATTACTACTCCGCATGAAGGTCAAAAATGGTATTTAGATGGTCAAATGATGTCTGATGCCAGAACAAAGTGCACCATACGGGGTTTGGCGTGGAAATCTGGTATCGCTCATCCGACGGACATAGGAATTAATCTAAGCTTACTACCAACGATGGCCGATTCCATACTCATGGCAAGCGCGTTTTCAATAACAGCAATGTTGGTAGCATGGTCTTCCCTTTTGACCCTAAGTATTGGCGTATGCTGGGATCAAGACGTGGGGGTACCACTTGACTTGCGCTATCTCTTTTCGATAATTGGTTTAGTGAACTTCAAGCCTTAAGCGTCTTGAGCTGCAGCCAATGGCCAACAAGACCGCCCGACCGACCAACCAACCCGAATACTAAATCTGAAAGACTGCATTACACGTTGCCAGATCAATGTACCTATAAAAAGAAAACTATATCACTCCTATAACAGCAGCCCTAAGTGTCTCCCTACAAGGATGTAGAAGTAAACGGGAGTAAAATACCAGCACTCTGTTATCTGTAAAATTAATTCAGAAATATATACGATTAGTAATGCATGGCTGTTCTTTAGCTGTGGCAATCTAATGGAGCGAAGCGTAGCACACCAATCCCCGCCCTGCCCGGTCCGCGCACCTATCGGACATTCAGTAGCAAGCCACGCGAGGTGCGACGAGGGGAAAGGGATGCAGCGCTTGGACTGCAATATCAGTCTCTGATGCCTTGCTCTCAGAAATACGTGCGACGTTTTTCTCATTGCTTTCAAGTTTTGTAGATGGTAAAATGTGTCAGATGCTTACATTATAATGTGCTTTAGATATCCATCGTTCTTATTTGAGGTTTGGGCTTCACCGATGGCCTCAGTAGCCCTCGGTATACGCCACTGATCCTAAGGATGGATCGAAGTTTTGTTGGTGGAAGCGTTCAAGGTTTTTCAAGTCACGTCGGTAAAGGGTCCAAGTTTTACAACCGTGGAGCAATGTTGAGGAGACAACAGCGTGGTACACCATGCGTTTCCTCTTCAAGGTCAGGTGAACACCCGGTGTGATAGTAGTCCAAATGCTGCGTGAGCAACAACAATTATCTTCTCCACATCTTGCTCACAATTACAGCGCAGAGATGGGATACTACTCAGGTACGAAAAATGGTCTGCCTGTTCCAGTGGAATATCTGTGATGGAAATGTTGAAATATGAATTGTAACGTATCCAAACAGACGCACACGAGATGCTGTCAGTTGGTAAAAACACTTCACTTCGAGAATATCAACAAAGACGCCATTATTAAAAACAACTGAATAGTACACCACATACAGGTTACAACTTTGAAACACAGTTGAAAACAGATGGCTGCGTATTTCAATATGGAGACTACAAATATTGCATGTCAGCCCGGGATATATACTTGCTACACCATAACTCTACTAAACAACAACTAACTTCCATCAACTCGCTGTCAATGACTAACTTCACCGTCAAGATGGTCTCCAGGTAAGAATAAATTATAATATTAATTTACAGGTATTTACATTAACTGAACTGATACAAATGTTTATATCCAGTTCCTGTTTCATGACATAACCTCAAAAACAACGCAATCATATTGCAGGTAATAATATTAATAATACTAATACCAAATGGGTGTAACACTTCACAGCTATACATACAATAATAATAGTAATAATAATAACAATAACAGTAAGCGTAAAATAATAATTATAATAATAATCACGATCGTAAAATAATAATAATAGTCTATACTAATATTATAAAGAGGAAAATTTTGTATATTTGTTTGTAACGGATAGACTCAAAAACTACTGAACCGATTTTCAAAAATTACTTCACCTATAGAAAGCTACATTGCCAGTGAGTAACATGGGCTGTATTTTTTCAAAACAATTCGAGGGGTGGGCGACGGGGAGATATAAAAATATGAAAATAAGAGGCTAATACAGGCGAAAATGAATTTGTCGTACCATGACGAGACAAAGCTCATTTTAAGCCCCTTGACGCAAAGAACAAAACTCGGTAAGCCCTAAGGGCCCGAGAACCATGTTTTAAGGCCCTAAAACCAACCGTTATGGAGATATTGGCACCACACTACCCCTGCTCTAGGAATCCGTTAAAGAAATGAACTGCCGTAATCATGGCAACGTCAGCTGCAGTATTCTTACAGCAGCGAGATTATCTACAATATATCACAAAAACCTAATATGATACAGACATGAAAACTGGTATCTATAATCCCCTTTAGAAATTAAAAAAACACACTTTTTTGTTTTCAGAAAATCCACTTAAGTGTTGATTGGGGGGGGGGGGTGAGAAGTGAGGAAAGATTTGAATTATTTATACGAGGATACATATATCTCAGAAACTGAAGATGTTACAGACCTTAAAATTGGTACTTGGAATCTCCCTTAAAAATAAATGAACACACTTTTTTGGAAAATCCACTTAAAGGGGTGAAATAAAAAGCGGGTGAATTTTTAAAACTAGTATCTTCTTTTTCTTCTACAGCTTTTCCCACACCTGTGGGGTCGCGGGTGCGAACTGTGTCGCAAATATGGATTTGACCCTGTTTTACGGCTGGATGCCCTTCCTGGCGCCAACCCTATGTCTAGGGATATAATTACTAATGCGTGCTCCTATTGTGGTTGGTAAAGTGGTGTGTTGAGTGAATATGAAGAGTAAGGGGACAAATATAACAACCTGTCCCCGAGCGAGAAGAATTAATCACGCGCGATTTATTTCCCCGACTCAGCCCGAAATCGAACCCGGAACCCTGTGAAGCGAATGCCTCAACGCTGACCACTCTGCCAAGGAGTGGGGCAGTTTTTAAAATGGGTATATCTACAGTATATGTCATAAACTTAACAGACGTGGAAACTGGTATTTGTAATCTCCTTTAAAAATAATGAAACACGTAATTTTTGTTTTCGGAAAATCTGCTTAAGCTAGAGATCGAAAATAAATGAAGAAGGGTTTGAATTCCCTTTATGAGGATACTTATATCTCAAAAGGTAAGATGTAACAGACGTGAAAATTGGTATTTGGAATCTCCTTTAGACATAAAGAAACCTTTTCATTTTTTCTGACTTAATAAATAGAGGACTGTTTCTCACGTGTAGAGTTCCATGTCGTATGTTCTAGATTTAGCTCTGCCAGTAGCCTGGTCATCTTAGCCCCAAAAGGCAATGCCACAAACGTGGATTACAAATGAGTTCTGGGGTAAATGAAATGCAATTTTTCGGCGGGCTTTTATACTTTAGGGATTTTCAGATAATGTCTTAGTGCAGTACCGAGGAAATTTTTTTTATCAAACGAAATCATCGCGAGCGAAGCCGTGGGTAACAGATAATAATAATAATAATAATAATAATAATAATAATAATAATAATAATAATAATAATAATAATAATAATTCGAGCTCGGTATATGCATTAGTTACCCATAGGTGAGAGAATATTGTTTTCAAGTTATACCTGTTATCGCACTTGCGTCAAGTGTTGTGCCTGGTGAAGGTTGTGCAAGGGCAGTGGACTTTTGAATGTTAATGGTGAGACCAAAACGATCGAATGCACTTTTGTAGCATTGAACTGACTGTTGCAGTTCCTCTGGTGTAGATGGTGGAGCATCATCTGCATACAACATTTTTTTTACAGAACTAACCAGAAGATATCTTCTTCTTATTATTTTTCTTCTTCAAGTTAAGTCTCCTCTCAGAAGGTCGGCTACCATCATACAGATTCTTCCTTTAGATGATGCAGCGCGAAGCAGCTCAATAGAGTTGAACAGTTCAACCAAATTTTTTGATCATCATTTCAAGAAATGCTTCTTCTTCCTGGTCTTCTTTTGTCTTGTATCTTTCCTTGAATGACCAGCTGCAGTAGATGATATTTCTCTCCTTACATCACATGACGGAGATATGGGTGCTTTCTTATTTTGACAGTACTTAATATTCCCTTTATTTTTCTCTTTCGCCTCTTTACCTCATCCTTTGTGACTTTATCTGCCCAACTCAATCGCAGTATCCTTCTGTACGTCCACAGTTCAAATGCTTCTAATCTGTCCATTTCTCTTTTCTTTATGGTCCAGGTCTCAACGCCATAGAACAAGGTGGAGAAGACGTAACATCTCAAAGTCTTCTTCTTCAAATGCTTTCATTCCCCACCCAAAGAGTGAGGTGGGCACCCTAAAGAGTAACACTCTCTCTCGGGCCGAGTGATGCGTACAAAGAGTGAGGTGTGATGAAGAAGAAAGATATGAAAACGAAGGGATGATGTCATGGGGAAAGAATAGTGGGGTCTCTTGGCTAAGGATATGCGAGAATAAATGTTTGTGGAGAGGGAGTGAAGTGTTAGAGGGGATTGCCATGGTGAAAGAAGGGGTTGAGGAGTTATAGGACTGCGGCGATGTGACTTAGGGAAGTTGTGAGGAGTCTATAGAGATCTGTATGTGGAGTTGGGTGGAAGAAGGAACGAGGAGTTGCGGTAAAGTGCGGGCGTACGTAGTGACGAGGTTGATAGGGGGGATGAGCTGGCCGGGTGCGATGATGTGTAGGGACGGAGGAATATCAGGGGAAAGGTGGAGGAGGGGAGCGAGAGAGATCCACTGGATGATGGCGTCGGTAGATGTGCGTTCCACTGGAGATGAGGCGATGGACACCATCTTCTGTCGCTAGATGGAAACGTACTAAGGTGGTCGGTCCAGAAGAGTTCAGTATGCGGAACGCCCGCCGTGCTGGGACTCCTGTGGCTTGAAGTTCGTGGAGGACTTCTTGTTCGGTGATAGTTGTGGCAACGCCGCAAATGACGCAGCTAAACATTGCGGGTTGACAGGGTAGTGGCCGTGGTGACGAAGTTGGCGGTGCGGCGGTAGCGGTAATTGAGGTAGATGCTTCGGTGATTCGCTGGTGATGGAAGTAGCGAGGTGGGATACGTAGAAGGCTAGGGCGTTCAGTGGTGAGTTGCATGTGAACGGACGAAGACATTACTGGGGAGGGGTGGGAGTAAGTTAAAATTGTGAGAGTGGTGCATTGAAGGGTGAAGGTGGAGGTCGCGGTAGTCGTTGTAGTGGTAGTAGTAGACATGACGAAATGTAGTATGGGTTGCCAAACGTCCAGTGCGGAGTTCGGCCACTTGCTGTTTTGAGGTCGGCGGGGAGCTAAGTAGAGCTGACGAGCAATCAGGTCGAGCAAAAGTTGCAAGAGAAGCTGCGGAGATTGGAGATGCCTAATAACGCAAGGAGATGCAGTGTGATGTAACTCAGAAGTCTAATTTTTACTTGTAAAGTAAGGTCTCTGCTACAGAACACACTCCTCATTTTATTGAATGTATTTCTGGCTTGGCCGATCCTGGAATTCATTTTCCTCACAAGAGTCAATGTTGTAGTTCACATTTGATCCTAAATACTTGTACTTTGTCACTTGCTGTACTGTTTCTCCATTGATCGTCAAGCTCTTTTAGTGTTGCATTCGGGATACTACCATAAAACGTGTCTTCCTTACATTCAGTGTTAAGCCCCATTAGTTACTTGCCTCCACGACTCGGTTGGCCAATCGCTGTAAATATTGTAGGCTTTCCGCCGACAACAATGTTTCATCTGCAAAACTTAATTTGTAGATTATTTTCCCATTGACTTTAATTCCTTCTGTTTCTTAAACAACATAGGAGACAGGACACAACCCTGTCTAACGCCACGTTTTATAACCACCTCTTCACAGAACTCCCTACCTTACTTTATGATAGCAGTTTGATTGTAATAAATATTGCTGATGACTTGAATGTCCTTCACATCCAAGTTTTTCTTCCTGAGAAGATATAGTGCACTGTAAATACTAGTCTCGCAAGCAAAAACTGGTGCACGTAGACCAGTTAGGGGCAGAGTGGACGCTTACTCACTCTCCCAAGATTTGCTAGGAGTTCTACTTTCAGTCATCTCTTTTAACGAGCAGGATATGTTCTGGATATTCTCCAGCGCCCACACTCACAGGATGAAGTCGTGAGAAGAGGCCCCGGGAATAGCGTCAGGCGCAATCCCGTTAGGCTGACAATTTGAAACCGATCGGAAGCACATATGAAAGGTTCCTTTTAATCGATAGTTGAACGTGAGATATATTTCATTGAATTATTGTACATTTCGCTAGAAGTGAAATGTAATACGCTTTGCCGAGCTCTGTGAGCATTCTAAAAGAATTACATTTTTCTCATAGCAAAAATATGACAGAGAATTCCACAATCGAATTTTCCGCCTCTCAGAGGAAAATTTTTCGCAGCTGCGAGCGCGTAATCATCGTTTTCAGGGGAGATACCAGAGAACGAGCACGTCAACTGCGGGTAGAAAGATTTCATTGTTCCACCGCATGACGTTCTCTGTACTCCGGGGAGCAGACTGGCTGAAGAGAATTCAATATCTCGCGCGACACTTTGACTTGGAATGTAGAGTACTGGTCACTTACAATGAATCAGAACACAATATATACGTACCCTGACAACCTTTCTTCTTTTATGGCAGGGCGATCTAGATGTTAAGCCCCTTGGCAACAGCAATTCTTCTTCTTCTTCTTAATATTATTGTTCTGCCCCTTGGCTGAATGGTCAGAGTATTGGCATTCGGTTCAAAATGTCCTGGATTTGATTTCCAAGCGAACCAAATACACTGACTGACAGAGCAAATGCAACACCAAGAAGGAGTGGTCAGAACTGTATGCCAATTGCAGGGTAGACTGACGTCACTGAGGTATGCTCATGATGTGAAATGCGCCGCTGTGCTGAGAACGTAGCGAACGATAAATGGGACACGGCGTTGGCGAATGGCCCACTTCGTACCGTGATTTCTCAGCCGACAGTCATTGTAGAACGTGTTGTCGTGTGCCACAGGACACGTGTATAGCTAAGAATGCCATGCCGCCGTCAACGGAGGCATTTCCAGCAGACAGACGACTTTACGAGGGGTATGGTGATCGGGCTGAGAAGGGCAGGTTGGTCGCTTCGTCAGATCGCAGCCGATACCCATAGGGATGTGTCCACGGTGCAGCGCCTGTGGCGAAGATGGTTGGCGCAGGGACATGTGGCACGTGCGAGGGGTCCAGGCGCAGCCCGAGTGACGTCAGCACGCGAGGATCGGCGCATCCGCCGCCAAGCGGTGGCAGCCCCGCACGCCACGTCAACCGCCATTCTTTAGCATGTGCAAGACACCCTGGCTGTTCCAATATCGACCAGAACAATTTCCCGTCGATTGGTTGAAGGAGGCCTGCACTCCCGGCGTCCGCTCAGAAGACTACCATTGACTCCACAGCATAGACGTGCACGCCTGGCATGGTGTCGGGCTAGAGCGACTTGGATGAGGGAATGGCGGAATGTCGTGTTCTCCGATGAGTCACGCTTCTGTTCTGTCAGTGATAGTCACCGCAGACGAGTGTGGCGTCGGCGTGGAGAAAGGTCAAATCCGGCAGTAACTGTGGAGCGCCCTACCGCTAGACAACGCGGCATCATGGTTTGGGGCGCTATTGCGTATGATTCCACGTCACCTCTAGTGCGTATTCAAGGCACGTTAAATGCTCACCGCTACGTGCAGCATGTGCTGCGGCCGGTGGCACTCCCGTACCTTCAGGGGCTGCCCAATGCTCTGTTTCAGCAGGATAATGCCCGCCCACACACTGCTCGCATCTCCCAACAGGCTCTACGAGGTGTACAGATGCTTCCGTGGCCAGCGTACTCTCCGGATCTCTCACCAATCGAACACGTGTGGGATCTCATTGGACGCCGTTTGCAAACTCTGCCCCAGCCTCGTACGGACGACCAGCTGTGGCAAATGGTTGACAGAGAATGGAGAACCATCCCTCAGGACACCATCCGCACTCTTATTGACTCTGTACCTCGACGTGTTTCTGCGTGCATCGCCGCTCGCGGTGGTCCTACATCCTACTGAGTCGATGCCGTGCGCATTGTGTAACCTGCATATCGGTTTGAAATAAACATCAATTAATCGTAAGTGCCGTCTCTGTTTTTTCCCCAACTTTCATCCCTTTCGAACTACTCCTCCTTGGTGTTGCATTTGCTCTGTCAGTCAGTGTATTTTAAACGTGTTTGGCTAATTTCTGTTGCTCCAGGGCTGGGGTTTGTGTTGTATTAATACACATATCCTTCATTGCATACGATACAAGACACTATAAAGAACCACAGAAAGGGAGAATAGTACTCACATCCCTCGACATAGGGTTAGCGTCAGAAAAGACAACCGGCCGTAAAACTGAGCTTACCGAGCTCGATAGCTGCAGTCGCTTAAGTGCGGCCAGTTTCCAGTAATCGGGAGATCGTGGGTTCGAGCCCCACTGTCGGCAGCCCTAAAGATGGTTTTCCGTGGTTTCCCATTTTCACACCAGGCAAATCCCGGGGCTGTACCTTAAATAAGGCCACGGCCGCTTCCTTCCACTTCCTAGGCCTTTCCCATCCCATCGTCGCCATAAGACATATCTGTGTCGGTGCGACGTAAAGCAAATAGCAAACAAAAAAAAACTGAGCTTAAACCACATTAGTGCTAACCCCACATATTTGGGAAATGCCGGGATTTTCCCTAATGGTTTAACATCGCACTAACACATGAAAAGATTTCAGAAAAAACGGAAAACCATCTTCAGGGCTTCCAACGGTAGAATTAGAACCCACCATCTCCCGAATGCAAGTTCACAGCTACGCAATCCTAACCGCACGGCGAACTCGATAGGTCGAGGAATTATTATTAACATTTTATTATATTTATTTACCGTAATTTTTTGCTATTTGCTATACGTCGCACCGACACAGATAGATCTTACGGCGACGATGGGATAGGAAAGGCCTAAGAATTGGAAGGAAGCGGCCGTTGCCTCAATTAAGGTACAGCCCCGGCATTTGCCTGGTGTGAAAATGGGAAACCACGGGAAATCATCTTCAGGGCTGCCGAAAGTCGGGTTCGAACCCACTATCTCACGGATGCAAGCTTACAGTTGCACACTCCTAACCGCACGGCCAACTCGCCCGGTTAATTTTATTTTTATTTTATTTTTTATAATATGTTTATTATTTTATTTAATGATTTTTCCTTTACGTCGCACCGACATAGATAGGATAGGGCTAGGAATTGTTCTAATTACTCATTTCTTCTCAAATGTTCATAACAGAGATACAAGGCTCAAACATCAAACCTGCTCGTCATTCCTCACCATCGGACTGCTGCATATAACAACTCATTTTCTGTGTATGCCGCACGAGAATAGAACCGTTTACCGGATAACGTCGGAGGAATACAGTGCCAACCACAGTATCTTTTAAAAGAGCTTTAAGAGGTACATGACTATACGAATGAACTGTGCATTTCAGGTCTTTCATTGATCGAGCTAGTACATTATTATTTCTAGCTATTATTATTATTATTATTATTATTATTATTATTATTATTATTATTATTATTATTATTACGGGGTTACCCGTGGATGCAGACGTGAAAGAAGGTGTCTGGGTGAACGGCTCTAACTACAAAGTCAAGAATAGAATTTAAAACTTTAACTAAGGAAATATTTTCTTTTCTTTTTTAGAATTTCAAACTTAACAATCTTTCACTAAGTGAACACAATAATTTTTTTTTGCTATTTGTTTTACGTCGCATCGACACAGATGGGTCTTTTGGCGACGATGGGATAGGAAAGGCCTAGGAAGTGGAAGGAAGCGGCCGTGACCTTAATTAAGGTACAGCCCCGGCATTTGCCTGGTGTGAAAATGGGAAACCACGGAAAACCATCTTCAGGGCTGCCGACAGTGGGGCTCGAATCCACTATCTCCCGATTACTGGATACTGGGCGCACTTAAGCGACTGCAGCTATCGAGCTCGGTACACAATTATATATCAGGTACAATGACAAACTAGAAACAAGACTAGAAAGATTCCAATTTTAGTGATTTTTACACTCTTGGGCTACACGCCCCTAGTTTTACAATTTTGAGCTCTTAGCTCAATTTTACCAAAGCACAAATTTTAATGCAAGGGCAGAAAATCCCCAATACATGGAGCACTAGCTCCAACAATGACAATTTCAGGCCTCCCAGAGCCACTATTACAACACTTGAAAAAGAGCTAACGTGCTCTCAGTTCATAAGCCTACTCAAGGCAATATCAGACTTTACAATTACTTGCCATCAAGCCACAACTTACACAAATGAAACGGGGGTATCTCGTACCCAACCTACTGGGCCTTAGCAGAAAAAGAAAAGGTTAAGTAAATGACCCGGAACACCAAGTTAAATGGAGGCGTGTACTTGCACTCCTAAATATGCATTCTTGAAACCTAAAAGGCACTAGGCCGATGAAACAGGGGCTATTCCCAAACTATGGAGGTGACTCGTATAAGAATAATTTAAGACATTACAGAAATGAAGAAAACCAGTTACAAAACGAAGTCACCTCAAACCAGTATGAAGGGGAGCTCGAGAGGGTAAATCACTCTCTATCCCCGAATTACAGTTGCAGATTTTACGAAGTTTTTACATAAGCCGGCAGAAAATTACATTTTTGGAAAGTAGGTTACATGGTAAAAGTTTCGGATCTTTCCTGCGGGTTAAACTGCTGAGCTAGCAAGAAACAAAGATGTTAAACGGCCATTACCTTGCTGAAAACCTGCTGCCTGATGAAAGAGACACCTCCCGCCTCCTGTTTCACATATACACACTTAGTTAGATGTTGATCAAGTGGCCAAGAGCCGTGAAAATCCGCAGTTTATAAACCCTAGGGGAAAGTTCGAGACCTTTCATGAATAATCAAGACACACCCACAGAATTTTATTGGAGGATACAAAATTTACATTCAAAATCGAAGAAGAAATACGTGATTGGTTGGAAATTAATTACAGAAATTCTTGATTGGTTAAATTCAAAACAGGCGGAAAGAAAGGATAAATATTGCCAACCCAAAAGTGAATGAACAAAATTTAGTAAAGGAAAAACTTATGAATACAAAATTTCTTTAAAAACGTTCCTTCACTTCGCACCAGGGTGCATGATCATAGTTTTTTGTAGTGACCTCTCTGTGAGAATGTCCAAATTTCTTGATGAACGGAAACCAAAACAAGTTGAAAGTCACAGAGTACTGGCAACATCATAATCACAAAATTACGGTAGTGACATCTTCAGAGGAAACGTTTAAATAGGTCTATTTTCAAGTTCAGTGTTTCTCCTATAGAGGAGTTTTAATTGGCGCAAGATTTAAAAGTGTGGCGTAGAGGTGTACCTCCCGGTACAATTATTATTATTATTATTATTATTATTATTATTATTATTATTATTATTATTATTATTATTATTATTATTGTATGTATATCTTACTGGGGTGGAATTTTAATTCTGTTATAATGTATTTCGATTGTGTTTGACTGTGCTTATATTTAGTATTAATTATGGTAGTATTAACTTTGATTCTATGTACAATGATTGGTTTAGTGTAAGAGAAGGCCTCATGGCCTTAACTACACCAATAAGGACATGTATGTATCATTTTATCACCTCATTTCAACAACACACGGAAAGGTATACAAATACGTACAGCATGTGGATATGAGAGAAGCAAACTGTGTTTATAAGACGCTCACCCGAGTTATGACATCGAACTCTCCATGTTAATTAATTAGCCTTGTGGAGGGGATTAGCGGGCCTGCTATTTGCTCTGCACAGTTTTGAGAATTATCACTGCGCTCTCTCAAAGTGGAATACAAGACAAACTTTGTCATTCTCTTTTTTTTTCTCACAGCCCGTAAAATAATAACTTCTTACAACAGCATATTCCACTACATTTAATAGCGGGTGAATAAACATTTGTCGGCCTGCATATTTGCCTGGCGTCGTTCCGTCCCGGCGCTGGCCGACGTCCGGTACAAGGTGTGTCGTAAGTAGAAAACATGTGTTTCCTGCAACGTGGTAAGTGTTTAGAGATTTTAGAATCTACCCGTTCCACGCAAAATTTAATGAGTTTATCTCATTTGTTGAGCATTATATAAACTGAATGTAATATTCATTGGAATACTTTTGGACAAATTCCAAAACGAGCTTTACAGAGTATTTCTTAGTTAAAGGATATAGCATTTAATACACAAGCAATTTCTTTTCTTATACTGAAACAAACCCTACACTATGAGTCAGACGGGATAAGGTCCATTGGACGTCTATTAAAAGACGGATAAACAACATAACCTACCATGTGGCCTAATACTTGGGTGAGGGATGAATTCAAATGCAAAACAATCCCTCTCTCACACATTTTAATCGCATATATATGTACCTATTTATTCGGTAATATGTTTCCTGTTGTCTGAGACCCGTAAGAAATTTCTGACATCCTCTCCTCCCGTCCCCTGGTTTACCTATTTGAATTAGTGAGCTATCCCGGAACAGTCAACTGAAGTCCACGACGGGAAGTGTGGAGTATACAAGGCCACGATACTTCCTTGCAAGAAGAAATATCAGTTGGCTAATATTTCAGCCATTAGTCCCATGGCCGGATCTAGAGGGACTATTCCTAAGCATTTTGTCCAGTTCTGTTGACAGTTTGGTCTAGGTGGAGACCTTACCAAAGAGGTCTCGATCACCTCGCTGAAAGGTTTCATCACCATACTACAGAACCACTTAAAGCCTCTACACGGGAGCCAATCTGCTGGGTCCGATCTGCAGGGACCCTGCAGATTGGGTGGTGTGTAGCCTTGTCGGGACCGGTCGTGCCGACACAACCATTGTCAGCTGGTTGGTCGGGGCGACCACATAATCTCCCAACTCGCTATTGCGACACTGCAAGTTGGATCGTGTGTAGGGCAGTTGTGCAACTCGGGCCGATTTGTCATCGAGCATCTCATTGAAAGTATCTACAGAGTAATTAGGGGAGACATGGCGCAGATTTTGTAATGATCGTGCAGCAAGTCTTCGCCCAGATTTCGACTAACTTATTTTTATGCTAGACGTCACTGCTTGTATGTCTCCTCACTACCTTATGAAAGAAATGGTCTTAATGTAAGTAGATTACTGAAGGAGCTCCTCCATTTGAAGGTGTGTCACTTGCGCCATCGCTCCGCTAGTGTCCGGGTGAGATGGTGTTATGTACTTGATATTTTAAGGAGGAAAGTAATTTTGATGTAAACTATGATTACAACTTTAGTATATTTACTTACCTTATTTGCATTCACTTGTCTACTATTCATTGGTCATTAATGAATCAATTAATTATTAACCCTCAGTCCTTTTTGATATGTTATGCCTTACTCTCTCTCGTCCACAATTATTACACACATTCTTACACACTCTCCACGATTCATTTAGCCACCTGCTGCAGTCGGTGCGCTTAATCCAACCGTTGTTCTTTTTGGTCAAACAATATTTCTCCCAACACTCCACACACTTGTTGCAATCATCAGATACATTGCCCATCTTGAACCATTTTAGCTGCTTCTTTTGAATGAGGTTTTTCTGCTTTCCTGCTTTTTTGGTTGTGGCAGTAGTTGTAACTTTTCTTCGCACTTTGATCTTTTTGTTCATTAAGACTTCTCTTTTGTTGGAAATATTTTAAAGTTTAGTTGCATTAAAGGCATGTACCACAAAATTCGGTTAGGTTATAGCTGCTTTTTCTTCTCCATAATCAATATAATTTTACAGAGAATTACACAAAATACATAGGCTACATTTATTTTATTAACAAACTGATCCGAGAATGAAAACACATTTTAGTCATAAATGGAAATTCAAAGAATACCGCGCCATCTCACCCGACGTTTAGGGAGAGACGGCGCGCCCCTGCTCCAGAAATTGTGATGGCCCTACATGGCGCATATCACACCAGTATCCACGTTTTCAAGCGAAACCACTTGCAGCATGTTATATCCAAGAAATGGCTTTAGTTCTCACGCACAAACTGTACACAGGGGAAGCAGTGGTCGAGCTATCTAGCGGGCGAATGCCGCACTGGCCTAGCATGCGCCATCTATCCCGGTACGCCTTCTCTCCCGGACTTACTCTATTCATTTGTAGAAAGTTTCTAAAATCGAATGGTTCTAGTTATTTAATAATATTTGTATGGCTAAATTATTTTCTCTGCAATAACCACATTTTAGCCCAATATTTTCTCTTTCGTTTCGACTTCAGTGACAACAATGTCAGGACAATTCCTAATTTTTAAAAATTAACGAAATGAAGGAGCCATGATCACACGTGTTTTCAGAGCAGAGAGAGTCAGCTTTATGCAGATCGGGTCCAGCAGATTGTGTCGTATGGAGAGCAGCATCTGATCTACCACGCCAAGTACCCAACAGAGCAGGTCCAACAGATTGTGGCGTGTGGAGAGCCGCATCTTATCTACCACGCCAAGTACCCAACAGAGCAGGTCCAACAGATTGTGTCGTGTGGAGAGCACCATCTGATCTAACACGCCAAGTACCCAACAGAGCAGGTCCAACAGATTGTGTCGTGTGGAGAGCAGCATCTGATCTAACACGCCAAGTACCCAACAGAGCAGGTCCAGCAGATTGTGTCGTATGGGGGGCAGCATCTGATTGGTCGTGTGTTGAGGTCTTTACACGGCTCAGTCCCTCGATCGTGATCTTGGCCTGATAAACAATCCGAATTTTTGAATTTAGATTCTTAATTCAGTGACGTAATATTTTATTTGAAGTCTACGTGGCTCAGGCGGCAGCACATCGGCCTCTAACCGCTGGATACCGTGGTTCAAATCCCGGTCACTCCATGTGAGATTTGTGCTGAACAAAGCGGAGGCGGGACATGTTTTTCTCCGGGTACTCCGGTTTTCTCTGTCATCTTTCATTCCAGCAACACTCTCCATTAACATTTCATTTCATCTGTCAGGCATTTCTCATTGCCCCAGAGGAGTGCGACAGGCTTCGGCAGGTGGCACATTTCCATTCCTCGCGGCTAGATGGGGGGCTTCATTCATTGCATTCCTGACCCGATCTAATGACTGGAAACAGGCTGTGGATTTTCAATCTTTTATTTCCTGTGCCGTTGTTTAAATACTATGCCACTGTATTATTTAAGCATTTAATTTCAACTAACCAAACGCCGATGATGATGATGATGATGATGGTGCTTGTTGTTTAAAGGGGCCTAATATCGATGTCATCGACCCCTAATGGTACGAAATGTAATAAGAAATTAAAAGTCCAAAATCCTCCACTGACCAGAATTCAAAACGTGAGGTCGAAGAATGAATGGATGGATATGAATTTAAAACGATCATTGGATCCGACCCGCAATGCCTCACATTCACAGAAACTGACGTAAAACAATAGTATTACTGACCAAGGGTCTGCTTCTATAGCATAATACTGAATCGATGATGCTTGTAGTCTAAACGAGTCCAAAATCCAAGTCAACGACCCCTCCTAATGGTACTTATGAGTAGGAAAGTGGAACCATGGTATTTGTCATGTTGCGGTACTAATCAAAAATAGCGTAGACTGGTGGTATTCCACACATTAATGATTCTACACACAGGTAATGAAATTCACACATGTAATACAGACCTATGTTGTCACACACGTGTGCTAACCACAGGGACCCGCACTATCCCGTGGTGTTCCTCATATGGTGGGTACTAATCATAGGCAAAGCAGAACCATGGTGTCGCTCCTAAAGTGGTATAAATCACAGGTACTGTAAAAGCCGGCAACGCACTCTGATGCTACTAATCACAAGCCTATTGTGTACCTAACACAGTGTTACTACGCGCAAGTAAAAGCGACCCATGGTGTTCCCCGCGTGGTGGTACTAATCATAAGTAGTTTCATGATTCTAATACAATAATCCCTTGGTCGCCCCTTTTAGTCGCCTCTTACGACAGGCAGGGGATACCGTGGGTGTATTCTTCGTCTGCGTCCCCCACCCACAGGGGGACCAAACGCCGATATTAGGTTTCTAGAATACTCTGTCCGTGAGGGCAGCCTCAGTAGTTGTGGGATGGTGGTGGTGGTGATTATTGTTTTAAGAGAAAGTACAACTAGACAACCATCCTTTATTAACACTAATAGGAGGGAAAAATAAATGGAAGGGGTCACACACTTCGAATAATGAAGTTATCGGCAAAGAAAGGCCACGAAGGGCATGAGACCGAGTCTCCCTAGGCCTCGAATGGTCTAATAACAAAAAACAAAAAAAAAAACATGGCGCAACAGCCCCGGAGAGCCACGGCTTACTAAGCGACACAGACAGGTGTTATGGCGACGATGATGGGAGAGGAATGGGCTAGGAATGGGAAGGAAGCGGACGTGGCCTTAAATAAGGTACAGCCCCAGCATTTGCCTGGTTTGAAAAGTGAGAAATCACGGAAAGCCATATTCAGGGATACTGACAGTGGGGTTCAAATCCTCTCCCGAATACTAGATACTGGCCGCACTCAAGCGACTGCAGCTACCGAGCCCGGTGATAATATTTTTTTTTAACACAATGTGTACATTAGTTTGGGTTTTGCTTTCATCAGTCTTTTGTCAGCGTGTTTAACGACTGAGTTCTGTTTGCACATTTCTAACTATTTGCACGTGCGATTTAATCTAAGGTGAATATCGTTTTGAGAGTCCTTCTTATTTTAATATAGAAGTCAAAGAGCCAATGCACACTATAATTATACCGTGGTTCATATTTGCACTCAAACAATACATCAGTCTGTATGTATAACTAGAGAAGTGCTATAGATCAGTATCGATTTGATAAGAAAGTTTGTGAGTGAAGCTGCTTAACTGAGTATTCACTGAAGCGTAATAAATCTCTACGTCGGACAGAAATCTGAATTAGTCACCCTAAGTTATTATCAACGTTTGATATATCTTGGTGTCATCCCGAAAATGGCAGATGGAAAATATTGGCCGCCAAGTCGAAAAATATAGATGGGAACTTACGATAGGTATTATTCCAATATTTGCAGCTCGGTATCGATTAGCCATGCTGGCCGTTCAGATTAGATCCTCCCCGTGCGGCCTAGCGGAATTCTGTTTTGCTCTTATGAATCAGGAATATAAAACCAACATCAGGCATGTCATGTGGCATGCTTCAGGACTAATAATGTTGAATTAATGTTTCAGTTGTTTCGCTTTAAAATAACCACTCAGACAAAGAAACGCAAAAGGAAATCATCAATTTTGTTATTACTATATAGAATGGAAAAGCCATTAAAAGGGTGTCACAGTTCAAGTTCATAGGATGCTGGATAACACAGTTATGGGATCAGGATGTAGAGATAATGTAAGATACTTCAAGAATAGATTTCAATATATTTTGTGTAAACTTCTGTGTGTTGGTATGCAATTTAAATGTTAGGTTCAATCTACTGTAAATCGCAGTCGTATTGGACAAATTTAAGCCGGGATGAGTGGTTCAGGCAGTTGGGGCGCTGGCCACCTGATTCCAACTTGGCAGGTTCGATCCTGGCTCAGTCCGGTGGTATTTGAAGGTGCTCAAATATGTCAGCTTTGTGTCGGTGGATTTACTGGCAAGTAAAAGAACACTAGCTTTTTTTTTGCTATTTGCTTTACGTCGCACCGACACAGATAGGTCTTATGGCGACGATGGGATGGGAAATGCCTAGGAAGTGGAAGGATGCGGCCGTGGCCTTAATTAAGGTACAGCCCCGGCATTTGCCTGGTCTGAAAATGGGAAACAACGGAAAACCATCATCAGGGCTGCCGACAGTGGGGCTCGAACCCACGATCTCCCGATTACTGGACACTGGCCGCAATTAAGCGACTGCAGCTATCGAGCTCGGTAAGAAAACTTGCGGGACTAAATTTCGGCACCTAGGCGTCTCCGAAAACCGAACAAATAGTTAGTGGGATGTAAAGCAAATAGCATTACTATCTTTTTTGTCGTCTACAATCATGTAATTTATTTATTACCATGCACCTGTAAGAGCTGTACCGGGAAGGTCCCTTGATGGTAAGCGCTGCAGAAGATGTAGTGAGACTGAAACATTAACTCACGTCTTGGGTTCCCGTGCCTTCGGTGAAACTCTTGCACAGACACTACGTGAGAAAGGATTTCAAGTATATGAGGAAGTCCATGGCAATGGAGTAAATGACAGCACGAGGAGGATAGATATGATCGCAATTAAAGGGAGAAAAGTAATTATATTAGACCCCACAGTAAGATTTAAACACACTTCGACCAACCAGACGAAGTAGACCGAGAAAAGAAGTCTATCTACCTGCCTACAGTGCCGTATTATAAGAATAAATACGAACTGGACGACGCAGAAGTGAGGGGTTTCATGATCGGTGCGAGAGGGACAGATCTTAAGAAGACGATACAGCTGATGAAGACCTTCAACATCAGTACCAAGGTTTTCATCGACTGGGACCTGAAAGCGCTCAGGGGTTGTCTTTTGATACTCAGACACCACTTTATTCGCAAAACTGAGACATAATTTATATATTTTTTAAAATTTTTGAATAAAATTGTATGTGTATTCCTTGTCTTAGGCAGTCTCCGATTTTAGGAAGATTTTGAGAATGAAAAATATCATACTAATCTAAGTGAGCATTATCACCGGGTTATCTCCCAATTTTGATGTATTTGTTAACAATAATAATTAAAAGGCGTACTGGATAAGGTAAGGAGTGTGTTTTTGAATTCAAAGTATCTTGAGTATAACACTGGACTCCGATTCGGAAATCATTACCTGATGCGAAGTGTTATTTGTGTTACCGGTGCTGCTGAACGGTGTCGAAGGATGGACACTAAAGCTTTCGTCAATGAATCGACTGCAAACCTTTGGAATGTGGATGTATCGCAAAATGTTCAATATCTCACCTACGAGGAGGTACTCTGTCGAATTAGGAAATCATATGTAGTTAAAAAACGAAGGAAAACAGCCTATTTCTGTCACATGTTCCAAGATGAAAAATATAGTTTGATTCAACAGATCATAGAAGGCAAGATAAAAGGAAAACAAGGAATGAATGCGGACCCTCCAACGCCCATAATTTAAAAAATGGCTTCATAACGGTTACCAGTGTTCTAAGAGGGGACAACATCAGAAGAAGAAAAAGAAATATTTGTTAAGTTACTGTTTTTTACGTAACACCGACATAGATAGGTTGGTCTTTTGGCGACGATGGGATAGGAGACGGCTTGGAGTGGGGAGGAAGCGACCGTGGCCTTAATTAAGGTACAGCCCCAGCATTTTCCTGGTGTGAAAATTGGAAACCACGGTAAACCATTTGCCGAGAGTGGGGTTCGAACCCACTATCTCTGGAATGCAAGCTCACAGCGGCGCGCCCTTATCCGTACCGCCAACTCACTCGGTGAAGAAGAAAATTTAAGAAAGTTAAGAATGGAGTGAAACGTAAGGAGCATTTCTGGAACTAATTATTTCAAGGCGTGTCTACAAAACACTAATAATAGCTTCCGGAGGAACCTGAAGCTGAAGTAGAACAACCACGGGGGAACATCTGATGGTACGACATTGATTCAAAGCTAGTCTAAGCTTCGTGAAAGAGTCGGGAATCATTTCAGGTCAGTTGTTTGGGAAGCCGCTTTGTTATCTCCTTGAATACTACTGCGGATGTCAATGAATGAATGAATGGATAAAATACTTTCTCCCAATCACGAATGATGAGCAACAGGAGAGAGAGTATTCATTTATTGAAGAGGTCCTGTTAACGCTTAATAACACGACACAGCAACATGATACATTTATGAAACAGCAAAATGGAGGATAATAACACCCTAAATGTCATTAACTGAAGCTGAGTGCACGCAAATTTTGGAGTGCTAGTCACACCGTTAAAGGCTTTGCAGTTCGAGTCCCAAATTGCGTAAATATATAACGAGGGACGTTCAATACGTAATGCAACACATTTTATTTCTCGGCCAATTTCGGTTTTAAAAAAATGGAATTTTGTTTGGGACATCTTTGAATATTCTCGCTTCGTCTCGTAAAGTTTCATTAATTTCCAATGCGTGGCAGCTTTCAAATTGGCGTCTGTAACAGAGGTGAGTACTAAACAGACAGCAGTTATTGAGTTCATTTAGGCGGATAACCAAAGCATCACATATATTCATAGGTGCTTGCAGAATGTTTACGGAGACCTGGCAGTGGACAAACGCACGATGGGCCTTCTCAATAACAACGCAAGACCTCACACAAGTCTGCGCACTCGACAGTAGCTCACAAAACTTCAGGGGACTGTTCTTGCTCATCCAACCTACAGCCCGTATCTCGCGCCTTCTTTCATCTGTTTGGCCTGTGAAGAATGCACTCCGCGGGAAACACTGCGATGATGGAGAAGTTATCGATGCAGCACGACGTTGGCTCCGAGTTCGACCAGTCGAGTGGCACGATGCTGGCATACAGGCCCTCACATTGCGGTAGCGTAAGGCCGTAGCATTGAACGGAGATAATGTTGAAAAATAGGGTATTGTCGCGAAAGGATTGGGAAATAACGTGGTGTATTTGAATCTTCAATAAAACCGAGGTGCTTTTAGAAATATGTGTTCCATTATATACTGAAATCACTTCGTGTATATATAATTGTATGCGAAGATTTACTTTTCAAACAACGGCTATTTCTTGCAACTAACTGGATGTAACCAGTGTGTCCATAAACAAGCAGTGAGAATAACAATGACACATGAAGCTGATGGCTGATATACTGGCAAGCTGTGGTTTACTGAGTGCGATGAAAGTACTTCGGCCTGTGTAGAAGTTTCCTACATTCGTAGTGAACATAGGAACATACCAATAATTTACCGTTTGAATGTCGGTCCAACAGTGATTTGACATCAATGATAGAAAATATGAACCTTGAAGGTCATCAGTTTTCTGAGAGGAGGAGACATAAAAAGAAGAAATAGAAATAAGTTGGTTTCGAGACGAGTCCACAAAATACTAATAATAGGTTTCAGCATTGCTCTTAACCGCAACATTTGTAGATTATTTTCACACCAGTCGCATATCTGATAGTTTTTCCGTCGCAGAGTTTATTATTCGTCCGCCTCTGTGGTGTAGTGGTTAGTGTGACTAGCTACGAGAGGCCCAGGTTCGATTCCCGGCTCTGGCACGAAATTAGAAAAGTGGTACGACGGCTGGAACGGGGTCCACTTAGCCTCGGGAGGTCAACTGAGTAGACGGGGATACGATTCCCTCCTCAGGCTTCCTCGAAGTGGTTTTCTGTGGTTTCCTATTTCTCCTCCAGGCAAATACCGGGATGTTAACTAACTTAAAACCACGGCCGCTTCCTTCCCTCTTCCTTGTCTATCCCTTCCAATCTCCCCATCCCCCGCAAGGCCCCTGTTCAGCATAGCAGGTGCGGCCGCGTGGGCGAGGTACTGGTCATCCTACCTAGTTGTATCGCTCGACCCAGAGTCTGAAGTTCCAGAACACTGCGCTTGAGGCGGTAGAGGTGGGATCCCTAGCTGAGTCCGAAGGAAAAACAGATCCTGGAGGGTAAAGAGATAAAGAAGAAGAAAGAGAATAATAATAAGAAGAAGAAGAAGAAGAAGAAGAAGAAGAAGGGCTCATTATTCTCCTAGATACCTGATACTCCTCCATTCGCATCATATGACCCCACAATCGTCCGGCCTTTGGTACAAGGAATCTCGGATTGGATTTTTGGTTGAGTCGAGGAATTTAAACTTCCTAGGATACTATATTTCCTCTGGCTGTGTGTATGTGCCGTCTTTAATATTACAATACTTTCTCCTGGGTAGGAAGCCATCCTGAAAGACGCATAGGTCACACATAGGCGCCAACTCGAAAGACTTGCACCAGACTTCTCTGGACGCCACAAGCCATTATTATTAACCACCACCGAAACCTGTTCATGTATACAGCTTCATCCATCCAGTTGAATTATAAACTTTGCCTTCCCCGCCCCGCCCCCAACTCCGAATATCCACCTGCCATCGTTCACACCGGTTTGAAGCAGTAATCATTCTCGCTACTTTCATGTCTGAATGTATGAATACCATATCCCGAGTGCATGCGTTTTTCATTCTCGTATAAAAATAGGTCATTTAAGTGACAAACTATGGGTAATAGTCTAATAATAATAATAATAATAATAATAATAATAATAATAATAGTAATACTTTTTTGCTATTGGTTTTACGTCGCACCGACACAGATAGGTCTTATGGCGACGATGGGGCACGAAAGGGCTAGGGGTGGGAAGGAAGCGGCCGTAGCTTTAATTAAGGTACAACCCCAGCATTTGCTTGGCGTGAAAATGGGGAAACCACGGAAAAGCATCTTCAGGGCTGCCGACAGTGGAGTTCGGACCCACTATCTGCCGGATGCAAGGTCACAGCTGCGCGCCCCTAATCGCACAGCCAACTCGCCCGGTAATAATAATAATAATAATAATAATAATAATAATAATAATAATAATAATAATAATAATGGTTTTACTCATTGGTCAGCGTTCAGGTCTTTGGTTCAGAGGGTCTCGGGTTCGATTCCCGGCCGGGTCAGGGATTTCAATCGCGTCTGATTTATTCTTGTGCCTTGGGGACTGGGAGTTTTTAGTTGTCTTCATATTCAGAGAACGCACTACCGATCACCACAGAAACCCGGAATATTGATTATTCTGTCCCTAAAAATTTTCACCTTGTTTACTTGACACTGCACAAGCCTAAAACCGAACGAGATGGCCATGCGGTTAGGGGTTCGAACCACACTGTCGGCAGACCTGAAAAAGGTTTTCCGTGGTTTATCATTTTCACACCAGGCAAATGCTGGAGTTGTACGATAATTAAGGCCATGGCAGTTTCCTTTTCACTCCTAGCCCTATCCTGTCTCATCGTTGCCGTATGACCTATCTGTGTCGGTGTTACGTAAAGCAAATTGCAAGAGAAAAAGGAAAGTCTTAAAGTCTATAATTACGAGCCATGAAAGCATCAATCCAAATAACGGTTTTATATTAAACCCACCATTTTCAAGTTTTCTCTGGGGAAAGGTGGGGGAGATTTTAAAGCACTTCATGCTGTAGAAGTTCTTCTGGGTAATGATATATCTATCGTCACTAGGCTGACAAATATGAGCACATTCAAGTACCATTGGATTGAGCTGAGATCGAGCCTGCCAAAGTGGGCTCAGCCTAGGAATTCACATATGTGTAGCTTAGTTGTCACTATATTTCCCCAAGCATTATGAGTACAGCCCGGATTTTTATGCATTAATAGGTTAGAATGCCAACTTCCTGAAGCGAGTAGCAAGTATAGTCTACCTTCGCAACGATTATGCTACGGGGTTTGCATAAGCATTAGGGATCCAGCCCATCAGAAACCATATCATTTATGTTACTCTCACTACACTGTGGAAGACCGGGTAGCCGACACTTTCTACTAACCAAATTAGTTTGCAATCTAACCTGTTACTGCATAAAAATCCGGGCCTTAATATGAGAGAGAAATAATATAATACTGATGAAAGAAGACATTTCAATTGTCCTTTCGGCGGAACGTCAGTGCGACGGTTCTGTAAAAATACCAGTGAGAAGAGTGCAGGCACGGATTGAAGGGAAAGATTGACAAGCTACAAAAATACATATACCTTAGAATGGAAATCAGAATCGAGCGCGATCTAACCAAATACGTACAAAGACGTTGCGAAGCAGGTTCGAGCGTGTTGTGAATGTTTAAAGAACCACATGCTCCCAGCGACACAAGTTATACATACATTCAGCATCTCACCCACCAACTTTCAACATGAATATCTGAGCGAAGGCCAACCTAAAATTTCAAAAAAAGGAGTATCAGAGTAAAAAGACTGGAATTTATTTCCTTTGACAGGTGGTTCACGCCTCAGTTGAGGAAGAAATTGTCGACTGCCGATGTAGTGAATGAAAGAAGTAATAAAAGTATTTGTTACTTTTCTGGTAAGTGCCTTTTAGATGCAGGCCAAGGTAGAGTTCCTGTATATACCTCTAAATTAATAAATATGTGTAAACACTGGTTAAGTATAATACGGGAACAAATGTCCCTAACTTTGCTAGATTAAAGAAATAATTTAACAATTTACGAAGTATATATTTAGCTATCTATCATGCGCTTAAATCCTAACTCTCTCTTGGAAACGACCGTACGAATCTAAGTTATGTCAAATTACTGAACCGGTCAGTAAATTTCACCCGACGGTTAGGAATATTCGGGAATGTTCTCCAATGGTCTCGATAAACTTATGATACAAACGATTAAATACTTGTTAAATTATTAACGTGTGGAGAAACAATAAGAGTTTTTCACCCCAAATACACTCAACTCTCGATTTACTGTAATCGGATCAACCTCGTTGCGGCTTAACCGCTATATCAACAACAATAAAAATGCACGAATGTTAGGAGTTACAGTAATACAAGCACAACAAACAGTTATGCATGTGTCTGCCTTGGCAAATATAAGTCATTGCTGGAGTACATCTAATCCCAGGATGATGCTCTCATCACCGAAAAACTTGTTTTGAGAAACTTAAGAAGCAGAATGCCGGCCCCGTTGTGTAGGGGTAGCGTTCCTGCCTCTCGCCCGGAGGCTCCAGGTTCGATTCCCGGCAAGGTCAAGGATTTTTCTCTGGACCTGAGGGCTGGTTCGAGGTCCACTCAGCCTACGTGATGAGAATTGAGGAGCTATCTGACGGTGAGATGGCGGCCCCGGTCTCGTAAGCCAAGAGGACGCCGAGAGGATGCGTCGTGCTGACCACACGACCCCTCGTAATCTGCAGGCCTTCGGGCTGAGCAGCGGTCGTTTGGCAGGCCAAGGCCCTTTTAAGGGCATTAAGTGCCTTGGGGTTTGGTTTAGTTGAGAATCAAAATAAAAAAGAAGTGTTTCTCGGCACAAAAGCAGAAAACCATGACTGATTTTTTCAGAAACAGTAAAGTTAGGTAGTCTAAATATTTTTCTTTGCCTTATTAGTTTCAAAGAAAATTGCTGTTTTTTTACATCCTTATGCCATAGTTAGGAGCTCGATTGAACCAGCTTATCCGATGTGTTGGCCTTCTTCTCCTCCAAAAATCTCTTCATCCTCTCGCTGAGCTTCTTCCTTCCTTCTTCTGTCCAAGTTAGAGTGGCTCTGGTGTTGGGGTTGTCTTCAAACTGGTGATTGTCAATTTTGGTTCGGAATTTATATCTGTCCCGTATAATGTCTTCCGAGATTTTGATTCCCTGGAGATCTGTTTCAATTTCACGAAGCCAGATGTTCTTCGTTTTAGAAGAAAGGGTTAGCTCAATGCCGTAAAATGACAGTCAGAAAACATCTTGAGCACCTCTAAGGCTCAATACCTTAGTTATAACCTTGAGGTTGATCACAATCTCCCCAATACCTTCAACGTATTAGCATGATGTCGTGTTTCAACGATGCACATACCCCACGCAATAGTATACAAACTAGTTTTTTTCGGTCATCGGATTCTGGGGGACCCAGAACATCATGCGGGAATGGAGCGTCCCAAATCTCTTCGCCCAAAATGTAAGACTTTCATCGGTAGTCTAAACATCAACACACTTCGGAAAAGTGTTGTTTATTTTTCCATTTATTAATTGTGCTAAGTGCTACTTTTACTCCAACGTATTGGGTAAGTTAATAAAAACAGTGCAGTAGTGTCATTTATAAACATTTTAATTGTACTTCCAGTACGCATGTTCTGTTTTCAACTTTTTGCGGGTTAACCGCGATTTTACTTATCCGGGAAGCCTTAACCCTACATTATCCCGGTTAATCGAGAGCTGTGTGTAGTACGTACACACATACATGCATACATACAAATACCGGTGTACATCTTCATTACAGACTGTTATGCCTTTCGGAGTTCAGTCTGCATGCTTCTGTGATTTTACTAAACGCTTCCACAATCTTCTATTTGTAACTAGCCCTGCGGCCTCATTTAGTTTCACACTTCTTATCAGGGAAACCTCATCAAACCATTGTCGTCTTTAGTTTCGCTTACCCACCATGACCAAGTCCATTATTCTCCTTGATTCCTCCTTTTGCCACACATAATATCAGTCATCAATTATCTGATGCCTAGATGGCAGATTCCCGATCAATTGTTTACCAAGAAATTTATTAAATGTTATCAAAGAATTTTGAAATTTTGATAAATTATTCCAATCCATTATTCCTCGTCCTATAAATTTACATTTTCATCAATTTTTCCTCTTAAATTCCAACTTTATCTTCATATTATGATATTTCCTATTTTTGAACTCTCCGCTCAAGCTTATTCATGAACTACTGCCGTTCCACGCCATCTCTCCACTGACATCTTGGAATATAACATTTAGTCGAGCATTCCGTCTCCTTACTCCCAAGTCTTTCCAGTCCAAAGTTTGCACCATTTTCGTAAAACTATTCCTAACTCCACCACCGAAGCCGATTTATGCGTTACACTTCACCCATCGAGTTCATTCCTAACTTAGCCTTTATCTCCTCATTCCTAGTACCCTCCTGACATTATTCCCACCTGTTTGTACTAGCGATCATTTTCGCCAATTTCATGTCTGTTACTAACTTACGGTTGTGAGACCTGGACTTTGGGAAAACAAGCACAATCAATACTAGAAGCTGCGGAAATATGGTTCTGGAGAAGACTGACAGGGACGAGTTGGACAGAAAAGAAGACTAATATACAACTTGAATGACGTTAATGAGAAACGGACCTTCATTTATTCTATAGAGCAAAGGAAAGCTAAAATTCCTGGATACGTCCTACGACATGACACCTTTCTCCAGAATGTCTTCGAAGGAAAGGTCCTGGGGAAGAAGTCGAGAGGAAGACCACGTCTTTCATACCTTAGGAACATAATCACTCAGCTGGGTTTTGCTTCCTATGTCACGATGAAAAGGACTGCTGAAGACCGTGGGCGTGGCTGCAGCGACAAGGCTTAGCCTTTAGATAATGGATGGACTCCTAACATATGAATAAGATATCCCGTCTCAGACGGCGACCGTGGGAGACTAAAGGAAGAAAGTGGCCGTGGCCTTAATTAAGGTATAACGCCCGCATTTACCTGGTGTCAACATTGGAAACCACGGAACAACCACTTTCAGGGCTGCCGACAGTGGGATTCGAACCCACTATCTTCCGGATGCAATCTCAAAGCTACACGCCCCTAATCGCACGGCGAACTCGCCTGGTGGCATCTCTTCGTCATTCAGAGTACCAGAATGAGCATATACTAGCTTTTACTCTGTTCCACAGCAAAGACTAGATGACGTTCTCAGTATTGACCTGCGCTGCTGTGAAGATTTTGTACGTATTTCATTAACGAGGTGTGAAGTATTTTGCTCTACAGTGAAAGTTTCGCACGACTTGTGTGTGCTCCTATGGGACGTAACAGAGCCGTTGGAGAAGTGCCTTGCCTCGCCTTCCTCATCGATATCTGATTACAAGCTGCGGTACAGTCTGCTACTCTCTGAGGAGACGATATCACAATATTCTACTCCTCGCCACAGAGTGACTCGTATGATATAGTGGTGCTATAAAAGGGTCACTTGGTGAGATCATTGGGGAGGGGGGTATTCAGCTAAATAGGATGTGTGATTAATTTTGAGAATTATTATCAAAATAGTATTTGTACACAGGAACACCTGTTATTCATTCTATATGTATTTAATACCTCTTTAATTTTTCAATCAATTCAGTTAATTTCACTTGTAATACTTTGGCGAAATCCACAGCAGTCCTTTAATTCTGCAGCGTGATGTGTCGAATCCCATAATAATCCGTTAGTTCGTTACCAGTACCACTCGAAATAATACTTCTTGAATGCAGTAATTAATATGGTAAAAGTAGTCATCATATTTCATTATTATCATTATTTAATTATTTACTTACGTATTTATTTACTTTACAATTTCCTATACGATAGGTCTTATGGAGACGAGGGACCGTAGCCTTAATTAAGGTACAATACCAGCATTTTCCTTGTTTGAAAATGGGAAGCTGTGGAAAACTATCTTCAGGACTGCGGACAGTGGGTTTCGAGCCCACTACTATCCGAATGAAAGGTGACGGCTACATGACACAAACCACTCAGCCAGTCGCTCGGTAAAAGCCTGTCTTACAACCACAGTAAACATGATAAGTAGAGAAGTTTCTTAAGGCTACCATTTAAGGGGTCTACTGCAACATTTGCAACCTTTCTACCATCACAATACCAGGTGTCTGGAGGTCGACAATCAAATATTTCCTTCACGCTGATATTAAGTCACAGGAACGTTATATTCCAATTAATGCGCAATTAACCATACTGAAGATTTAACATGGCCTCTTCTACCAGAAGCAAGGAGCTTTATACTTCCGAAAATTCCGTAGTGTTCTTCGAGATCCACCAAAGTTGTTCTACAGTAAACAGGTGGTCGATTACAATGCGGTCGTGAAAATTCAATATTCATTGACATGCCCCACAACGGGCGACTTAAACGCACTCTACAGTGTGCTAGCAGCAGTGCCAGACCTGTAGCTCAGATCCTTTCAAACAGAACAAAGATGGCCTAGGCCACCATAGCTCAATTGGTAGAGCAACCGACACGAAATCGGGAGGTTGTGGGTTCGGATCCCACTGGTGTCCGGCTGGCCATTTTTGTTCTGTACTTAACATCTCTTCAACACGTACTACATGTACGTAACACGACCTAATACGCTGAAAGTCTGTTTCGATTACAATGCGGTCGTGAAAATTCAATATTCATTGACATGCCCCACAACGGGCGACTTAAACGCACTCTACAGTGTGCTAGCAGCAGTGCCAGACCTGTAGCTTAGTTCCTTTCAAACAGAACAAAGATGGCCTAGGCCACCATAGCTCAATTGGTAGAGCAGCCGACGCGAAATCGGGAGTTGTGGGTTCGGATCCCACCGGTGTCCGGCTGGCCATTTTTGTTCTGTACTTAACATCTCTTCAACACGTACTACACGTACGTAACACGACCTAATACGTTGAAAGTCTGTTTCGATTACAATGCGGTCGTGAAAATTCAATATTCATAAACATGTGGTGATGATCGTTTCTTGTGATACGGCAAGGAAATGAACAGCACTTCATTACATTAACCACAACAGCAAGTGAAGGATAAAGTGAGCCAATGGAAGGATGAAGATATTGACGAAATATATTGATAAGCCTGCACTCCAAGCTGAACTAGTTAGCAGAGAAGAAGCACAAGAGGCGTATTTAATTAATGCAAGTTCAAACATTTCAACAATAATTATTAGGAGATTGAACAGATAATTTTATCAAATAATTTTTAACATACATACATTCATAAATCATCATTATAGACCGTTATGCCTTTCAGCGTTCAGTCTGAAAGCCTCTGTGAATTTATTAAATGCCGCCACAATCCTCTATTTGCATCTAGTGCTGTGGCCTCATTTAGTTTTATACCTGTTATATTTAAATCGTTAGAACCTGAGTCTAACCATCGTCGTATTGGTCTCCCTCTACAGGCTTTAATAATATTCATCAATTTATAATTCTGATTCAAAAAATAACGATACTAATAAACTAATAATTATTATTAAAAGTGTGATTCGATAGAATCTGATGATGTTATTTCAGGAATGAAACGTGTCAATATGTCGCTGTGTTTTATGTAAATTATACATTTTTCAGGTATAATCTGTTACTAAACATTCTACCCTTTTAGGTATTTTATAATTATTGTGTTTATCCTGAATCTATTCTGACACATTGATGAACCTCAGAGTTGCATGTTAACTAAGTTGAAACTGTAAAGAACTGGATTTTCCGCTAAAAAGAAAAATGATAAGGAATAGACAAATGTATAGTATGTACCGAATATATAAAAACCTGCGTTCAATACTGTCAGTGATATACGGCAAGCAAAATTATGAGAGGAACCAATTCTTTATCTTGCAATATTCATCCAGAGTCAACTGGGTGAAAACGAAGTAAGCCCTAATGTAGTTTTTCATCCATAATTTATTAGGTGGGGCTCTCCGCGTTCTATCCGCTTGGCTTCTGTTCGACTTTTACTTTCGAACGAGAGTGTGAGTAATGGGAGTGTTGTAATCATACAAAATATTAACACTAAGTTTTCTCCCGATATTCATGTTTCACGACCTGTAAATACTGAAAAAGTGCTTCTTACAACATTGCTGTGATTTAAGAAAGGGTTGCTTTCGATATATTTGGGCCACAGATCTCGCCTTAAACTACGTTACGTTAATTTACCACCCTTAATATGTTTGGCCGAAATAACTTCTAATCCATTGAATATATAGATGTTTTTATATTCGTTGATTATTCCTATTTATTAACTTAAAATTTGAATATTTCCAAGTGAAATATTTCCAATTAACGGAAACGTATAATTACTTTATGAAATGTTTATGAGCCAGTTCATTAGTTATTAATTGTAAATCCATTTTCATCCCATAATTTATATTAATTAGTTTGCGGAGAGCTGGAACAAAATTATTCTAGTGGTCTGATCAGTGTCTTCTCAGACTACCTGCAAAATATCATAACCTCCCTACCATTGAACGTAGGTAACTATATGCATTCAAAAAAGTCTGAATAAAGAATAACGATATGTCAATTCATCATATAACATTCCATATCTTCCCGTACAAAGATTTCTTTAACAAGACGTCGAAAAACCCTCGTATGTAGTAATGTATCGCAGAATCGTATTAATAAAAGTAGTTTGATGCCAACACAGATTTCCGTCGTCTTCCGCATATTCACAAGAACATCAGCACACGTACTATGTGTAACCAGAAGGAACCAAGAAAACGCCAATAGACGTAATGTTACAACTTAGAAAATTTACTATTCGTATGCACAACACTAAAAAATGCTTTTCTTTACGGAATGCAACACATTCATAGGGTGGGCTAGATTAACAATTATGAAATATAAAGATGGTGGTCCAGAATGCTTAAAGAGACTTTGATAATGTCTATTATGTTGTTTCCGTACTCCGTTTTTTTCTGGTCTAAGGGTGTACCAGGAGCGGAAACGCATTGAAGACTTTGGGTGCAGTACGGGGACATTGTTTTGCCACTGCGGATGCTTCTATTGAACGCTCTGACGTTTACTCTCTGGTTCGAAGTGATGAACCCATGTTTCATCTTCAGTGATGATCCGTTTCAGACACGTTTCACGTTCGTTAACGTGATGGATGGTCCTGTAGGTGCTGACAGATTCTCACACGATTGTGCTTCTGCTCTTCATTGAGTTGTTTTGGAGCCCATCTCGAACAGACTTTGTGAAAGTTAAGCCCGTTTTGCATGATTTCATATGCAGAACCAAGGCTAATGTGCATATGGTTTGCCACGTCATCAACAGTCACTCCTCTGTATTGAGAATCATATCACGCACTTGTTCAATATTGGCATCAGTAAAGCTAAAACCTACCACAGACGTAGACAACAGTGCCATCTAGCGGCTGGTGAGCACACAACGACATAGAGCCAACCTAAACACAATTAGAGCGACATTTCAGATACTGATTGACTTGCCTACGTAGCTTTCTGGGAACGATGATAATACTGGTCTTTTGATCACTTTTGGACCCAAACCCTTACTAAGGTCCCCATATGAGAGTATGGCGGTGCAGTTAAATTTGCTATCAAAACAAAATTCAGCACTAATTCCCACTCGAAATTAAAGAGCACCCAGCTGACTTTGGTGTTTGTCTCATATTACGTTTGCCTCACATTTCACTTTCATATTCTCTATTCGACTATATTTGTGCATGGTCTGTTATTCTCTGTCCCTGATGGTATTATATTCATGATATCTGAGGTGTCTTACATGTTCACCTCATTCGTTGTCCTTCCCTTTACTTCACCGATCCATTGACCTTTCACAGGGTCATATTTATTCCTCCTTCTGATTAGATAAACGAGGGGTTGCTTATCTATCTGCAGTTTCCCTTAAACCAATTTCGAGTTAAATTACAGACATTCAGCGTCAACAGCAACTGAGTATAAGTTTCTCATCCTGACGGAAGTGTACAGAGATTCAATTCGTACAAAAGAATTTATTGATAGATCCGCCTGTTAAATACTTATCGTGCTAATTATATGAAAAGTTTATTAAAACATTAGGGCATGTTTAATAATAATAATAATAATAATAATAATAATAATAATAATAATAATAATAATAATAATCATCATCATCATCATAATCATAATAATAATAATAATGTTATTTGCTTTACGTCTACTTTACTAACTACTTTTACGGTTTTTGGAGAGGCCGAGGTACGGGAATTTACTCCCGCAGGAGTTGTTTTACGTGCCAGTAAATCTACCGACACAGCTTGACGTATTTGACCACTTTCAAATACCACCGGACTGAGCCAGAATCTTTTCTTTTTGCTAGTTGCTTTACGTCGCACCGATACAGATAGGTTTCTATGGCGACGATGGAACAGGGAAGGGCTTGTGGTGGGAAGGAAGCGGCCGTGGCCTTAATTAAGGTACAGCCCCAGCATTTGCCTGGTGTGAAAATGGGAAACCAAGGAAAACCATTTTCAGGGCTACCGACAGTGGGGTTCGAACCTACTATCTCCCGAATACTGGATACTGGCCGCACTTAAGCGACTGCAGCTATCGAGCTCGGTGATCCAGAATCGAACCTGCCAAGTTTGGGTCAGAAGGTAATGAACTTTGAATACAATTAGCACGATAACTACCAATACATTCCTTTATTAAAATTGAATCTCTGTACATAATATTGTCAACATGGAACCAGCATGAAATGTGTAAGTTGTAATCTGACAGAATCGTTTAAAGCACCGTTCCGGAGACCAGGGCTTTTAATTCGAGTCACGAGCAAGTCACATTTTTAACCTCATCGCATTTTCTATCAGGAATACATAGACATGAATGTAGGTCCTCCCAGAGTAGATAGCATAATGAGCTCCAAATTTTCTTCATTTCTCCTTATCACGAACAAGCGCTTCGGCGTCTTCCTATGAGAAGCTCAACACATTTAGGTCTCGAGCAAACATTCTTCACTCTGTGATTCAGAGATGACCTTTCTGTTTGGTGTTTGATAGGATCCATATTATTGCTAATTTTTGAACTATGTTTTTCCCATGCACAGAATGTCTCAAGCCTGCTGGAGATGATGGAAATGAAAGATTCCCTAGGCCTCAAAATCTAGCACGGTCAAGGTCGGAAAAAATAAAATTTAACCACTGGAGGATGGATAGGAATGTTGGAAACGAAGAAGGTCCGTGAATAATATTGGAAACAGTGCCAGGCTCAACTAAGTGCCCGTGGTCCATTAATCACGCTCCCAAAATGAGTACCAAAGGAAGTCCAATTTAAGTCGCCCCGTACAGGAGGCAGGAGATACAGTGATATATTTTTCTACCACTTCCACCCGCAGGGATGTGTGTCTAAAGTGAGCGACACCAGATGGTGTATTTAAATCTTTTGAATATCTGTCCGCTTGTTTGAGGAACTGAATGTGGAATAAGTCAGGCTTCAATGGCTCCAAAATGGAAGGCCTATGATTGTGTTCTAATGTTAGCGTGACGCTCCGGTAAACATGAGAGAGCCGAGCGAGGAAAAGGCTGTCACACAAGCGGAAGACAGTGCGGTCCAGAGAAGCTTATAATCCTCTGCTGGACATGTTAGCTGGAGCTTATGCGGCCGGGATTAATGCGCCCTGTCCGAGGAACACGACAAGGACGTAAGGAGTCACAAACCGCACGCATCACACAGCTGTCAAGTGGACAGCCCATGTCCCAGGAGTTATGAGGTGCTATACCCCAAAGCATGTGAATGTAATCATCGTGGTAAATACAGTTAATGCACCATAGACGTTGATATGAATTCCCCACCTGTTTCATATCATATTCTAACTTATTACAAGTGTTATTATGACCCAGTCAATCAACATAATTTTATATTTAAATTGGCATATCATTGGTGACCGCAGTCTAGTGGTATCATGCCTGCCAGGTCAGAGATTTTGTACCTGGATCTGAGGGATGGTTTGATGTCCACTCAGCCTACGTGATTACAATTGAGGAGCTATCTGACGATGAGATAACGGCCCCGGTCTAGAAAGCCAAGAATAGCGGCCGAGAGGATTCTTCGTGCCGACCACATGACACCTCGTACTCTGCAGCCCTTAGGGATGAGCAGCGGACGCTTGGTAGACCAAGTCCCTTCAAGGCTGCTGCGCTATAGAGTTTAGTTTTATATCAATGGTGATATCTAAAAGAAATAAATGATCTAAAGTAGGGACGTAATTGGAGGCTGATGATAGTGGTGATTAAATGTGATCATCATTAATTTTTCGTACTAGCTCTTTCTGGGGATCGATGGTAGAGAGCCAGCCTGCGGATCTACAAGGTCACGGGCTAAAACCTGGCAGAGATGGTGGGAACTTTGAAGAACGGAGTAATGTCTCATCCACACTCCAATTCGGACAATGCTGGCATATCAAACATCTCGGGTGACACATTTGATTTTTACCCGACAAACTTTAGACCTAGCCAGAGATCAGCCAACACAGGTCTGTTCCTCTGCCATCTGGTAGAGTAAAACAGAACATTAAATTTGAAAAATAGTCAGCCCGCAAACGGCTGCTGTATCCATAAGATTATTACAGGTAAATACATCTTCATTGTGGACTGGTAATGCAGGTCATTGTTCAGTCTAAAAGCCTCTGTGAGCCTAACAATCGTCACCATGGTCGCCCTCCACTTCGTTTACCGTCAAGTCGCAGAGCGATAATCTCCTAGGTAACCTATCATCTTCCATTCGCCTCACATGATCCCACCGCCAGGGGTGACTTTTGCGTACCGCTTCATCCATCGAGTTCATTCCTAACTCAGCCTTTATCTCCTCATTCCAAATACCCTTCTGCTATTGTTCCTACTTCTTTAAACCAGTGACCATTATCGTCATTTTCATATCTGCTACGTCTAACATTTGAATAAATTATCCTAAGTCATTCCAATTTCCACTTCCATAGAGAAAAGTCGGTCTGAAAATAGACCAGTGCAACTGCGAGCTCACAGCATTAGCTTTGCTGTACAGTGATTCAACCTCACATACTATACTTCCATCCCGGGAGAACACACTTCCTACATACTTGAAATTATCTACCTGTTCCGATTTTATGTTCTGTCCTGCCATTCTATTATTTTAGGTTTCTTCCCTATTGGCACTACTTTATTTTCGGAAGTTCTAATATTCATACCATGCTCGTTACATCTATTTTCAAATTCCAAGTTATTAGAATGTGGACTTTATGCACAGTTTGCCTTTAAGGCTAAGTTGTTGTCATAGGCCAGACGGCTTACTATTGTTACGAATAAAACATAGTCTGTTCTATATCTCTAATTTATGTCAGGATGGCCCAACACACACACACACACACACACACACACACACACACACACACACACACACACACAATTCTATTCAGCCATGAATCACAACACTCACTAATTGCTAAATACTTACGAGTCTTTGTCCTCTTCACACAGAAGGTAGTCCATCTCACTTGTATTAACCGAGGCAGCTATAATCCTTATTGGCAGGCACGCCTTACTTCGCTCGCAATTCTACTCACCCCTTACACTAGCTAGAGGTGGACAGATACGAATGAGGACTGCTGACCCCAACAACATACGATGACCGTTCCTTGGTTCGTCTCTAGAGAAAATGTAGTTATTCACACAAACAAACACAATGAACTACTTAACACTGACAGTTAAACAGCAAGAGCTCAATAGTGCTAACAAGCAGAGCAATACTCCTCACAACAATGACCATTAACACTGTTCCGATGGCACTCCAAGACGGTCCCCAGTCCACTGTATTATACACACAGTACTTCAAGACAGTACGCAGCCAGTATTATGTTCAATACACGATCATACTCTGATTCCGGCAGGATACTGACGACAACCATCACTGCTGAAGTAACGCTACAGTCGCTCGCTTCACGTCGGTACACGTACAGTACTCCAAGGCAGTACATACACTGTACTCCGCTCAGATACTCTGACACCGGTGGGATACTGGCGGGATCCGAAACTACTGTCGCCCCAGTCCGACTACGGAACTAGTTTCACTATAACTTACTCGCGCCATCAGTGATCGCACCTTTCTTTCCAAAATGATAGTGAAAACCCTGTCTGGTATACTAACCAATCAAATACCTTGATAAGAGTTTCAATCCTTCCAGTTTCCTGGCTTAGAGATGGGTGCAGTTATTGCTTTCGTCCAGTCAGAAGATACCTTGCAAACATGCTAACCTTATGAATCTAGGATGCCACTTCACGACTGCTTTCCCACTATATTTGACTTTTTCAGGTATTAACACACATCTGTTCATTTATTATAATGTCGTTTATTTACCATCTTTCCATATCCTCACGGGTAATTTCTGTGCCATCATTGCCCTCTTCACCATGGACCTTGTGAATTCAACAGACAGATTTCCTTTTATGTTGAGGAGAATGTCAAAGTATTACTTCCAACTGCCCCATGATTCTGCAGGATCTACTATGAGTTCACTTGATTAACACAGAACACTTCTTTTCTTCCCTCCCTTTCTTTCTTTCCAGGTTACCAAAATCTTCCCATGACTTCTTCTCGGATTCTACAATGAATTGTTTCACTCTTTTCTTTCATCTACGCCCAATTACCTGTCTGCATTAGTCGTTGTTTCGAGCCATTTCTGATTCACTTACTTTCTTACATTTACAAATTGCTCTTAATTTTTCCACCAATATGTTAGCTTTCTTCTTAGGCATTCCCTTGCTGTTTATACTACAGCATCCCTGTGCGCCACCCATTCTCTTTCTTCATCCTGAACCTGTCTACTGTCTATACTTTGGAACTTTTCACTGATCATATCCATGCACTCTTGTCTAATTTCTTTGTCTCGGAGATTCTCTTCCTTATTCGTCTGCAGATAGATTTCTTCTCTAACCATGTGTATTGATACTTAGTTTACTTCGGATCATACACTAGCCTGAATCACCTTCAAATCCCTAACATTCCTAACCGATTTCCTGAATTTAATGTCACCTATTATTATTATTCATACACTTCTCCACAGGAAATATGGATAGTAACGGGGCACGGGATGCACCAAGTGCCTTACAATAATTAAAGTATTTACACATTATAATACAAACACTGATGTAGAGTTATATACAAAACTGTAGATCACGAGATCTTCATTCTTGCGAGAGGAACGATCGCACAATGTTGCATGTTGACAGGAGGACAGAATGTTGCATAATTTTGTAGATGTTCGGTGGAAGACCCACTTCTCGCAGACTTTTGTGAAGTGTGTATGGAATGAGGCCGTTGACTAACAGAATCACAGGGACTATCCGTACCAGTTTCATCTTCTAGATCCTCTTGATCTCTTCTGCAAGTTCTTTGTACTTGGAGATTTTTTCACGGTACTTCCTGTCAATGTTGGTGTCATTGGGGATAGCGATGTCAATAATGAAAGTTGTCCTAGTTTTCTTGTTTACCAGTATGATGTCTGGTCTGTTATGGTTGACTGGTTTGTCTGTCACTACAGCAGTGTCCCAATAAAGCTTAATCGACTCGTTCTCCAGGAGTGATGTTGGATGGTACTTGTAATAAGGGATACGCTCCTGAATTAATTGGTTTCCCTGAGCAAGTGCCTGGTGTATGATTCCCGAGACATGATTGTGTCGTCTCGTGTATTCTACGGGGGCAAGTACTGGGCAGCCCGCAGTGATATGGTCGATGGTCTCGAGATGAACGGCGCATTGTCTGCATTTGTCGGAGAGTACGCTGGTGTCTTTGATGATGCACTTTTTGTAATTGTTTGTAGCTATTACTTGGTCGTGTATAGCAACTGCAAATCCCTCTGTCTCCCCAAATAAGCGCCTACTTTGTAACCACATACACGACGCATTCTTGTCTATGCTCTGTTGGTTTAGATTGCTGTAGTATTTTCCGTGGAGGGTCTTCTCTCGCCATGTCCTTTCTTTCTCCTGCAGGGATACTTGGTGATTTGTATGAGGATCAGAGGCATTGTATTGATACAGAACAGTGTACTTGTCAGCAAGTACTACGGCTTTATGGAGAAGGCTGTTTTCTTGCCTTTTATGGAAGTATCTCCGTAGGTTCTTTATCTGATTCAGGAGTATGACTTGAAGATCCAGTACTCCTCGGCCTCCCGATTTTCGTGGGAGAGTGACCCTTTCCATGCATGAATCTGGACGATGTAATCTATAGGTGGTGAGCAAAGTTGTCGTTTTTCTTTGTATATTGTCTATTTCTGTAGCAGACCATTTCAGAATTCCAAATGAATAAACAAGAGTTGGAATAACGTACGTGTTTATTGCTTTAATTTTGTTCTTGGCATTTAGGTAGCTGCGCAAAATCTGATGCAACCACGATGTATATTTATCAACGAGTTTCTGTTTGATTTTCTTGTGCTCCAGAGTTGCATTCTGAGCAAATCCAAGGTACTTGTATGTCTCTGTTTGTGTCATTCCCTCAATTATTCTTATTCTTATTCTTGTTCTTGTTCTTGTTCTTGTTCATATTCTTATTCTTATTATTTCTTAAGCTGCTTACCCTCCAGGGTTGGTTCTCCCCTCGGACTCAGCGAGGGATCCCAACTCTACCGCCTCAAGGGCAGTGTCCTGGAGCGTGAGACATTGGGTCGGGGATACAACTGGGGAGGATGACCAGGCGGCTTCACCTGCTGTGCTGAACAGGAGCCTTGTGGGGGATGGGAAGATTGGAAGGGATAGACAGGGAAGAGAGAAGGAAGCGACCGTGGCCTGAAGTCAGGTACCATCCCGGCATTTGCCTGGAGGAGAAGTGGGAAACCACGGAAAACCACTTCCAGGATGGCTGAGGTGGGAATCGAACCCACCTCTACTCAGTTGACCTCCCGAGGTTGAGTGGAACCCGTTCCAGCCCTCGTACCACTTTTCAAATTTCGTGTCGGAGCCGGGCCTCCGGAGGTGGCACCTAATCACACTAACCACTACCACAGAGGCGGACATTATTATTATTATTATTATTATTATTATTATTATTATTATTATTATTATTATTATGTCTGGCCGAGGCGGTAATGTCGTCTTCGTTTCATTCGGAAGGACGTAGGTTCGATTCCCCGTCAGGAGGTGGAAAAGTTTACGAAACGAGATTTCCACTTCCGGAGGTGCAGATGGCCCTGAGGTTCATTCGGCCTACACCAAAGATGAGTACTAAGTTAATACGTGGTGGCAAAGATGGTCAGGCTTACGGATAGTTGAAACATTTACCTGTCACCCCTCCAAGGGCCTTCATGTGCGCTACAGAGATGACTTTGCTTTCTTGTTATTATTATTATTTCATATCTTTCACCCCAGCTTATGAAGAAGGTATCCTGATTACACCCAGTTTCAGGTACGGTAGAAAATCCGCCCCTTTAATCTTTCAACAATTAATGTCAATATCTTGTCCTATCAGGTGTTAAATCTGTTTAAAAAACCAAACACCATAGCGCAACAACCCGAAAGGCCATGGCCTACCAAGCGATCGCTACTCAGCCGGAGGGTCTGCAGATTATGAGGTGTTGGGTGGTCAGCCGTTATTCTTGGCTTCCTGGACCGGGTCTGCCAACTCACCGTCAGATAGCTCCTCAATTGTTATTACGTAGGCTGAGAAGGCCTCGAACCAGCCCTCAGATGCAGTTTAAAATCCCTGACGTGGCCGGGTATCAAACCCAAGGCCTCCGGGTAAGAGGCAGGCACGGTACCCCTACATCGCGGCATAAATCAGTTATAAACAATTATTTAATGTAAATTTTAACACAAGTTCCATCGACTGTCCCTAAAATCTCACCATATTTTTTACTATATCCCTCTAAGTTTGAATATAGAACTTATTGTGGAATTGATTTAAACATATTTCTCATTTTCTCAGCTGGTTTAGACATGGCCCAATTGTTACCTTTCTGAGAATCACAGTAAAATACACTGCGTGGAACAGCGCTTCACCTCCGCGCAGCCAGCCGGAGACCTGGAGCTGGTTTTATTACGCCTTTTCATTGCCGGCGGGTGGTTTCACCGAGCAGAGCAGAAAGGGTAAAGCTCTAAGCATGTTTAAACTGTATCTTGTTGTTTATTGTAACGTAAAGGATTGCTAGAAGCTGGCTTCACCATCATAAAGACTCCTCTAAAGTTGGACGACTACAACACACAATCTGCAGACTGGAACAACTTCCATGGAAAATAATTCCCTGGTTAAATTTCACCTCTGTGAAGCCTTGACAATATGTTACTGCATTTATTTCTAACTTCATGAATAGAAATAATTTTACTCATAGATCGCATGGGAAGGGAAGTGGAAGGGAAATGAGAGTATGTATGAAAATGCTTGCAGGTCATGTCACAACATGTGTTCAAACTAGCTCCCGTCGTGTTTTGCGCACAATGTTACTTTTCTCATTATGATCCCTCTTTCACTCTCAATATTGTCGGCATGATAGTCACTATTACTGTACGAAGTTTACGCCCGAGATTAGCCCTTTTCGCAGGCAATGTTGGATAATTTTGAACACGTAAGCAGACCCCTAACAAAAAGTCCACGGAAATTAAATCGAGCGACCTTGCAGAATATTTTGGTAAAACAAAACAACACGAAACACTTCTACTTGTACATATAGAACATTTAAGGAGGATGTAACGAATAATTTAAAATATATAGAACCCAGAATATTTGCACAGGTACCAATATAAAATTGTCCAACTCCATAGCTAAATGGTTAGCACGCTGGCCTTTGCTCCCAATGATCCCAAGTCCGATTCCTGACCGGGTCTAGGATTTTAACCTTAATTGGTTATGTCGTCTCGCTCGGGTACTGGTCATTTGTGAGGTCTTCAGAATTTGAAATCTTCTCAGATATAGTCCCAGCCTCACGGACATGCTGGTCTCCTATTGGCCACCTACAAGACAAAGACCCTCACCAGACTTCTCCGAAGGCCATACGCCATTGCTAATAAAATAGAACAGAGTACAGTCACCTCAGTTAGAAAATGGAGGAGATACAGTCATGGAAAAAAAATCATTGTATAACCTGAAACTTGTACATATTACAGCATAACTACCGAAAATATCAGACTGATATTTTGCAGGCTTTAATTATGCATTATTGTTTTAAACTAATTAATAATTATGAATATGTTGGAAAAAATAAAATTTCTGCGGTGATTTAAATTTTAGAAACAGGAAAAAGCAGTACTGTAAAAAATCAAAATGTATCTTCCATAAAATCTATTAATATCTGAATAAATACTTAATTCTTCAAATATCATCTACTAACTCATTATTTATAATCACCAAAACTTTAAAAGCACTAGAACTTGTAGCTTCATAGGAAAGTGAAATTCAATGATGAAAATGGAAACTTAGAAAACATCACTTACATTTCCTAATGCAGAAAAAAATATAAGGTCGTTTTTAAAAACGCCTTCCAATTGAACTACAAGGTTGAAATTTTCACACAATTTAAGGAAATCATCATTAGTTCAGAAAATATAATTTTCAAAATTTAGAATATTTGACCCCTTATCCGTTACGTCCTCCGTTAAGCAACGACATCTTTTAAGTTCACGTGTACAGGCGTGCACATTAATGATGACCCGACATAAACAATTAACACTGCTCCACTCCAGTACTGAAAAGGAGGGTAGGGAGTGAATGGGTAGTTTTGAAGGCCACTCCAGTACCGAAAAGGATGGGAAGGGTGTGAACGGGTAGTGCTGAAGGCACAGTGTGTGTATTCCGTGGCGGCCTACATTTCGTTAAGATGGCACCTATCTTACTACAGGTGAATCGAGGCCGTATTTTTGGCATGTGGGAGGCTCACATGGTCCCCCAAGCATTAGCTGAAACAATATCATGCAGTCATTAAACAGTTTGGAGGTGGGTAGAAATATGGCAAGAAAGAGGTGAAGAATAATTTAACCGGGCGAGTTGGCCGTGCGGTTAGGGACGTGCGGCTGTGAGCTTGCATCCGGGAGATAGTAGGTTTGAATCCCATTGTCGGCAGACCTGAAGATGGTTTTCCGTGGTTGCCCATTTTCACACCAGAAAAATGCTGGGGCTGTACCTTAATTAAGGTCACGGCCACTTCCAACCCATAGGCCTTTCCTATCCCATCGTCGCCATAAAATCTATATGTGTCTCTGCGACGTAAAACCACTAGCAAAAAAAAAGATTGGTAGATCATAGGACACATAACAAGGCTCCTAGAAGAACTACTATCCTGGAGATAGTGGGTTTAAATCTCACTGTCGGCAGCCCTGAAGATGTTTTTCCGTGGTTTCCCCATTTTCACACCAGGCAAATGGTGGAGCTGTACATTAATTAAGGCCACGGCCGCTTCCTTACCGCTCCTTGCCCTTTCCTATCCCATCGTCGCCCGAAGACCTGTCTGTGTCGGTGCGACGTAAAGCCACTAGCAAGAAGAACTACTCCAGAAGAGGATGCTGGAATAGTTCAAACTATGGACAATTCTCCGTTTGCGACTATCAGTGATGCGATTGTCGCACTGGCATTGCCAGTAAGCCGGATTACCGTGAGTCGCCGACTCCACGCTGCAGGTATTTAAAATCGCCAAGCTGCGAAAAAGGGGCGACTTCTTCCTATCCACAGAGAACTTCCCGTAAGCTTTGCACCACTACTAGTCCACGACAGGAATGGGAAATTTCAATTTCGTTAGATGTAAAGGTATTTTGCTCCGATCGAGGTATAGAGCTGAAGTGCTGGGGTCCAGCTGGAAAGCGTTATGAAGGGCCCTTTGTCCAGGTAACTAATCAGTCGGGTCGCTTCACACGTGGCGTATTGGAGTGGATAAATGGTGCTGGTCCAGAAGAGTTAATAGAGGTCACTTAGCATATGATTGCTTGTCAATATGTGGACGTTTTAGAAGATGCTGTTCTTCTTAGTGTTCGAGCTAATTACACCCTACAAAAAGTTCTCGTTATCAGGTTTGTGGAAGATAACTGTTCTGTTCACAATGAGCATGTAACCGAAGCTTTCTTCAAACAGCATCCTGACGTTCACGTGTTTTACTGGCTGCCTAAGTCGGCTGACTTAAACAGAACGTGTTTGGGCAAGAATGGTAAACACGTGGATTCCAGGTCAGGAGAGGACAAGAGTGGCTCTGTTAATGCACTGCCATCGAGTTTGGGCGAATAAAGGAATGAACCAGACTTTTTCCAACATCTAATATATTCCACTCCCAAGCGGCTAGTGCAGGTGATAAAGAGGAACGGGCATGGTCCTATTATTAATGTTCTGGAAGGGAGGATGAACCCGTCACCCACAATTGTTGCAAAGTCAGTATTTGACAGTTATTTAATACCTATTTCGCAATTAGTTTTAATTTCCATTTTCTTTTCTTGAAATTATGTAACAATGGACAGTGTATTATGTTTATTACTTTACCGTACGTTTATTTTATTTATATATTTTCTAGCAAGGTGCGATACGTTCATATTTTTGATAAGATATTTCTGTAAAAATCTCTTAATTTTATAATGATTATTTATGTTGAGATGTTGCTATAACAGCATTTTTGTTGTATATTTTATGACACGACTTTGTATTTTATGGAAATTGAATTTTAATGATATTAAATTATTGCTCAAGAAGTAAAATGTATCCTCAGTTATTTTTATAAAGAAATGCTTACACGGTTATAATAATTTATACATCAACATCTTATTTTAGCATACTAATTTTCTGATTATAGAATGTATCAAATAATTTTCGGTTAAAAACATCGTTTACCTCTTGATACTGTAATTATCAGAGTAGGTTACCTAATACTGTACTTCAATACATCCGCCAATCACGACAAAGTCTTGTAGCGGGTTGTCTACATGCAGCAATGCGTGCGTTAAGCGAGAAGGTGAGTCACTGTGCCTTCGGCACTACTCCGTCCCTCCTGTTTTGTACTGGAGTGGACTTCAACACTACCACTTCACCCCCTCCCCTCCTTTCCAGCATTGTAGTGGGACAGTGTTGATTGTTTACATCGGGACACCATTAATGTGCGCGCGTGTACGCTTATTCACTTGTTCAGCAATCCACTTTCAGAAAGCCTCGCGATGGGTCATGTATCATTTGAACAGATATCAAAACAAATCATCTTTAATAATGCAATGCACTTTAATATAATGTAATCCCAATGTGTGTACCACTGGTCTACTGTACTCGTACGAGGTTCTGTGACAACAGCTTCTCCCTCGAATCCCTTTGCTGTGTATTCAATTGACGAGCTACCATACCCGCGTAATGTGTTCTCTACATTCCAGAATATAATGCGATCTGTATATCTCTGTGCATAATGCACTGCTGCTTTGCCGTTCGTTGCGATGACACTCTCCACATATAAACAGCATGTCACCGAGCTTAATAGCTGCAGTCGCTAAAGTGCGGCCAGTATCCAGTAATCGGGAGATAGTGGGTTCGAGTCCCACTGTCGGCAGCCTTGAAGATGGTTTTCCGTGGTTTCCCATTTACACACCAACTGTACCATAATTAAGGCCACGGCCGCTTCCTTCTAACTCCTAGGCCTTTCCTATCCCATCTTCGCCATAAGACCTATCTATGTCAGTGCGACGTAAAGCAAAAAAAAAAACAACCAGCATGTCTACGAGTTTGTCACTCGTGGCCGTTCCTTTGCTATACATTTGATTAGACTGAATGTTCCGCGTTAGATCTGTTTGTATAATGAGCAATGCACACAGTTCTCACGTTGCGTTTCAGCAAGTTGAGTTTCCGCTCAGTCTACAGCCCCTGCAACATCTGATAACTTCTCGAAGTTGTGTTGCGTGTAGCTTTAGGGCCGATGAACTTAGATGTTAGACCCCTTTAAACAACAATCCTAATCAGTAGAGTCCGGATTATTAGGTACTGATGGGTTAGAATGCAAACATACTTTAGCCAGTAACAAGTATACCCTACACTGTACAACGGTTATGCTACGAGATTTGCATAGATATTAGGAGTACAGCCTATAGAACTCCTTGAATTTATGCTACTCTTCCTACATTATGGTACAACGGGTTGAATGACACTTCCTACAAACTAAATTACTTTGCATTCTAACCTATTGCCACCTAAAAATCCGAGGTATAATAATCAGCGTGTGGCTTTCTGTGTATCACGACGACGAAAACTCCTACAGCGGACCATGTAGACTACCCATTCTACTGCGGACTTGGTACTGTACTGTGTCTGGAGCACCCGATACATACTATTAAAATCCGTCGCACCTATAGCTCCTTAAGCACTTCTACTTGCCATGAAACTGCTGTATTGCTTACTTTTCATGAGATTGTGATGCCTGTTATATCGTGCAAATGCTCGGTTGAAATGAAATGGCGTATGGCTTTTAGTGCCAGGAGTGTCCGAGGACAAGTTCGGCTCACCAGGTGCAGATCTTTTGATTTGACTCCCGTAGGCGACCTGCGCGTCGTGATGAGGATGAAATTATGATGAAGACGACACATACACCCAGCCCCTGTGCCAGAAAAATTAACCAATTAAGGTTAAAATTCTCGACCCTGCCGGGAATCGAACCCGGGACTCTTGTGACCAAAGGCCAGCACGCTAACCATTTAGCCATAGAGCCGGACAATGCTCGGTTGAGGTCACGGATCTGTGCAAACTTCGTACAAAATTAAAATCCTAGGACCCTCACGCCTCGAATTCCGGTAGATCTTAGGTCGAGAATCTCGTGGCATCAGAAGGGGTCTTCCACCTCCGGTCCACATCAAAATGCAGACGGTGGCACGGGCCTTCTGACCCCAACTTGGCAGGTCCGATCCTGGCTCAGTCTGGTGGTATTTGAAGGTGCTGAAATACGCCAACCTCGTGTCGGTAGATTAAATGTCACGTAGAATAACTCCCGTGAGACAAAATTCAGGCACCTCGGCGTCTTCGAAAACAGTTAAAAGTAGTTAGTGCGAAGTTAAAAAGAATAACATTAGCCTTGATGGCCCCAGAGACGTCAGAAATAACCGGGATAAGTTGAAGAAAGTTTTCATGTGTGGATAAAGTGTCATTGAAAATACAGAAATGAACTTTAAAATATGATAAGTACAGAAAGTGAAAATGAAGACATAGGAATTGATTTTTAAATATTGTGATATGTACAGATTTATTGAACAAGGAATTTTGATATAGGTGCAACTAGAATTTCTTTGCCGGACTGTGTGGCTCAGACGGTTAAGGCGCTGGCCTTCTAACCCCAACTTGGCTGGTTCGATCCTGGCTCAGTCCGGTGGTATTTGAAGGTGCTCAAACACGACAGTCTTGTGTCGGTGGATTTACTGGCACGTAAAAAGAACTCCTGCGGGACTAAATTCCGGCACCTCGGCGTCTCCGAAGACCGTAAAAGTAGTTAGTGGTACGTAAAGCAAATTATTATTATTATTATTATTATTATTATTATTATTATTATTATTATTATTATTATTATTATTATTATTATTATTATTAGAATTTCTTGAGGAGAAACTACTAGGATTGAGAAACGAGGCATTTTGTATTCTTACCTCCCAATTCTCGTTTATAACGCAGCATACCTCTTTGAAACTGGGATTTGACGTTCCATGGGGTGCAATAATAATGTAATATTCCTTTACACGGGCGTCATAATTTATGAAACACGCAGGAAGAATACTAAAGTAGGAGAAACATTAAAGGTTCACGAACTGCGATGTCGAAAGTAATTCAAAAAAATTATTTAATATGAGATTGGCACTGTACGGGGAAATTGCATTGCATTTTCCTCTTAGTGAAATATAAATCCTGCCGGCCTCAGTGTTGTGAATTATTATAAAGAGCTGATTTTTATATTTTAGAAAGAGAATCTGTTTATACGTACAATACTCTCCACCATTTTCTGTGTGCTAGACGAGTTGTTCACGAACTAACTCATCCTACAACACACAATCTACGTGCGACATTTGTATGGATTTATAATGCAAAAGGCAGATGTTCATTAAATGGAAAATTAATTGCCTTGTATACATTACTAGTGCACTAAATTACTCTATTGTGTTTTATTATTATGATTTACCTTTCGATGGGATGAAAAGGTTGACTATAATTGTATTGTTTGTTGAACACTGAATTAAAATTTAACACATACATATGGGGGGTTTGGTAGTCCCGGTCCCTAGGTGAATGGTCAGCTTCGATACCTTCGGTTCACTCAACACACTTCTCTTCATATACACCACACTACTGAATGAAAACCTACAACCTGTTTTCCAGTCAGTGACCGTGTCAGGGATGGAATGAATGAAGCTTCCATCTTGCGGCGAGGATATGAATTGTGCCGGCTGCCGAAGCCTATCGCACTCATCTGGGGCAATAAATAAAGACTGACAGATGAAAGGAAATGATAGTGGAGAGTGTTGCTGGAATGAATGATGACAAGGAAAACCGGAGTATCCGAAGAAAATCCTCTCCCGCCTCCGCTTTGTCCAGCACAAATCTCTCATGGAGTGACCTGGATTTGAACCACGGAACCCAGCGGTGAGAGGCCGACGCACTGCCGCCTGAGCCACGGAGGCTACATACTGTACACCACACTACTATCTACCACAAAACACGAGCTATTAAGTACATCGCTCCATATTGAGTTGTGTCAGGAAGGCATCCTGGCGTAAAACAAAGTCAAGTTAACATGTTTGTCCTATTTCACACCCAAGACTCCAAGCGGGAGTGGGAAATTGGTGGAAGAACAGGGATGTGACAGCCAAAGGACATCATCACAGGTGTCTCACCGAGGCGACCTCGGTTCGAATTCCACCCGATGCAAGTGAAAATTTATAAGGAAATAGCGGAAACCGATGGTGGCGCCAAAATGAGGCGTACCAGGCAAGATGAAGAGTGAGGTAGTATGTCATTTCCTCATTACACAACGAAATGTTATTTCAGCACAACCGAAAATGCGCACAACAAATAGGACAGGAAGTTGTTTCCAGAAGGTAAAGGAGCAGCTGCAGCTACATTTCCGATAAAGGCTTTAATAACATAATTCATCGCTAAGTGGAGGTTATGGACCTGTTCCAACAATGGGATGTAGACGACATAAATTGCAGTGGCTAGAATCCACGTGGAGTCCGAACCATTCCGCAAACTCGTCTATGATCCCAATATTAAAAGAAGCATTGTGACAGGTAGCGCAGAAGGAAGGCGCCACTCTAGTGCCGTTCTTGAGAAGTGAAAGGTCTGGCAACTCCAAGCAATTCCAAGTGTACAATAGACTCATCTCCATGTTGACCACAGCGGATCAGTCAACGTTTCCACGGTAACTATACCCCTACTCCCTTCTGTCCAGCCGGATATGCAGCAAACGGAACCTCCCTACACAATAGTAACTCGTATAAAGGCATTCGACTTCGTTTACCACTTGTAGTCTGTGAGGAACAGAAGCCATGAGACCAGCTATATACCACTCTTTCTCGGCAACCTCATCCCAGACATCAAGGGTCATCTTCGGACGGGTTCAGGCCAGCTCTCTCTCGTGACGTGCTTTGTCTCAGTCCACACGTTTTCGATTGGTCCGAAATCTGGGACTAAAGGAGGCCAGTCTATGAGATTCATTTCGTCCTGTTCGGCGAACTACCTTTGAACCATCGCTGATGTATATATGGGAGATTTATCCCATTGAAAGTGAATTACTCCCTCAGGATACAGATTCTGCACCGATGGGACCATAAATGTCACTCATATTTTGAATGTAATGGGATGAATCTTGCCGACCTTGTATCCTGTGAAACATTCCAACTCCTCGGGAGGACATCAACCTCCACACAGATAAGACATGCCACCACTAGTGGAACACTCCTTGCCGTACTAGGACTCGTATCGTGTGTCCGATATTCTATATACTCGTACAGGACCATCATTCGCCGAGGGAAACGAAGATTCTTTCAAGGGAACAGTCTAATATTTTCCCAGTCGCGATCGGTATTTTCCTTGGCAAATTCTAGGCGGTAAGGCTGATGTTCATCGGAGAGCTTGAGCTTAATGGCCGCGTTTCTACTCCGCAAGCCACCAGTGGAACGCTAACATCGCCGAACTGTACCCACGGATCCAGGAAATCCAGTATTGTGCTTTAACTACATCGCATTCAGAAACGGAATCTGACGTGATGTGTCACCAGGGGTGGTATTGAAACACGCCACAATCCACTACCGATGCATCTACTGGAATTCACTGTTTTGCGATACTGCTGAATCAATCCTCCAGCTGTACTGACACTAACACCATAGAGTTCAGCTTCCCCCGACGCCTTCATTTGACACATCATTTTATGGTTTAACGTTATGTTAAACATAATATAAATGGCCTCGTCGTATGGGAAATGCTGTAGGGGAGTGCTTTCTCCTCTGAACAGAATTATTGCCTACGTGGCAACCACGGCCAGAGCAAGCTATTCGCTGAAGGTAACGGATGATTAGCAGCTTAAGTTAAATACGGAAAATGTTCTCAAAGTTACTAAGGTGACTGAGGAGGACTACACAATCAGAATTTTTCTCACTTTTTCGTGATATTAACAATTCATAATCACTGACAAGTTGACGCAACGTAAACTACATAGTGCAATATATACGCATAATTGAAAGTGATTTTATAGAATCTGAGGATGTTATTGTAGAACAAAACATGTCGTTCTTTGCATATTATAGTACAATATGTTTTATAATTAGTATTTTTGACACACTGAAAACCTTTAAAGTCATCTAATCACACGTGGAAAAGAAATATTTTTCCAGAGATGGTTCGCCAAACATAACGAAATCAATCTTTTTTTGTTTGCTATTTGTTCCGGGTGTCGACCTAGAAAGATCTTTTTCCCCTAATCAATCCTTTAGACTGGCTAGTTACTAGATGAACTCGCTGATGGTTAGGATTCCACGTGAAACTGTATGTCCCGGCTGCTGTAAAAAAAAAAAAAAAAAAAAAAAAAATTATAGTCAGTAGTCGTTAAACCACTACAATGATGTATTTTCATTCCACCAAGCGTCAGATAGCCACCTCCTCAACGGCATCGTGCGAAGGCTAGTAACTACAAACGTAATAATAGCGATGAACACACTAAAGGAGGTAGAGACTGCTGCTCGAACCTCAGCTTACAACTACGGTATCTGATACTATCCATACCTTTTGCACTCTGAGCTGTCATTCCACTGGTCTGCCCATCTAAAAATCGACATAATTCTGCTAAAATACAGCATTTCTCGTTATCTATCTGTTGCCCTCAATTATAGAATTAAAGACAATGTCATGCATTATATGCTTCATAAAACAAGGAAATAACATGTTTGTTTGCATTAAACCATAAAATAATGTGTCTAATTGTGCGCACGTAGGTAATGGTGAGAGTAGATCGTTGTGACTAAATTTGACGTGAAGAAGAGATAGAATGATGGGACACATCTTAAGACACCCAGGACATGTGCATCTGGTTTTTGAGGGAAGTGTAGGGGGTAAGAACGGTAGGGGTAGACAAAAGTATGAATATGACATGCAGTTTAAAGCAGATATAGGATGCAGCAATTGTGTAGAAATGAAAAGGTTAGAACAGGATACGATGGCATGGAGAGGTGCATCAAACCAGTGTATGGACTGATAACTCAAACAACAACAATTATTTTTTATATTTTTCTCGTCAGCAAGGCATATTTCACAAGCTAAAACTTCATGTAATTGCACCTTATAGACTGTATATCAACAAAGATCTACTGGTCTTCACGTGCAGGAGATGATTGGTCCGTGATCTGTCAAGTGAAGATGGTGATTTGAACAATCCGATTTTATCGAAAAAATCATTATCGTTTACGTACCAAGCTGGTATCTTAAAAGTATCGCGGTAAACATTTCTGATAATATTGAAACATGACAATTTTGGCCATTTTCTGAAGAGTTATTGGGACTGTGTCATACGAGTGTATGTTATTTTAGAGTATTGATTTCGTTGTTCGCATGCTATTGTACCCTATAGGGCATAAACAACACTGCAATGTCGATCTTACCTTCTTACCTGTCATTTGATGAATGCGCCAGCCCAACTGCAGTCGGCAGGAAAGGTCGTTTACAGGGTTCTTGTGAACGAGAGTAGGGAGATAAAAAGATAATTGACCTATACGTATGCTTACGAAATGAGGAACACAAACGCATTTACTGACATTTTGAGCCAAAGTTGTGTATTCTTAAACCAACATTTTCTTTTCCTTTACATATTACAATTTATTGTACTAACAGTGCTAAAAGGGATGCCCAAAAGGCTCACATCATAAATCCAAAGATGAACATCAAAAAAATATACATTAGCTGGTCGATATCGTGCGGAGAATCGATAAGTGAACCCAAGAAACAAATGTGTCCTTACTCGGAACAGCCTCGCTGTACCTACACATAAAGTATATGATGCCAGGGTGAGAAATTGTCCTGCAGAAATAAAGCCACCAAAAAGGTCCCCACACATATTTGGGAAAGTGCACACAACAAAGATAATAAGTTTGAACCTACAACTACAGGCATATCCTTTCTAATCTCGCATGAAGTATATTTTTTCTTTTATGGATATGAACCAAGGTCCATTCAAACAAACGTTATATTTACACAATGTACTGATTAAGCAAGTTTTCTTAGTGCCCAGTTTCTACCTAACGCATCACATTTACAAACAAAATAAAGAAAGTAGGAGAGAAAGAAAGGATGAATGAATGAAACCGCCGTCGCATGCTTGTCTTGCCTGCGAGAAGGAATTCCTCCCCTCCCCCTGTCTATTTAAAAATGGCTGCGAGGCTCCCTGCTGTGCAGGCAGGGGAAACGACCTCCAAGACTTGGGCCGTGAAACGCACCCTCACCCCAAACAAAAATAAAAACATAACCTAGTTTCCAAGCATGCGGAACTCTGCTCTTGCCTCGACCTTGTCTCAACGCATGACGAAAATCGCCACAATAATGAGTGAGGTAATCACATACATTTCTATACTGTCCAATGCCCGTGACAGACCGCCCTGGGTCTCGATTATACCATACTGTTATACACATCAACCTCGCCGTCAGCCTAATGCGACGTGTTCCTATTAACCCTCAAGTCTAGCGTTCAATCCCTTACTTGGCAGAGTACGAGGGGTCGCAAATATACGTGACATAGCCTACGGTATAGTTTCATTCCACTCACAGTCAATCAAACTCAATACAAACATGAAGTAAACAATTAAATCCAGGCCGCATGCGTGCTCTACATTATGCAGACAGATTCCCTTCCCAACATAAGGGTACTCTATCATTAATAACCCATAATTACAAGCAGATATCGTCTGATGCCGGGCACTAAGAAACATTGATTTAAGCTCGTACATAAGCTTCCCTACGACTATGTGTACAGCAACACTATCATTTAAACTACCTTAATCCTTGCTTTCTATAAAAAATAAAATAAAAATGCATATGCCTTACCCTAAAATATATAAAGAAAATACCTTAATAAATGGCCTAATGGGCCGTAATCCTATTCCTTACTATATTTACAAATTAATCACCGTATTTCTGCATAACAACCCCCCAACCCTACACATATATATTAATTGTTGTTCACTTATCTATCATCTTGGAGACCTCTTCCTCACCGTCCGGGTTGACTGTGGATGCTTAAGCAGTCATGGCGGCAGCGTTGTCCCGGATCGATCCCTTAGGTCCCATCTTCCAGTGTACCATGTTCATGATGTCCTTTTCTACCTGGGTAGCCCGTTGGTCGTCTTCTTGGGGTCGTGGACGGCAGTTCGTAACACCAGTCTCCTGCACACCTCACCGCTCTTCACTAAAATGAAATACTCAGTTTATTCACAGCACAGCACCTCCCGATCTATTTATTCCCTTTGACATGGGAATCAATACTGGATATCTGGAATCTCGAAACTGACTCCACTCCACTAATCTAGTCTTCTACCTCTGACCGGAATAATATCAATTATCCTAGCTTATTGTTACGGGTATTTTATTTTTATTTTGTTTTTTTACCCGTCGCTACTCCTCTCTCATCACCTCATAATGAAAGTCTACACAGGTAGCACTCTTTGCATCAAATACTAAGCACTCATCGGTCTCACCGCACATGTCTACATATTGTCCTTTACTTAAATTGCTATCCGGAACTTTACAAATCTCGGAGCTATTGAATCAAATCATCGCCACAACACTTATTAGTCACAATCTTTGTCTTAAACAAAGGTTTCTGGCGCGAGTATCAGCAGAAACGCGACGTGCACGGACAGCGATCTTATCATGGACTGAACACCTCCTTCCACCTTTCTCTGCTCTTATAGAATCCAGGAACCCACGCGACTCGCTGGGAAGTCCCGGGAAACAACTTGAGATTGGCATGTGGCCTCGAAACATTTTCTCACGGCAGTCGGCCTCCCACGTAGTTATTTATTCAATTATATATTAATAGACTTTGAGGTATCTACGGCTTCGGAAAATTCCGGCACCGATTTCCATCCTATTACTTTCCTGTAAAACCTTCAAATATAGGAATTACGACTCAATTTCCGTAGCGTGGTGAGCCTGTCTGTTCCCGCTGAAAATCTCTGTTAAGATGGCAGGTCTCTCCCCCAGACAAAATCCCATCTCTCTTTCTTTCTCCCTCACATATTCTTTCTTCGTCACACATGACCACGCCTTGCCTCGGGAATCCCCTTCTCGATTCCCGCTCTTGGTATAGCATCACGCCTCTACAGTTAGCGTCCTGTTGCGCATTATTTTATCAGCGTTAAATATCCATTCTTATACTTAACAGAATGGTACATTTGCTTCCCCACACACTAAAGAAAAATATGAAAAAAATCTATTATATATTTTTTTGTATTTTTCTTTGCGTCTGATATTTAACGCTCACGTGGCCCTTTCTTTCATTCCGAGCCGTCCTGTGGCGTTTTCGGAACTTGCTCCAATAGTTCCTCACGCTCCTTTCGAATTCTGTAGTATGTATCCAACAAAGCCAAGAATTTTCTATTATTCCCCGAACATTCAGTGCACTCCACTGCAGCCATTTCTATTATTGCGCTGCTCTGCGGCGAAACTTCTTCTACCTTTCCTACATTTAGGGATACTTCATTCGGATTGTGGTCAAGGGTTTCATTTTCATCGTCGTGCGTCTCCGGTACTTCGTCTGCACCTACCACGTCTTCTTCCTCCTCGTCTTCTTCTTCTTATTCTTCTTCCACTTCATCGTCCTCTTCTTCATCCCTACTAGCAATCTCATGTTGAAATAATATCTAAGTTTCTTGCATTCAATTATAGAGTATTTACAGGTAATCATATCTACGGTGAAATTTCATTTATATATGATACAGCTTAGCCTCGACCCCAATACTATTGGTCTAATCTGTTTTCGATTCTCCTTGTGGCCATTGTAGTCTATAATGAGGGATACCCTTTACTATCCCTAGCTCCATTTTCTTGAGCTTAGAGTTCAAAGTTTCCTTTCTCTTCTTCCGCTTTCTACCGGAATTCCCATAACAATACCGGTCTTTCTTGCTTCGTAATTTGGTCCTAAGTCTCGCGCGCGGTACCAGTAGCCATCTCCTTCTTCTTCTATACAGCCGGTTTCCTCTCCTTTGTCGTCCCCTCTTCTTACTTGACCATCGGTACGATTCGGAATAGCACCCTTTCATCGTAAGTTGCAGACCTTTCTTCCTTTTCTTCCGTCGTCTAGCATTTTTGTGTAGTGTGGGTTGTTTTGGATTTGCTTTAAAGTCTGCCGTCATCTCTTGGGTACGCTGTTCAGCTGGACTTCTTTCACGCCTTAAATCAACTCTGTCGGCCTTGAACTTCCCTTCCAATTCTACTCCTCGGAGACTGTTACCTTCATCTGTCATCGTTGCAGCATTAGTCGCCTCAGACATACTGGCGCTGTTCTCCCCCTCGGTAGTTATCTGAGAAGCTAGGGTCGCTCCGCCTTGCCTTTCCATCTCAAGTGTGTTCTCTACGTCCTCCAAACTAGCTATGTAGCTGGGGTGTGTCTTTTCAACTTTCTGACCTGCTGGTAGTTCTGACCCTGACGTCCTGGCCGTTATCTTCATCTCATTTTGTTCTACCCGAGCTTTCAAACTAGCCACCTCTGCTTTAGTCCCTTCAATTGCAATTTCATTATTCATCGTCCTTTCTTCTAACACTTCAACTGCCTTCTTTAGTGCAACGACTTGCTCTCCTGTTTCCTTCTCCATGTTTGACACCTGCCTCCTCAATTCCTCTGTGTTCTCCAGGCAACAAATGCGCACCCTTTCTATTTTCTCGTCTAATTCCCCGAGCCGTGTCTGCGTCTGCTGATTGTCCGCCATTAACCGGTCTAATTTAGCATTCGTGTGCTCTTCTAAAGCCGTTAATTGTTCTTTCGTACGGGCTTCTAATCCTATTAACTGCTCCTCAGTTTTATTTATCTGTTTTTCACTTACGTCATTAACCTGAGATTTTACAGCAGCTATCTGCGCCCTGATTTCGGACATCTGTGTCTCTAATCCTGCCTTCAATAGCTCGCTTATCTCCTCTAATGTCAACGACATTTTATTACAATGAGAATACGCCAACCCTTCCGGAGAGAAATCTGAGGTCTTTCTCCGCACGACATCATAAATCCAAGTTTCATTAGATTTCTATCCATCAACACACTACACATATGGACCACAAAAATGACAAATTTTGCACAAATGCAAATAACACGTTGTTTAGTTTAACCGAAATAAAGGTGTAATCTGGCAAAAATGGTTTATCTGAAATAAATCATCCTCACAAAGATCAATAAAACCTATCATTATATTTGACAACAATCTCCTGTACCTACATTCGCCATTACTAAATATGCGCTAAGATTCGGACAGATTCAATGCCAAACTCTAGCTTCTCTGTCCTGGTTCCTCATTTATCAAAGAAAACTCGTAATTAATGATCCACTCTCATTCAGCCACGTTTTGTATCCTAACTTGGATATTCGTAGCGTCTGCATCTAATACTCTCGTCACACACAACTAAAGCAAATTAGTACGTTACCGTCGATATTATTATCCTCCCTCACGATACTCTTGCCACACGCCATTGGGAGCCATTTTAATGTACCCTATAGGGCATAAACAACACTGCAATGTCGATCTTACCTTCTTACCTGTCATTTGATGAATGCGCCAGCCCAACTGCAGTCGGCAGGAAAGGTCGTTTACAGGGTTCTTGTGAACGAGAGTAGGGAGATAAAAAGATAATTGACCTATACGTATGCTTACGAAATGAGGAACACAAACGCATTTACTGACATTTTGAGCCAAAGTTGTGTATTCTTAAACCAACATTTTCTTTTCCTTTACATATTACAATTTATTGCACTAACAGTGCTAAAAGGGATGCCCAAAAGGCTCACATCATAAATCCAAAGATGAACATCAAAAAAATATACATTAGCTGGTCGATATCGTGCGGAGAATCGATAAGTGAACCCAAGAAACAAATGTGTCCTTACTCGGAACAGCCTCGCTGTACCTACACATAAAGTATATGATGCCAGGGTGAGAAATTGTCCTGCAGAAATAAAGCCACCAAAAAGGTCCCCACACATATTTGAGACTAGACTTGAGGGTTAACTATACCAGTGTGATGATACGTCAAGATAATTAGCTTAGGTTCCAGAGCGCTGTGTTCTGGATGATCGGTACCGTGATGCAAATGTTTCCCGAAAAAACAAGTGCCATGGATACCGAACCTTTAATGTTTTGGGTGCGCACCTTTGTGTCCTACCAGCTGTTCATATGCCCTCCGTTATCAAGCTGGGTGTTAAGCCATCTCTAATTAATACAGCACATCATAATAACCAACCACGAAGGAAACATGCAACAGTGAATACATCCCTCCACATAGGGTTGTCGTCAGGAAGGGCAACCGGCTGTAAAACTTAGCTTAATACACATAAGAGCCTACCCCAGAATATGAGGGTGTTTTTACAATTTGTTTTACGTCGTACCGACACAGATGGGTCTTATGGCGACAATGGGTTAGGAAAGGTCTAGGAGTGGGAAGGAAGCGGCCGTGGCCTTAGTCAAGATACAGCTCTGGCATTTGCCTGGTGTGAAAATGGAAAACGACGGAAAACCATCTTCAGGGCTGCCAACATCCACTATCTTCCGGATGTTTTTTTTTTTTTGCGAGTTGTTTTACGTCGCACCGACACAGATGGGTCTTACGGCAACGATGGGACAGGAAAGGGCTAGGAGTGGAAAGGAAGCGGCCGTGGCCTTAATTAAGGTACAGCCCCAGCATTTGCCTGGTGTGAAAATGGGAAACCACGGAAAACCATTTTCAGGGCTACCGACAGTGGGGTTCGAACCTACTATCTCCCGAATACTGGATACTGGCCGCACTTAAGCGACTGCAGCTATCGAGATCGGTCTCCCGGATACTAGCTACAGCTGTGCGACTCTAACCGCACGGCCAACTCGCTCGGTCAGAATATTAGTAAAAACTCCAAAAAGATATAGAGTGTGCCATATTACTTCATTTTAGGCACGTGATAGTGTACCTGTACTTAACATAACATTATATATTTTTACATTTCTTTCTTGGTTTTCCTTACATAAATATGCGAAATATAGGGTTCTGTTTACAGGCTCTTGCCCTTTGTAAATATTTGTGTGTTTCCCTGTTTAGATTATTTTCTGGAAATACTGAATTATTAATTTATGACGGATCTTCGTACATCAACACTATAATGTTTATGATTCTTAATGAAAATCCACAGCCTGTTTCCGGTCACTGATCGGGTCAGGAATGGAATGAATGAAGCCCCCATCTAGCGGCGAGGATAGGAATTGTGCCGGTTGCCGAAGCCTGTCGCACTCCCCTGGGTCAATGATTAATGAATGACAGATGAAATGAAATGATATTGGAGATTGTTGCTGGAATTAAATATGACAGGGAAAACTGGAGTATCCGGAGAAAAACCTGTCTCGCCTCCGCTTTGTCCAGCACAAACCTCGCATGGAGGGATCGGGATTTGAACCACGGAACCCACCGGTGAGAGACCAGCGCGCTGCCGCCTGAGCCACGGAGACTCCCTATGATTCTTAATAAATGAATAAAATTAAATAAATAAAGAATAAACCGTATTTTATGTACTTCCGTTATTTTTATTTCCCCACTTATTAGTTTTATCACCATGAAAAGAAAGTATTGGATTCCCAAATCATCGTAAATGACGAGAGATAATGTAACTTCAGTTCTAACTTATTTATTTTATTATGAATTTAAATTTTATTTAGAGCGTCCTAGTCCTTGCGTCCAGTATTTCACATTTTACGGTGGTAATTAATTTAGCATTAACCCATGCTTCAATGAAACTGATTGAATATCTATGTAATGAATGCCACGAGGAGACGACAACAAAAGGAACACAAAGTTTTACTTCAAAATCCTAAAACATCCTTGAGTGCGCAATGTACGTAGTCACTTCAAACTTTGCTAATTACATTGGGATTAATTCCCTTTTACACGCCGACGGGGAATACCAATCGCAGAAGTAGAGAAGAACTTGTGTTTCCAAGCTACAAACTCTTCATATGCTGTTGATGATAGCATCGTATAAGTTGCAACAACCCAGTAATGCATTATAACGTTTTAATAATAATAATAATAATAATAATAATAATAATAATAATAATAATAATAATAATAATAATATACCGGGCGAGTTGGCCGTGCGCGTAGAGGCGTGCGGCTGTGAGCTTGCATCCGGGAGATCGTGAGGTCGAGTCCCACTGTCGGCAGCCCTAAAGATGGTTTTCCGTGGTTTTCCATTTTCACACCAGGCAAATGCTGGGGCTATACCTTAATTAAGGCCAAGGCCGCTTCCTTCCAACTCCTAGGCCTTTCCTATCGCATCGTCGCCATAAGACCTGACTGTGTCGGTGCGACGTTAAGCCCGTAGCATTTCATTTTCATTTCAATAATAATAATAATAATAATAATAATAATAATAATAATAATAATTTGCGCGTAGAGGCGCGCGGCTGTGAGCTTGCATCCGGGAGATAGTAGGTTCGAATCCCACTATCGGCAGCCCTGAAGATGGTTTTCCGTGGTTTCCCATTTTCACACCAGGCAAATGCTGGGGCTGTACCTTAATTAAGGCCACGGCCGCTTCCTTCCAACTCCTAGGCCTTTCCTATCCCATCGTCGCCAAAAGACCTATCTGTGTCGGTGCGACGTAAAGCCTCTAGCAAAATAATAATAATAATAATAATAATAATAATAATAATAATAATAATAATCGTGTTGGATTCGCGTGCTCAGCGAGCAAAAAAAAACCTCGACAATATTGTGAGGTGGACAGCAGGCAATGGTGATAAACGGTGTTAAAGGTCAGGTTGCGTGCTTCACTAATAGGAAAAGTCCTTTTAGTTTTAATTACTGCAATGATGAGGGTGAAAGTACCCTATGGGGATCACAGTAAGAACCAAGGTGTTAATAATAGGTAAGATATTCATTGGGGGTAATCACATAAATGGGATAATACATAAAGGGTACAGAACTCTATATATGACTATTAAGGTATTTAGGGTTTGTAGTAAGGATGTAAGGGAGAGGGCATATAAGTCTCTGGTAAGACCCCAACTAGAGTATGGTTCCAGTGTATGGGACCCTCACCAGGATTACTTGATTGGAAAACGGGAAAACATCCGAAGGAGAGCAGCTCGATTTGTTCTGGGTGATTTCCGAGAATTACGAAAATTTTGCAAACTTTGGGCGAAAGGAGAGCTCCTCGTCTAAGTGGTATGTTTCGAGCTGTCGGTGGAAAGACAGTGTGGAATGAAATTAGCAGACGAATAAGTTTGAGTGGTAATTTTAAAAGTAGGAATTATCACAATATGAAGATAAAATTGGAAGTCAAGTGGACAAATTTGCGGCAAATATTCGTTTATAGGGAGGGGAGTTAGGGATTGGAATAATTTAGTGAGTGAGAGATTCAGTAACTTTCCAAATTCTTTGCAATTATTTAAGAAAAGACTAGGTAAACAACAGATAGAGAATCTGCCACATGAACGATTGCCGTAAATCCAAATCAGCGGTGAATTATTACATTGATTCAGAACGATGAGGGATAGTTACGGCACAGAGGTTAGACTTCGGAGTTCTCTTCTCGTACGCAAATTGTTTTCCCTACAGGTTACACAGCTTTGCCTGCCTTGGATTTCACTCGAATTTACTCTCTAGGTATTCCGTCCCTTCCACCATTGGGAAACTACTCCTTCGCCTTCGGGCAGTTCGTACAGCAGTGGTTTATCTTGCCTCCTAACACACCAGTCCTCACTCATCACGGTGAGATGGAAAACATCGAAATGTGGTTTTATTTTTATTTTTTAATTTTTTTTTCTAGTTGCTTTACGTCGCACCGACTCAGATACGTCTTATGCCGACGATGGGACAGGGAAGGGCTAGGAGTGGGAAGGAAGTGGCCGTGGCCTTGATTAAGGTACAGCCCCAGCATTTGCCTGGTGTGAAAATGGGAAATCACGGAAAACCACTTTCAGGGCTGCCGACAGTGGGGTTCGAACCTACTATCTCCCGAATACTGGATACTGGCCGCACTTAAGCAACTGCAACTATCGAGCTCGTTAACATCGAAATGAGAGAAAGTAAATTCTTAAGAAAGAGCCTCCACCTTCGTCTCATTTCTGAGGGCGAACACGATCTGAGGTTAAATGTAGACCTGTGATCCGAATTGGAAAATCTCTCACTGGTTAGAAGGAATCACAGTCTTATGTTTTACTGTCATTTCTCTCAAGTGCTCAACACCAGATTATCACACGAAATTCCTGATCTTCTCAGAATTGGAATATGCCTCTTCATGGGTAACTGAAGGAACATCTGAACGATCGTTCTGAGACATTAGTACAAGAAAAAAGTAAGTTCAGAACGTGAGTACACGGTATATAGAATTTTCCGGAAAGTGTGAGAAATAGGACTGACGCAAAGTGGTCTGAAAAACAAAGAACTGCATTCTCCATCAAAATGAAGGAGAACTGGAAATATAGAAAGCCTAATAAGTGTTAAATTAATAATAATAGAAATAATAATAATAATAATAATAATAATAATAATAGTAATAATAATGACAACAACTTGCCATCCGCCAATCTAAGTGTTACATTTCTGCTTCTTAACGCTGAAAACCTGGTTGAATTTTCGTCTCTTGAAGGATTTATTGACGGACAATGGGCTGTAACAGGCTCGTAAGGTGAAATCAGGAGCTATATGATATGAGATACAACGGACCTGGTCAAGGAAGCTGGACAACCTGTCTTTGAATACTATCTCAATGATTACATGACATTCTAATTTAGATAGGACAGCAGTCCTCTTTGCAAGCTGAGGCTCAAAATTGGCTGCATTCCTGCCAAGAGTATTTCATTGATGGATTTAGGAGACCTTAGAGTGTGAAAATTTTGCCGTTGAGAAGGTTTCATACCACAGAAAATGCCACAATTTACGGCATACCCCGCAAAATGAACGAAAATATCTCGACATTCACGGTCAGTCTTAAACTCATTTTTCCCATTTATTTACACCCATTTCATACTTCTCCTCTCACTAATTTGGATATCGAATAATTACAGTAAGTATTCAGAGGCTGAAAGGACTCAAATGACCATGATCGTTGCTCCATCTATCGTCTGCCCTGCAACTGACAACAGATCGTTAGCGGGCTTGGCAGAGACGGGCCGATCGATAAATAATGAGACGTAATGAAGATTTATCAAGGCATCAGATCGAGAACGATCCCATCAGTTTACAAAGGGAATGACGCGATAAATCTAACTTCCACGTCTTGGCTGCTGCAGACTCGGTATTGTGAAAGTTTCAAATTACACTGACTGGGACCTACTGAATATAGTTCATTGACTTGTACGATAGTCAAATGTGTTCGAGAAGGTTTGACTGCTAATGCTCTTTATTTTAAAGAGAGTACCGGTACTGTAGAATTATGGGATAAGGAGTACACTATTACAGGAAATCAAAGGCATTTATATTGAAAATCGGATCACAAAGAAAATTTATGGTGGAAAGAGTTCTTGATTAGGAAAGGTTGTAACCTTGTATCCTTGTTGTTTATACACTCATCAAAACAGTTTTGCATATTACCAGTTTAATGTTTCATTTATGGTAATATAGTAAGTACGACACTATCAGGAAGTAAACCAGAGTGCCTGTGAGCTTCAGAATGCTTTAGATTAACAACGAGAAAAGACATTGAAGAAATCTAGAAGAAGGAGAGAAATATTTTAAGAAAAATTTTCGAACCAAAAAGATGTGCTGTCGCTTACCAATTACGCAGTAACAAAGACGTATATAAAACATGCAGCAGAATTTCAGATACAATACGAAAATGAAGGGTTAAATTATTTGGGTATATTTTAAGAATGGCCGAGGACAGACTCACTAAGAAATTGTTTAACCATTTCAACAAGCCCGATAGGAAAGCCAAGTCTTATGACAAATGGTCTTTTAGCACCAAGAAGGATCTTCAAGAAATGAACATCATGATTCAAGACATCCACAACAGAACTTCTTTCAGGAACGAGTTGCACACATTTGAGGGATTCCTAGAGCCAGAAACGGCGACTAAGAGGAAACAACATTGGACGGCTGAAAAGAGAATGAAGGAATTCTGCTACCAAAGGAAACTGAAGCCATGAAGAGTTATTTACGTGGTTGGCCAAAATCGATTATGAATGAAGGCAGTTCGTTCTTTAAATCATAGCAACTCTGCATTCTTCACAGCTAGGGGATTTGACTCACGTCTCGTAAACAAATCAAGTACTCTAGAGCAGAGGTGACGTCCAAGCAAGCTTGCCAGTGTGCCTCACTTCTATGAACTGTGCATTAAAATACCTCGCCAGACGATGCCTATAACAGATCGTACCAAAATCGTCCTACTGATGCAACAGAACATGAGACAACTTGACGTTACAACATTGTTCACATGAAAAAGTTGTCTCCATGTTGTGCAAATAATTCCAAGACACCAATTCAGCAGTAGAATGATATCGCGCGTGCCGACTACGTTAAACAACAGTAGGTCAAGACATCTGGTTCACATTCAAGGAAACAAGACGTCCTCAGTGAACGAACACAACGTTCTTTGACCCACAACAAGGCTGCAGGGTCTCCCTAACGCCAAACGCATATGAAGGATAAAATCACTATTTATTTATTTATTTATTTATTTATTTATTTATTTATTTATTTATTTATTTATTTATTCAAGAAGCAAAAGGTACGGCTATGCTGCGCGCGTTTCACATGTACTGTCAACAGACTAATTAACAAATATGAACTTTCATAATAAAATATAACACACATAAAAAAGATAACAAGATCAGGTACACATCCTACTAATAACAACTACTGTCCAAATCGAAAACCTTGAGAATGTCCATGTTCATAGCCAAGTTGTCGTGGGTCAAGATAGCGGTATAACCACTTCATATCAACTTATCCTTAAGAGATTATATATATTAGCAAATGTACCCGTACTTCGCTACGGTATTTTGCATTGTATACGAATACTGAAGTAAATACTGTACATGCAGTAAATAAGATTGTTTTAAAATAGCATGTCCCTTAGCATTATCCGAGAAACAGCATGGAGAGGTCGCCATACGTTGTTTCCAATGTAAAGTGCTTGTTACGGATTTATGAGGATAAGGACAGGCTCACTTGCCTACTGCCATTCACAATCGAGTTGGGAAGTTTACTTTAAAATTGCTGGTCCCATTGCCTACTGCGTGGTCACAATCGATTTGGAGAGTTTCCGTTACAATAGCACCCTCCCTTTCCTACTTCCAGACATATTACAAATTGAGGAGTTTTTAATATAATGGCAGGAAACTTCCCTACAAGCAGTTAAAAATGAGTTGTGCAGTTATCATTATAATGACAGGCCCCTTTTCCAACTGCCAGCCAGCTTAATGCCAGTCACACCAAGTTGGTGAGTTTCCATCAAAATAGCAGGCCAGTATGCCGAATGCCAGTCACATTTTAGATGGGTACATCTGTTTATAACTGCGGGAGCGCTTGCCTACAGCCAAACACAATCGGGTAAGGGGAGTTTTGAACAAAACTGCATGCTCCCTTGCCTTCTGCAAATCAAATCAAAGAATGAATTATTCATTACAATGGTAGGCCTGCCTTATTAATGCCAGTTACACAGGAATTGGAGAAGGACCCCATTTCTACTGCCAGTCAAAGTCGGTGTGGGGAGTACTGATTACAATAGCAGACACACCCTTTCTCGATCGCTACAAAATCGACATCAGTGAATATATATAGTTCGACATACGAAAGTATGTGCTTGTTTACAACATTGCAGACCTTCATTTACAGACTAACTGCTGCTAAACGGTACATCATATCGAGAAAGGATTGTACCCTAAGACGCCGGATTTAGCGGCCTAAATTGCTGGTCTTATGATATCTCATCTATTCATGGGTCAGATTGGGTTAGAAACGTGGAATAGGGTAAAATTTGTGTAAGATTATCTCACATTGCATTGCTTTTCGGATAATTAAGTGAATGCTACATACATAGCATTTGGCTCATATATGGCTACTGGGTGGATGTATGTGAAAAGTCCAAATTTACTTAACTTCGAGAAATAGAGAAAAATCAAACGTAAAAGGGATAGAAATATGACAAAATGACGTAAGACCAAGGTTGTAGATCATTCCAAATTGAATGGGGATTGTGCCATCCGTTATGTGATAATACTTCCCGAAGGTCTGCACCATCATTAAAATTGCCTCCGTATTTCGATATTCTTCGGGATAAAAAGGGAAAAATTTTAAGATCTTGGAAGTTTTCCGTCCGCTGCAGGCTAAAACGTATAATTTTGCCAAATTTCAATATCCTTCTTCGACTGACAGATTATGCCACAATCTGGGTTTTCGGTGAGGAGTGTAAAAATTAGGACTTTCAAGAAACTAAACCAAAAAATATGCAGATGGACATTAATATCCCTTAAACGTGTAGTTGAACGAAAATTTCGCCAAAATAGTCAATGTACAGGCACACAGTCGTTACGATTTTATTGACATAGATAGATAAGGAACTGCTCCACGTACAACACCTTTTGGGCTATATCCGCTGGACTTAACCTGAAAATCGGACCGTTTATGATATCTCCCTTATTAATCCTCCTGTCGAAAAAATGCACATGAAAAAAAGTTTTAGAGATGGAATTCCATCACGTTTGGTCGGTTTCCAGTCAGGTTGGTCTTGTACTGTATATATTGTGTAAGAGTAAAATCACCATTTCGGTTCCCTATAAACCGCCAGTCCATTCCGGGAACATGAAATGTTATTGACGATTAATACCTACCGTTGGACAGGTGGATGTTAATGTAAAGTTTGACTCATATATCTTCAGTTGTTTTAAAGTTGTAAAAAATACGCTTTACACGCACCCGCTCTTGAGTTAAGTCCGGTGGGACTTGTACCGGAAAACGGTCCGTTAATGATATCTCCCTTATTAATCCTCGTATTGAAATGATGCACATGAGGAAAAAGGCTTAGAAATTAATTTCCATTAAGGCTGGTAAATTTACATTAAGTTTGGTTGTGTATATTTTGTGGGAATGCAAAATCACGGTTTCGGTTTCGTATAATCCCCCAGTCCATTCGGGGATTTAGAAACAATATTTGCCCTAAAACCTACCCAAGGACAGGTGGATTCTAAATACCAAGTTTGGTGGAAATATATCCAGTAGTTTCCAAGTTATAGACAAACAGACAAACAAACAAACACACAGACATCAAAACTGAATATATGCAGATGGTCATTATTACACCTGAAACGGATACCTGTACGGAAATTTCACCAAAATTGTCAATGTACAGACACACTCTTGAAGTGCAGACGTTTATTTCGATAGTTACTGCTTTGAAACTGTACGACGTATCTACAAACGGACTTCACCATCAGACGCCCCTTTCAGTGCTCTATGTGGTTGGTCCTATGACATCTTCTCGTATCTCCTATATTTATGGGTTAGACTGAGTTAGATTCATTGAATGGGGTGACATTTTGTACAGTTTTCGCATACTACTTTATATTTTTGATACTCATGTGACAGCTAGAATCATAAAATTTGGCTATAACATGACCAATGGTCATGTCAATGTGCGTGCCGATTGTCATGATTCTACCTTTCCTATAAGTGTGCCAAATGATAACATATACGTGTAAAAGTACAAAATCAACTTGAAATCGAGAAATGCAGCTGTATTTACCGCATTACGGATAGAAATACGATGAAAAGTCATTGGACAAAAGTTGTAGATCTCTCAAAAATGAAACGCCATTTGCTTTCTGACTTGTGATACGACTTACTGATTAGCCACCAATTACCCCGAAACGAAAGTCTGCACCGTCGTTAAAATTGCATCCATATTTCGGAATTTTCCTGGGCCAAAAGTTATACATTTGCATAGCTTAGAATATTTCCTCAAAGAAAAGTGTGACCAGCATTCGGGATTAGCACTCGCATATATTACGTGGTAATTAAGGAAGAAAATAATACAGTTTACTAAGTTGAAATTCATAGAAAATGGATTATAACTGAGGACATCCGGATGACGACAAATATGTAAATACCAAGTGAATGTATTGGAAAATCAAATGCTCCTCAATAAATTATGCCGGTGTGAGTTATGGATATAAAAAAGCGGTAATCGGAGAAAAATTTAGGCGCAGGGATTCTTAGGTAATCAGATAAGAAGATGAATGTTTGTGTTATTACTTACGCTATTCGAGGACGGTTATAACCTCCAATGATATTCCGCCAATATCCCGCAGAATGGCCGATTGACGACTCTGTTGCTTTCTACCCAAGAAACAACCACGAATTTGAAGGAATGATGAGGAAAATGGCAATACGTTACTTCCCTGCTGGGAAGCAGTCAGAGACGTTGCCACGGTAACCCATATATTCGTTGTTGGCCTGTCGGTCACTCAATGCAGAGCATGGTATCGGCAGAAAATAGTAAATTTCTCCGTCATTTGAAGAGTAAGGTAAATTATGAACATAACAAAAGTTGTTTATAATGAAGAGACCTTTCACATACGGTCCACAGAGTTTACAGAAAATCAATAGTATAAGAGAAAATGGAGGAAAACCGTTGTGGTTTTCCTATAAACCCCCCGTCTTTTCAAAGATTTTAAAATGATATGCATACCGAAACCTTCCCCGGGATGAGTATTCTCTAAATATGAAGTTTGGTTGAGATCTATCTATCCTTTTCGACGTGATGGTGGAACAGACAGACAAACAAACAAACAGACACGAAAAGTAAAAACCACCGATTCGGTCTTGAGTTGACCTAAAACGGATAGATATTTAAAAATTTTGCAAAACAAAAGGAATTACAGACAGCGGGCCCCCTACAACTTTATTTATAAGAAGATTAAATGCTATTTGTTCGGGGTGTCGACCCATATGTATTTTTTGCCCCTAAGCGATTATTTACACCCCTCTTGAATGTACTTTTACTTCATGCCATATTAATCTCTTGTCTTCTGTTAATAGTGTTGAAGAGAATTGGGATGCGTATTAGTTATGTTTGTTGACGTATTGCGTGCTGAGTGTGGGGAATGTGGAAAAGAACTTTGTTTCTTCAAAACCTTAAAAAACCTGTTGGTCACATTTTGCTATCAAAGTGCTCATAAGGAAAATTATAGAATGAGAAATACCACTATCAAGTATCAAACTATACCTCAGCATATCGTGCAATTTAAGTAGCCAGATTCACTGCCAAATTGTGTAAATTTACATTTGCGTTGAATAAAACAAGTTCCCTGGATGAGACTTCACTACCAGTAAGGGAAGAAAGATTTCAAAAGAAAACATAAGATAAATGAATATATAAACAAGTATCTGATATACATCTAGAGCGAATTTTTGTCTTTTTGTTTTTATACAAATACATTTTTATGAGATGTACCAGTGACGTTACATATACTTTTGAAGCTAGAGACATTAAATACATTTATAAGAATGAATGCATCGTCTTTTTTCAGTTTTCTTTACGTCGCACCGACACAGATAGGTCTTTTGGCGACGATGGGAAAGGAAAGGCCTAGGAGTAGGAAGGGAGCGGCCGTGGCCTTAATTAAGGTACAGCCCCAGCATTTGCCTGGTGTGAAAATGGGGAACCACGGAAAACCATCTTCAGGGCTGCCGACAGTGGGGTTCGAACCAAGTATCTCCCGGATGCAAGCTCACAGCTGCGGGCCCTTAACCGCACGGCCACCTCGCTCGGCGAATGCATCGTCAAAGAGAGGAAGTTATAATTAACGTTTTGAAAGAACAGTCTACTTTGTCCTCGCAAGCTGATGGTATTCAAATCTGAATAGAACAAGAGTGGCCAAGTGATTAGGGATGTGAGCAGCACAATTATGAAAAAAATCCACAGCCTGTTTCCAGTCATCGACCGGGTCAGGGATGGAATGAATGAAGCCCCATCTAGCGGCGACGATAGGAACTGTGCCGGCTGCCAAAGCATGTCGCACTCCACTGCGGCAATGATTAATGACTGACATATGAAATGATATTGGAGTGTCGCTGGAATGACAGATGGCAGGGAAATCCGGATACCTGGAGAAAAGCCTGTCCCGCCTCCACTTTGTCCAGCACAAATCTCACATGGAGTGATCAGGATATGAACCGCGGAACCCAGCGATGGGAGGCCGGCTCGCTGCCGCCTAAGCGACAGAAGCTCTCATTGGCACAATTGTATGAAAGAAGATTCAGATTCTGTTATGGGCCATCAACTGACACTCCCAATTTGAAAGCTCTTGAGTAGTCGCACCTTTTCGTTGTCTCTTACTATCGACAGCGGATATCGTGTATGTATTCCATCTCTTAAGCACTGAAGGCTTGGTATGGGCTAGTTGCATCATGTAAGAAAGAGAAAAAGAAAGGATGATCAGGTAAATAAAGGAATACAGAGACAGAATGGGAGGAAATAAGGAATTAGAAGAAAGAAATAATAAACAATTAAATAAAGGAATCAACGGAGGCAGCGTGGAGCAACATACAGAATTAGAAGCATGAAAGAATTCAACCAGCACACATTTAATTGCTCACTCAGTCCTGTTATTGTACGTATGTCATTATGACGTCCGTAATTAATTTTGACTCAAACTGGGACGGAGTGCTCAAGAATGTAACATATTATAGAAGCTGTTTCAACTTTGTGAGAAACACACTGCAGTTACAACTGAAGAATAGCAAGGAATGTTAATAATTGTTCGACGTCATACTTACTACGGACACATATTATGACAGCTTTTCATTTAAACATTGTAGAAATTCCATATGAGTCCAGGCAATGGTAATTAAATACCAATATGGACATCATAACAATGTACTGAGTGCTTCATATTCAAACTACGCAGTAGAACGAGTGGTCTAACTGGTTCGCTGAAAGAGCATTCGGCGTGACGTACGCAACAGCTACACGCAGCAATGTATAGAAGGAG